>NW_022630998.1:19057170-19800369 GCF_010015895.1 Lontra canadensis
GGAACTAGAGAGTATATTGCTAAGTGAAACATGTCAGAGAAAGCAAATACCATATATTTCACTCATATGTGGAATTTAAGAAACAAAAAAGCCCAGCAAAGTGAAAGGGAGAGAGTAAAAGAGACATCAAGAAACAGACTCTTAATTATAGGGAACAAACTGATGGTTTACCAGAGGGGAGGTGGATGGGGGGACAGGGGTAAAAGGGGTATTGTGATAAGCATCGCATGATGTATGGAATTGTTAAATCACTCGATTGTATACCTGAAACTAATCTAACACTGTTTTTAAAAATTAAAAAATAAAACTGAGTTAATAATACTAATGATACTCTAGCTTAATAGGTTGGTACTAACTTTGCATTTATTTCTTTTATTCAAGATCCCTTTAGCTATTCCCTATGGTGAGCATTCACTCTAATAAGCATACTATATCTGTCATTGGATAGGTATATATCCTTATAAAAACAAGCACTGACCTACAAGACCGTGCATGATCTTGTGCCCATTAGATCATACCCTCCCACTTCCATCCATCTCATTCTGCTTTAGCCAACAAGGCCTTCTAGGCAGGGCCTTGCTGTTTCTTTTGCCTGAAACACTTACTGCTCAGCTATCCAATGGCTCACTCACTTTCTTCATGTCTAGTTTTCAAATGTCACTTTATTTTTAAAAACTTTCCCTAATCATCATATTTAAAACAGCAATCCCCTTGTCACTTTCCGTACTATACCGTGGTTTTTCTCAGATCCAGTACCCTGCCACCTAAAATTCTTCTCATACCTACTTTTGTTCTTTGTCTGTCTCCCCTCACTGGAATGAGAAGCGATATGGCATCATGGTTCAAAGCCAGACTCCGGAGTTCTAGTTTTGGGGTTGCACTGTCACTCTACCACTCACTCTGTGATCTTCAGCAGGAAGCTTTGTGCCTCAATTTCCTCAGCTCTAAAATTGCGAGGATGACAGTATCTACCTCAAACCATCACAATTTTATGCAGCAAATAATCTATGCTATGTAAGTATTATTTGCTGTTATCATCACTACATTTATTTTTATTATTAAGATTAAGCTCCATGAAGGCAGGGACCGAGTTCCCTTTGTATTTTCAGTGTCCAGACAGTGCCTAGAAATAGTCACTGAATATTAATTAAGTGAATACTATTTTGAGATTTTTTTCCTTTTTTTTTTTAAGACTTATTTATTTATTTGAGAGGGAGAGAGAGCATGCATTCTTGGTGGGAGGAAGTGCAGAGAGAGAAAGAATCTTGAGCAGATTTGGTACTAAGTGCAGAAGCCCAATATGGGGCTCAATCCCACCACCCTGAGATCATGACCTGAGCTGAGACCAAGAGTCAGACACTCAACCAACTGTGCCACCCAGGCACCCCAAATGAGTGCTATTGCATATGTGCCTTTTTTTAAGGAAAAAATTTTAAGTATAGCATACATATTGAAAAATGCCCATCATAACTGTACAGCTCAGTGAATTTTCGCAAATAAATCCATGAGACCACCACATATGTTAAGAAATAAAATATTACCAGCCCACCAGGAGTCCCCTCCCAATAGCTATGACCCTCCCTGAACAGGTAATTGCTATCTTGACTCCAATTGTTATAGATTAATTTTACCTAACTTTGAAATTTATGTAAGTGGAAGCATACACTTAAAACTCTTAGGTAACTGACTCATTTCACTAGTTGTGGTGTATAATAGTAGTTCATTTGCTGTCATCCCTGTACAGCATTCCAGTGAATACTGTATTCCATTACAATTTTCCACTGTGGAATTATACCACCATGGATTTATCTATTCTCTAGTTGATGGAAAGTTGGGTGGCTGGTTTCCAGTTTGGGACTGTTATGACTGGTGCTGCTCTGAATATTCCCAGACATATCTGGTGCACATTTATACAGACATGCACATTTATACAGCTAGAAGACCAATCTCCTGGGAAGTAGGGCATGCTTTTGTTTACCATTAGTAGAACCTACCTGACACTTTTGCCAAGTTGCTGTACCCAGTTTATGCCCCTGACAGCAATATGTGAAAGTTCCAGTGTTCATGTGTTTTGAAACACCATATTTTGTATGATAGATTTTGTTCTCTTTCCCACTGTTTTTCACTGAGTACTGTGTTTTTATGATCTACCTATGTTTTTCTACACATATTCCCTCTAATCAATGCATAATATTTAATAACATGCATTCACCAATTGAATTCTTTTTTCCAATTTTTTTGGAATGGTGCTTGTCAGTGTAGCAGGGTCTCTGTCAACTCAACACCATTCCCCTCTTTTTCCATCCTGATAATTATCTGTGTTCACCCAGTTGGCCAAGTGCTCTAGCCCCACCCACATAAGTGACATTTATGTCATCCAACAAGTCATGGTACTTCCATTATGACCCTACTCTGGCCAAAAAAACTTGAAGAGAAGTGTGAGTAGGATGGAATAGTGGGGAGGTTGCTTTTGATAAGATTTCTTGGGCTTTTCTACAGAAACACAAGGAAGAGGTTCTCTTTTCTTACCTCTAGACATTGGTGTGAGATCATGATAGCTTAAACTGCTGCAGCTATATTGTGACAGGGAGGGAGTGGGGTGAAAGATGAAAAGGGATAGCATGGAGAGAGGAGTTAAGATGGCAGAGGAGTAGCAGACTGAGATGACATCAGGTTGCAGGAGTTCAGTTAGATAGTTACCAAACCATTCCGAACACCTACAAACCCAACAAGAAATCGAAGAGAAGAAGAGCAGCAATTCTAGAAACAGACAATCGACCACTTTCTGAAAGGTAGGATGTGTGGAGAAGTGAATCCAAAGCTACAGGAAGACAGACCGTGGGGGGAGGGGCTGGCTCCTAGCAAGCAGTGGAGCAACAGAGCACAAAATGTGAACTTTTAAAAGTCTGCTCCACTGAGGGACATCACTCCAGAGGCTAAGCGAGGGTGCAGCCCTTGTGGGGACATTGTGGTCTCAGGTCCTGTGGAGTCACAGAAGGATCAGGGGTGTCTGAGTATAGCAGAGCTCGCAGGTATTAGAGTGGGTAAACTGGCTACAGAGACAGAGCCGAGGAGTGAGCTCTCAGCTTGGGATTACCTTAAACTGTGATCCGTGGCACAATCAGACCACTGCTCTTTGAACAGAGATCCCACAAGTGGCAGATCCGGGGAGAGCCACCGGAAGAGCACAGTGGCAGGAATCTGCTGGATTTGGAGACTCCAAATGGGGCTGTGTGCCAGAGACAGAAATGCTCGGTCACAGGCTGGGTGAACTCAGAGCATGGCCGGAGACCAGGGAGACAGGAGTGATTGAGCACTTTTCTGAGGGCACACTGAGGAGTGGGGCCCCCGAGCTCTCAGAGGGCCAGAGACTGGAAGGCCACCATTTTCATTCCCGTCCTCCAGAACTCTACAGAAAGTGTTTAGGGAACAAAAGCTCCCAAGAGTGAACCTAAGCAGATTACTTATCCTGGCCCGTGCAAGGGCGGTGCAATTCCACCTTGGGCAAAGACATTTGAGAATCACCACAACAGGCCCCTTCCCCAGAAGACCAGCAAAAACATCCAGCCAAGACAAAGCTCACTGATCAAGAACAGGGGAAGTCCAGAGGAGGGGAAAGCAAAGTATTCATGGCTTTTTCCCCATGATTCTTCAATCTTGCAAAGTTAATTAAATTTTTTTAATTTTAGTTTTTTCTTATTCTAATTTTTTTAACTTTTCCTCTTTCCTCTTTTAATGTTTTTTTTAACTAGTTTATCTTAACAATACCTTTCTAAAAAAATAACTTTTTAAATCTTCATTATTATAGTCATATTTTATCCTTTATTTTATCTAACTTGAATTTTTGTATACATATAGGGTTTTTTCTTCTAAAAAATTTTGGGATACAACTTCTGCTAATAGATCAAAATATATCCTAAATCTAGCACAGGGCTTTGTTCTAGTCTCCAGCCTGAGCAAATTCTCTCCAATTTGTTTTCTTAACCAGCTTAACTTATCAATTCCTTTTTTAGAATTTTTTTAAAAATTTTCATCTTTACAGTCATATTCCATCCCTTTATTGTGTTTACCCTTATTTTGGTGTGTGTGTGTGTGTGTGTGTGTGTGTGTATTCTTTCTTTCTTTAAAATTTTGGGAGGTAGTTTCTTCTAAGAGACAAAAGTACACCCAAAATCAAATGGGTGGCTCTGTTCTATTCACCAGTCTAATATATATATATATACATATATATATATATATATGTATATATATATATTTTTTTTTTTCAAAAACTTATTTTTACCGCCTTTCTTCTCCCCATGATTTGGGGGTCTCTTCTGATTTGATTAGCAAACATTTTTCTGGGGTCTTTGCCACTCTTTTAGTATTTTATTCTCTCATTCATATATTCTTATCTGGATAAAATGACAAGGCGGAAAAACTCACCATACAAAAGAAGAACAAGAGGCAGTACTGAAGGCTAGGGACCTAATCAACACAGACATTGGTAATATGTCGGATCTACAGTTCAGAAGGATGATTCTCAAGATGCTAGCTGGGCTCAGAAAAAGGCATGGAAGATATTAGAGAAACCCTGTCTGGAGAAATAAAATAACTAAAATCTAATCAAGCTGAAATTTAAAAAGCTATTAATGAGGTGCAATAAAAAATGGAGGCTCCTACTGCTAGGACAAATGAGGCAGAAGAGAGAATTAGTGATTAGAAGACCAAATGATGGAGAAGAAGCTGAGCAAAAGAGAGACAAACAACTACTGGACCACAAGGGAAGAATTTGAGAGATAAGTGATACTACAAGACAAAACAATATTAGAATAATTGGGATTCCAGAAGAAGAAGAGAGAGAGACGGGGGCAGAAGATATATTGGAGTGAATTATTGTAGAGAATTTCCCTGATATGGCAAAGGGAACAAGCATCAAAATCCAGGAGGCACAGAGAACCCCCCTCAAAATCAGTAAGAATAGGTCCACACCCCATCATCTAATAGTAAAATTTCAAGTCTTAGTGACAAAGAGAAAATCCTGAAAGCAGCCTGGGATAAGAAGTCTGTAACATACAATGGTAAAAGTATTAGATTGGCAGCAGACTTATCCACAGAGACCTGGCAGGCCAGAAAGAACTGGCATGATATATTCAGAGCACTAAATGAGAAAAACATGCAGCCAAGAATACTATATCCAGCTAAGTTAAGATTGAAAATAGGAGAGATAAAAAGCTTTCAGGACAAATAAAAACTAAAAGAATTTGTAAACACCAAACCAGCTCTATAGAAAATATTGAAAGGGGTCCTCTAAGCAAAGAGAAAGCTTAAAAGCTTAAAAGCTTAAAAGCAACAGACCAGAAAGGAACAGAAACAATATACAGTAATGGTCACCTTACAGGCAATACAATGGCACTAAATTCATACCTCTCAATAGTAACCCTGAATGTAAATGAGCTAAATGCCCCAATCAAAAGACACAAGGTATCAGAATGGATTAAAAAAAAAAAAAAAAAACCATCAATAAGCTGTCTACAAGAAACTCATTTTAGAACCAAAGACACCTCCAGATTGAAAGTGAGGGGGTGGAAAACAATTTACCATGTTAAGGGACATCAAAAGAAAGCTGGGATGGAAATCCTTCTATCAGGTAAATTAGATTTTAAGCCAAAGACTATAATAAGAGATGAGGAGGGACACTATATCATACTCAAAGGGTCTGTTCAACAAGACATTCTAACAATTTTAAATACCTATGCCCCTAACATGGGAGCAGCCAACTATATAAACCAATTAAGAACAAACTCAAAAAAACACATCAACAGTAATACAATAATAGTAGGGGACTTTAACATCCCCCTCACTGAAATGGACAGATCATCCAAGCAAAATATCAACAAGGAAATAAAGGCCTTAAATGACACACTGGACTAGATGGACATCACAGATATATTCAGGACATTCCATCCCAAAGCAACAGAATACATATTCTTCTCTAGTGCACATGGAACATTCTCAAGAATAGATCACATCCTAGGTCACAAATCAGGTCTCAACCGGTTCCAAAAGATCGGGATCATTCCCTGCATAAAAAATTCATGGAAACAGATGAAAATGAAAACCCAACTGTTCAAAATTCGCTTTTGGGATGCAACAAAGGCAGTCTTAAGAAGGAAGTACATAGCAATAGAGGCCTTTCTCAAGAAACAAGAAAGGTCTCAAATACACAACGTAACCCTACACCTAAAGGAGCTGCAGAAAGAACAGCAAATAAAGCCTAAACCCGGTAGGAGAGAAATAATAAAGATCAGAGCAGAAACCAATGAAATAGAAACTAAAACAAAAAACAAAGAAACAAACAAAAAAAAAAAAAGTAGAACAAATCAATGAAACTAGTAGCTGGTTCTTTGAAAGAATTAATATGATTGATAAACCCCTGACCAGACTTCTCAAAAAGATAACAATTTGTACCCTTTAATGTAAGCAAAAGTAACAATAAATAAGAACATTTAACGTTCTGGGGCACTTTCTGTGTGCTGTGCAATCATTCTAAATGTTTTAAAAATACTAAAGAATTTACTCTTGTTTAAAAATATTAACCACTTTACTCTTCAGATAAATCATAAATTATTTGGGAATAAACAAAGCAGCCTCAAAAAAGCAGCAGCCTTAAAGTAATATTTTGATTGTATTTCACATAGAAATAAATTGGAGGACAATTCACTATTTGATAAATAAGTTCAGTGTATTATAGGGATGGAAAATATTATCACGGCACACTCATTTTGGCTTTACTTTTGTCAAGTATTTTATAATTACTTTTACCTCCTAACCATCAAAGCAATATGGTATAATAAGTTATATGCTAACTCAAAATTATTGAGTGAGGAAACTCAGGCTAGATTATGTGCACAAGAGGTTTCTGTAAGCATTAGAAATAAGCTCAGGTAATTTCATCTAGACCTTGGGCACTTGCCTTTAGTATGGCAAATCCCAGAATTGGGGTGGAGTATGAAGGGGAGAAGAGTTGGTAAAGAGTACTACTTAAAAGTAAACTCCTTCCCCTTACTCTCATCCCCAGTCATCTAGGATTCTCAAGCTCTTTCCATCCTGCTCTAAATCTTTCATGCGATAGCAATAGTATTGCTTACTGTCTATCTTTATGGCTTACCTCTAAGCTGTTCACAATCCCATCCTACCAATGATTAACCAAAGGAAGCTGACCGAACACAGACCTCCAGGGTGCTGTCCAATGGGCAGGTGCATAGCCTTCTATCTAGAAAATCTTATACATGTGAGAAAAGCAGTTCATCCCATTATACCTCTAACATTTGTAGGATGGGAGGCAAGAATATAAATGAAGGCCCATACTTAAAAGTTAAAAAATCAGGCTAACAGAATTGTTAACTAAAATATATCTTATCTTCCTATCTTGACAACTTCAAAACAACAAAATTTTTTAAATGTGTGCAAAGCTATGGGTTTTATGCAACTAAAAATCAACAAAGTAACAAAGACTACTGAACTCAATTGTTACTGTACCTGAGTAATACTTGGATGAGCAATCAAGACGTCCACAATTCATAAAATATTATATATTTATTCTATGAAATATATTTTCTTGCCTTTGGTTTACCAATATTACTAATGATGTTGTTAAAACAAGATTTTCACATAATTTGAGTTCTACTGACAGGAAATGTTAAACTGGACAACCTTTCTTGGGTCAAAATTATTTCATAGTTTTTATTAATTCCCTTTGGAAAAACTTAGCTCAGCTGAAATAATCACATATGGAATTGTCAATAACACTTTTAAAACGATACTCAGTTCAGAAGTGAATATTTACTTCACAGATGCTCAAACCTATTATAGTGGATTTGCATATGATGCATTGTTATTGCAAAACAATATTACTGTGTATTTGAATTTCATCACATACATTGCTATCATATCATGATTTTTCAGGATCTCTTAAAATAATATCTAGATTCATATAGTTTTTCCTAATTCTTCTGCTTTTACATTTTTAAATTCTGGAATATTAAAAAAAAAAAAAAGGAAAGCAGCAGCATTTGCTCAATTTGTCTTTTTTGGTCTTTAATAGCCAGAAAATAGTCTTTATAGGAATTAGTTCGGGGATTTTTCGTGTGAGTATATGAATGAATCTTCTTTGTAGCTATTTTGACCATTTTTATTTCTTCATTTTAACTTTTTTTTCCAAGTTGTTACTTTTGTTGCATATTGCATTTGTGGTTTCTACTTATTAAAAACTATTTTCTTTAAATTCTAAGTGTTTTTTAATCTTTTTTTAAAAGTGAAGTAGCCAAACTTAGATCTGCTTTTTTCTAAGCTTTTGCTAATATTAATCACAAGTAAACATTGCTAATCCACATGTATTAGGGTCAAATTTGATGTTTATCTCAAGATGTTCCACCTTTGGACAGATCCTGAAAATACTGTATCTAATGTTTAAGCTGTTCCAAAAAATGTCAATAACATCAGCAACATCGAGGCAATCTCTCTCAGTAATAAGTTTAAATTATGTACCATAAATTGCATAAAGAATTGTTCTGAACTTTTCACCAAAATCACCTTTCTGAATTTTTCATCACCTAACCATGTTAGTACCACTATCATAGTTTTGCCTTCAACAATCTTTTATTTTTTTAATGTAATGTTTTTATTAGTCTCAGATAAGATTCCTCTTTCTTTCACTCGCTTGCTTGCTTGCTTTGTTGCTTGCTTTCTTTCTTTGAGTAGAGCTGGCACACAATGTTACATCAGTTTCGGGTATGCAATACAACAATTCAACTTCTCTCTACATTATGCTATGCTCCCCACAAATGTAGCAATCATCTGTCACCATACAACACTATTATAATATCACTGACTGAATTCCCTATGCTGTGCCCTTTATTCCCACAATTTATTCATTCCATAAATGGATGTCTGCAGCTCCCACTCCCCTTCATCCATTTTGCTCATTCCCCAACTGCTCTTCCCTCAGTTTTTTCTATTTTCAGGTCTTCTGCTTTTTCTTTATTCATTTGTTTTTTTAATTCTCTGTACCAGAGTCATCAATTGTTTCATTATTTTTTACCCATCTTAAATTTTTGGTCATTCTGGCTTCAAATTTCAAGATCATTTCTACTAATCCTAGATATCTGCCATTAAGTCCTATCAATATTAAGCTTAGATGAATATTGAATATACAACATTATTCTGTAAAGAACATTATGCCCATGGACTAGTTTGACATATAATTTCTGGAATGTTATTGGTTGTTTGGGATTACTTGGCACTTTTTTTTTTCTAGTTCTAGTAATTACATCTGAACCTTTCTGTGTTCAAGTGACATTTCATGGCATTTTAATTGAGAATTTAAGTATTTCTTATCACAAATACATTTATTGGCTCCAGCCAATCATGAAGATTGGTTGTGAAACATATTAACAAATGATAACAAAGTAGTTCCTAAGTAGAGAATATAAAAACCAGTTTCTACTACCTCCTACTTGAAAGAATTTTGGAATCAAATGAAATATTAAAAATTCTGCCATGTTCTTGCATTGGAAATTCTAATCATTAATTCAAACCTGAATGTGTTTTACTAGAAACGTTGTCAGAAGGACATAGCATTGCCATTTCTAAGATCATCATCTAGTCAGATGCTCTGGAGTATTCTTCCTCTATTTGCTAATTTCAAGATCATTCATTCTCCAACTTCTAATTTACAGGCCAGAGTTGCTTTTGTTGTTTCTGGGTTATGAAATGGATATAAAATTGATTCTCTTTTTCATTCTCATTGTTTTCATTAGTGATTAAATCTTCATTTAATAAAGAATGTAAAGTTGAGAGAGGTTCTTATCTGACCTATTTAAGTTGTGGATTGATGAGAATAATTTTCTTGTTATTTGCATTGTTTTGATCATTGGTTACATCTCCTTTAGAAAAGAACTTGTTATCTCTTGTTTGCAAACTCTATTAGGGCCATGCTCAATAGAAGTCTGCTCACTTTCGTTGTCCCCATATTTTTATTTTTAACTTAAGTAGACCTTCACTCTGAAAATTCTGTATTTTTTTCTTTATAGTTTTTTTTCTTTTCTAATCCATACTTTTGAATTCCCTGTTTCTCTCAAAATTTTCTATTTTTCACTGGCCCTCATTCTCAAGGATCTAAAAGATTAAAAAGTAAAATGTAGTTGTATAAAGGGTATAAAAATTTAAATATATTTTAATCAGAAATGTAAATTTAAAATGCAGAAAAATGAAAACTTCTATGTTAATAGTTCTCTTTCTTCTAAAATACACAGTTATTAAAATAAAAAGATAAAATATATACTATAATGAATATCAAATTATAAAGCAAGACTAAATGCTGAATTTTCATTTTAATTTTTGAAAATTTAAATACTCTCATTAAACATTTAATAAAACTACTTGCATTTCTAGCATTCAATGTCCATATAATTGCCATTGTTTCAGAGTTGGTATCACACTTTAAGCATATTACATCTAGACATAGATGCACACCAGTATGAGAGCAATATTAATATTGTTTAATATTGCAAAATACTCTTCAGCCATCATTTACAATAATTGCAAATACTGAGGATATCTGGAGAAAGTCCAGAACCATAAATTGCTTTATATGGAGGGAAGTAAGAAAATGGATGTTCAGCACTAGTGGGAAATAAAACTTCATTATGCCGATACCTAATGTATTCACACTGTGAGAAGAAGGATTTGACAAGTTAATTATTTTGTCTTTTCTCTTATTTAAGTGTTTCTGCCATTCAAATCCTCCCTGGACTCTGAAGCATTCTCCTTTTCTCAGGTTGGAGGTAGCATAACCCACAATATGTCACAGCTTTCAGATGTACTTATTTCTTATTTCTAGGAGGTAGTTGAAAGATGTGGGAAAGCAGTTCCCTGTAGCCTGATGGCTGTTGGTCCACAAGCATGTCTGATTAGTGAAAGAAGAGCCTATGGTTTTTTAAATAATTTACTGTTTATATGTTGTATATACTCGTGATTTAAGAGCCCTCTGAAGCCCAGAGTCCAGAGCCTCTTTTTCTCAGACTGAGGTATGGTACTGCGCTCATCATTCCATATTTCCTCTACTCCTTTCTTAATCCACTGCCTCACTGTACATCAAAAACCACTGCTCCTCCACCATAACCCAGTTTAAGCCCCTGATTAATTTACTCTTTCAGCTACTCTGAATTTATGTAGAATTGGAACAGAAAAAGCTCAGACTTTCACATGTTGTAAAGCATTATTTGTGAGGAAAACAGAAGTCCTAAAGTAAGGATGAGGATTCGAACTTTTGTACTTGCTGTTCCCTCTGCCTGAAACACTGTGCACTCCTCTCTTCAGCTATTTAACTCTTATTTAGATCTCTGCTCAGTTGTAACTTCCATAGAAAAGCCTTCTTTGGCAGCCACAATTAGTTCACAGTTCCTTTGTATATGTTCTCCCAGCATTTTCGTCTATTTAACAGAGTGATGATGTCATATTTATTTCTGCAATTTGACTAGTATTTGTCTCCCTCCATAGAGAGGAACTGACATGAGGACCATGTCTGAGTGTATCCTGATTCACTATTATATCCCCCGAGCTTAGGCTATGTTTTGCACAAAGAAGACACTCAAGATTTAATTAATTGGGAGCCATTCATCAGCTGCATCTTACATTCTATTTTCTTCCTTGCTTTTAGGCCTTGATCAAATCGTGTGACTAAAGAAAATTTATTTGGCTTTCAGATCTCAGCTTAATAGTGTCTTTTTGGGAAAGCTTTCCCAGCTGTCTCTGACAAATTCAAGTCCCCTTATTTTCTTATATTAGAAAATATTGAAAACTTCATTTGGCCTCCTAATGTGATTTCACATCATGTGTTTACACCTGAGCACCCATGCTCCAATGGATTCTCCCCAAAGTTGTGGAAAATAGAATACTGAAAAGACTGTCTTCACGGAGGGCATGTGCATTACAGCAATCTTAGAAATATTTCCACTGGCTTAGCAAAATCTTAAGTGTGGCCACAGAGCATGGTCAATTTTAGCAATAAGTGTATCTTCTCAAAATCAATTACTTTGAACAATGACATGGGAACCAGAAAGTACATTTTCTAATATGATCACATTATTTTGAAGTAGTTCAGGATTTATCTTCAGCATTCAGATTTACCTAGACACTAAGCTGCTGGGGAAACACAAACAAATATTTCTGGAAAGTTTCTTGACTCCTTTTTTGTAAGTTCTAACGCCATTACCATGAAATCATTTGTTTATTATAGAATGACTTTCATCCTGGTTCTGCTGAGAACTTGAAAAACTAGAAGAACCAACAAATGACGATAAAGTGTCTCTCTACATTTTCCCATTACTCTCAGTATCTGGTGGATACGGACCAAACATTTAATTTTGCTTCCTGCCTCTTCAGCTTTCCCATACACATTTCCAGGATATCTGGTCTCTGCCTCTTTGAACAATTTTCTTTGTATTTTAAAAGAAAAGACAGCACAATGGGACTATAATAGGCACTGACATCACAACCCACAAAATAACTGTTGTTAAGTTGAATCAGCAGTGAAAGTTTTTTGGTACATAATTTTTTTTTCTCTCATTTGAGTCTTCATCTATTTTAAGACGTGGCATAATTACTTGGAAATGGTGAGCCAAGTTAGAGACAGTCAAACAGGGCACTTCGTTCTCATGAGTTACTGAGGTTCCATGTGGCCTCGGGGTACTGGCTAGCTCTGTCTCAAACAACTGAACTTTCTACCTAAAGTGTCCCATGAGCAGAGAAGGATTTTATTAAACTCAGTTGGGGGAAATGTGAAAAAGCATCAGACTAATTACATTCAGACTCAAATGATCAAGCAATAGTTCTTTGGCTCAATCCATAAGAGAAGCTTTACTAAGAAGAAGAAGAAAAATAAAACTTCAGAAGAAAAAAAATAATTTTTAATGTGTTAAGAAATTAGCAAAAATATGACCTGGAATATGGCATTTAACCATGCCAAAAGGCCCAGCCCCCATTTGGAATCAATGAGAATAACCTGGCAAAAAATGTGTACCATCAAGTTCCGAGAAAGTGAGCACTGGACACCCTGACTCTGTGGACTTAGAAACAGAGGGGGAAAATACACACTTTTTTTTCCTACTTATATGAAAACAATGTTAAAATTGCCTTGAGGTTTTTACTTCACACAAAATAGCATTATTCTGTTTTGAATCAAGGTAGTATGTTTTAAGCAGAGAGCCTAATTCATCTGTTTTTATCAGGTAATAAAATGGAAGTGAGGTCCCAATAAATGTCTATTATCTTGCTTCTAGCTGTAAAAGACATACCTCAGGAGTTTTATCTGCTGTAGAACAGCAGATGTTCCTGCTGAGATTCTGCGTAAATTCTCTTTGGAGCAAACAAAGCACTTTCTTTGTGGTTGACGGGAGCCAAACTAGGAGTCCTCCGAAGGTGTGTCCAATCCCTAGGGATTCTAAACAGCACTGCCACCCTGCTTCCTCTCAGCCTCAACTGGGAAGTGAAACATTACTACAATTTTTCAATTATTTTCCAGTGCAGAAATGTTTTAACTTTTTGCCTTTGCAAAGCATCCCGTGCAGAAATGTTTTAACTTTTTGCCTTTGCAAAGCATCCCGTAAGTATTCTTTTCTTTCCTTCCCCCCCCAACTCCCACCTTTGGATTGTTTGTTTTTCAGTTATTTCTTAATCATAGGTAAATTTTTAAAATGACTGATCTTGCTAAGTGCTGCTCCTGACACAATATTAGTAAACTGAAATATTTTCTTTTAAAATATTAAAATACACTTGAATGGTGTTCCAGAGATAGAGACTGCTAAAAAGTCACTTGGGGCAAATACTGCATAATTCTTCTGCACAATTTTCAGTTCATATCAATTTGAGGGATTATGGTTTTAGTAAATGTTTTGTCTACATTGGATGATAATTCTGTGGCTTTTGTTAGCTATTTCATTTCCTGGCTGAAATCAGTCCGAAATGAAGGAAAGTCTGTGTTTATTTTGTAACTATTTCATTAGTAGGTTATAAGTTACATTTTTTCATTGCTCAGATTTTATTGAGTAAAGACGTGAAAGTAATTTCTACAGGATCTTATTAGCCATCCATGTTTCCAAAGGTAAAGCTGGAAGCAAAATTTCATCCCCTTATCATACTGCCTAAGTCTTATTTTTTATTTCTAACCTTCATTATTTAACTGGCCTGTTACACAAAACAGGACTATTTAAGAATGTCTCATAACATCGCCATGTCCTAAAATTTTCCATGACCCATATTTTGGATTATACCTTCAAGACTTTTAAATAGTGAATAATTTTATGCTTATCCAGGATCCAATCTTTCCATTACTGTTCCTGTTCTCTGTGTGTCCCAGTTCACAGGTTTTTTAAGCATAAAGCAGCCATAAGAAGAAAACATATTTCAGAGGTTCTGAAAGCGAGAGAGGTATGGATACCTCAAATCTCTCACTGGTCTTGAGTCTAGCTGCTCATCTAACAGTATTAATTTATTACCAAATATTACAAATTTTGTGCCACAATAGGGGAGAGGCCCAAACAGCTTCCATAAGTTGCATTTCAAAGTAAAATCTTATCTAGACTCTCTTCAGCAAAGTGAAACCAAGGCTATCATTTTCACCAGGAAATGATGCCCTTCACCTTAACCCCACAAGAGTTATTTGTCGAAAGCCATCCTAAAATCACCTACATCTTGACCTCTTGCCCCCAAGTTTCCCAGAAATGATGAAACCATCATTTTCTAGCTTATCTAGAGCACAACTACCCTTCTGCTCCACCACCATGACTGCACAATCACTGGGGAAGTAGTGCAGCTGATGTCTTGAGGGAAGAAGGGGTAAGAGGTGACACCTGTTCTACTTCCTTTTCCCAGCCACCCTTGAGCAGAGGTTGGGCTGTGTCTGAAAATTTTCCAGAGACTTCCTTCCACCAGCACAGTTGTCACATAGAGACTGAGGGATGATTAGTGTGTGTGTCAACTTGGCTATGCTATAGTACGCAGTTATTTAATCAAACACTGGTCTAGGTGTTGCTGTGAAAGTATTTTTGTAAATGTGCTTAATATCTACAATCACTTGACTTTAAGTAAAGGAGATTACCCTCAGTAAGTTGAATGGACCTCATCAATCAATTGAAGTCCTTAAAAGCAAAAAGAGGTTTCCTAGAGAAGAAGGAATTTTGCCTCAAGACTGAAACATCAGCTCCTGAGTGTCCAGCCTGCAGGCCTGCCTGCCCTATAGATTTCATACTTGTCAGTCCCTACAATCTCATAAGCCAATGCTGAAAACAAATTAGTTAGTATACATATTGATTCTGTTTCTCTACAGAACCCTGACGGATACAGAGCCTGTGAGCTAACAGGAGGAGCTATGAATAGATACCCCTGTTCATGTTGGAGAAGTACACTTCTAAGAACTTCCCTTAAACTTGGGAGAATTCCTAGAGAAAACCAGAACATAGCTGTCTCCCATGTTTGGCTATGTATACATGGGGACCAGTGGACTAGATACCTTTTCTATACCTTTTTTTCTTTTTTTTTTTTTTGCCTCATTTTACATATGTAATTGTATTGTACTAAAGGCAAGGTCTCACAATTCTGCCTCAATGTTTTTAACAAATATTTATGGTAAAATAAGGTTTTTGATCATGCGAATCCATTATCTTTGACAATATATCTTGGCACTTAGGCATTTCGTTTCAACAGTGCTTAGGTTTGGATGTATTGTTATAATTATATGTAATTAGATCATTCAAGGCAATTGAAAACCAGTAATTCTTTTAGGACGAAGAAAACATTTCCTAGAAAATTTTGCCCAAAACTTAAAAAAAAAAAACAAACTCTTGAATTGTGAAAAGTGGAAAATGCTGATCAATAAGGATATTGTAAATATTACTAGTTTGAAACAACAGAACAAGGGGGCTCTTCAGGCAAAAGATGGTTTCTTGTAGCACACTTTTAGAATCCTAGATATTGAAAGGCATCTATAATTGTTTAAATTATTCTTTTGTGTAGAAAAAGTTCCATCATGTCAACTAATTTTTCATCGTAGAGTGTTCAGAAATTTCAGAAAGCCTGCAGTTATACTGATCATGATTTGTCCATCCATTCTATGTGACTAAAGTTAATAATGACTCTTAGTTGAACAATCTCACTTTCCTGCTCTATAGCAGATTATATACTTTCTAGATTCACATTAGTTTATATTAAAAAAAAACAGGAAAAATACTAGATTATAACAAACAAAATAGGCAACAAAATGCTAATTTAATTAAAATCTATATCACAGATTTTTAAATACAAATTTTCTGACTAACCTTAGTATTATCTAGGGTAATTGATCTCAATCTTTCTCTCTTTTTTCAAAGATTTTTATTCATTTGACACAGAGAGAGACCAAGCACATGCACAGCAGGAGAGGGAGAAGCAGGGTTCCCCACTGAGCAGGGAGCCTGATGCAAGACTTGATCCACTCAGGTCATAATCCCAGGGCCACCCAGGCACCCTAAATATCTCTCTTTTGAAAACAGAATGTGAGACAAATGTAGAAATGGTACTGGATAAGAGGACTGATATTTACAATCATTTTCACTGCTTATTTTTAATAACATTCATTCTGCTACGTTCTCAGAGCCCTAGTGAAAAAAAAAAAAGATATGCCTAATTTCTAAGCCGGTACTAACTTATAATTGGATCCAAAAAAATAATATTATTTCTGATATAAGAAACAATATATGACAGTGGTTAAGTCAACCAGATCTGGTTATGAATCCTACCTCCACCACTTTCCAGCTATGTGACTACAGAATTAACCATTATAGGCTTCAGTTTCTCCATATATACAATAGGGATAGGAAGCTTACTCACTAAGTCATTGTAATGACAAAGTTTTATACATATAGATTTTTAAATAACTGTACATACACAGAGAGACACTTAGCATGACACTTGACAAGTAGCACATGCTTTATAAATGGTACATAATGTCTTATTTTAGAAATTGCCTTTTCTCAAAATCATTAAAATTCTATTCTTAAAAAAATGTATCTTCTTGTTCAATAGACTTAAAAACTAACTAGCATTTAAAATGTCTGTTTATATTAATGCTCACCGTGAAACATAAAACACAAAAGTTAATTGTGTAGTTTTTTAGTGATAAGCAACAGAAATGTACTAAATGAGAAAATGAATTTCTGGGTATCAGAGAGTACCAGAAGCCTTGGAAAAAATCAGGAGTTAGGCAGTTCTGAGGTTCTAAATAGCAGAAGCTAATGATTTTTTTCTCCCCTCCTTTAGGATTTTGCTGCTACAATGATTCCATTCCAAGTATTTCAGTCATTTTGTCACTAAAGATTCAAATTCCAAGAGATGATGTCTAATTGGTCTAGATCTGTTGAGAAAAAGTAGACCTTTAGCTACAGTTCTACCTGTGTTTGGCAAGCCAAAGCAAAGTCCAAAGGCTGTTACAGGGGAAGGAGAAACCAATGCAAAGGAGAAAACATATACCTTCTATGTACAAGGGTACTGTCTTTTATTGTTCTTCATAAATTGTATGCCCTGATAACTTACATAATCACGTATATTGGATAAATTATAAGGGTCAAGAACTATGTTATTTCTTTAATGCCCCCAAACACACATACACACACATACTCACAATAGTAGTAGAGAACCTAGAATTGTAAGTAAACATGCAATACTCTCAAATACATTGACATCTCCTGGAAGTGGTAATGACAAATTTCCATTTCTACTTGTACATTAGGAGTGCATTGGGAAAATCTGCTCTCCTTCCTTACCCCCTTTTTCCACCTTTCCTGGTCTTTGCCACTTTGGTTTCTGAGAGTAGCAGCAATGTTAGCAGGATCTTCCAGTACCAAATAGTCATAAGATGCGGTTTTGAGGTAAGGAACAATGAATGAGAGGCACCCTGAACCTCCACAGGTGCTCATGCTCATCTGTTGACACGGGAAGTATACTAGAGATGCTAATCTACTTGATACTTCTGATGAATGGTAAAAGTGACTCAATCACTTTTCAATTCAAACACTATCCAATTTTGTCTGTTTAACTTCTCAATTATAGAGAAGTTGAAACTTTTCCAGTAGTAACAATTCGATGAAATTCTTTCTTCTTTGAAAAAACATCAGTACGCTACTACAAAGAATTTCATCAATGTATACTTACCAAGTGGTGACTTACTTCAGGCTAATTTCTTTTAAGTTATATATAATTCTAAAAAAACTGGTTAACATCTTCCCAAAATTTGTAGCAGAATGAAAGCAGTATATTCAGTCAATGAGATTATTTTTTTAAAAAATTGTCAAAGGTATACTGAGAACAGCAAAGAAGTGACAAAGAACAAAAACTGCTATGAAAATGCACTGAAACATCAGAGCAAATGCCTTGCACACTTCAAATGTTCTCCTGAACTATATTACATTACAGTATAATAACTGACATTTATAATAATGACCCTAAGTCCTTAAGAATTCTATTTAAGTTAAAAAGGATGTGATATATTTTAAAAAGATGTGCAAGAAAAAAAAATTCTTTGAAAGGCTGGATATAAAAGGGATAAACTTGGGGAATTTTTAAAATATATAAGATTTTCTTTTTTTTTTAATTTTTTAAAAGATTTTATTTATTTATTTGACAGAGAGAGATCAGAAGTAGGTTGAGAGGCAGGCAGAGAGAGAGAGGCAGATGCAGACTCCCCACTGAGCAGAGAGCCCGATGTGGAGCTCAATCCCAGGACCCTGAGATCATGACCTGAGCCAAAAAAGAGGCTTTAACCCACTGAGCCACCCAGGTGCCCCTAAAATACATAATGTTTTCAAAAAATAAAAAAAAATATATATAATATTTAGCTCTCAAGATTCTGGATAATGGGGTGCCTGGGTGGCTCCGTGGGTTAAAGCCTCTGCCGTCGGCTCAGGTCATGATCCCAGGGTCCCAGGATCGAGCCCTGCATCGGGCTCTCTGATCAGCAGGGAGCCTGCTTCCCTTCCTCTCTCACTGCCTACTTGTGATCTCTGTCAGATAAATAAATAAAACCTTAAAAAAAAAAAAAAAGACAACAGCTTTGTTTTTCATTCATGCTACCTGACTATTGTGGCTTGGCTAGGACTCCATTCTTGGTAGAGTGATGGACCATCTGTTGTCTGCTATGAAGCTGGCTACCATGCAGGAGGAAGAGAAAGATGGTGATTTATGCTCTCTCTCCTTCCTGGAGGTCATGTGGCCACGAGCTTTTTCAAGGAGAAGTACAAACCTACCATGTACTAAAATGAGGAAACCAAAATATCGGTGAACAGCCCTAATAACTGTTAGCACAATCAAGTAACTAGAAAGTAGGGGAGGAGAGTTCAAACTCAGGCATCCTCAAAACAATGAGTTTAGAGTAAAGACTAGAGAAGTCTCTAAGTCGTGTACCTATCAAGGAGAGTGAGTAGGGGAAGACATCCTTTAGAGAGTTTTTTCTCTCCTTACAAAAGTGTTTTTTAACAGATCTTGCTTAAATGTTGTCATGTTGGAGAAATCATAGTTTCAAGGCAAACTTGCCCTCTGTTCAAGTCATGGAATTAACAGATATGCTTAATAAAAATGGGAGGGGGTTCCTGGGTGGCTCAATGGGTTGCAAGGATGGTTCAACATCTGCAAATCAAAAATGTGATATACTACATAAATACAAGAAAGGACAAGGACGATACAATGCAGAAAAAGCATTTGATGCAGAAAAAGCATTGAGAAAGTATGCCATCCTTTCTTGATAAAACTCTTCACAGTGTGAATATCATAAGAGCGATCTATGAAAAGCCCACAGAGAATATCATTTTCAATGGGGAAAAACTGAGAGCTTTTTCCCTAGGGTCAGGAACATGGAAGGGATGTCTACTATCACCACTGCTATTCAACATAGCACTAGAAGTCCTAGCCTCAGCAATCAGACAACAAAAAGAAATAAAAGGCATCCAAATTGACAAAGAAGAAGTCAAACTCTTTCTCTTTGCAGATGACATCATATTCTACAGGGAAAACCCAAATGACTCCACCCCAAAATTGCTAGAACTCATACAGGAATTTAGCGAAGTGGCAGGATATAAAAATCAATGCACAGAAATTGGTTGTATTTCTATATACTAACAATGAGGCAGAAGAAAGAGAAATTAAGTAGTAGGTCCCATTTATAATTGCACCCTATGAGATACTTAGGAATAAACCTAACCAGAGACACAAAGGATCTATACTCAGAACACTATACAACAGTCATGAAAGAAATTGAAGAAGACACAAAGAAATGGGAAGACGTTCCATGCTCATGGATTTGAAAAACAAATATTGTTAAAATGTCTATGCTACCTAGAACAACCCACGCATTCAATGCAATCCCTATCAAAATACCATCAACTTTTTCCACAGAGCTGGAACAATAATCCTGAAATCTGTATGGAACCAGAAAAGACCCCAAATAGCCAAAGGAATGTTGGAAAAAAAACCAGAACTGGTGGCATCACAATGCCGAAGCTCAAGCTCTATTACAAAGCTGTGATCATCAAGACAGTATGGTACTGGCACAAAAACAGACACATAGATCAATGGAACAGAATAGAGAACCCAGAAATGGACCCTCAACTCTATGGTCAACTAATCTTTGACAAAGCAGAAAAGAATGTCCAATGGAAAAAAAGACAGTCTCTTCAACAATTGGTGTTGGGAAAATTGGACAGCCACATGCAGAAAAATGAAACTGACCATTTCCTTACACCACACACAAAAATAGACTCCAAATGGATGAAGAACCTCAATGTGAGAAAGGAATCCATCCAAATCCTTGAGGAGAACACAGGCAGCAACCTCTTCAACCTCAGCTGCAGCAACTTCCTCCTAGAAACACTGCCAAAGGTAAGGGAAGCAAGGGCAAAAATGAACTATTGGGACCTCATCAAGATCAAAAGCTTTTGCACAGCAAAGGAAACAGTCAACAAAACCAAAAGACAACTGGCAGAATGGGAGAAGATATTTGCAAACGACACATCAGATAAAGGGTTAGTATTCAAAATCTATAAAGAACTTATCAAACTCAACACCCAAAGAACAAATAATCCAATCAAGAAATGGGCAGAGGATATGAACAGATATTTCTGCAAAGAAGACATCCGGGGGCTCCTGGGTGGCTCAGTTGGTTGAGCAACTGCCTTCTGCTCAGGTCATGATCCTGGAGTCTGGGATCGAGTCCCACATGAGGCTCTCTGATTGCCAGAGAGTCTGTTTCTCCCACTGTCCTCTCTCTTCTCATGCTCTCTCTCTCATTCTCTCTCTCTCTCAAATAAATAAATAAAATAAAATAAAATAAAAAAAGAAGACATCCAGATGGCCAACAGACACATGAAAAAGTGCTCCACATCACTTGGCATCAGTGAAATACAAATCAAAACCACAATAAGATACCACCTCACACCAGTCAGAATGGTTAAAATTAAGAAGTCAGGAAATGACAGATGCTGGCGAGGATGCGGAGAAAGGGGAACCCTCCTACACTGTTGGTGGGAATGCAAGCTGGTGCAGCCACTCTGGAAAACAGCATGGAGGTTCCTCAAAAAGTTGACAATAGAGCTACCCTATGACCCAGCAATTGCACTACTGGGTATTTACCCCAAAGATACAAATGTTGTGATCCAAAAGGCACCTGCACCTCAGTTTTTATAGCATCAATCTCCACCATAGCCAAACTATGGAAAGAGCCCAGATCTCCATCAACAGATGAATGGATAAAGAAGATGTGGTGAAATATATATACATATATATGTGTATGCATATGTATATATGCGTACACACAATGGAACACTACTCAGCCATCAAAAAAATGAAATCTTGCCATTTGCAACTACATGGATGGAACTAGAGGGTATTATGCTAAGTGAAATAAGTCAATCAGAGAAAGAATTACCATATTATCTCCCTGATATGTGGAATTTAAGAAACAAGGCAGACGATCATAGGGGAAAAGAGGAAAAAATGAAATAAGACAAAACCAGAGAGGGAGAAAAACCGTAAGAGACTCTCAATCATAGAAAACAAACTAAAGTTTGCTGGAGGGGAGAGGGTGGGGTATGGGGTAACTGGGTGATGGACATTGGGGAGGGTATATATTGTAATGAGCACTGGTATTATATGGAGACTGATTTATCACAGACGTGTACTCCCGAAACAAATAAGGCAATATGTGTCAATTAAATGAATTTAAATAAAAAATTAAATAAACAATACAAATAGAGATGAGAATTGTATCTTTTGGGACCAATCACTTAACTCTTAGGATCTGCTCTTGGATAACATTTTGACCTCAGATTTAGGGCTTATCTATAGTAAAGAACAAGTTCCTTCTATTCCAACTATATTCATTGGGGAACTAGAAATTTTTTAATTTTTCTTGTCACTATCTGTCAGAGGTCCAGCCCAGGAAGGACTACAGCACAGGTTAAACAGCTAAGCCAAAACATCACTGGACACTCTGACAGACTATTACCTCTTTTCTTCTGCTAAGGTTTTACATTACCCATGACAAACCCTAATAATTGATAAGACAAGGGATGGCAACATTGACTAAAATTCTAAGTTCCTAAAAGCTCGTAAGTTAATAATTAAAACAGAAAAGTTAGAGAAAAAAATAATGATGGCCTCCAAATTGAGAGTACAAAAGCAAGAAGACAAATGACATGTGTCTGTTTGTAGGTGTGACATGTGTCTGTGTGTAGGCGTGACACATGCATCCTGTGTGCATGACATACAGTACAGGAAAAATAAGATAAGTAAAACCTGATGTCTGCCATCAAAATGCTTATCAAATTGGAGGGTGCAAAATATCAAAGCTTATTACCTCATTATACTGAGGCAGTGAGTAATAAGTAGAGTGTGTGGTTCACAAGCATATGCAGCATAGATCTAGCCCTGGACTTGGTTTCAAATTTCTAATTTGCTGTATACAAAGAATGAGTATAGCATTCTGGCAAGTGCTTGAGCTTTGGATTTAGACAAATGTATCAGGGTTCAACCTGAGAAAGAGAACTAATAGGAGATACATATTAAGAGATTTGTTGCAAAGAATTGGCTTGTGTGATTATGGGGGATGGCTAGGCAAGTCTGAAATCCAAAGGGCAGACCATCAGGAACCACAGGCTGCTACTCACAGGCAGCTGAAGCCGCAGGCCTCAGGCAGAGCTTCTTCAAGGAAGCTTCAGCTCTGGTCTTCTGGCCTTTCAATTGACTGATTTCGGCCCATGTAGATTACCTAGGATAATCTACCTTACTCAAAGTCAATCTGATTAGGGACTTTAATCACATCTATAAAATACCTTCACAGCAACACCTAGACTAGGTTCCACTGAATGTTACAGTGGGAACTGAAGCCTAGTCAAGCTGACACATCAAACTGACCATCATAACAAACCTGGATTAAGTGCCCGACACTATCACTTCCTTGCTAGATGGCCTTATGAAGATTTCTAAATTTCTTTAAATCCTATTTAATCATCTGAAAAGCTGTAAGAGCAACTTCTCATAGAATTGTTGTGAAGATTAAATAGGTCCAGGTAAAGTGGGCCTAGCAATGTGCCTGGTATATAATAAATACTCAGTAAATAGTACTCATTATCATCATCCACACTATCTGGGTGATATTGAGTAAGTCAACCCCTTTTTCTGAGCTTCAGTTTCTGCACCTATAAAATCAGAATATTAATAACTATAATTCACAGGAGTGATATGAATATTAAATGAATATAAGTTAGGGGTGATATTTTTAATTGTGCCAAAGGTATGTTATCTGCTAGCAAATTATAGACACTTATATTTTTCAAAACCCATTTTAAAAAACAATTTTCTTAAAAATTCACCCAACAATTATAACCATGGAAGTCAAGTTCATAATGGTTTCTTATATATCATAATACATCTTCAGGTTAATAAGTGGAAATTCATAAGATTCCCATAGGTACAAACACACACACACACACACACACACACCTACCCCCCGCACATAATTTATAATTTATGAATACTATCAAAACACAAGTCAGGGAAAATATTTTAGGATATTATACTAATATTAGTTTAATTATACCTTTATTTTAAAAGTGATTTTAGAGAAGTTATGGTTTAGTTGTCTTAGCCTGGAGTAAATCTACTTAAGTTAGAATCCCAGCTCCATTGCTTCCTAATTGAATGAAATCAGGAAAGTCCCTCCACATCAATCTTCTCATCTTTAAGATAAGGGTAGTAACAGTACCTTTACAGGATGTTGTGAGGATTTGAAAAGCTGACACCTATAAAGTGCTGGAGCTTCCTGGTATAGAGGCATCAGGTCTCTGAAAATATCACTTCATGTCCTCCTGGAATGTCAGTAGGATGGCTTCCTGTGTGAAATACTACACTGGTCCTGTAGATTAAAGGAAAATGCTGTTAGATATTTACAATATCTTACCAATTAAAATTAATGTGTTCCCCTATAAAAGACACTTTGGCAGTAGCTATTCCATCTGTATACATCTTCTTTTTCTTGAGAGTTTATCCCACAGATATACTTACATTGCAGCAAAAGATAGAAAACAAGTGACCATCAATAGGAGAATATATATATTTTTTTTATTATGGTATACAACACAGCTGTAAAAAGGAATAAAGAAGCTTTCTATATACTGATACACAAATATATATAAGATAGCAGATGAAAAAAGCAAAGTATAAAACTGTGTGAAATGGAAATGGGAGCCAAAATTATATATTCTTGTCTATTTGCATTTACATAAAGAAATTCTAAAAGGATACAAAATAAACTAATCAAGTGGGCACCTTGATTGAATATTTTTTTTATTTATTTGTCAGAGATAGAGCACAAGCAGGGGGAGGGGCAGAGAGAGAGGGAACTCGATCTCAGGAACCCCAGGATCATGACCTTAGCTGAAGACAGATGCTTAACTGACTGAGCCACCCAGGCATCCCTCAAATGGGCACCTTGTGGTGGTAGGACTTTGATAGGACCCAGGTGAACAGTGAACAGGGCACAGAGCAAAACTTTTCACTATATGCCTATTTACATTTTTATTTTTGAACAATGTGAATGTGTTCCCTATTTAAAAATACATGTTGATAGAAGTCAATGGTACCTGTTGTGTCACAAAAATGCTGTGTCACAGACAACACCAAGACTTAATAATTATTTATTCTTGAAGATCTACAGGTCAGCTGAGACTCAGCTGATCCAAGCTGGGCTCCATAGACAGGCTCTGCTTCTCATTCAGATCCACAGATCTGCTCCCTGTGCCTCTCATTCTCCTTGAACCAGCAGAAACAAGAAGAACAAGATGACTAATGGAAGCATACAAGCCGTCTAAAGTCTTAGGCTGAAAAATGACACAACTGCTGCTCACATATCATTAGCCAAAACACGTGAAGGATTGAGGAAGTACCTTATGCCCACAAGGAAGCCATGGCAGGAGTGCAGATGCAGGGATGGGTCTATGACTCATTCTATCACACCTGTTAGTAACTACAGACATACTGAATATTCTAAAACTAGAACTGTGAATCATAGGTCTAAAGAGTAGCAAAAAGCAGGCATAACTTTCCTGAAGATTGAATACTCCATGAATGTCATGTCTTGTCTTGATGATTTTGTCATCACCATCCATCTGGATCATGAAGGGAATCAAATGAAATGAAAGGAAGACAAACTTATGAACTCAAAGGACCAGAAGAGACTTTGGACCACACTTTAGCCAACACATTTTACAGATTAGGCAACTGAGGATAAATTAAGTACAGTTGGGATACACAAGAAACTGTAAGTTAACTTGAGCAAAAACAAGAAGCA
Source organism: Lontra canadensis (assembly GCF_010015895.1). Lineage (NCBI taxonomy): Eukaryota > Metazoa > Chordata > Mammalia > Carnivora > Mustelidae > Lontra > Lontra canadensis. Next base: position 19,083,080 of record NW_022630998.1, read on the forward strand.
CTAAAAAGAGCTGTAAGCCCTAAATATAATTATTATTTATTGGGGTAAAGAACAATCATAAAAATCTTAAGAGGTACATCAAAGAATTTGTTAAATGCAGATCCACTAGATTGATGAAAGTTCCTTACAGTCCAGGTGATGGACTAAGCCAGGAAATAAAGAAGGAAAACCACAGTGACATTAACTGAAAACAGCACCCACAATCATAAATCAGAACAGATTTCATGCATACAAAGGAATTGTGATTTATAGATAGAACTCAAACATACATGAATAATAAAAGCATATATTTATTTTGAAAAATTTTATTAGGTTTTTTTTACTTAAAAGAGTTCACAACCATACAAAAAAATAAATCTCCATCCTTTACCAGACAACCATGCCACCTGCCCCCCCCAGAGCAAAATGTTGTTAGTAATTTCTTATATATTTCTCCAAAAATATACCATGTTTATAAAGATAAAAATACAGGTCTTTTGCATCTTAAGTATGTATTTCTGAAGACCTGGCATAATTCAAACTTATTTTCCAAGAAAACTGTTAAAGTATAATGAGTATCATTTTTTTAAGCAGTTCAAATGACAAGGCATTAAAAACAATTTATAACTCACTGTCTACTAGCTTGAAAAATTATGCAATTCTTAACTAATTACTTTTAATTTGGGTAAACTCATAATATTTTATTTATATGGAAATGCAAAAGACATAGAATAGCCAACAGTCTAGAAGAACAAATTTGGCAGAGTCATACTACCTAATTTTTGAGACTTACAGTATAGCTATTGTCTTAAGACAATATAGTACAGTGTGGCATGGGCGTAAGGATAGGTGACTAGATTAATGGAACAGAACATACATATTCTTGAGGGTTTTCTCACACTAATAATTATGACTTAGCTGAGAATTCACTAAAATGACTAAATGTTTTTCATATTTATCCATGTCAGCCTCACCATCATTTTGCTCAGCTGATGATCTCGAACAAACACAGGACTTTACATTTATCACTACTACATTGTATCTTATTAGTCGTTGCTCTTCTTTTTAGCTAAAATCTTTCTGGATTTTCACTCTGTAATATATTCTAATATATTCTCTATCTCTTCATGCTTCTCACTGTCTGTGAGTTTGGCAATCTTGTTATTTAGCACTCTTTTGGTTACAATTAGTAAAGATTCAATTAAAACTGAGTAAGTCAAAGAGAAAAATGTATTGGCTTACATGATCAAAAAGTCCAGGGTAGATTCAGATACAACAGAATCCAGGTAATCAAATAATACCACCTGGGTACTCATCCTCTCTCAGCATCATTTTTCTCTTTATGGACTTCAACCTTTGTCCCAATGTTTCAGCAAAAGATTTAAGCCTATCTCTCATTGGCCTGAAATGAATCATATGTCCATCTCAGAACCAATCAGTGCAGTCAGGAGATGTAGTTCTCTGATTGTCCTTATCTGAATATCACATTCATTCCTGAAGCCATGGATGACGTAAGCCTCCCTTCCTTCCCATGGACTGGGAAGTAAAAAGGGGGAAAGGTGATTTCCAGGGAAAACATGGCACTATAATCAGGTTGTAAGGGGATGGACACCACAGAAAGGAAAAATAAGATATTTATATTACAGGACTCATCTAGAATGCTGACAGAAAAAAAAAAAAAAAACAAAAAAAAAACCAACACTGCTAGATATGGCCAAACGAAAGGATAAATAAAAGGCTTACAAACATAAAGATACTATCTCCAAAAATAATCAATTTTTATATTTGATTTTAAAGTATGGTGCCAGGAGAATTAAGTGGGCATTGTTAGGTCTAAAGGAAGTAGAATTATTATCACTTCCATATACTCAATACTGGTTAAGATTTAATTGCCCTGTTCTATTTATATTGAATCCAAAAACTGGAAAAGGCCTATGTCTCAGACAGCCAGGACACCACTATAACAAAATGCCATAAGCTGATCTTCAGCTTAAACAACAGATATTTATTTCTCACAGTTCTAGAAGCTGGGAAGTCCAAGATCAACGTTCCAGCAGAGTTCATCCTTGATGAGTGCTCCCTTCCTGGCTTGTAGGCAGCTGCCTGAGAAGGGTGCCCATATGGCCTTTCCTTACTGTGTGCTCATGGAGAGAAAGCTAGCTCTCATGTCTTTTCTTCTTTTTATAAGGGTGTTAATTCCATCATGGGAGTACCATACCTATAACCTCATCTAAAAGTCCCCCCCCCAACCCCCATGAAATATTATCACATTGGTGGGGGTAGTACTTGAACATAAGAATCTCGACAGGTCACAAACATTCAGTCTCTTAACAGTCCACAAAATAGCTGTAACCAAGTTCAAAAGTCAACAGAATGGCCCAAAGAAAAGAAGTTTATCTAGCCATTATTCACACAATGAAAATAAACAGAACCAAGGTAGTCAATCCAATCATGGACCCAAAAATAGCATTCCTCTTAGTGAAGCTTACTCTGCAAGTACACAGAAGAATATTCTCCGCACCACCTCCAGTGTTTTTCACTTGGACCAGGAACTAGTATTAAAGTCAACAAATTAGGAAAAAGGCCTCCAAAGGTTTTATTAAACTCAAGTGTCCCATAGGCAGAAAGTCAAAGCACAAGAGATTACACTTAATGCAAGCAAACTGGTCAATTAATTGAAGAATATGACACCAAAACCACCTTTTAAAATCCACAAGAATATCAGATAAATACACGATTGAGGGAAACTGGAAATGCAAGATACAAAATGGGTGATGCCAAAAAAGAAAAGAAAATTACAGGTTATTATACCAATTAGAGCTTTTAAAATATGTTTTAGCTTAGATATTTAGCTATTGCAGGGCTGTCGTTTTCATTTGCTGGATCTACTAAAAGAAAACAAGGTATGAGTTTCCTACAATGTCTAGTTTTTGTAATACAAAAAGGGATTTTAAACGTATAGAAAGTAATAAGGAAATTAGTAAACCTACCCTAAAACACGCTACCAACCCCAGTTCAATCACTATATGCCCACCTTAGTGTGGCTTCAGGGTCAACCATCCTGAAGTTTACACTTTCATATTTAGTGCCTACTATGATGAAGAAACAGGATATCTGTTTCTATCTTTGGTGCCCCAGGATAAAGTTATACCCCTTCCCCTGGCAACAGAGGGCTTGATTTCTAAGTCTCAGTCTACCACTAGATCAGTAGGTAAATCACTTAATCCCTATAAAACTAAACTACCATTTAGCCAAATTGATGGAGAGGAAAAGGGGAGCAATAATGCCTGACTATAGATAATGCATCATTTTGAAGAAGTGGCCTAGCCAGATATGCTCATTTATTACACGAACCTCAACTAGTCCTATACAATTTCTAGTGCAGTCTGCTCTTGCTGGTTTGGGATGCTTAAGTGGGGGTTAAGAGGTTAACTTTAATAATTATAATCCAAAACTAATTAGTCCAGTGATTAGAAAAATATGTCAACCACTTAATCTTAAACAGGGATATTCATTCACTATTTAAAAAATTGCAAGTTTCCATGAAAAAGAATAAGTTGACTGGTAATACTGAATAATTCAAAATGTAAGACAAATATGTATAGACAAGATTTATTAACAGTAATGTAATATTTTATTTTTCATAATCTGTTTTGAAAATCAGTAATGAAAATTTTTTTATATTTTGACATTAATTTTATTATACTATATTTAATATATGATATGCATCACAGTGTACTCTTTTCTTTCCTTCATCTTTCATATTTCTGCAGTTTAATTTTTAAGACTTTATTTTCTAGAATAACAGTTTTAGATTTACAGAAAAATTGTGAAGAAGAGTTCCCATGTGCCATACACCCAGTTTCCCCTATTATTAACACTTTTACGTGTTTTTAGTTTGAATTACTTTTATCTCCATTTGATTCTTATTTTTAATCAACATACTAATATATTTGATAATATGACCAAATAGTACCAAAAAGCTGATAATCAACTTCATCAGATCTAGCTGGATCCTTCCCCATGAATAACCACTTTTATCCTTTAACTATTTCTTCTAGTTATTTAACTTCTGTGCTTCTAAGTAATATATTTATACCCAAATTCCTTAAATTATCAATATTAGAAGTTTAATAATTTTTTTCCAAATGTTCCATCATAGTGATCACCATCCCATCAAAATTAACTGCCAAACAGTCTAGTGTAATCAAATAATCCATCCATTTCATTTCTTCCCACTGTTTCCATTATGGTACTTGTATCCTCTTGCTACAGTCTGCAGGTGGTAGCTCCCTAGGCTCAACGCAAAGCTGAAACTTCCTTCATCAATCACCTAAGTTGGATACCCTTTATCTTGGGCCTTGGAACTTCTTGATCTCTCTTGGGTTGCACCCTCAATTTGTTGGAATATATCTTCCAGTCACTTCCTAAGAAAAGACTCCAAGGAGGATTTTTTAAAAACTTTGTTTATCAAAACTTTCTCTGTTCTACCCTCACAATTGATTGATTAGCTGAATACAGAACTCTAGGCTGAAGAGTAGTTTTTCTCAGAATTCTAGTGGCATTACTTTATTGTCTTTACCTTCCAAAATTTCCACTGAGATGTATTATATCATTCTATTAGCTATCGTACGTGACATGGTCTCCCAACATTTCTTCTTTAATTCTACAGTGCTGAAATTTTATCAAGATTTGCTTTAAAAGTGTTCCTTTTCATTCACTGTGCTAGGTACTCAGTGGGCCCTTCCAAAGTGGAGACTCGTGTTCTAGCATCTTAGTCTTTGCTTTCTATCTGCTAAGATGGTGTTGAATCTCTCCTCTACTCATAACTCCATGCTCACATTTTACCAGAAATCCTGTGAAGTAATATTTTAAATGTATAGTCAACTCGATTACTAATTTTAATGGCATGTATATTGACTTTGGAACATGGTCTAAAACTTTGGAATGTATTAACAATAACAATACAGAAGAGCCTTTTAGTAATCTTCTTTCTTCCCATAATGCAGACCCCACAAAGCTCTAGAGCATGGCAACACGGCCAAAATCCAGAACATTTTCTGAAACCAAAACCAACTTACATTTTATAACTCATCTTTGATATGCAAAGAATTCTAATGTGCTATATTTAAATGTTGGTTTGCTCTGTATGTGTGCCACCCCTTCTTCTTACTCTATTTTAAAAGCTGGAGCTGTCCTAATTTGTGAGTATGAAAAAGAAAAAAAATGACTACTGTATTTGGACTTGCTATTTAAAACGCCTCAATGTAATTCTCTCCTTCATGTGTGTTTTGGAATTTTCCCTATTAGAAAGCTTATCAGGGTCAAGATCTGAGAATTAAAAGGAAAGGAAATGTGGTTTACTGGAAGCTTATAACTGGTCACTTAAAAACTCTTTTCTAGTCTTTAAATAATGATTTGAAATAAATTACATCCAAGTTTTCTTTAACTAAGTAACCACCATCAACACACCCAAATTATCTAAGAGGAATTACCTTTTAAATAATTTCTCTCAAGTAAAATGCTTGTGATTTTTTATTGTGAAATAAATACAGTTTATGCAAGTAATCGCAGTGAGAATATTTATAAATATTTGATAAGATTTGAAATTAACTTTAAGAACTGACACTGAATGTCAATTCAGTAAAAATGTATTTTATTACTGTAAGTAAGATCAAGTTCTCTCTCGAGTTAAATAGATCTCTAAAATATTTGAGGTGTCAAAGATAAATACATATTGTAACATGATTAGCAGCAGCTTCGGGTTTTTGTGGCAAATAAAAGCCAGTGCTCCTTGCACTTAAAAGTGTTTAGTAACACCTTACCAAATGTAGTGGACATCTGTTGTTTGTGTCTTCCTGGCATCCTCTAGGGAAATGTTCTTCTTTCACCCCACGTGGCTCTGGAGAATTTGTCAATCAGAGAGCCTTACTCTGACCTAACTTCATGAACTGGGACAGCTCCTGGACTAATCAATCTTTATACCTTCTGCTATTCACAGATTGGTACATGGGGGTGAACATATGACCCAAGCAGAACCAATCAGAGACCCCCAATGAGAGGTTGTATATGGACCCCAAAGATTCTCTCTTCCTCTCACCTTGACTTATAAAAGACCAGAGAAGTCTGGAGGTGCCAGTGTCAGTGGCCATCACTGACTACCACACACAGAGAATCTGCTAGAGAACGATGTCAATACCCTGAGGAATACTGAATTAAGTGACAGAAGTCAAGAAAGCCTAGAAATCTGTTGACTCCCTGGATTCAGCATGCTAAGGCCACTTCCACATTGGGACTTTCTAGTTAAAAGAGCTAATAAATTCTTTTTTTTCTTGAGACAGTTTGAGTTGAATTTCTGTCTGTTGCAACCAACCAAGCATCCTGACCAATAGACAAAGGTAAGGTCTTTTCAAAACACAATGCATAAAGGCATACCTAAGTACATTGGAACTATGGTTGCCCATAAATGGTACATCTGCCAAGTAAAGATTATAAAGTTATATGAATGGAACAGAATTTAAGCTTTTTTTTTAAATAACCTTGCAAACAGTGCCACTACTCACATACAAGTGGAACCAAACTATCTACAGTCAAAAAGAGAAAGCGTACATGTGTTTGGAGGTAAACGGGTGAGAATAAGATGATAAACTCGGGCCAACGGAGCACAGACACCCCCTAACCTGAAAATCTTTTCAAAAGTCAGAGGTTTCATGTCTGTACATTACACAAAAAAACTATTAGATAATTTAGGTTCAAGTCTGAAGATACTGTTCAGAAAATGAAATTCAGAAAATGTACTGAAGAATATAACTCAGAAGCTGAAAGACGAGTCTTGAAAACAGGGTCATGAAGTTGATTTATATCACATTCACGTTCTTGTACTACTTTAAAATACTTCTTAACAAAATGTCTCATACTATGGCTTTTCTCTTTAGGAAAACCTGAAATATAAGAAATATCCATTATAATCTTCAAAGCAATAAAGAGAATTATATACCCAATATCTATCAAGTTCTTTATGTAATCACGAATGTTATATAACTTTTCTTTTTACATTTCTTAGGGAACAAATACACTTTTTTTACCACAATGTAAAGAAATTTCATTGTCCAAAGGTAGGTTGCAGTTATATAGGCTGGAACTTTTCTAACATGGAAACTCTCTCCTACAGAGCATATTCTGTAAGCTCATGTTTGGAATCATTTTCCAAACTTTCCAAATCATTTTCCTTCTTGTTTTATCTTCTCCAGTTAACTCACATGTCAGAAGAGATATGCATCTTTAGACCAGGGAAATCATAACATAATCAGTAACATAAAATGTGCAGCATTATCTTCTAATGATTCATTTTCTCATTCCTCTCTATAAAAGCATCTGGCGGGGATCTTTTCCCTGCGGACACCAAAGCCAGCCACCTCCTTGATTTTACCTCAGAGTCCTTTTTCTTGAATGTCACCAGACCTTGAGTTGATGTGTTCCTCTGTTCTATACTCCTTAGTTATGTTATATTCCTCCCTAGATTATACTTGGAATTGGAAATCATATCATTCATTTTTATATCACCAATGCCTACCCCAAGCCAAGCTCTCAATTGAGGTCAGTTTATAAGACAAGTAAGGACAACTAGATATCCACAGGCCCAATGATGAACTTAGACCCTTACCTCACATCATATACAAAAATTAACTCAAACGGATCACAGACTTAAATGTAAGAGCTACATAGAAAAAAATATAGGAGGAAATTTCCAAGACCTTAAGTAAGGGAAAAATTTTTAGATAGGACACCAATCCATAAAAGAAAAAATTAATAAACTGGACCTTAACAAACTTTAAAACCTCTGCATGACAAAAGACAGCTTTAAGAAAAATTAAAAAGGCAAGGAACAGACTATGAGAAAATATTCGTAAAGCACATATCTCATGAAGAACTTATATCCAAAAATATACAAGTAACTCTTACAACTCAATAATAAAAAGATAACCCCCCAAATTTCTTTTTTAAGAGAGAGAAAGTTTGTGCACGTCAGTGGGGTGGGAGAGGGGCAGAGAGAGAGGAGAGAGAGAATTTCAAGCAGGCTCCACTCTCATCATGGAGATCATGGAGAACATGGAGCCCCCTATACAGGGCTCAGTCTCATGACCTATAGATCATGGCCTGAGCCAAAACCAAGAGCTGGGCGCTTAACCAACTGAGTTACCCAATAGCCCCAAAAGACAGCCCAATTAAAATATGAAATATTTGAGTTGAAATATATGAGTTGATATTTCACTACAAAGAAGATATGCAAATAGTTAATGGCTAATAAAGTCATGAAGAGATGTTCAACACTTGTAGTCATTAGGAAAATGTAAATTAAAATAAGAATGAGATATAATTTCACATCCATTAGAATGGTTGTAATAAATAAGGCAGACAATAACAAATGTTGGTGAGGATGTGGAGAAATGGGACCCCTTACACATTGTGTGGGACCCCTCACATATTGCTGGTGAGAATATAAAATGCCACAAACACTTTGAAAAACAGTTTGGAAGTTTCTCAAAAAACTAAACATAAAACTCCCAAATAACCCAGCAATTCCACTCCTAGATATAGACATAAGAAAAATTTAAACATATGTCTATACCATGACTGGTATGGAAATTTTCATTTCAGAATAAAGAAATGTTAGTAATAGTCCCAAACCAGAAACAACTTGAATGTCAATCAGACAGTAGATGGATACACTAAGTGTGGTACACCCATATAATGGAATACTATTTTGAAAATAAAAAGGAAGAACTACCAACAAATGCTACATCACACATAAACCTCAAAAACCTTATGCAAAGAGAAAGAAGCCAGACACAAGAGACCACATATTACATACTTTTATTTATATGAAGTGCCCCAAAAAGGCAAATTTATAGACATAAAACAGATTGGTAGTTGCCTGGGTCTGGGAATATTAATGGGAATAACTATAAATTGCCATCAGGGATCTTGTTGGGAAAATGAAAATGCTCTAAAACTAATTATGGTGATGGTTGCACCACTCAGTAAAGTTACTAACAATCATTGAATTGTTGGATTTAATGAAATGGATTTAATGATATGTAAAATACATCTCACCAAGCTGTTGTTTTTTGTTTTTTTTTTTTTTTTTTTAAGATTTTATTTATTTGACAGAGAGATGGAAAGCACAAGTAAGCAGAGCAGCAGGCAGAGGGAGAGAGAGAAGCAGGCTGTCTGCTGAGCAGGGAGCCTGATGCAGGACTCGATCCCAGGACCCTGGAATCATGACCTGAGCCGAAGGCAGCAGCTTAACCAACTGAGCCACCCAGGCACCCTCACCAAGCTGTTTTTAAAAAGGAAAAGTGAATGAATCATTGCCTCATTTATACCCCTTGCAAAGATCCTTCTCTCCATTGTTGTCTAGCATTCCATTAAATGAATACACCACCAATTTCCAGAAGTTCTCCACTCCCAATTTTTTGTTGTTGTTGTTTAAAAGATTTTAATCTATTTATTTGTGAGAGAGAGAGTACAAGTAGGGGGAGCGGCAGGCAGAGGGAGAAACAAACACCCAGCTTAGCGGGAGATTAATGCAGGACTGGATTCTAACACCCTAGGATGGTGACCTAAGTCCAAGGCAGACGCTTAACCAACTGAGCCACCCAGGCGTCCCTCTACTCCCCTATTTTTAAGATTCTTACTTTCCTTCCCCACCCACCCCACTCTCCAACAAAAACTCTCCAAAAGCCTTCAGTACATTTTAGCATATTTGTCCCAGTCCTTCCATTTACAGCAAGAAAACATGGACCCTTTGCAAGCAGCTCATTCACATTTTTATGGAGTCTTTATTCAGTTTAGTTATCTTGCCCTCAGGATGCTAAGAGTTTGACAGAAGAGACAGAGGATGCACAGAAATAACTATGAAATAGAGGTTCCTGACAAGATCCTACTGGATGCAGATGGGGAAAAACCAAAAAAATATCTTTCTGTAAAAAAGAAACAATGCATGACAGTCAGAATCCCTATAAGCGGAATGAGCAGTACAAGACTTCCACGACCAGGGTCAGTGATGAGTACACCTATTCTGAATGTTTCCAGTACAGATCTTTCTCATCTTTCTCTTCTCAAACCAAGTTTATCTGCTATTGGTTCTATTATCATACCTAACTAATCAAACTTTAGCAGACAAAGAACCAAAGCTGAAGAAATACATGAGCTTTCACCTGAGCCCTGTGATTGTCATCTCTATATAATCAATACATAATTGTGTCTCAGAAGTTACTATTTCACAAATGAGATTTTTCTCAAACTTAAGCTCCTGACACCAGAGACAGTGTCACAGATGGCAGGGCTAGAACAGTAGGAGGGGAAGTCCTGCTAAAACTCAAGCCATTAGAGCTTTAGAAAAAGTCACTTTGTTTAGTAACAAACATATAAAACATATGGATACAATTTCCACTGATAAATATGTAAATTAAAAATTAGTATGTAGAATCTCATGTTTGACCATTAAAAATGAATCCTGGCTTTAGCAGGAAACCCACTGAACCAGAGGTTTGACCACAGAGAATCTGTTGAATCACTAAATGGAAAAATATTCAATTTGCTTCTTTAGTTCCAAAGCATTCTTAGATTTTGAGCAACACGTATATATAAAGTGTGACTATTTTTAATATTTCTGTCTTTCATTATTCATCATGCAATAAAAAGATTCAGCCATTAAGTAAATATTTACAGAGTACCTACCATGGGTCAGACACTGGGCAAACAATGATGAATGAGGGTAAATACATATAAAAGATGGGTAAGGATTCAACCATAGTCCAATGTTTATAGAATTATATTCTATGGACTAGCTGTATCTACATCACCTGAAAAATTATGAAAATGCAGATTGCTGGCCCCCACATCAAACCAAATGAATCAGAATCTCTGTGGATAGAGCTCAGGAATATACATCTTAGCAAGCTCTATGGGTGATTGTACACACTGAGGTTTAAGAATCATTGTGATGAGTCCCAGAAAGACTCATTCACATCACAAACAAGTATAATACAGTAAAAAAATGGATGGTGTCCATTAGATTCAGTGGTAATTATGTGCCAGAATGCTCTTGTATGGTATTCTCAGTACAGGGAATTTTTACATGAGCTTTTAGAATGAAGTCTCCAAAGAAACTACTATAAAATTATAAATATTATGAAATTAATTATTACTGTTAAAGAAAGCACAAAAGAGAATGAGACTGACTCACCACAGTCAAGAATATTAGAAAAAAAATTTCAGTTGGGTCTTAAGGCTAGAACTTTAAGCTGGGCCAGTTTTAAGGCATTGTCTTAGGATTCTGTCAGTATTACACTCAAGAATTCGATGAATGAAACTGCTGCTACCACTGATCCTACAAAGGGTTGGCTTCTACCATCTGCTCTATAGCCAGCAAAATGATGCCTTGTGACCAGCCTGTTTCCTTCCACAGCTCACTTCTGACTCAAGTCTTCCTTAGTGCATCAAATTGGTAGTGCTCAGGTTTCTTATCTAAACATTAGCTCCAGGGGAGACTGGGAAAAGTCACTTTTTGATTTTATGCCACCTTGGGGAGGGGAAATTCATAATGCAGGGAACTATCAAAACATGGAGTGGATGGTCAAGAGATACTAAACTGCTGCAATACCATATGTCTACCACACAGTCCATCTCCAGAACTTAGGCATTTAGCCATTCTTCTATCCTGCTTATGATGGTGACCAGGGGGCTAGAAGTAAGCAATTGCCTCATTTACCAGATCTGGGTCATCCATAGAAATTAGGAGGTTTTCTTACTCATTCCAGCTACTATAACAAAAATACCATAAACTGGGTGGCTTATAAACAACAAAAATTTAATTTCTCACAGTCTGGAAGCTGAGAGGTCTGAGATCAGGGAAATATGCATTCCCCCAGTTTTTAAATGAATGTCCTCTGTTCCAGGATCCAGTCTAAAATACCACATTCCCTTTAATCACCATGTCCATATCTTCCCTCTCCTCTCTAGTCTGTGAAGGTTTTCAACATTTCCTTGTTTTTCATGCATGACTTTAATGACCTTGAGTTGTACTGGTCAGGTCAGTTGTACTTTATAAAGTGTCCCCTAATTTGGTTTATGTGATGTTTTTCTCATGATTAGACTGTACTCATGTGTTTTCAGAAAGAATGCCACAAAGGTTCAGTATACTTCTCACCGTATAACGTTAGGAGATATTTACTATCCACAAAGCATCACTAATAAGGTTAGCCTTGAAGTCAATTTTCTTTTTTTTAAAAGCTTGCTACTATTTTCATTGGGATCCTAATGACACTGTGTATTAGTTCAGAAGAATTGCCATCTTATTAACTTCTAGTTTTCTAATCCATAAACATGATTTATCTCTCTACTTATTTAAATCATTCTTTAATCTCCCTTACCTCCTCCAGGCATGGATTTCACACCAGGATCTATCTGTTTCTGTCCACTCTCTGGTACCTTCAAATCGTTGCTTTTTATTGTTATTATTATTCACATAATCCAGAGTCTATAGCCTGTAACCTAGAAAAGGTCAGCTCAGTAGAGATCTAATTCAGCTACTGAAAGCAAAAGCTAATACTACCTCAGATATTTTTTAAGGTAGAAAAGGAAAAATAATTTATATTTATATTGTTATCCTTAAAATACCTTTAGACTAGAATCTTAATCGTAATCTGTGCTTGAAGTTCATGACCCATTAGCAGACCTACAGTCTATGATCATGAAACACAGCTTTTCTCTGTGTCAAATGAATTTAACGAAATGGAATTATGACTTCATACTTAGTTAAAATTCTAAACTCTAAAAGATCAAACACAGAATCATATTAAAATCTTAATAAAATTATTCAAAGCGATCCACGATGTTGTAAAATGGGCATAATTCTATAGAGCAATATATTTTTAATGGTAATATAATTTTAACTAACTCTTTTGGAAATCAAATGCATATGAGCCTTAAAATTATTCATAACTTTGACCAAGTAATCCCACTTCTGAGACTCTGCCCTATGGAAATAATGCTAAACACAGTCATTTGGAAATCCAAATTAGGCCATCAGTTAATAGCAATGTACTGATGTTGGTTTCTTAGTTTTGACAGATGTACCACAGTAATATAAGATGGTAACATTGGGAAACAGAAACTGGGTGACAAGTTTATGGGAACTCTCCATATTACCTTTGTACCTTTTCTGAAAATCTAAAATTATTCCAAAATAAAAAGTTTATTAAAGAAAATAAGAAATTGATAAGCTTATTTTAAAGATTTTATTTATTTATTTATTTGAGAGAGACGGAGAGCAAGAGCGAGAGTGAGAGAGAGAGAGAGAAAGTGAGCATAAGTTGGGGGGAAGGGCAGAGGGAGAGAGTCAGAGGGAAGAATGATCCTTATGCACAAATATTTCCACCTAAGTGTTATTTATAATATGAAAAAAAAATTGATACTACTTAAATGTCTAATAAGAAATTCTTATATTCACACAGCCACAAGCTTTAGTAACCCTATAATATTAAGTAACCCTATAATATTAAACAAATATATATGCTGTGTGAGCTCCACTCTAATTTTTTTCTAAGTATAGAAGAAAAGCCTAGAAGCTAATATACCATATTCTTAGTGATTGCTAGTGGAACTATAGATGCTCTCTTTTTCTTCTCTCTGTTTGCTATTTTTCATAATAGTGAGCCAAGAAAACAATAATATCTTTTTTTAATCTTATGAAAATTTACCTTAACTGAATTTCTGAGTTAGAAAATCTAGAAATTTTCTAAATTTTGAAGTACAGAAACACCCTCCATACTTCATTGGTAAGGACATTTTTGTCATTTCTAAGGCTACAGAAATAGGCATGGGTCACATCAGCAATATTTAATTAAAACACTTTTTAAATTATTAGCCTCAAACAAGCTTAACTTTAATATGAATGCTCTAGAACCTGGAAAATGAAAGGAATTTTAGAGTTGTGTTTCTAATGAATATTTCAAATGCTGAATAAAAGTACGGTTTTATTCTAAAAAATTTCCAGATATGAGATTTAAGATGGCTAGTGAAAAAGCTCCTTGTTGCCTTGTTACGGTTACTAGTGTTTGTTTGTAGTTACCCAAACATAAACGACAAAGTACAACATGATCTTCTACATCAGGACTTTCTCTTATAACTAGTCCACCTTTACCGTTCAACTCTCATGAGCTAATGATAGGGTACTAGCATTGCTGATTAATTATCTACTAAATCATACACTGGACATAATGATTTTTAACTTAGTTTTAAATATCCCAAACAATTTTTCCTGATGTCTCTCTAAATAGAAAAACAAAAGAAGACATTTTTAATTTAACATTTCATACCACAGGAAGTTAATCTAGAGGGAATGTTTAAGGTTAGCAGAGTGTTTATCTTATCAAAAGTGGTTTGGTCTGTTTGGGTTACTGTTTGGATTCCAGCTAATCAGGCCATTTACTAGTTTAAGAACTTTCAACAATTAACAGTGTTCAAACAGCACCAATCTGCTGTGTTATTTCAGCTGCGAAAGCAGCTATATGAACCAATACAGCTTCCTTACTAAAAATAAATGATAGCACTTTCCACTCACTGGGGAGTGAGTTTTTAGGGATGTCACACTGTCACACTGCATAACAAAACAAAAGAGTGTGAAACATCTAAATAATAAAATACCCAAAAGACATGCCATGTTTTTGGATTAAAAAATAATAATAAAGTAACTTTGCCAACAAAAACATCATTGCAGGAAGACAAAATGAATATAAAGTGAGTGTAAGAGGTAGGTTGTGGTCCTTTCCCATCAAGAACCAGGACTTTCCTTGTTTTTACGGCTGCTTAGTTGTATTAGCAGTGTTTAACACATGGTAGCTCAAATCAACAATGCATTTGCTCTTCAGACTTTGACACTTCCCAAGTTGCTAGGCCTAAGCTTAACCAAACAAGTACAGTAGCACAAGTGGAACATTTATGTAACACAGAAACTATAAATGTTCTTTGAAGAACAAAGAGGCCTACTTATTCTAGAAGATATGACAAAGGGCTAAGAATATTAAATTTTAAAACAGATTTAAAACTCCTAAGAATATATTTAGCTTATACTTGTAGTTAAAAGTATGACATCACTTGTTTACTGAAAATAAAATGAAATATTCTTTCTTTTCTCTAATTTTTAAAAAATTCATTGATCATTTATATGGTATTATGCTCTATACGAAGGACTTTACATATATTCTCTCCTTGAATCCTTGTGATAATACAATGAAGTGTAGATACTAACATTTATCTTCATTTTGCAGATGGAAAAACAGCCTTAGATTAAGTAACCTGCCCAAGATCAATCAGCTAGTTCATATTGTAATATGGTTTGAACACAGGAGGTCTGATTTCAGAGCCTGTGCTCTTATCCACTATAGGTAAAATAAAATGACACTATAGAATTTTCAGAAGAATTATCAAAATACCTGAATTAAACATTCCTGATAATAAAGTCATGAAACACATCCTATCTGTGACTTTTGTTTTCCCACTGACTGATATTCTCTTACCAATGCCAGCTTTTTCTCCCAGCTACTGCCCTTTTCTGTGCGCGCGTGCACACACACACACACACACACACACACACACACATCCCAGCAGGTTTGCTGATAGTGCCTGTAGTGCTAAAAAATAGGGCAGGAAAAAGTTAATATTCTACTTCAAAAGTGGACTAAATGGTTAAGCGTGGCCTCAGAACTGGCAGGGGGGTAAGAAGGGGAGGAGACCTCACTATTTGAACAATTGATTGAATGATCCCACTTGTTTGTTTACGTGAGGTAAACTCATTTGCAGGTATATAGGGACATGAAAAAAGTCTCCAAAGAGGTGGTTCCCGTATTTCTTCACTTCCCTGCTCAAGCCAAAAGGCCTGCTGTTTATTTAACAGAAACAAATACAGAAGGTTTTCCATAACAGATTTTAAATGGACATTTTTACTGAAGCAGATATTACAAACGAGTGTTTTCTAGCCTACAGAGCTTTTTGCAATGAAGGAAATGTTTGACATTTCTGCTACCCAGTATGGTAGCCATCAGTCATATGTTGCTATCGAACCCTTGAAATGTGGCTAGTGGGACTTAGGAACAAAATTTTAACTTCATCTAATTTTAGTTTAAATACTCACATATGGCTAATGGCTAGCATATCAGAACACCTATAGCCTTATCTCAATAACTACTATTCACTGAGTACCTGCTATGTGCTACATAGCTACCTTTTGAAGGTAAAATTTTTGTCCCCATTGTACAAATAAGGAAACTAAGGCACAGAGAGGCTTCTGGATTTACAACTAATAAGTGGTAAATTCTAGATTTTACACCTACATCTGTCCCTTTCAAGGCCTGATGCTTTCATTACCAGTGGCTTTTAATACCAGCAGCATATTAGATGGAGAGCTTTTCAAAAATACTTATTCTCCGGTTCCACTCCCAGAATTTATTTAATTGGTCAGGGGCAGGGCCCAGGCACATACATATCACTGAAACTGCCACTGTGTAATAACTGGTGTGATGGAGGCTCTCTGTTATTGGACAGCTGTTTCCAAAAGGGAGCTACAAAGTAGTTCTCTACTTCTTCTCTTATGCATGGTTAACACTTAATGCTAAAGAGTCCCTCTCTTTTCTGCATCAGAGTAAATGGCCAAGAGCAGCAACTCCTAGCTTGGATGAGGATACATAAGCTGGTGTTTTGATAGGCTGAGACCAGGGCCCAGGTATGGGTTATATGTAAATGTTCCAGCTTCTGGAGCTGTGGAGACCCCAATTAAGCAATAGATAAGAAAACTCAGCCCAGGGATTTAAAGCTCCATGCAGCAACCCAGAGGCTAGAAGGCAGACAGAGGCCACAGGTGCTATTTGACTGTGTCTAGAGGTAGGAACATTCGGCAATCCCAGGCTTGGCAACTTTGTCCTCTCCACCCTTGTTTTGCCACTCCAAATGTCCCAAGGAGTGGTCCAAGGGCCACTCTGCCAAGGTTTTTCGTTTGTTTTTTTTTTTTTTAAGATTTTATTTATTTGACAGACAGAGATCACAAGTAGGCAGAGAGTCAGGCAGACAGAGAGAGGGGGAAGCAGGGTCCCTGCCGAGCAGAGAGCCCGATTGGGGGCTCAATGCAGGGCTCGATCCCAGGACCCCGGGATTATGACCTGAGACAAAGGCAGAGGCTTTAACCCACTGAGCCACCCAGGCACCCCCACTCTGCCAAGGTTATTTCTAACAGATATAACCCTACCCTGTCACAGAGTATATACCTAAAATTGTAACTGTGAAATGAATGAATGCAGATTTTGGAATGCAAGAGGCTGGAACTAATCAGCTTCTAGGTGGGCTCAGATATCAGAGTATGTGTTCAGTGAGTAACTTCCTAAAAAATCAAATCAGAAAATCCCTTCAAACTGACAGTTACCAGAGAACAAGGGGGTAGGGGGATGGGCAAAATGGGTAAGGGGGAGTGGAAGATACAAGCTTGCAGTTATGGAGTGAATAAGTCATGGGAATAAAAGGCACAGCATAGGGAATATAGTCTATGATACTGTAATGGCGTTGTGTGGTGACAGATGGTAACTGCACTCGTGGTGAACCTAACTAACACCACGTATAGAGATGTTGAATCACTATGTTGTACACCTGAAGCTAATGTAACAGTGTGCGTCAACTCTACTCAAAAATGTTAATAAAAATAATGTTTTTATTTTTAAAAAAAGAAACTCAGTGTCCAATAAAAATAGAAAAGACATCTGAAATAATGTCAAATATAATTAAAATAATTAATCAATATAATTATAAAGATGGGTCACGAATGAGTAACTTTTTAACAGTTAAAAAAATACTTTATACTTTAAAATACAATTTTACAACAGCGAAATAAATATTCCTTCAAAACCTTTGCACTGGCCTCAGAAAAACAGGTAGAGAAGATGATATCAGTCTCCAAGACAGGATTATTTTTTGTTTCAGAGGCTAAAAGGCTTGATAGGGATGAAATAAGAAGAAAAAATGAGAATACTGACAAAAAGTTAGACAGGAATTTATGTCATATCCATACATACTCCAAGAGTCCTGATAAACTCAGGCAACATGAACTTATCCTTGCTTGGTCTAGGAGATCACTAAATCAAGTTCTGGGGTTGAGAAATAAAGTCAACAAAGCAAGGGCCTGAAGGAAACTGCCACAAAAATAGAAAATGCTGCTATAAACATTGCCCCTCAAACTAGCCAAGTATGTCTTTCTCTACTACAATAAAGGAATAAAAATAAAAATAATCTGTGTTTGAGACTATGCTCAGGAATGGTGTGTAGCTATAAAATGCACTGTGGGAATCATCTCTCCATTCAGAAACTCAGCACAGCTGCTCCAGTAAGTAGGCTGTATATGTTCTGAAGCTAAATGAACTTGTATTCTAAGAATTTCTTTAGAGGTAAAAGCTCTGAATGCCATGAGCAAAAATCTCAAGGATGATTGTAGCAAATAGCTTCAAACAGAAACATCTAGTCTGTTGTAAATGTCCTTTGGAAGGGAGGACTTGAATTCTCTAGAAACAAAATCACCAATCATTCTTGCCAGCTTATTGCTTATGAAAGTAGGGAAAACATGGGTTTTTCAAGCTACAGCTGCAGACTCAAAAATTAGCTTGTACAAGTTGATTTTGCTTTAGTAATGTAAAAAGTAAACCACCCAAAGAGAGCAGAAAGAATTAACTAAAGGCATCTAGAGATGTGAAAGAAGATAATTGTAGAAAAGGCCATTTCAAGTGTCTCTAAACTTGAATTTCAAACCATGGTTTATTTTGAACCTTATCTGTCTGCTTCACCCACCATTTGAGACTTTTTTCTTTTCTTTCTTAGTAGTAATACACGCCCAAGTTTTAAAAATAACACAGAGGTGTGTATAAACTAAAAGTCACAGTCTTCTAAACTCTATCTATTCTCAGTCATATTGCAAGTCCCTAGAACTGTGTGTTTTGTTTTGTTTTTTAATCATTGTCTAGCTCTTAAAATGTTAAAGAAACATGATGCCCCATGCGTAAATGGACTAAGGAAGTTTGTTTGGCTTCAAAGTTTCCAGCAGGAGCCAGGTGTGTAAGAAGACAGAAAATCAAAAGATGGAAGCTCTACTCTTCTTCCCAACTATGTTTGTGCCTTTGAGGAAAGCACTTTCCTCTCTGGGATTGTTTTCCCTGTCTAGCATTGAAAATGCTGACTGTTGGTACACTTCTAATTCAAACTTCTATACCAGCACTTTCTAACATAGGTAAGCTATTAGTGTGAACCACACTGATAACTTAAAATTTTTCAATCACTACATTAAAAAATAAGAAGCAGATAAAACTAATTTTAATACTTTTTATTTATCCTAATATATCCAAATTATTAACATTTCAACAGGTAATCAATATTAAAATGTTATTTTAATATTATTATTAACAGTTTAAACCAAAACTAAGTCTTCAGATCTGGTGTGTATTTGACAGAAGATATCTTAACTGAGACTAGGGCTCAATAACCACATGATAATTAGCTGCTACTGTCTTGGGCACCACAGTTTTATACCAGCGTTGGGACATTATTCCAAAAAATATCTATTTCACTTCTGCATCTCTCTTTTGATTGCCTCTGTTTCCAACCAAACATTATTATTGGCTATTGTGGATTATTATTAGATATTGTGGCAATATCTAATTAGCAACAAATTGTTGAATCTACTTAGATTACTCACTAGGTTCACTATCAGAACTTTGATTAATATCAGTGCTTTTTCTCTATAATACTTTAGTCTTTGAGTGAATTTTTCTTGTCTGGCTGAGTCATTCTTATTGAATTTTAGATCATTTACCTTGAACCTCATAACAATTAGGATATAATATCACTGTTAATTAATAACTTTATTTTTTATATTTAAATTCAGTTAATTAACATATACTGTATTATTAGTTTCAGATGTAGAGTTCATTGATTCATCAGTCTTATATAACACCCAGCGCTCATTACATCACCTGCCCTCCTTAATGTCCATCACACAGTTAATCCCATCCTCCTACCTCCTTCCCCGCCGGCAACCCATAGTTTGTTTCCTATGATTAAGAGTTTCATGGTCTGTCTCCCTCTCTGATTTCATCTTGTTTTATTTTCCCTCCCTTCCCCATGATACTCTGTTTTGTTTCTTAAATACCACATTTAAGAATCTCACATAAGTGACATCATATGGTAACTGTCTTTCTCTGATTGACTTACTTCACTTAGCATAATACCCTACAGTTCCATCTATGTTGTTGAAAATGGCAGTATTTCTTTTGATGGCTGAGTAGTATTCCATTGAGTGTGGATAGAGAGATAGATAGATAGAAAGAAATATATATATATATACATATATATATGTATATATATATACACACATATATATATGTATATATATATACACACACACACACATACATACATACATACATATATGGAGAGAGAGAGAGAGAGAGAGAGAGACCACAACTTCTTTACCCATTCATCGGTCAACAGACATCTCGGGGTCTTTCCATACTTTGGCTATCGTAGACATTGATGCTATAAACAATGGGGACAGGTGCCCCTTCAGATCACTACATTTGTATCTTTGGGGTAAATTCCCAGTAGAGCAATT
The DNA here is from genome assembly GCF_010015895.1 of Lontra canadensis. NCBI lineage: Eukaryota > Metazoa > Chordata > Mammalia > Carnivora > Mustelidae > Lontra > Lontra canadensis. Next base: position 19,103,763 of record NW_022630998.1, read on the forward strand.
GCTAGGTCATAGGGTAGCTCTATTTTCAACTTGTTTCAACTTGTTGAGGAACCTCCATATTGTTTTCCAGTCTGGCTGTACCAGCTCTCATTTATTCTAATATATATATATATTATATATATATATTATATATATATATATATTCCCCCTTTGTTATCCACTAGCTATGTATCTCTTTTTCTCAGCTTCTGTATTCTCCCTCATTTTGTCTTCTATATCACTGATTCTCTTCTGCCTCATTTATTCTAGCAGTAGAGCCTCCATTTTTATTGCATGTCATTGATAGCCTTTTTTATTTCGCCTTGATCAGTTTTTAGTTATTTTATTTCTCTATAATAGGATTCTATCGTGTCTTGTATGCTTTTTTTTTCAAATCCAGCTGGTATCTTTATAATTGTTATTCTGAACTCTACTTCCGACATCTTACTTATATCCATACTGATGAGCTTCCCTGGCAGTCAGTACTGCCTCTTGTTCTCTTTTTTAAGGTGAGATTTTACCATATTGTCATTCTGTCCAGAGAAGAATAGATGGACAAAAGAATGAAATACCAAAATCCAACAATGACCCCAGAGAAATATACACTAAACCAATCAGAAAGGATCTAAAACTGAAAAAAAAATTTTTTTTTTAAAGAAAGGAGAGAATATAATCAGACAGATGAACAGAACAGAGCAATACACTGGACGTTGTGTGTATTTTGGTCTGTTTGTTAGAAAAGTCGAGCTCAAAATTGTAAAGAAAGAAAAACATATATGTATAAAAATAAAATTAAATACAAAGAAAGGATAGAATGTAACTGTAAAAATTAAAATTAAAAGACAAAAAAAAAAGAATATAAACAGACAGGTAAACAGGACAGAGCAATACACTATATCCTGGGTGTACTTTGGTCTGTTTGTTAGAAGAAACTAAATCCTAAAATCGTAAATAAAGAAAAACTTATGTGTATGTGTGTGTGTATACATATACATATATATATTTATACATATATATATATACATATATATATATATATACATTAAATGCAATGAACAGAAAGAGTATAAGTGTAAAAATGAAAATTAAAAAAATACTTTTAAAAAGAGTTGAGAAGGGGCACCTGGGTGGCTCAGTGGGTTAAGCCTCTGCCTTCGGCTCAGGTCATGATCTCAGGGTCCTGGGATCGAGCCCCACATCGGGCTCTCTGCTTGGCAGGGAGCCTGCTTCCTCCTCTCTCTCTGCCTGCCTCTCTGCCTACTTGTGATCTCTGTCTGTCTAATAAATAAATAAATCTTAAAAAAAAAAGTTGATAAAATAAGAAAAATGGTTGAAAAGGAAAAAGAAAAAAATTAAAATTTAAAGACTAAAGAATCATGAGGAAAAACATCATGCATTCTATATAGTATTTCCCCCTACACTGGAGTTCTGTAGTTCTGTTTGATCAGTAAACTTAGTCTTAGCAGTTCCTGCTGATCTTCTCAGGGTGGGGCCTGTTGCATTGATTCTCAGGTATCTTTGCCCCATGTAGAGTTGCACTGTTCTGGCCAAAGGGCCAGGCTAAGTAATCTGTTCCCAATTGCTCGATGGGGTTTTTGTTCCTTGAAGGATTTCCAAGCCACATTAGAGGATAAGAATGAAAATGGAGGACTCCCAATCTCCAGCCCCGGATCCATAATCTCGCATCACCCCATTCCTCAGTGCATCCTCAGAGAAAAGTTGTCAATCACTCTTGTCTCCCTGGTTTCTATCCACACTCCATGTTCACCCAGTCTATAACAGGAGTTTCTATCTCAGTCTCATGACCTCACCTCAAGTCCCCAAACCATGGGACTCCTGTGGTGTGCACCAGCGCTGCTCCTCTTGGGGGAGGGAGGGAGGGAGGAAGGGAGGGGCCTATCAGTGCCGCTTGCTGGGTCTCTGCTCAGAGACAGGTCACCTGACAGTGCCAGAGTTCATGATTTATGGCAACATGGAGTTGAAAGCTCACACCTTGGTTCACTGATTGCAGCAAGCTTCCCCACTCCTATGCCTGGGAACTCTGCCCCATTCATTCAGGCACCCCCATTCCTTCTGTGACCCTGGGGATCCTGAGACCACACTGTCCCACCTAGGATTCTGCCCTGCTTCGCCGCCTGAGTGCCTTTCAGGAAAGGTTGTCCCTCCCCAGAGCAGACTTTTAAAAGTTCTGATTTTATGATCTGCTGATATCTCTCTGCATGATTTATCTTCTGACATATTGCCTCAGATTCACTTTGCACCTCTTACCTTGTAGAAAGTGGTCACTTTTCTATTTGTACAATTGTAGCAATTATTCTCTTAGAGCTAGGCTGAGTTAATTCAGAATGATTTGATAGCTGTCTAGTTGAATTCCTGGGACCAGGCAAAACTAAGGTCTCCTACTCCTCCACCGTCTTGGAAACTGTTAATTAACAATTTTAAAAGTATCCTATGCTTTTAAAAACCAGACTAAAATACTAACTGACCTAAATGCTACTACTATTTTTCCCAGAAATCACCCATTTGAATCTCATCAATCATGTACTCCACCTCTCAATCCTCTCACTAAAAAACAAACAAAAAAAAACCTAACATGTTATAAAACATAAAGTATCAACAAGTAATGAAAGTTGAGTGGATGAAATATCATTTAAAAACTGCATTGTTCTCCAATAAATTCAACAAATAACTACTGAATACTTTTTTTTTAAAAGATTTTATTTATTTATTTGACAGACAGAGATCACAATTAGGCAGAGAGGCAGGCAGAGAGAGAGAGGAAGGGAAGCAGGCTCCCTGCTGAGCAGAGAGCCCGATGATGTGGGGCTCGATCCCAGGACCCTGGGATCATGACCTGAGCCAAAGGCAGAGGCTTTAACCCACTGAGCCACCCAGGCGGCCCACTACTGAATACTTTTGATAGGTCAGGAACCATGCTTGGCTTTAAGGAATCCTGTCTTTGTGATTTAATTTCAAAGATTACATCAGATTAGCCTATCGTCAGAGGCTCTGGCATATGTGTGATGGGGCAGGGTTTTAGGTTTGCATTCTAGCATCTCTTTTCCTATATATGAACCTTCTCCCTATATGGACACATTTTTAAGCAGACTATTTCTATCCCTCTAAGTGCATTCTACATAAAAAACAAAATATGCTAGAATATGCTATATATCACCTTTGTTGTATGCTATACATTTACAATTTTATCTTAATTTCAAAAAATTTTTAACACAATTCTCTTGATCCAGCTATTTTTCCACTTATTTTATTTTATTTTTTTTAAAGTAGGCTCCACACCCAGTGGGTCTTGAACTCACAACCCCAAGATCATGAGGCACATGCTCTATCAACTGAGCTGGCTGGGCACTCCTATTTTTTTTTTAAGATTTTGGTTTTTTTATTATGTATGCTATAAATTTAAAAGTAGTATGTGTTCATTGTAAAAGAAAATATTCAAGCAAACCAGAAGTATCTAAAGTAAAACATGAAAGTTCTCCTCTCTCTTAATTATCCCCAGGTTCATCCCTCAGATGTGACCACTGTTAAGAGTTTCATGAGTACCATCCCACAGTCCTCCAAGTATATATTAGTATGTATATACAATATACACATATGTATACACATGCTAACTTGGAGAAAGATGTTTTAAGGTAGCATGATTATAAACAAAATTCAAATAATATAGAAGCATGTAAAATAAAATGATCTAGGGGCACCTGGGTGGCTTAGTCAGTTAACTGCCCGACTCTTGATTTTGGCTCAGGTCATGATCTCAGGGTCCTGAGATCAAGCTCTCATCAGGCTCCACAATGGGCCTGGAGACTGCTTAGAATTCTCTCTCTCTCTCCCTTTGCTTCTCTCCTGCTTGCACTCTTTCTCTTTCTCTAAAATAAAAAAATAAATATTTTAAAAAGAAATAAAATAAAATGATCTATATTCACATGCAATACTTGAGGGATTATTTTAAAATAAAGTAACAAATGATTATGAAGAAAATATAAATTATAAATAAATGCAAATTGTAAAATGCAAAGTAAAATGTTCCCTACCCCATATTTCCACCAGCCAAAGATAATAACGAACACCCACCACTGTTTCTTTTGTGTATATGTGTATGTATCCTTTGTTTATTTTCTGAGTACACAGGAATACACACACATGCATAATATAAATATATATGAAGATACAGAGAATATATATACATGCTTAATGTAGTTATGAAATATGTCTTCAACAGTTTTTATTATGAAATCTAATATACACATACATCAGTGTGCAAAATAATAAAGTGAACCCCCTTGCCACCACCCAGATTGAAAAGTAAAACACTGCCAGCCCCTTAGAAGCTCTCCTCATGACTCCACCTAATTATCACCCTCTTCCACCCTCCTTTTTCCACTATCCGGACTTTCACAGTAATGAATTCCTTATTTTTTCTAAGCACACAACATTAAGCACTATAACTTTAACTGTTTTCAGATTTTAAATAAATGGAGTCATACCAAATGTATTCTTCTATGTCTAGCTTAATTTTTTTTTCGCAGTATTTGATCATTTTTAGCTTAATACATCTTGGGCTATCTTAACCAACGTATATAGAATTACCTCATCCTTGTAATTCCGTGTTACAGAAGTGAACAAATAGCCTGATAACCAAAGTATTTTCACTCTTTTGGTCATTATAAAAAATAACATTGTAAAGCACATCTTAGGCACTCATTTTAATAAACCTACCTTTTTAACTTAAAATGTAATCATAGTGCTAATGTAAAATGAGGTGGCATGTTAATTATTTCAGAATTCTTGAACAAATTTCAGTTCAGATACAATAAAATTTTAACAAAAGGTGTTCCTATCTTTTAAATTCTAGACTCCTTTCCAAAACTTCTACTTTACGTAGAGATAAGGAGACATCTTTGGCGCATATTAGTGTTGTGTTTTACAAAGTATAGTCCCTGGATTGGTGGCATCATAGTTCCTGGGAGATCTTATTAAAATGCATCTTTTCCAGCATTCAACATCTTTAGAGATGGACCTCATAATTTAGTTAATATATATTTAAAGTGCTGTAACCAAGAGACTCTAACATACAGTAGCACCAACAAGATAGAAGTTGACTTCTATCTCATTTAATAGACCTGTACTACACAGGCAGGCCAATGGGAAGAAGGCAGGTCTATTCCATAAAGTGGTCCAAGGAATCAAATTCATGTTGCTTTGTGGCTCTGCTATTCTCAGGGTGCAGTCTTCCTTGCATGGTAGAAGCTGGTCCTCTCCCTTGTCCATGGACTATCACACTCTCAGCAGAGGAAAGGGGAAGTAATTGGTCAGGAAGTGCAGAAATTGTACAAACTCCCACTGACAGAAAACATGGCCACATATAGTTACGACGCAGGCTGGGGAAATGAAATCTCTGGCTCTGTTGGCCATGTGCTCTCCTAAAACTGGAAAATGGCAAGGATCAATTATTAAAAAAAATAAATAAATAAGGGGATGGATATTGGCAGATAGTTAGTAGTCTCTGTGGCACCTGGGAATATACATCATTAGAAGCTCCAACTTCTCTGTCCTCAAGGTGTGACCAGTCACCAGGCTGAAGCAATATTCTTATATTTAGTTTTACATCACTTCTCCCAAGTACCCCTGGAAGTCTATGGGCTATGTATACTTACTGGGAAAACCAGAAATCTATATTAAAAAAGATAACAGCAAATATCAATAAAGTGCTAATTATATGTCAAATACTTTACATGAATTGTTTTATTTAACTTTTACAAGTTTATGGGAGTTAAATACTGTTACTATACCCCTGTTTATAGATAAGGAAACTACAATTTAGGGAAGTTCCTTGCCCAAGTTCCACAATTAGTCTGCAGTTGTAATGGCTGGAACTTGAACCCAGAGCCTATGTGCTTTAGTCTGTGCAATGAATGGTTACATTTAAAAGATACTAAATGTTCCGTATAAAAAAAAGTTGTTGGGGTCAATAGCTTGGATATAAAGAAGCAAAATCTGGGGCAATTATTAGTAGAAGGCACCCAAGGCTGGCCTCACCCTAGTATTAATAATACCATTAACTGACTCAGTATACACTCTGCAAGACACTGTTGCGTATGATTTACCTATGCAACAACCCTGTGTGTTAGGTCCTATACTCATCTCCAACTTATAGATAAGAAAACTGGGGCATAGAGATGTTAAGTTACTTGGTCACACAGCTGATAAGAATAATGTGTTTAACCACCATGCTATACCACCAAAATACAAAGAGAAGTTGATAATTATGAGTCATATTAACCAAATCTGATGTACTTTGCCATTACAAGGCATGTCATAGGTAAGAAATCTTATTTTCAGTGGCATTATAAAATAGGCTTATTTTATAAAGATGAGTGAAGGTTGAAGGCTAATGCACAGATAAAGCAATTAGCAAGTCCACCCAACAAGATGATGAACATCTTACTTCGTCATTATCAATAAGTATTTACCAATTTCCATACTGAGTACTGGAGATCTACTGGGTATATCTGGTTCTTATTTTCCTTATTATCTCTTTTAAATAAAGATTCCCCCAAGTTTGCATTTGACTTTGGGTCATACAAAGTACACTCCAGGATGATGCAAAGCACTAGAACAAGGAATGTTGTACTTTCCTCCAAGGACCAATGTTATTTTTGCCCCCAAAGCTTCATCTCACATCGTTGCTTCAGTGGCCTTACATCTGCCAAGCTCATGGTTTGCTAGATTCTGGGGACAATTCTCACAATGAGAAAAGAAAAGGAATTGTTATTATGTGAATTATTGAGAATTCCCAATATATTATATCCAATTTCTGGGGGGGCACAAATTAATTCTCTTTGGTAATACAATAGTTCTATATCTTGATTGCAGTAGTAGTTATATAAATCTCTACATGGAATGACATTACATATAACTGTACAGACACACACACACACACACACACACACACAAAGACACACACAAATATATCCAAGTAAAAAATGATGGAAACACAACCAGGTCTGTAGTCTAGTTAACAATACTATACTGATAAAGTTAATTTGTATTTCAGGACCCATAAAATGGAAGACAACCCAGTGGCCCAGCCCATGTCACAAATGTACACCTAAGTCAACCTACATTCATAGGAAACACCTGTCAAAGAAGCCTAACATAGACCAATGATAATCCTCCAACTCTGCTTTAGCTAGCTAAACTTACCCTAGAAAGTAGGACCTGCTTGCCCTACAAGGATATCCTCAACATCCTAGCCAAACATGCCCTGCTTCCATGTTGCCTCTTGTAACATTCTATAAAACTTGCTCTTACCCAAAATGTCTCAGGATAATGTTCCACTATTTGTGAGGCACCATACTCCTCCAATCCGTGAATTGTTTTTCCTAGAATAAAAGACATTTAAACTTGTTAGTAAATTGTATTATTTTTGTTATTTGACAGTGTCAACATCAATTTATGGCTTTGATAGTATATTACAGTCATATCATATATTGTATTTGCATTATATATAACATGTCACCATTGAGAGTTAAGAGAGGAGTCAACTATTTTTGCAACTTCTTGTGAGACATAATTATTTCCAAATAAAATATTTTTAAGGGAGGCAGGTGTGGAAGGGTGGTTCCCAGACCAGCTATGGCATCCACTGGGAACTTGTTAGAAATGTAGAATCTCAGGCCCCAGACCTACTAAATTAGAGTCCACATTTTAACAAGAACCTCATATCAAGATTCTTACACACATTAAAGGTTAGAAGAACTGTGATATAAGAAATAAAAGTGATATTCAAGTATTTCTCATTCTGTCAAAAAAAGAGTTTCTTCATTTCAGTGTCAGAAAGGTTATTCCAAAAGCTTGGGGTCTGCTTCACTGGGTATGCAGCCAGTTCAGCTCCATAAGTATTGGCTTAGAAGACCTTCTTCCAACATGAGGTTTAATACTCTACCTTGAAGTTCTCAATAATTTTATGTTTGAGTTTTGTAAGTGAAGTCCTATGAGACCACAGAGCATGCCCTTTGAGCATGGAGCCTCAGCTTGCCAATCAACATACTTCCCTACCTTGCTAAGATGGGTTCTCAGCTGCCCTGGCACTTTGGGATCCTTCTCCTCCATGTCCTCATCCAGCAATTATTGCTGAACGCCCAGCCCCAGCAGGGGTCTAGGCACAGACAGAAGGGCTCCCTTGCTCCCTGAGACAACTCAGACTGGCAACAACATGGGGTGACTGGTGGGTGGAAGAAAGCCTCTTCTCACCTACTGTTGATCCAGGTACCCAGCACGTTCCAGCATGGAGGCTGCACACTACCCTCAGAGGCCCTCCTCCCCCATGGGTTCCCACAAGTGGCATGCCCAGGGGAAGGGAAGATATCTGGCACGACTTCCCTACCTCCTACCAAGACCTGCGCCAGTCCAGCAGCTGGTGGGAGGCGGAAACAAGCAGCCAGTGGGAGGTATGTGTGCTTAGTCACAGAATGGGACCCTGTGAGAATCTGCATTTACTGGGCAAGTGTCCCCATCCCTGAGGACATCAAACATTAAATACCAAAGAAAAACACCATTATAGATAGAAAAAAAGATAGTGGAAGAAAGGAAAAAGCTTTATGTTCTAATTTTCTTGCTTTTTGAACAGGGGGAGCCATATTTTCACTTTGCACTATCCCTGACAAATCATATGCTCAGAGCTGCCGAGGTCATTGGGAATCAAAAGATAAACTTCCAGCACCTGTACGGCAGGTGAACGGCCCAGTGATGAACTCTAATGAGTACCAAAAGCAGTCTTCATTACAATATGGATCCGGGAATCCTTCAGCAATATAAGCTTTGCTCTCTTATAAGCTTAAAGCTCTCTTTAAGGGAGACTTTCCACCATGAAACATAAGCCAAGACTAAGAATTATAAACATATAACCCCCAATTCTTTGTGTATAATATATATAGAGTAGGTTTATAATAGTATAAACCTACTATTACCCAGGTATGCTTCCATATTTTGTACATTTTAAAAAGGAAGACATGACCAAGAGTAATACTTCCTATATTTTTAAAAATTAAAATTCCTAAATGGCAGAATGGGGGGGGGGGGAAGAGTAGGCTTTGGAGTAAGTCTGGGGAGAGTGAAGGATTTAAGGCTTTAAGGATTGTATTTATATTTAATTTTTCCTTAATTCATTCATACAATTATTACTTATTGAGCCATTTCCTAAAAGATCACTGGTGAACTTAAACCTCTTTCCTCTGAAGCACTTCTTCCATAAATAATTTATTAATGAATTAAAATGATATTCAGAAATAAAACACAATATTCTTCATTGTCTTGTTTCTCTACCCTGGGCAGGATCAATCTTCCTTTTACTTACATCCTTTATCTTGAACTAATAATATTATTAAGTATATCTCATATATAACTAAGGAGAAAGTAAAGTTTAAAAATTATTTTGTCTGGCAAGATGCTCTCAGTGAGTTTGGTTAATGGAATAACTTCAAAATTGTATCTATAGTATAATCCTAGTTTGAATCTTACAAATATACATAATTGTGCCTAGGAAAAGATGGTATATAAAGGTCTTAGTAATGGTTGTTTTAGGGCACGGGTTTGTTGGTGGTTTTAATCTTCTTCTTCCTATTTCTCTATATTTTCCACTAGTTTGTCTGTAGTGAATATTATAGGGGGCATTAGCGCCATTACATGATAGGGCCCTAATGCCTCGGATACTTAGCTATTTTTTAATAGGAACCACTCGGGACTTTTTTTCAGAAACGCACCTTAATCTTTTGGATACTGCTATCAGTTCAATGATAGGAGTGAGAAAGCTGAGTGTGAACTTCCCACATTTATGGGGTGTTAATTCATTCAACAGTCTAATTAAGTCACCACCTGATAACCCAATTCATTATAACATATCAGACTCTAAACACCAATTAATTTCCTCTTCTGCTCTACATGAGGATACATATTTTGACTTTGTTAACTAAATCATGAAGTTTGTGTTTTTTGTTTAAAGCAGTGATTTCTATATTAAATTGCTGTAGGACAGTGAGTTGAAGCCTCCTAAAATATCCTTATTACAGTTTCTATTGAAAAATTGCTTGACTTAGAATTATGAGGAATTTACCATAATAAAGTATATCCAGTATGTACATACTAAATAACAGTGAAACTGTTAATTTGTTACACTTTCAACAGCCTTCAAGTAACTTCTGTCTTCACATAGTATTTTTTGGACAGAACTTAAACTAGGAAATGAAAGGACAGGAAGCATAAGCATGTAAGCCTGTACCATGCTAACTGGGCTAGACTGTGACAATCATCTAGTCCAGAGGTTCTCAGTCCTCACTGCACGTTAGAGTCCCCTAGAGAGTTTTAAAATATACAGATGCCTGAGCTCCACCCCAGATCAATTTAATCAGAATCTCAGAATGGAGCTTGGGCATGGTATCTATTTTATGCTCTAGTCCACAGTCTGAGTGCTTTTACATATGTTAAATCATTTAATGCTACACCTCATGCCTTGTGTACTATTATCATCTCTATTTTACTTAAAAGGAATTGAGGCTTGTGAGGAAAAGTGAAGTAAGTGGCAGATCTAGGATCACAACAGGCTGCATCACAGCCTGTTATGTTACACAATCTCACAACACTTTTTAGCCATCTTCTCAGAGCCTGGAGCACTGCCATACAATTCTTCATATTGCAGAATTCTACTAGACAAAATATAGCCAGAAATGAATAAATGCAGAAAATTCAGACTGACTTTAAGGTTAGCTGAAGGTACCAGTGCAAATAGTAGAGATGACAGAAATCTGAAATGATTAAAATTCAGACACCCTGTCTGCTGGTAGTGATCAGGATCACACTATCATTTTTTTGAAGGCCATTTTACAGCCAAGAAAAAGAAGGCACAGAGAGGTTAAGCAACTTACCCAAAGAGACAAGGCACAGGGCAAGGATCTGAACTGGGCCAATGTGGCAACCAAACCTACGCAATGGCAAAGTAGGGAATGAAAAAAGCCATCTGCCAACTTATTGATCAAATTCACAAATATTTATTTAGGCCAACTGTACAAAATGAAACCTTCTTCCATAAGAAGCAGAATTTGATTATTAATACAATTTCATGGTGATTAAAAATGTATATGAGTAGAAAACTTCTCCTTATGAAGCTAATAATTACATGGGAGAGTTAAAATAGAAGCAAGATGAGATTCAAAAATTAGTTAAGAGATGGCATTGAGGGGCATCCGGGTGGCTCAATGGGTTAAGCCTCTGCCTTCAGCTCAGGTCATGATCTCAGGGTCCTGGGATCGAGCCCTGCATCGGGCTCTCTGCCTACTTGTGATCTCTCTCTCTGTGTCAAATAAATAAATAAAATATCTAAAAAAAAAAAAAAAAGAGAGATGGCTTTGGATATTCTTTAATGTACCTTCCAACTCTGGAAGATTCTCTGAATCTCTTTGCCTTATCAAAATTTTGCTTTGAAAAGTTAAAAAAAAGTTTCATATAAGCCAGGTACATTTATAAACCACAAGCTCAGAGCTTCAAAGAAAGGAGAAATAAGGTCTGACTTAGGTGTTTTAATTCAGCAAAATGCAGTATTTTGTCGGGATTTCAATACCAAGTTAGCAAATTTGATTCCCTTTATGTACAGAAAGAACCAATTTACATCACATTGTATTCATTTGTACAGTTGCTTTGAGTCCAGGAACTAGAAATGTTCTGTTTTACCTAAGTATCAACAAAGGAAGGGAAAAACCCTGTCCAAACTATATTTATGCTGTTGGTAAGAGCAGATGGAAATGATGTCATGCTAAGTCTACAGAATACCTGGTAGAGAATTTGGAGTTTGATTGCTTATGTTTGATGAGATTTTCAAATTACTTTTAAAAGTAGGTCATAAGTGCCTGTCTGAATTAGAGGAGGATTCTCTAGGGATTCCTGCTGTATTTTAAGAAATTTCCTTTGGCCCACAGGTGCCTTGTCCCAAGAAAGAAACACACCCTTACACAGGCAACAATTTCTATCTTCTCTCCAACATGACCAGAATGAGGTGGAGGGAGAGGATCTGACACCCCCTGGCTATTGTCAAGGGACCAATTAGTATATTCACAGCTAATTTAATGGGATCCTGAGTAACATCATTAAGGGCACAGTAGGCAATAAATGATTATAAAGAACCTTGTGAAATTCCCTAGGTATCTGTGCTTGGTCTACCTCCCTTATCTAATACCATCTGTGGAGGCACAGATGACCTGGAAATGGAAATTGTGTAACTAATAATTTCTAATTGAAAGAAATCTAACTTAAGTCTATGTATACTGCTCATTGCATGTTATATCTTACTTAGTTTACACCTGGGGAATCTAAACTAGTTATTGCTAACCTCTTTGAAACTCTGAAGCTCGATGATTAAGTCTCATAACACGTACTGTGCTAAGTGAAATAGCATTTTAAAAATTCAGTTGAGGGGACACCTTGGGTGGCACAATCGGTTAAGCATCTGAGTCTTGATCACAGCTTAAGTCCCGATCTCAGGGTCGTGAATTCAAACTACTTAAAAAAAAAAAAAAATCAGTTGAGGAACAATAGTTTTTCCTAGGAGAATTTTGCAACTTCTTGAGAGATGACTCAAGATGCCAAACAGAGCAAGGTGGTTGTTAAAATGCAGATTCTCAGCCAAACCCCAGACCTAATAATTCAAACCTTTGAGGGCTAGAGCCCAGGGACCTAAATTTTAACAAGTTCCCCAGGGGATTCTTATGTACACTAAAGTTTGAGAACTTCTGCCCTAGGGTATCACCAATCCAAAGCTAAAAATCACCTGTTACTACCAAATGTTATAAAATGTTGAACTTGTAGCATGACTTTAACTATAGGAAAACAGCACTTGTTAGCATTAGAAAAATTCCAGCCACAATTTGACTTTCTCATATTTAGGGGCATGATTCAGCAATGTGGCCAGATGCTACACAGCACTGCTACAGAAATTTGTGCATCTTGTACAGGGCTCTCTTTCCTACCCCCCTGCACAGGACTGGTACCACAACTGGTATGGCCCCAAATTAATCACTGTCATTCTCCTTCATCATGATGCTTTCTCGTAGTCCCAGAAGGAAGGATGATGTTAATTTTGGGTAACTCATAAAACCAAGTGCACTTTTCCCTTATCAATATTTTGCAGTGTATTTTTCTTCTGTTGTTCTTTTGGGTGTATTGACTGACGGATTAAAACAAAAATTTGTCCCTATGGTTGAAAATTTCTTCAACTTCCTAACATATTCTGCTTTTATTTTTATTTTTTTAATATTCTGCTTTTAAATAATATTCATAAGAGTTAACAAAATGACCCTCATGGTATATGAGGTTATCCCCTTAGACACCTGAGAATTCTTTCACCAAATACAACATGTAACAAGCTAGACCTTGGGCAAAGAATTTTTTGCCTTTTGGAGAATATCAGAAATCTAAAAGCTTATAAATCAATTAAAGAATTGGAAATACCAGAACATTTTTTTACAGAGGTTTCCATGTCTATTTGTTTTTCAGGAAGAAATAACAGCTGGTACAAACACTTGATGAAAACATTTATCTATATAACTAACCTCATACACATTATGGAACCTGGAAGGTACCTGTTAAAAAATAAAAAAGTTCAATTGCTGAGTCACTAGAAATCAAACTCTTTCATAAAATTCTCCCAATCAGACACCATTCAGCCTGGCTCTATTAGTGTCACTTCTCAAAAGGCAGAACTCTTAAATGGGATGAATCATAACAGCTGGTTTCCACCAACTGCCACTCCACCAGACAGGAAGCTGGTTGTCAATGGGTGTTAGGGTGTCCGGGCAGTTCAGGCTATGTGGTGGGGCCTATAAAAGGAGGCGAAGCCTATCAGGGAACATCTACAGATGGGTAGCTTAGAAAATGGCACTTTTGAAAATTTTTGCTTGCTTTCTTTCTTTCTTTCTTTCTTTCTTTATTTATTTATTTTGAGAGAGAGAGGGAGAGAGAAGGCAGGGAGGGGCACAAAGAGAGGGAGCTAGAAAATCTTAATGTGGAGCTCAACCTTAGAACACTGAGATCATGACCTGAGCTGAAATCAAGACTCGGACACTTAACTGATTGAACTATCCAGGCGCCCCAAATTTTTGCATTTTGATTGTGATGTGGAGAAAGTCCTAACTGAATGTCAGTCCATAGGGGTCTTTTTCTATCCAGGGAAGGGATATAAGAAGTATGACTGTAGCCTATTCTGAATTTATAATCGATACGTAAATTGAATAAAGATAGAAAACATGAAAACTGTTGAGAATTGATTCATTTGCTTGGAAGAAAATTGCAAAGGAATTTGACTAGTGTGCTGTAGAGGACTTATTTCTTTCTAGCAGAGATGTCTGAAAGTTAATTCTACTATAAAGCTACAATAAGGACTTCATGTGATATCACCAAAAGGATAGACACACAAATCAATAAAGAATAGAGAGTCCAGAAATATAACCACATAAATACTATGATCAATTAATTTTGACATAGATGCAAAGGAAATTCAATGGAGAAAACACCATCTTTTGTACACATCTTTATGCAAAAAAACGGTACCTAGATATATACCTCACATCTTACACCAAGATTAACTCAAAATGGGCCATAGACTTGAATGGAAATGTAAAACTGTAAAACATTCAGGGAAAACATATGCAAAAACTGTTGTGACTTTTAGTTAGGCAGAGTTCTTAGATATAACACCAAAAGCACTATCTGTAAGAAATTGATAAACTAGACTCTGCCAGTATTAAAAATGTTTTTTTGCCCTATAAAAAGACATACCTTTCTCTGCATAAGACACTATAACAGAATTTAAAATATTCCACAAAGTGGAGCAAAACATTTGCAAATCACATATCTGACAAAGAACTTACATCCAGATTATATAAGAAATTTTCAAACCTCAACAATATGAAAATGACCAGATTTTTTAAATGGACCAAAGATTTGAAAAGACAATTCAGCAAAGAAGATATGAGGATGGCAAATAAGCACATAATAAGATACTCTATGTTATTAGTCATTAGGGAAATTCAGATTAAACCGTAATGTGGTATTAATAATATGAACCCTGTAGAATGACTAAAATTAAAAACAAAAAGACTAACAATATGAAGTGCTTGTTAGTATGCAGAGAAACTTGAACACTCAAATGCAAAATGGTAGTGACACTCTGGGAAAATAGTTTGGTAGTTTATTATGACATTAAATGTACACTCCCTATAAGCAGTTAATTCCACTCTTAGGTATTTGCCCAAGAGAAATAAGACTTATGTTGACATAAAAACCGTTTATAAAGGTTTATAGCAGCTTAACTCAGAATCACCAAAAACTGGACCCAATGCAAATCTTCTTCAGTTGGTGGCTAAGGACACTGTGGAGCATCCATACAATGAAATATCATTCAGCAGTAAAAAGAAAGGAACTACAGATACACGCAACAACACAGATGACTCTCAAATGTATTATGCTAAGTTAAAGAAGCCACACTGAAAAGGCTGCATCTGTATGATTACAATTATATGCTATTCTAGAGAAGTAAAACCCACAGGGATAGAGACCACATCAGTGGTTGTTAGAAGTTAAGAGCCAAGGAGAGGGAACCCAGGGTACCTCAGTCAGTTAAGTGTCTGCCTTCAGCTTAGCTCATAATCCCAGGATCCTGGGATCAAGTCCTACATCAGGTCATTTGCTCAGATGGAAGTCTGCTTCTCCTTTTGTCTGCAGCTCCTCCTGCTTGTGCTCTCTCTCTCTCTGACAAAACCTTCAAAAAAAATTTTTAATTAAAAAATAAAATTAAAAAAAGAGTCAAGGAGAAGGTAGGAAGGAGTTTTCTGGGAGTGACAGAACTACCATATTTGTCAAATGTATAAAACAAAAAGAATAAATTTTACCGTATGTAAGTTAAAATAAATTTTAAAGATTTTATTCTGAATTAACACTTGAATATTTTACAGTAAATTTTCAGGAATAATTGTCATTGCAAACCAAAAAGATCTTGAATTTTCCATTTTTTTTTAAGTTTTGTCTTTTTTGTTGTTTTTTGTTTTTTGTGGGTTTTGTTTTGTTTTTGTTTTTGTTTTTTTTGGTTTTGTTTTGAGAGCAAGGGAGAGAGCACACAGAATTGAGAGGGATGGCAGACTTCTTACTACGCAGGGACCCCAATGCGGGGCTCCATCCCAGGTCCCCAAGATCATGACCTGAGTTGAACACAGATGCTTAACTAACTGAGCCACCCAGATGCCCCCAAATTTTCTTTTTTTTAAAGTAAATTTCTAATGGCATGTTTCTATTTGGACAAATGTTCAAAAATAACATCAATAGATCTGTTCAAACATACATACTTACAGTGAGTATGTTTAAAAAAGTTAACTTTAAAATCACAAAATAAAAACTTTTATTTTTAAAGATTCAGGAACATAAAAAAAAATTCAGGCAATGATACTGATCAAATCAAGATTACATAGGACAGACATCTTCTTCCATGCACAATTTGTCAACATTTGACAAAACTAAATCATTCTGCTTGGCTTTCTGTACTATTGAAGTTTAATACAATCCGCTGACTCCAGTATCAGTATTTTCGCCAGGAGTCAGAGTTATAGAAATCATTAACATTCTGGACAGTTCTTGTTTTTAAGAAATGTGAATATCTCTGTTAGAGACTAATACTCTTTGGCAGGTAAATCATATCATACCTTATATTTTTTATATTTTTTACATTTTTTAATGTTGGCTCAGTTGAGCTATATTGAAGAGAAATCACAATTCAAATACCCAGAGTATTTAAATCACCTAAAATTACTTTACACTAAAGAAAAGGGATTTATTCAAAGTAAAAATTAGAAGGACGGCATCAGAAACAGAGAGCAACTCACCTTATTCTCAGTTTTAATTGCCCTGCTTTCAAGATCACAAACATAAACCAAAAACATTTCTGGTATTAAATTATCATTAAAATTAATTTGCTATGGGATGCCTGGGTGGCTCAGTTGGTTAAACGACTGCCTTTGGCTCAGGTCATGATCCCGGAGTCCCAGGATGGAGTCCCATATCGTGCTTCCTGCTCTGCAGGGAGTCTGCTTCTCCCTTTGACCTTCCTCCCTCTGATGCTCTCTCTTTCTCTTTCATTCTCTCTCTCTCAAATAAATAAAATATTAAAAAAAATTAATTTGCTACAGCAACTTAAAGAGGGGCATTATCACTTTAAATACCAATGTATATACCTAGTAAAATTTATTCAACGAGTATGTGGCTACTACCAACAGCAATGATCTCTTACTAAATTCTTTTTGTACATTATCACTTTACCTTCACACTGTTCATTATTTCCAAAATATAGAATCACCTCTGATCATTGGTCTCCCTGCCTATCCTCTCCCTAATAATCTTGTGTTTCCTGTACATTTCACATCAAAGTGCCATCAGGCTCCCCCATTATTGCCTACAACACCTACTTTCTGTCATAACATATCTAATAGATAAAATGTCCAAGGTCAATACATCTTCATGGGTGTACACTGAATAAATGCAATGCCTAAGAAACAACTGTTAATTTTCCACCCCCTTTTTCTCCCACTCCAAAATACATTTAAAGGCAAGTAACCAAGAATGATGTTACTATTAGGAAAATCTTGGAAATACATATAGGGATACATACATAGCTCAGGTATAAAATAATCCTGTCAGGAACACTCGCCCACCATAGCCATGATTCTCAATGGGAAAGAGTTGTATAGCCCTTATGGTGGGTGTGGTTTGGGTATACTCCCTAGTTCTTTCCCTTCTCCTCCTCTTTCCTCAAAACCTCCCTCAGAAAACTTGTCCAGTTCTATGACTCCTACTATTATTTCAATGGGATAGAATCTGAAGCCTAAGGCCCACATTTCCAAATGCCTGAACATTTTCACTTGTGTATTATACTACTAACTCTAACCTAAACCAGCTCCTCCTTTTGGTTTCCTCATGTTTTTTTATATCAATAACTATATTGGAGCAAACAAACTTTAAGCTAGTACTTATTTTTGGGTCCTCATGCTCAATCACCTCTCATACCCAAATAAAGCTGTCAAATCAGTCAATGCTGCCTTCAGAGGGTCTTTCATAACCTTCTCCTCTTTTCTGTTCCCATTGTCAACAGGCTTGCACAGGCTTCATTACCTTTCACCTCCAAATTCAGCTTCCTCTTTCTGGTATTCCCCCATTCCAATCTATTACCCATACTGCTATCATCTAGATAATCGTAACATGTGAATTAGTGTATGTCACTTCCTGGTCAGAAGCCTCCAAGGTTCCCCCTTGCTCACAGATAAAAGGCCATATTCTTAATCCAATATTGAAAGATCTCTTCACAATCTTTGACCTGTCCTTCTATCTCTGTTACAACCACCTTCTTATGCCCCATATGCCAGTTAAACCAGATTACAGTCTTTTGCCAAAACATCTTGTGATAGCAAACCAGTACTCTTAGGATCCCTATATTTAGAATGTTCCAAAACTCTCATTATCATAGCTACAAATCTTTGATGTCCCAGAGCTAACTCTCCCATGAAGCTCTTCCCAACACTCTGACCTGAATATGTTCTAGCAATTCAGAACTTTGTATACCACTGAATTAGTGCCTGTATGGTACTTCTCATCTAATACCCCTTATCCTCATATCATATCATTATATATTAGACTATACTGCTTTGTTTCTAATTCTGTAAATATGACCTATAAGTGTACTGTTGACTCTTAAATTTCCCAAATCCAACACAAAGGTGAAAGCTCCCAAAATAGTAGGCCATAAGAGATCAAAAGATCAAAGATGAAAAATATGACACTTGATTGAAAACAAAATGGAATCAAGGCAGCTGCAATTCTAATTCTGTAAGTAGAAATACAAAAGCCTTCTGTGTTCACATGGGTGGTGATACATTTATTTTATACTTTTTGCCATAATATGTTCTAGAAACTGGGTCATAAGGTATCATTTTCCCATAGGAACAGTGATGTTATTGGGGATTGTGCTTTTCAACAGAGACTCATTATCAAATAAATCATAGATAGGAACAACACACAATAAAAGCAAAGATAACAACTGTAAATCCTTAACATTTAAAATGATTATATGAGCATTTTCAAATGGGCATCCATACACTATGCATATTTGTTATGCCAAGGGTTCAAAAATATCACAAATTATCTATCCTGACATAAAAATAGCTTTCATAAGTCTCAGTGAAGTCAATATGCTAGCTATAATAAACCAAAGATGAATTGATCATTTTATTTTCCATCTTATATTTAATAGGATGTTTGATGTTTGTTTTGGGGGAGGAGGGAGATGCAAATGACTTAGTCTTACTTTCAAGATCAACAACAAAACCAACCCCCAAGCATCTCAAAATGGCAGAACCAATAATTTTCTCTTTATTTTTTTAATTTTTTTAAATTTTATTTATTTATTTTAGAAAGAGAGAGAATGAGTGGGGGTCAGGCAGAGGGGGAGGGGGAGAGAATCCCAAACAGACTCTGAAATGAGCATGGTTTGGCACTCAATCTCATGACCCTGAGACCGTGATCTGAGATAAAAATCAAGAGTCAGAGGCTCAAGAGACAGAGCTACCCAAATGCCCCCTCATTTTCTCTTCATTAATTTTATTGTATAATTCCTCAGACATTAGAGCTATGTTCAAAGATAGTGCTAGATTTGGACAAGCCCTGTCATTTACCAACTGGGTGAGACACAGTCTCTGAGAGTCTCAGTTACCTCAGAACAATGTCTACCTCACAAAGAAGAAAGAAAAGTCAAGAGACAGTGTATCTTTGTTGTTTTTAAGCTGCAAAGTTTCATCAGGAATAAGTTATTATTGGGGCACCTGGCTGGTTCAGTCATTGGAGAGTACAGCTCTTGATCTCGGGGTTGTGAATTTAAGCTCCATGTTACGTGTAGAAATGACTTAAAAATAACATCTTTTTTTTTTTTAAAGAAGAAACTATTATTATCAATATCATTCTTAATGTTGATGACACTTGGCTCACTATTAGCATGTTTAAAAGTGGAAAGCTGAAGAGGTATTTTGTCTCCTCTGGTCTTCCTACCACCTCAGTTTATTCAGATATACATGTGTTCTTTTTTAGTACAAAACAACACAGAGGTCACCGTTAGTACCCTTCCCCCTCTCAAAGGTTATCTGACACCTTTCAGGGTGCCTTGCATTGCACTGAAAAGCCATAAAAATAATTATTATAAGTATTATATATATATATTTTATATATACATAATATATATAGTATATAATATATGTACTATATTATTATATATCATATATAATAATATAGTACATATATTATATACTATATATATTATAATTATAAAATAATTATGTGCAAGAAAGGGACATTTTGGTCACTATAGTGTCCGTAGAATTCTACGGACAGAACATTTTTCTCAATCAGTATAGAAGGAGAGAACTTTCTTGGTGTACAGGAGAATTCAACCTGAGTCATTCCCTTCTAAAAGAATGTACAACTTTCTTGAGATTGGTCTTCCAAGAGGGAAAGGCAAGCAACAAAGAAGGAAAGAAAGGCAGAGAGGTGTTAGTAAACACTGAGTATCACCATTTTAGGAAGCCAGAGTTGTATTTTTGATACATCTGAAAGAGTAAGTGACAACTCTGCCCACCTAGCCTTCTCTACTCAGCTCCACACCAAGAGTAAAGAAGGTATCTGAACTGGATAGGAGGATCAAAGTGTGGGTGGGGGTACTTTCCTTGCTCCCACATAACAATTTTTGAAAAGAATCAGACTGTCCTAAGAGGAAGAAAAGATTTTAGAGACTAAGAGAGTGCAGAGGTGGAAGTCTAGAGCTGGTATATCCTCCCCCAGGATTAGGAAGGGCAGAGGCTGCCAATTCCAGGAAGAAAGCCAATCAAGTGCACTGTCCTTATAGCTCCCCTATAAAGTACACACCTAGAAAGGGAGGCTAGACCTGGTACCCAAAGCTGCCAGTCTCAATGAAGTTCCCAGATGCTATACCTTCTAGGAAATCATGTGGACTATCACCATATATGTTTTGCGCCAAGCAGTACTTAGGGAGTTTCAGCCTCCTTCACATAATCCCCATCAGTACCACTGTCAACCCCACTGCCAAATACACAATCTAAATAAAACCAGTATGTTTTTCACATAAGCCCAGTTTCAATTCAGGTCATCCAGTTCCTTCCATCTAGATTACACCAATCACAAACTGTTCCTAAGGGGAAATTCTTGAGCTTTCAATGGATTATCCAGCAGTGATGAACATAAACCAGAGAGTCTTCACCATATATCCTGGGACCTTTGTAACACCTGTGGATTTATCGTTCCACCACACAGTGAGATAGGGAGCCCAGAGCCAGATGTGGCAATAATGTTAATTATGATAGTAAGTTACACAATGAGGTATTT
This sequence comes from Lontra canadensis, assembly GCF_010015895.1. NCBI lineage: Eukaryota > Metazoa > Chordata > Mammalia > Carnivora > Mustelidae > Lontra > Lontra canadensis. The sequence goes on from NW_022630998.1 coordinate 19,125,231, forward strand.
CTTACACTTAAATGGAGTGGAGTAAAAAATAATCACATGCAATATAATAATTGTTTAGCTTAAAATCTGTCTTTAGGCAACAAATACTTATGTCCTTCTTACATGTACTGCACCTTTATTCTCTATAAACATTTAGTGAATTTAAAACCATTAAGCTCCCACTTTATTAGTGTCTAAGGAAAGGAGGAGATTTTTTGTACAGAACTGGAAGTATAATGGTACAAGGTCAAACCCAGTGGGAACAAGAGGCATCAGGAAGAGAGAATTCCAAGAAGGAAGAATTTCCACATGGAAAAAGAACTTCCCCAAAGTTCCTCTGCTGTAACTCTATAAGGTTCTGTGTTCTCTTTTCCTAATAAAAGCCATGCATTGAGACGTTAGTAGGAATTTTTTACAGGTAGCTTTAAAAAAAACTCACAAAACTACTACAACAGGTATAAGACAGAATGGCCTTATGCACTGGAAGTCACTACAGCAGAGGCTGAAAACTAGAAAGCAGTGGGTTAACTCAGGTCCAGAGAATTTTTTTAATGTCCACAAAACGTTTATGGCAAATTTTAGGTAGGTGCCAAAAGTAAAAATCAGAAAGCTCACATAAAAATCTGTGATTTCCAGCTTTCTTTAAAAAATAGAAGACTGGACACATTGGGCCCCTGCATGTTCACCTTGCAACAATCAGCTGGACCAGGAAACTGCTAAACACTTTAGACACTGCCAGCTTACCACAGTCCAGCACCTTCAGTCCTGTGGCCCACTCCATTTATTTTGGGTATTCACAGCCCCTGAAGGCATCTGAACTATTGAGCTCAGCTCCAAAGGAGAAGTGAAAAATAGTCATTAAATACGTGGCAACCAGGAATGAGGGTGGCCAGAATTTGAAAATCAGCAAAGACTCTGATATTAACAGTCCTTTGCCCATTTTTTACACTACCTATCATAAATGGAGCAGGCCCCTCCATCAGTTTACTTCTCTTTGGCTTTTTCCTTGCATTGAACTATCATGAATTATCATGTAAGACATATTTCTTCTCAGTTATTAATTTCAAAGAGATATTTAATGCATATAGTGACTAAAAGAGCTGATTGAAACCTACCTCTCCTGGTTATAATAGGTTAGACAGGTTGTTTTTAAATGAATGTCTCAGTGCATTCACTCATAAAATGAATGTGTTCAGCTAGAATGATCATTTTCAGTTGGCCTCTCCCCCTCTATACCATCTCTACTTATCTAGAATCTACTCAGCCCTCCAGAGATGTTCAAGTTCCACTGCCTCTACAAAGCCTTTCCAGACTTCTCCTTCCTTTAAGTTTTTGAGCTAATCACCACCACCACCCAAACTAGCATTTTCTAATTCTCTAATTGCTTTGCTTGGAGTGCATCGGTTCACTAGCCATATTTAAACAAAAAATTCCTTAAATAAGAAACTATACAGTTTAATTTTTAAATTCTCCACAGCATTTTCCACTAAATAGGAATTCAATAAATTCAATTTATTTGTTAATTATTTACTATGAATGAATACAGAAAATAAACTGTATCATATATAAACTGGAAAACTTCCCAAGGAGCAACTTTCATCAGACCCCTCCAAACAAATTACCCTGATAAGGTAATAATTACCCTGATAAGATGGGCATCACAACTTGCCCATCTGATTCAGGCAGGCATAATGTGCATCATGCAATGAAGAGACAAAATACTAAATTACTGTATTACTTTGTACATGATCATTGCTTCCTTTCTTAGTTGAAAAGCTCAAAAGGGAAAAAAATATAAACAAACAATAAGTCACTATAATAAGCTATTGCCCAGTGAAAGATGTTACCCATTAAAATAGGACATGAGAAAAATTTTCCCACCACAACTGAGAAAAGAAAATCAATTACTACTAAGATGCTGCAGGTCAGACATTTGAAAAGTACAGTGAAAATCACCCTTGATCTTCTCCCACCCCTTGTTGTCATCAGAGGTTCTGAGTAACAGGAGACCAACATGACATGTGGGCGGGAATTTACCCACTTTCACAGGAAAAGTAGTGAGATACAGGTTCTACTTTTTCTGGTCAGACTCCTCCCCCCCCACCCCCCAAACATTAAGGTTTTAGATATGTGGTCAGCAATCAGTCCTTGTCTATTAAAGCACACAGGAGAAAAGAATAATTACGTATGAAATTATTTTTTGTGATTTCCTTAATTTCTCTATTCTCTATTCAATGAATTCAAGATAATTTACACTTAAGTAAACTGAATTAGTAAGTGTTAGTTAAACATGTCTTAACAACTAGCAAGTTCTAGTGGATTGAAATTAAGTCAATTTTTAAAATGCTCTCCTGTGATGTAACCAACAGTTAATACAGATGTTTTCACTTAACCCATACTCTATTGAAAGAGAATTAGTTCTATAATTCATATTAGACACATTCAATGCTTGCGGGTCTGAATCAAGAGGCAATGTAACCTTTAGGCTGGGGAAGGGATTAATTCAGGGGGCTTGGGGGGTGGGATGAATCATGAAAAACTTCACTTGGATCTTTCGGGAAAATCACAGCCCTATCCAATTTAAAAGGATGGGAAATACCGCTTAAATGCCTTTCAATTTCTCCAGGGAATGCCTATAAAACGCAACAAGGTTTTCAATCTGAAGGAAAGAACAAGCGTCTCAATTTTTTAAAGTAGATTTTTTACACTGCCTTTTAACGGTTTCGATCCTTCCAATGGTTTGTTTTTATCTGGTGTTTTGAATCCCTGTTAATTCATCCTCCCGGACAGGAAGCCTGTCAGTCTACCCAAACACAGCCTGAAGAGGGCTCTTGATTAGGCTCTCTACTTTAGCCACGCCTACACACCGAGCATCGCGAGGAATGGAAAGTATGCCCGGCCTCCGCACACCCTCACACCCTCACACCCCCATCTCCTCTTCTTAGCCCCCCAGTAGTTTAAGCCCAAGCTAGGTTTTCCCACATCCATGTCAAATAAAATGAGCAGAGATCAAACAGAACCAAAGAATGACAGGTGTGGATGTTTCTTTTGATCTAGGTCAATCCCAGTTCTATTCTTAAATGGTCCTTTGAAAGGGAGATGTTCCCGGTGGCGAGCTCCAGAGAGACAGGATATGTCCCTCTAGGATCAGAACCAGGCATGAAAAAGACCTACAAGCTCAATTTCCTATAGTACTGTGCCCACCACAGCAAAGGCACGTAAGCTTTAGGCATAACGTTGTACTTAAAATGCTCCCCCATGTTCCAGCCAACTCCTAAAGCCTAGGGTCGACTCACTAATTTCAAGGTTAGGGTGAAATGACGAAGGGTCCCACAAGCTTCCGCAACCGTCGGGGAACGAAGTCCTTACTTGGTCACACTTTTGGGTGGAAGGTCTTCGGGGAGGTGGTGAGGGGGAGAGATTCCCTACTCTGCGGACTCTCCCCTACTCTCCCCCAAGGGGCGGAGCTCCGACTCCAGGTAAGCCGGCCAGGTAACCTGGACACCCATTTAGCAAGGGATCCCCCCAAGCTAGCCTGACCAATCGCGGCCGACGAACCAAGACGACCAAACGTGACGTAAGATGTGATTAAATTGGCGCGTCACTTCGACGTCAGCCTCTCACCTCGGACGTCCCGTCCCGGGAGCAAAACTCCAGCGACTTTGGGCCCCGCCCCCGTGAGAGGGAGGGCGTCCAATGAAGGCGGTGCCGAGGGAGAACGAAGCCAATGAGACGAGGCCGGGGCGGGGCGCGGGACCAGAGGGTGGGGCGGGTGGCGGCGGTGGCAGCCCGAGGTCTGGCTGCGCGCAGTATATGACAGTACGTCAGCAGCGGGATGGCCGTAGCTGTGGCGGCGGCTGCAGAAGCCCAAGCAGCCGCGGCCGCAGTGGAGGCTAGAGCCCGAGCGGCGTCGGCGTCGGCACCCCGGGGAGTTTAAGATGGCGGCAGGGGGGGCGGCGGGTCTGCGGGAGGAGCAGCGCTACGGGCTGTCGTGCGGGCGGCTGGGACAAGACAACATCACCGTACTGCATGTGAAGCTCACCGAGACGGCGATCCGGGCGCTCGAGACCTACCAGAGCCACAAGGTGAGCTGGCCAGCCGGACAACCGGCAGGGCTGAGAGACGGAGAGAGCGCTCGTCGCTCCCGGTGGCGCCACCCGGGGCTCGGGACAACCGGCGCGGGGCCACGGAGCAGTGGCTCGCCTCAGCTGCCGTCCGCGCCCGCGGCGGCTAGGCTAAGCTGGGCAGGGCCGGGCAGGGTTGCTGACGCTGCCGTCCCGGATCGGCCGGGCGCCGGGGTGTTGGGAGGCGGACAGGCGGGCGGCCCCTGGCGGCAGGGCCGAGGCAGCCGCAGCCCTACTTGGGCTGCGCCGCCGCTGCGGGACTTTCCGACGGCGCCCGCGGGTTTCCTGGCGTTTTCTGTCCCAGGGAGGGAGGGAGGGGAGCACTAGAGACAAAATTGAGATGACTACGCTGTCCGTGACGGGGGAGGGGGAGCGGGTGCAGCGTACCAGTAACAAATGCCAAGTACCGAGGGCATGAGCCATCCGCGTTTGGGAGGTAACACATAGGCACCGCGGATCCGCAGAGACTCGGACACAGCAGCTCCGCGTATGGCGGTAGGACACACGTTGTACTAGCAAGGACTTGGGGACCCAGGTACACCGCGTGGTGGGGGGGCACACCATGTACTCGCGAAGGCTGGGACACGACGCTCCGTGTACGTAAAGTAGGGGGACACACCTTGCGCTGCCAGAAATTCGGGAACACTGGCGCTTCGCCTTGTCGGAGAGGGACCAACACAGTATACGGGGGAGCCACACACACCCAGCGCTCACCCAGGAGCAAGAGAAAGGTTCGCGGAGGCTCCTCGTACTCAAAAGACGCGCTGTGTGTCTCGGGCTGACTCCCGGTGATAGGGACATGGATCGAGGGTAAGGATGGGGGAAGATACACCGTGTCCAGGGCAGAGCCGCCCCACCCCCCGCCCGTTCCGCACCCCGTTCCGAAGAGACACCCGTGTATCTACACAAACAACTCAAGTACAGCTAAGACTCATAGACGCACACATGCCGCAATTGGAGTACAAACCCAAAAACGCTGGGTTTTTCCCCCTCGTTGGGGGGAAAAAATAAAAAAATTAAAAAGTTGGGGGTGGGGAGACAGCACACGCCATAACCCAGGGTTCATGGGGAAGCCGTTTACTGACATGCAGTGTGTGGATGTAAAAAGGGAGGAATATATCATATGAGAGACGGGTAACATTTACTCAGAGAGGAGGGATAGTCGGAGGGAAGTAGAATCTACAGGGCGTACTGACAAATAGCCCAGTCCATACCGAGGAAGCATGCTTCAGTTAACTGAAACAGGCACTGAGGGCCAGAAGGACACCCAGACGCAGACTCACATAGTTACTCAGATAAAATTGGAGAACAGAATTAACATCTGTTGAGCTCCCACTAGTGCCAGGTACTTTAAATGCATAGAAGGAAGCCGGATTTGGAAGCAGAGCCCAGAGAAAGGTGTGAAACCTGGTTCAGTGGGAGCTTATGAAGCTGAGTGAGGAGAGACTCTCCTCTTCAGAGAAGCCCCCTACATAAAGGCACCCACAGAGGGAGGCACACAGTTGTACACAGCTTGGGAAGTAGGTGAACTCATGATAGTAAAGATGTAAATAGCAGGAGAGACTCACAGAGGTGAACTTGCTCAGGAGGGCGCTCACAGGATTAAGTGGCTGTGTAAATGTACACTTCAGGGCACAGGTGTTACCCACTAGCATTGTGTATGGTGAAAAACACAGACTTAGGAGGGGAGGGCGGAATGTATGTACAGGGGGAAAAAAATACCTTCCTGCACACTGAAATCCCAGGGAAAAAGTCTCATTTGTGGCTGGGAAGTCAGTGTACACCCAGTAATAATGCAAGAAGATATAAGAAATGCAAACTGCATATGTCAGTGGCTGCTCCCAGACAGATGCACCTGCAGGGAAGGGACCAGCACCAGCATGGAGTAGGAGACCCGTATAGGGGAAGTCAGATAGGCAAGCAGAAGAACAGAGGCAGACGGTGGAGAGAAACTCAGCCCTGCAAGATGGAGAGATAAGCTTGCCAGTTCCAAAGGGAGGGCGTGGGAAGGAATGACACTGAAGAAGGTAGGTCAGGGGTGTGAAGAGAAAAGCACAGAGACTGAAGAGGAAGAAACAAGCAGGAGAAGCCCAGCTTTCTGTCAGAGAAAGACTGACACATAGAGGATTCGTAGATTCATCTCTGGGGACAGTAGGTCACCAACAACCTGGGGGAAACAAGAGGCAGACTGTACAGTTGACTGCAACAAAATTGACAGACACTATACACTTGGCAGGGAAGAGGTGGGTGAGGAGACCCACAATGAGGAGGGGGATGGTGCCCAGGGAGAGTGAAGTGCCAGAGGCCTCCAGTGCTCAATGGGCTTCTGGGCTAGAGCCCACAAAGAGTATTTGTTTTTCTACCTTCATTCTGCCTCCTAGATCTTACTGTGACATGCTTGGGATTAAGGTTGGAGTGCTTTGACTCCTGAAGTTCTCACATTTATAAATCATTGTCTTCCAAGAAACAGGAGATCAAAAATTCTCTCCCAAACCGCCACTTAGTTCTTCATTTTTTTTTTCCTTTGTACTTTTTATAGTCAAAGGTACTGAAGTCCATGGCTTTTTTCACTAACTACTTCTCTTGCCAACTAATGTCATTACTACATTTTTCCATCTCTGTGCATGCAAATTAGTGAGTCTGGTCATTCTGTACAGAAGCAAAGAAGAGAAAGGGAGAGGACTTTTCCAAGTCCTTCCAACTTTCTGAGGGTGGACCCAGGTAGATTGAGTTAGTTCTGGTATTCCTTTTCTCCTGAAAAGCTGATGGTAGAAGCAGTGGCATGCAAAGAGAGGAAGAAATAAGCTGACTTGGCCTTTGCAGCTCGACGTTGCCTTGTTTCTGACCTAACCAGCTTCTCACCCCAGGCCTCACTGTCATTTCAGCTACAAAATACTTTTCAAGGGCCTTGCAAAAGCAGGAATTGGGGTGAGAATGTTAATCTCCGGTGGCTAAGAAGTGGGAAGAGGTTGTAGAAAAACAAATGAGGCACCTTTTGGGTGACTACACTGTTGGTACTTATTGGTACTTACTGTACTTACTCTGGTGTATTCAGCTAAGGCTCCTACAAATGTGTTCTCAGTGACCTTCCTCCTGGCGCAGGTCAGACCAGGCTTCCCCATCAGGGAGTTGCTAACAGTACGCATCTGTCTGAGCTTTTATCTTCCAGTTGGAAGATAACTTATTTGGTCTCTTATACCTTAGGCCCTTATCAGAAGTTGGGCTTATGACCTGAAATTGTACCAGCTGTTTGGAAATATGTTGACACATATTGGCTAAATGGGAAGAAGTTTCTGGTGGTCAAGCCTCTTCCCCTTTGGAGAAGAATGGCTTTAATTTTCATTAAGACTGCCTTCACCATTCCTGTGCTCAGATGGAAGGTTTATACCTGGACAAATGGCTCAGTGGCTTTGGCCTGTACAAAGTTATGACTATTATTCCTCTTTTTCTATGACCTTCTAAGAGCCAGAAATTTCAACAGTTTCCTAAATTAAGCATCAGAAAGTGTTTTTTATCCAGATTACTTTGCCCACTAGATTTATTCTAAATTAATCCACTTGACCTATTTCAGGGAGGTAAATTCAGGGATTTTACTAAACTTTGATTTAAGCACAACACAGAAGTTCTTTAGATAGAATTGAACAAATACACGAAATTGTTAATGGTTCATGGAAACAGAATCTTTAATTGGAAATAATTCCTCAGGGGCGCCTGGGTGGCTCAGTGTATTAAGCCTCTGCCTTCCGCTCAGGTCATGATCTCAGGGTCCTGGTATCTAGCCCCACTTCAGGCTCTCTGCTCAGCAGGGAGCCTGCTTCCTCCTCTCTCTGCCTGCTTCTCTGCCTACTTATGATCTGTCAAATAAATAAATAAAATCTTAAAAAAAAAAAAAAAGAAAGGAAACAATTCCTCACTGTTTGAAAAGACAATCAAATCTAATTGACTATCATTATTCAAGTTTTCTATTTTTAGAGAAACGAAAAATGCTAACTTGAGAACTTTCCAAAATAGGGACAGGGTTGGGGGAGAGAGGAGGCATTGTGAGTCCAGGAATACGAGTTAGAGTTGGAGTGAATACCTCCTAAAAGTTGTCTTCCACTCAGTGTGAAAATAGAAACAGTTTCAAGTTGATTGTATATTAAAAAGTGTTAAATGGAAAGTAAATTTAGACATACTAATGCAGATATTTAGGATATATTGCAAAGCTACTTTTTTTTTTTTGTTAACTATAGATAATTTTAAATGAGAGGAAAGTTACTAAATAAAGTTACAAATTGTAACTTTGTGAAGTTACAACTTTATATTCATTCTAAATTGATGTTTGTGATTGCATGGTCTATATAAGCGCTACATACTTTAAGTGAACATATATTACTGTAATTATGTATTTCTCTCAGATGTATCCTAAAACTGTATTTAAAATTAAAACCCCAAATTCTACAATATATTTTAGCTAATTCAGTAATGTGTGGCTGGCTTATTCTGACATTTTTAGTAACAAAAATCCTACCAAAATATTGTAGCAGATTTTGTCATTGCTGAGCCTGTTAATTTATTTTTTTAAAAATTGTTTGGTTAAGGTTTCAAAGATGGTGGCTCAAACAACATCACCATGTTTACCTATTACATAAAAAACCTAGCCTTGATATGTTTGGGGCAAGTCCTTTCATTCTCTGTGCCTAAAGATGAGAAAGCAGATGTGTTTAAGAAGGATTCTGTTAACACATTCTCTTGTCAACCCTAATTATTGGCTTTAAATGCATATTCCTTCTTTGATAAGTGTCTTCTAGGAATATGATAGTGTTTTGAAAATTTGTACAAATACACTTATATTTAATTTTGCATAAGGAACTGAGTTTCTCTCGGTGTTACCAGATAAAATTATTTCTAATCAAAGCATAAATCTCCACAAAGTTACTGTCATTCACAATAGCTCCCTTTGTGTGTTACTTGGTCTTTTAAAATAACTGATTCCACAGGTCATGAGGTAGATGACTTCTCAGCTGTCTATCAGGTGAACTTTTTAGCATTTGATTCATTGTGGTTAAGGTACAGAAAAGACTCCTACCTTACTTTTTCTTTATCTCCATTTTTCTGCCTGTCCTCAAACAGTTTTGAGAATGTGTGTGTGTTCATATAAAATACAGAAGACCCTGTTCTTAAGGCATCACTCAAGCATCCAGACCTGTCAGCACAGAATTGCCACTGCCATAGGACATGTTTATTAACTAAAACAAAGAGGTTTGCATTGTCAGATACTTTTTTTTAAGTTCACATAATGAATTAGAGAACACTACATCAAAAATTAATGATATACTATATGTTGGTTAATTGAACTGCATTGTCAGATTCTTTTTCCTGCATATTTTAAATGTTGTCAGGTTTAATTTTAAAACATTAATCTTACTGACTTTTCCCTTAGATCCTTCTTCAGGCTGAACTTGATTTTAAATGCTTTTTATCAAATAAAGTCAAATTTATACCTCATGTTGCAGTAAGTGTTTGAAACTTTTTATCAAATGATCAGGCACTCAGTGCAAAGAAGGGTGCCGATCCCAGTGAAAAGCAGTAGCCAGATTGCCTAAAAAGAGAGACCGGGAACTTTGGCACCCAAGTTGGAAGGAGAAAGAAAGAACATATGTGAAGGATTGGAACATGTTCAAGAAAAGTGTTTAAAAGGAAAAGGGCATAGAATTCTTGGAATGATTTATAGGAAAGCTTATGGAAGATAGTCACCAGATCCAGCCTTTCCATTTGCTCCATTTGCACTTTAAAACAAAAAACAAAAAAACAAAAAACCATGAAGGCAGTGCTCATCATAGGGCCTACTAAGTAATTTGTGATAAAGCCAGCAGAGGGAGGAAAATTAGAATTTCAGTCGAACTAATCCTGGGTCATTTTTAACAATTTGCAGTGGCTACAGAGAGGCTCAGCTCAAGAGCCTTGCACCAGGGTCCAGCCCATGTATTTGCCCAGTGGGCCAAATGTATTTGGAGAATTTGAAAAGATGTCCCTAAAATGTGATGATATGGGCATTTCTATTTAAGATCAGCTAAATTTTATAAAAGAAAATATTGTATATAACCCCACATTTGACTGTCTTGCTTACCTCAGTTCCATACTGCATTTTCCATGACTTAATGCAAACATGTAACGAAGCAGGTCTGGAGTAGAATACAGTAAGGCAATGGTCGTATTTCCAAAGCCAAATTGAAAAAAAAAAAAAAAAAAAAAAAGCATAACTCAGGACAAATGTACCAAGGAAAATTGCTCTTTCTTTTCTTTTGCTCTCTCCCTTCCTTCCAATTTATCTCCCTATCTATAATTTCTATTGTGGCATTATGGCCCTTGAGATCTATGTTAAATGTTTAAGAAAAACTGGTTTAAGTGTCTCCACTAACTTTACTAGTAAAGGCCAAACCTAGCATTTCCATGGCTGGCAATAATACAGGATATAAGAAGAGAGAATCTTATTAATTAGGCTATATGCTCCTTAAACATTCATGAGTCAAATTGAACTCACCTGGAATTGAACTCACAGAGCATTTAAAAAACATCCTCCAATCTTAAAGGATTTTGTAAGAGTTTAACAGGCAAGGACTGGATGGGAGATTACCTCTCTAGCAGAGGGAGGGACAGCTGTAGAAAAGTTAGGGCTGGGTCTGAGAATCCCATGGAATACAGTGTTCTACTTAACCTGAAGTCAATTGGATTTAAGAGAGGAAAGGGAGATTAGAGCAGGTTAAATTTTATTCTGTCAAAACTGGGAAGATACTGATTAGAAATATAAAGTGATTTGAGCTGTGTTTTAGGATTATCCTGGCCTCAGCGTTCCATAATGAATATAAGGTAAATCTGGAAGGAAGTAGACAAGCTAAGAGGAGGTATGTGGTCCAGGCTAAAGATGCTTGGAATCTAAATTAGGATGCTGTGGGAGACATTAGAGATGAATACAACCTATAGACTTCAGCAGGTTTTGAAAGAAATAGGATTGAATTGAGATTTCTAGCCATCAGCACTAAAGATATTCTTAGTAAAAAAAAAGGGGGGGGAATTAGAGGCATTTGGGAGAGTGGGATGGAGAGAGGGAAGATAAGATGATGGGTACCATTTTAGTGAACGTTCAGTCTTTTGTTTGGTGATCAAGACACTTAGATTTGATTGTTTTTATATTTAAGAAGTTTATTTGGAGGTCTGAGGCTAGACTAGAACAGTGCTATATTGTTGACATATTTCCTACTAACTCTGACATTTGGATGGAAATTTAGAATATTGGTGATATTTGGACGGATGCTAAAATTAAGTGAAAGAAATTTTTGCTTTTGTGTAGGGATTTTTTGTTTGTATTTTTATAGACTTTTTTTTAATAACCTTCTCTATAACTTGCACTTAAGACCATCATCAAGCACAGATAATATGAAAATATAATTTGAGTCTAACATGGAGATTAGACCTTCTGTGGTTTCCATCCCTACTGATTATTGAAACATTAAGTAACTCTATATAAAAGTGCCTGGATTTACATTTCAAGCCCCATTTTGAAATGAGTCTGGAGGCCTTGAAAGAGTCAATGTCTTCACTTCCAAATTACCTCCATTTCTGTTTTGGTGTTTTGATTCTCCTCTTTTTGTTGTTGTTAGTTTCATTGGGGAAAAAAATAATGTAACTACATAAAGCTTTTGTTATACATTGTAATGGACTAGGAATGGTGCTGAGTTCATGGTCCTTAGAGATAATTTTGTCTGAGGAATTTCCACTTGACAGTGAGCTTATTCAAAGGTGAAACCAGGCTTAAACTTACTGGTAAGATTCACTGAGATACTTCAGGATCTAGATATGTTTACCCAGAAACTTAAGTGTTAGCATATTTTAAAATACCTTTTATTTAATATCATTGCTTTTGATTTCCATTATCAGAAATCATGATGCCTCAGAGGACCAGAAAACATATCCATGTAGTAGAAACTCAGTGGCAAAAAAAAACTTAAGATTTTTAAGAGATTAAGAGGTAGGAGTCAGAATTATAATAACCAAATACTTATTTATTCATTTAGCAAACACTTGTTCTATCTGACATGTGCCAGGCATAGAACTACACACTGGAGATACTCATATCTGAGTAAGTCCTGGATGGTCCCTCCCATCAAGAAAGTGCTTTTGCTTTCTCGTAGAAACAGGCACCAGACATGTGAACACATAATTTCAATAAAGTCTTTGTTCAAGGGGACACCTAAAGCGAAAAAGATTACATTTAAGGATGTTTCTGAAAAGCAGTGTCTGTTTCTTTACCTCATGTCCTCTGCTCATATCACTCTGGTTGGGTGGTCTCTACCACACCTATGAGATTGCACCTGACTAGGTTCCTTGTCATCTCTCTGTCAAGTTCATTGGTCATCTCTCTGTTCCTCCCTTACGTGACCTTAGCAGCATTCCATCCTGTTAACCAGTCCTTCCTGTTATGAAACACCTCACTGATTTTCCTCCTACCTCCTTGCCCATTCTTTCTCAGTCTCCTCTGTTGACCATCCTCTATTTGACTGGTGTTTGAATGTTGGAGATTCCCACTCCCTTCTCTTTATCTGTTCATTCTCTCTGTGTGTGCTCATTTAGTCTTATGGATTTAAATGTCATCTATATGTTAATGACTGGCAAATACTGATCTCCAGCTCTGACCTTCCAACTCCAGGCACTTATTTACAATACTTCATCTCCTTATCAGAGTTTAACAGTCTTCTCAGTCTTAACAAATACAAACAGAATTCTTGATTTCACTCATCAAACCTACCTCTTCAGAAATGTACCCCATCTCGGTAAGTGGCAGTATCTTGTCACCAGTTGCTTAGTAATTGACTAGTATTTCTGGATTTGTCTCCTCATTTCTTGACTTACTAGGTCAACAAGTCTGTGAATCTCCAAACATCCAAAGTCTAACCCCATCCTTCACGACTGCTCCAGTCCCAGTCATCTGTCAAGGATTTCCATGGACTTCCAAGTCTTCCAGTGTTACCCCCATAGTCCATGCTTCTCCACACAGCAGCCAGTGATCTTTTAAAAACATTTAGTATATTCATGTAGTTTCCTGGTTTCAAGCATTCTAATGTCTCCCTTTGTAAACATGATTTAGATGGTTTAGTTTATAAATTTCTTCTACTTTAAAAATAATCTCAGTCTTCCATTCCACATTAATCTTACTGCTTCTCCTTATGTTCCAGAGATTATGATCCCAAAGAAGAAATCTTCATTTACATTTATAGTCAGATTTGACACATAAGCTTTTTATATAATCACAAAGCCTTCTCAGAAAAGAAAAAAAAAAAAAAGATGGGATATTATGCTTCAAGTATTGTTATTTTAAAGCCTGGTTCACAGTAACTAACTTTTTAGCTGATTCTTCAGTTTAGATTTTGCCTTCCACATCTCTTTAAGAACTATTTGAAATAGTATATATATGTGTATATATATATATATGTGTGTGTGTGTGTATGTGTTGTGTATGTGTTTTAATTTGGCCTGCATCAGATTGATACAGTTTTCCAGAAGCTATCTTTCAAAACAAGGATTATGTTAAATAAATTTTTTTTTCACCTCTTCTCACTACTGTTTTGGCAATCCTTTTATATTTCATTCTTTTCTATGCTGTAATTATAGAAATGCATTATTCTTTATTGCACATGCACTTTAGTCTGGTTCTTCCAAATTTGTAGAGAAGTTTCTCATATGTGTGAGTTTGGATTACTCACAAAGCAAAATACTAGATTTTGTGAAACCTGGTGACTCTTTCTTATCATCTAGTAAAATGCTGGGGCAAGAAGGAGACACTGTTTAAGGTAGCTTTAGATTATCAATTATCAACAAATTTTTCATTTATGCTCTCATTCTAAATGTTACCAGCTTTTGACAAGAGCTAAATATATTTGATTTCTTCAGAATTAAGTGTCTGATTTCCTGCACTATTTCCTGCTTTAGCTCCAATATTCTTTCTGTGTCTTCTTTCCCTGCCTCTATATATATATATATATGTATATATATATATATATTTTTTTTTTTTTTTTTTACAGTGGTTAAAATACAATTAAGTGAGTTTTGGTTTCTCTATCAGGTAATGTTTTAAGAACAGAATAAAATTACTTTCTTAAAAAAAAAAAAAACACAACCACAATTTCTTAAACTGGTATAGTACTTCTTTTAAGAAAGAAAGAGGATCTTTTATAGAAAATATATCCCAAGAAAAATCATAAATACTTTTTATTATTTACTTGTATAAGTGACAGCAAATTCAAGTACCTGATACTTTCCTTAAGCTATAGTGCAGAACCAAAAAAAACTATCAATGCTTATCAGTTCTTATTGATTCTTAAATTTATAACTTTAAGAAGTTTCGCATTTTATGTAACCATTGTTAAGGAGTGACAGGAGAGGTTAGCTGTGTAAAGTGGTGTATAAGACCACATTTCTTGAATTAAGACCAGGTTTGAGTCCCAAGCCACTTACTAGCTTTGTAATTCTCAGGGACTTACCTGAGAATTGGAAATAATAATATCTACCCCACGAAGGTGTTCTCGGAATTACTGGAGGTGACAGTAAAAATGATTATAGTGTCTGACATATTTTAAGTACTCAATAAATAGTAACTAAGTAGCTATAAGCAATTACACTTAAAGCAATGACTTGACCCATCACCATTTCTAGAAAAGCTTCTGGTTTTGGCAAAGTTCCAAAATTATATTTGACTTTGGAAATTTTTTTGCGCTATCTTTATCATGATTTATATTGCAGCTTAGGCTCTCAGATAAATACCAAGTATTTAATAAATGCCTGTTGATTGAATAAATATTTGAAGTTAACTTTGAGTTACGTCAGAGTTCCACGATGGGTTTAGAAGGAAAACTGAAGAATATATCTAAACTGAGGGAATAAAGTTAGACCTTCCATAGTGTGTTTCTTAGAGAAATCACTCTTTTCTAGGCCCAGAATGCTATTTGTTATGTCTGTATATTCCTAAAACCAATGGTGGTTGATAAAGTCAAAGTAACCATAGATTTAATTTGTCTAAATAGATAAGCAGTATGTAAATAATCAAGAGATAGTTATAATAACTTTTATAGGATAAATAACTTTCTTCTACTCAACCCCAGAAAACTTTAGCTCTGCTCCTTCTCTACCACCCTCTAAGTATCATATCAGAAATTATTATTACTAAGCAAAATTAAAGTTACTTAATAATATTACTTAGAAAATTACATATTACTTTTATAGTCCTGATAAATTGTGAGGAATAGTTTCTGGAAATAAATGGACATAGATTTCTTTGGTCATAGAGCAATTTTTGTTGCAGTAAAGTTGTCTTGGAATGGTAAATGTCAAGAATGTTACAAAACTTGAGCAAAATGTATTGCCTACGTTTCTGTGCTTAAGAATGTCTTACATTTCCTAAGAGATACAGAGGGTTAATTCAAGGATCTCTAAAAACTGTGAAACAGCTAAGAGTTTAACAGAACCTTTTGACTACAAAACACCACCTTTATGATGTTGTTGAAGCATTTGTCAAAAGGAGTTTCTCTAGCCATTTTCAGTCTGTGCTGTTTCTTGGCTGTATGAATATGCAAGATCATTCTTACTTATAGCTCAACTATTACTCAGTTAAACTCTAGAGTTACTTGATTTTCAAAAGAGCTACTTGGTGCAAATATTTAATTAAAGCTAAAAATCAAAAATTGAAGCCCTTGTTGAAACTCATTTGTAATGGGAATGTACTTAGTTAAACATTTATTTTAAAATATACCTTATCACCTGTAATTATGTTATCTTTTAAAATTGAATTAAAAATATATATACAATGAGTTGAGGTCATGTTTGTGCAGTTAAACTTAGGCTAAAGAACATTTCGACAAAAAACTAACATGCATACATTTGCATGTAATGGTATTGACTTTTATAATTTATTCCTGGTAGCTACCCTATTAACACAGTGGTCAGATGCATGATAAGTGGTATAGAATTCCAGCTGTCTCCTCTTGTTGCATTTTTTTAAAGCATTCTAGAACTAGTAACATCTGGTAATTTACTAACATCTTCTTGTCTAAAACTGCAGTTAACATCAGTAAAGCATTGGAATTTCTTTCATGTATTTTTCTCTTCTGGATTGTCAGATAATCTTTTTTTTTTTTTTTAAAGATTTTATTTATTTATTTGACAGAGAGATCACAAGCAGGCAGAGAGGCAGGCAGAGAGAGAGGAGGAAGCAGGCTCCCTGCTGAGCAGAGAGCCCGACGCAGGGCTCGATCCCAGGACTCCGAGATCATGATCTGAGCTGAAGGTAGCGGCTTAACCCACTGAGCCACCCAGGCGCCCCTTGTCAGATAATCTTAAAGGAGTTTTTTAGTAACAGTGATCTTAGTTTATCCTGTTTGTCCTAAGCACCCATAACTATTCCATACATGAGTGTTTTATTACTTTTTAAATGAGGAACACGTTTATATATGTTCCTTTGTTATACATGGTCCTTCTAGCAAAAAAAAAAAAAAAAGTTATTGTTTATATTTTATTAAGCAGAAACTGAAGTCTGGAATTGTAATGATTTTATGAAATTCATTTTCCTTGCAAACAAAATGCCACAAAGAAAAAATAAAGAAAGGAAGAAAGAAAAACAAAAGAAAGAAAAGAAAAAAACAAAATGCCGGAACTGAATTGAACAGTCAAGGACTTTCAAATGTTCAGCACTGGGAAGTAACCTGTTAAGAGAGCCAAGAGAAGGAAAGTGTTCAGTATTTAGGATTCAGAGAGCTGGCTTTGACGTCCAACTTTGCTAATCACTAGCTTGGTGTTCCTGAACAATACCCTTTACCTGTTGGAGAGCCATTTATCTCCCTCTGAAATGGGTGGTAATGATGCCTTCCTACCACCCAGAGCTGGTTTTAGGAGCTCACTTGAGACAATGGATATAAAAATGCCCTACTACAACACTTACGTAAACAAAAATTACTTCTGTTGAGGAATCAAGAGGTACAGATAGAACTGTAAGCATATCAGGAGGTTAGATTCTAAATTCAAGTCCTGAAACAAAAAACTGGTTAAAGTCAAAATTACTCTTGGAAATTCCTAAACTAATATAAAGTGTGGTTCTATTATTTTGTCTATATAACCATAAATAGTAATCTGTAAAGTAGATGTGTATAGTAATATACTGCTATAAAGTAGTATAAAAAAACATGGCCAAAATAATTTTAAAATAGATTTTTTCTTTAGCTGAGCATAATGTAGATAAATACTTTTAAGTTAATATATGTTAGGCCCTATCCTAACAACTAAGAGTAAGACAACCTATGAAAATAATACACCCCCCAATGTAGTGGAACCCTAGACACAGGCATCTGGAAAAACAATACTTAAGGAGAGTTAACTCAAAAGTGGGCATAGTTCAGAATTAGCAAAATGGTGGCATCAGTGGTTTGGCTGGTAAGGGTTTCACATTTTAAAAATTGAATCCTTTTTCAGTTGCATTTATTCCCCAGGTGCTTGATATTCCTTGTTGCTTTACATCAGTCTCTTTCACATTTACTGCCTTGGGTCCTTAAACCCATTGAGTGTTTGATTCCTGATTTATCCAAAGAAAGGCCCACCTGAAGAAACTAATCTTAAACTAGAATGTTAAAAGTAAGTTATTAGTGTGGATTGACAAAATAGTGTCTGAGAAGGCATACCAGCTTGAAGGAAAAGAAGTAAGTAGAAATAGGAAGGAGTGCCTGGCTGGGTCTGCTGGTGGAGCATGTGACTCTTGATCTTGGGGTTGTGAGTTTGAGCCCCACGTTGGATATAGAGATTACTTAAAAACAAAATCTTAAAAAAAGATAGGAAAATGTTTATAAAACAAAAACAGCTGAAGCACCGTTGGGAGACAGTGGAAGATGAAATTATGAAATTGGTTGGTCCTGTAGGTGGAAGGTCTCTTTTCCATGTGGAGGAGTTTGCTTTGCTCTGATAGAACCCACTGGGAAGGAACCTTCTCATGACTGCTAAGGTGGTATTGGAGAGTTTCTGGTGGTTCTTTAAATGATGGGCAGTATTTGGAAGGAACTGAAGGGAAGAAGGAAGGCCTTTATCTAGCTGCTCAGTGATAGGGGCCTAAAACAGTCCAGAGGTTTTCAAAATAGAGACTAAGAGCCTAATTTGAGGGAATCTGGGGCTGACTGGCCAAAGATAAAGATTCAGAGCTGTGAAGCCACCTTTGCATCATTTTTCTTTGGTGCCTGATAATAAAGCTTTCAGCACATTTTATCATTCTTTCTGGGGAGTCTGCTCATTCCACCATCTCCTGTTTGCTCTGGGGAAGCCATACTAATTTAAGCCTTATCACTAGAGTATTTCTAAATAAAGCATCATCTGGAGCTGATGTCTAAATCCTTTTTCCTAGCCCCAATCCATCTCTCTCCCTTTTTCTTACACAGGACCAAAGGAGCTGCTTTCCCTGAAAACACTTCTTTCAGCAACTCACTTTGTTATTCCAAAAATTAGAAGCCCCCTCAATTGTTTATCATGTCAAGGGCAGGACTTAAAGGCCATCCCTGAGGGGGTGATAGAAGAGATTAGGGCAGGGTTATTTCACAGGGTGATAAACCTTTTGAAATCCTGAGATCTAAAATTTAAATTACTGTCCTATTTATTCTGTAGTGTATAGAAGCTAAAACTGAAGTCAAATTTTGAGGTCAAGGAAAGATTAGGCAGGGATGGCCAAGTCCAGTTCTTATCCTTTGTGTTGTGTTTCAAATGTGAAAGAACTCTGTACACACACACACACACACACACACACACACAGATCTGCCCTTTGCTTACACAACATCCATTCCTATCTCCTGGCTTTTCTGCTCAGGGCATTCCCTTTCCCTGGAGTTTGTCTTTTCAAGATTGCTGCTGAGATCCACTTTTTCATAAGCCCTTCAGCTTTCCTGTTTCTTCTAACCTGCATTCTTCTCTCCCTTTTTAGAATTCTTACTGACGCTCCCCAAAGTTACTTAGCCTAGTATTTGATCATTCTCATGTGTTCCCCAACTAACATGTGAACTCTGGCATGAAGGAGTAGGCCCCCATCATACTTTCGAGTGTCCCACTTCTTTTTAAGTGTGTGGAGCGCAAGGCAGTAGAAGAAGAGTGGCATGGGAGAATAGGAGGATTGAGTCCTGGGTTCCTGGTTCCAGCTTAGTTACTACTGGCATGCTTGCCTTGACTGTATTATCTATGATTTGGAATTCTGTAATTCTAGCAGTGTATAATGGGAGAATATGGTTAGGGGTAAGGGAAAAGAGACTGTAAATTAATTTAAGGTTGTGAGCCCAGTAAACCAAAAAGATAGAAGTATGCTTGCCAGAAAAGTAGGAAGGAGGTGCCATTTTGGTTGAGGGAGGAGTGGGGAAGGGCAGTTAGTATAGCGATTGCCAGTTTTGCGGTCATTGAGTTTCTAATGCAAAATGTCCCCAGACAGTGATAAGGCTGTGGAGAGAAAGGAGTTGACCAATAGAGAAGAGATTAAAAAGCATCACCAAACTGGCAAAGTGAACCTCCAGGAGGGTGTGGATGTAGAGAGAGCAAAGTGAAGGGCGCTAGCTTTTGAAATGAAGGGCATGATAGAAGAGCTAAGAGGACTGGTGTCTGATGTAAGGAATCTATGACATCCAGGGAGAAGTGAGCCATTTGACAATTGAGAAAAGTTAGCATTTGTTTGACTAAGAAGAATTGATGAAATTGATAGAGAATTTCAAATTCCAATGGTGAGCTGAAGACAGCTTCTGAGTTGCAAAAAGTCAGGAAGGAAAGTATAACCAGCCTCAAAGGAGTTTGGAACAAGCATTCCCATAGACAAACATTGGTGACTTTGGATATAGAAAATCGTGCCTGAGACTGTGGTAGATACTTACAGCATTTCTTCTAAATACACAACTCTGTGACAAAATATTAGTTATGAGGAGGACAAAGCTTGTTACAAAACAAAACATTCTTCTAGAAATTACATTTCTCCTGGTGAAGATCATATAAGAAAACTGGTAACCTGTTTGACCCTCCACTAGAAACTAACCTATGATAAAATGTGAGAAACTGGAAACCATAGTTCATTATCAAATACTTCAATTTTCTGTTCATAGTATCCTATTAGAGTTTTGTAAAGTTCCTCGAATTATCTCTTCCCTCCCTTTAGCCTTTTAAAAATATACTAAGAAACTAAGCAAAAGTGTGTTCTTTTAATGTGAAATTGAGTTAGTATACTAAACATTTTTTGCCAAATTGTGTCATCTGCCTACACTGCCCCCAACATACCTGTGGTTGTGTGATTTCAGAGAAATGTCAGCAGTATGACCTTATTCATTAAGTTGTCTTAATATGATGATATGTAAACCTAGTTACATAATGAAAAGATATTTTCACAGACTATGGCACTGAACAGATGCACAGATTTAAAATTTAAACATTTAGTTCTGTGACACAGTAATGAAGGCTGACTTATGTGTTTCTTTATGTTTCTTCCAATAGAATTTAATTCCTTTTCGACCTTCGATTCAGTTCCAAGGGCTCCAAGGGGTGAGTACTCCTGTTGATTCAGCAAGAAAATCTAATATTCTTCTTACATACTATTATTTTTAAACTCTTAAAATTTGTTTTTACTTGTGCCTCAATATAAGGTCGCTCATATTTTGTGAACTTTATGACCAAATGTAAATTTCGAATACCTTAATACACTTGAATTACCTTTCTGATTTATTTAAAAAATAATTCCAATGTACTTATTGAAGAATAGTTTTTCCCCAAATCATGAATAATTGCATTTTTTACCTTTTTTTGAAGTATAATATGTGTCACAGTATTAAGAGAATTTTTTTTACAATTAACCATAAGGAATTGCTAATTTCAGTCAAGTTATGATTATGTGATTGTTATTACTATTGATGAACTTTTTGCTGTCTGTAGACTTAATTTGATTGTACATACTAAGAAATGTGTAAATAGAAAATTGAGTTTTTCCAGTACGCAGAATAAATATTGTGTATCTTATTGCTGCATTTAAAAGTGTAATAAATGATAAACTCCCAATAAAATACACCTATGAATTCTGTGTTTAAAATAGATGATAAACTTTATAGGAGTAGTGTCAGAATTATTATTATTACTATTAATATTTAATATTAATAGAAAGTCTTAATCATTCCTTCCTCTAATATGCATTTCTGAATTTGTGTTTATATTTGGACTGTAGCACAGAGATTTGGAATATCTGTAAATGAATTTTAGAGCTCTAGGAATAAAGGCAAGCTGAGGGGAGATCATATTTCTGCTTATTATAAATCTACATTTGTGAATCTGTTTATTATGTCAAAAAAATGCAAAAATTCAATGTAAATCAGTACAGTCTTTCTAACTTTATAACTTGAAAACATTTCAAGAGTGGAGTTTAATTGTATATCATTCAATACCATCTCTAAGAGTACTTCTAAATAATGCTAACTTGAAGGAGATGTTAGTGTGTGGATGTCAGAGCTCTGCTTCTACATGATAGCTTTACAATGCAGTCTTTTTTCTTTCTTCCCTAGTAACTGAGTGTTTATGAATGGGATCCTAACTACAGCAAGCATCCTTCTTTTGTTTTATCACTTTTTACTTAGTCCTTAGCACCTCCTGGCACTATTTTCGAGGTATTAGTTTTGGTTATTTTCATCAGGCTTCTTAAGTTTTCTCACAAAATTTAATGGCATCGGTAATCTCTGAAAGGATGTTCCAGAGGCAAGCCTGAGTCTGTGAACCCTGGAGGGCCCCAGTGTTTTTCAGTAAAGGGTTATCTGAAATGAGAATTGAAGACCTGGCAGACCAGAGTAAGGTTTGAGCTTTTCCCTCACTAGCAGCTGTTAACCTTGCTTAGGACCTGCCTCTTCACTTAATTTTCTCTTTTCCCAGTTAGGACATAAAGGCTAGGGAAATGCAAGAGAAGAACATTTTCTTAGGAGGTACCAAGTTAGACTGAATAATGAGAAACCAACATGTGCAGGGTTCCAAACTCTTGATTCAGACACCCGCAGCTTTTAGCAGGCTTAAAAAGAATATGGTTTTCTCTGGCACACCTTTTGCCCCCAAAAGGCCCCAGGCACCATTGCAAAGCTGGTGGTTGATATTTGAGACCTTGGAAGTCCTTTTCTCAATTCTACCTACCTCCCGGAGGCTTTCCTGTGTCACGTGTCCAGGCTTCCTCAGTTTATCTTCGCAAGCTTCATTCTCCCTTCCTACTCCATTCCTTGCCTGGGTGTAGTTCACTGATAAAGATAACTTAGATGTAAATGACTGATAGGTTTAAATCTTAATGGGTGTTTGAATTTTAACAGATAACCTTTTTTAACCCAAAGGGATGGTTATTGTATTTAGAAGAGTGGGAGGAGGGGCAGGAGGCTATAGACTGGGAGCAATGGAATACTTGGCCCTACCTTCCTTACTTTGCTTGCCCTCTCCTCTACACCCCCCACCCAACTCCCACCCCCAACCCCCTTTTTATTATTCTAACTGGGAACAAAATATATGGACTCAGCATTGTTTCTGAGCCTGCAGCTGCATTCCATCCACCCTTCCCCCCTTCTCTTTGCAGAGCTCTCACCAGCCCTTTGGGACTTAGTAAAAACAAAGAGTCATTACAGGGGAGAGAGTGGGTTGGCACAGCCTACAGGGAATATGCAGAGCCACAAATTGTGAGGGTCTTCTGTACAGTGCTCTTCTGTTATTCTCGAGAGCCATGATAATTTAACCTTGCCTTGCTGATTGCTTTAAAAGCCCTGAAGAAGTATGCTTACAGTTTTCTGGGGTGGAAAATGTTCAAGACTTTTAAGAAGGCTTAAATTTAGATTTCCCACAAAAGTTAGTTTTTCTTAATAAGAAATTTTAATACACTGTTTCAGAAATTTTGTAAGTTTTTCTGGAAAGGATTTGGCAAATCTAAAAAATTTACAGTCTTTTTACATCAAATGTGATCAGAAATAGACAGTAACTATCATGATAGTCATATAGGCATATTTGAAACATAACTGGAGTACTGTTAAAAAATCATTTCAAAAGTGACCATTAAGAGACTGTTAAGGGTATTTCGTTTCCCTGATGCTAAGCACTATGTGGTTATTGCTGTTTCTTGTTACTAATTACAGGATTTTTCTTGCTTCAGTAATGTCTTTAGAAGGTCAGAGATTGGGTCTTGGCAGGTTAGCTTTTAAGCTTATTTACTTTTGTGCCTGAACATGTTCTCTTAGGTTGAAGTTTTCCTCTAAATAAATGCAGCCTGGAACATTAAACAAACTATAGCAGTATGCTGTTAACAAGTGAAATTGCTGAGAACCATTGACTGCCTAGATTTTTATCATTACAGTTGACCTGCAGCTTTTATAGCATAAAAAAGTATAAATTCTGTCTTTCACATTCCTGCTCACCCTTTTCCCTTAGTGGAAGACGGTGCTCAGTAAATTTGAGTGGTCATTGAAGGCATTTTCTGGAATCTGAAAGATAAGGAAATATCTTGGGAGCAGTTGAGTATGATTTCTAAACTCATGAATATTGGGAGCTGAATGAATCAGCCAAACTTGCCTTGTGGACTCTCAAGGGTCAATCAGTTATCCTCACAGTCCTAAACACATCTAGGATACTCATAACTGAAGGTTTATTGGGATTATAAATTTCTATAGATCATTCTAATTGACTGAAAAGATAGCTGGTGAGATTCATAGGGCCTACAATAATAAGGTGTTTTGAATTACAGTGTTCAGAGGTGTGTATTGTTATAATGCACCTGGTTTTCAGAAGCTGCCTCTTGATTGTCAGGTAAACTTTACACAAATCATTTGTATATTTACAGAAATATAGTTCTGTCTCTTATATTTTAACTGTATACTGAAAATGTAGCAGGTGAAAATTTTCCAAAAATATGTGTTCCAGTAAAATTTTTACAACTACACTCTATTTTTATGTTTGCTGAGGCTTCTAGTCTAAAGACACAATAGAGACAGAGCTGTAATTATAGTCTATGTCTTCACACTACCAGAGGAAAGTTCCCCTCAGTATACTGTACAGCTTGGAAGGGACAGGAACTGGAAGCAACTGAACTCATCATTTTCAAGTAATGGCAGTTGTTACTAGTGCAGTTATCTACTGACCTAGTTATTCTTTACAATAAATTATAAACAGGTGCCTAAGCAATGGTGTACTAATAGGTTTGTTGTTATATTTGTTTCTTATTTATTTCACAAACATTTTTGTAGTCCTTACTGGTGTCAAGTACTTTGCTAAGTGCTTAGTGTGTAGATACAGGGATGTGTAAGACATGGGTTCTGGCCTCAGGGAACTCAGAGTCTGACAAACACATAGAGACTAGTACTACAGGAAAAAATTAGTAATGTAGGACTTATCCAGAACTCACCACTCAGAATTTCTATGTAAATGGCACTGTCAGGAACAAGGCTTATGTGTATTTCTGATCGGTATGAATCAGCATTTTTCCCCCAAGATTTTATTTATTTATTTATCAGAGAGAGAGCAGTGTGCGCACAAGCAGGGGGAGCTGCAGGCAGAGGGAGAAGCAGGCTCCCCACTGAGCAGGAAGCCTGATATGTGTCCCGATCCCCAGGACCCTGAGATCATGACCTGTTTAACCAACTGAGCCACCCAGGCATCCCTGAATCAGCATTTTAAATAAAGATGTCAATGGATGCAAAATACATCCTGGTGATAGATATGTAAAATTCCTGAAGGCCTATTAAAATCTGTATATACATACACAAAAAGGTAAATCTGTGGTATTATTTAAATAAAAACTGAATTTCAACAGCAAATAATGGCCGCATCTGCTGGCCTTTTGTGGCCTTGCAGAGTGCACTTGCCTGCAGCCTCAGGACTCCTGTCCAGAGAATGAGTGTCCCAGGGCAGTGAGAAATAATGTTAACTTTGTCACAGTAAATGCGATTCCACCCAGACCTCAGTATTTATGAGAAAGTTGTTCCAGAATTTTCTAATTTAATTGCCTAGTTCAGACTTAGCAATCCCAGAGGCTTTAGAAAATAGAAGTTTGTTTGGCATATATAATTTAGAAATTATTTTTAAGAAGAGGACTGAAAATAGAAAATATTTTCTGTAAGTACCATGTAGTGTCTCCTGTAAAATAGTGAGTCACACATGCGTTTCCAGGAATGAACAAGGAATAACCAGCCAAACAAGTTTTAAATGTATGTCTTCCAAAAGATACTGTGACCTTCTGAAGATTTAGATACATCATTTAACTGCTAACTTTAAAGGCTTGAATAATGCTGTAAAACTCTTACAGTAGAGTCATTAACTAAAAAGAACAGAGGGTTGCATTTTTCTTGTAACCATTCAGAAATATTTTGTCAATGCTTGGTTTCCTTTGCAGGGTCGGAGAGAAGATTGGGTCTGAAATACTAAATTATACAGTATTTGAAATTAGTAGGCAATTTCAACCCACCTACAGATGCTTTCTGCAGACTACCCTTCTCTAACCTACTTGATACCTGGGAAGCAAAGATAACTATCCGTTTGAAACAGCAGCAGAGATAAAAATAAATCTCCAACACTGCCATTCCTTCGTAGATGATATGCCTGTACTCTGCTTTCCCCTGTTGTTTTTGGTTTGGCTAGCCCACTGATTTTGCCAATGGTTGTGTTTAGTCAGTCTGCTCAAAGGTTGCTGACTACTAATAGCTACCTTTAAACATTCAGCCCTGAATATAATTAATACTAGAAAGATTTTAGAATTATATCTTTTTGTAATGGCAGTTCTGTTTTAATTTTTTTAATATTGCAGTGGTTGACATGTATAGATAACATTTTAATATTTGCATTGAATCATAACTCTTTAACCATGTGTTGATTTACTAAGGTGTCAAACAATAATGGCCCAAGACAATAAATGGCCTAATTTGAAATACTTAACTTCAGTATATATCCAGGATATAGCTAACATATTATAATTTCATATATCCTATAATATATAACATATAATTTATATATATATAAAAGCTCATTTGACCAGGAGTATGGGCTGACATCGTAGAAACTCATTTTATCTCAAACAATAATTGAATCATAGTCTGAAGCTCCTGTAAATTGACCAATTGGTCTATTTTATCCTCATAGCCCTCTGCCCTCCTTTTCTTCTGGATCAGAACTAGCAGTGGTGTTTCTAAAGGAGAGCAATGAGCTAATAAATTCACCATCCATTGTTTCACACCTTGGCTAAGTAACAGGACAGGCACCAGGGGTCCAGGCCCCTCTTCTGCCTTGGAAGAGTGCAAAGGGCAGAGGGTGGGAGGATGACTTGGCCTTTCTGTTTGTGGTGCCTGCAGAAACTGTCTCAGAGTACTTGCTGAGCACACCTTCACACAAATTCAGTGTGGGCTACAAAGGACAAGCCTCCCAAAATATGATCACCAACAGGACCTGAGGCATTCTGCTCTGTTCTTTACCACACTGCAGTCACTTTAGAAGGCTGCAGTTGGAACTGTGATTGAAATCTGAAGCAGCCACAAATGCCATAAATTGTGTTCTTAGCAGTGAGTTAAGCCTACTGTCTACATTCAACAAGCATCATGAATACTCACTGTGTACCATGCACCGTGGTTGACACTGTATAGACAAAGGTAAATAGGACTTTGAAATGCCAGCTCTTGTTCCTAACAGTATCTGTTTGTCAATAAAATCTGCCACTGATGGCATTGCCTTTTTGTTTTTCACCAAAAACTGAAACTTGTGAAATTGAGTCACCAGTGTTACAGAAATTGTCACTTTAATAGCACTCGCTTATTTAAGCTTGAAAAATAGTATTTTACCATTCTTTAATGCCTTACCATGAGCATTACTTGAGTATCTTTTGACCTCTAACTATGTCAAGACACTGTTCTAGGCACATAAGATGAGCTTATGAAGACTTGTATTACAAAGAAAAGTCGAAATTTAAGCAGGAAAAATTTAGCAGAATATGTCAAAGCCCTAGATTTTTTCCGTTTAATGTTTAACGTCGTTGGAATTGGAGTGCCTCTCATTATAAGTGCATCTTGGTATTGTGTCGTAGTTGGTCAGCATTTTATGTTATGCAGTGGCACATAAAATCATAGTCTTAGCAATTGCTGGCATCGGAGAGTCCATGAAATACAGCAGTGCAGTGGGAGTGTTTAGACGGTCCGTGTGTTCTGATAAGATTTTATCTGAATAAAATCTTTGCAAAAGTTTTCTTTCCTGACCCCACCCTTGACTAGCTTGCTTGATAAACTCCATATGTTAGATAATCCGGGAGAACTTACAGGGAAGGTATATTTTTATAACCATTCTGGAATTGTGATCTAACTGGAAAGAACAAAAGTAGGAAATTATAATGTTCGCAAATTAGTTTTTAAGCTAAAACCTTTACTTATAAAAGTAACTTGTTTTGAAAACAAGTTTAGAAGAGTTTTGTGGATTTAAAGACTTCAAAAGTCCACAGACATGACTTGAGGCTAATGAATTTGCCCTTATCAGGCTAAGAAGTCTCAAATCTCTCTGCCTAGTCTTACAATTTATACCATATTTAGCATAAAGGAACAGTTATCTATTTGATTATTTTGTTGATAGATTCCAGTTACTTTTCAATGATTACAGCTAAAATTAATTGAATATTTATGACATGCCAAGAACTCCGTACTTTACACACATCATTCTCACTTAATCCTCACAGGAATGCTGTGAAGCAGATACTCCCATTTTGCTGATGTGTATACATGCCATACCTGTATACATACATGAAGTTAGTTTTTGAAGTTCACACAGTCAGTGAGAGTAAAAGCGCCTACAGTCCACTTTAATATCTGATTTCAGAGCCTGCTCTCATCACTACAGTGATCCCCACCTGCGTTCAGTAAGCATTTTACTTATTCTCACATTCATGTAAACATCTGTTCAGTACCTCTCCCACTAGCAAGAGGAAGAGCAACGGTTAGGAAGGTCTCAGGGAACTAATGCTGTTTGAACTGGGCTTTGACGGATTACCAGGAGTTGGCTGATCAAAAGAGGAAGAAAATGCTTTTAAGTCCAATAGTCCAGCATGAGCAAAGTGGTAAGCAGGTTTGTCAAACGTTCCCACTTTCTTAGTGAATTTGAATTTCACCTTGGAGAGCAATACTTCTTCTTTACAAAAATTTTCCCAGGAGGGGCGCCTGTGGTTCAGTGGGTTAAAGCCTCTGCCTCCGGCTCAGGTCATGATCCCAGGGTCCTGGAATCGAGCCCCGCATCGGGCTCTCTGCTCAGCAGAGTCTGCTTCCTCCTATCTCTCTGCCTGCCTCTCTGCCTACTTGTGATCTCTGTCAAATAAATAAATAAAATATTAAAAAACAAAAAACATAGTCTTTAAAAAAAAAAAAATTTTTTTCCCCAGGAGTCTATGATGAGGTCTGGGAAGCACAACTTTAATATTTTCCCCTAGCCTTTCTTACGATAGCTAGGTTTGCTATAATTAAGAACATTATAAGAATATCCAGATATATAGATATATAGGTGTGTATACATTCTGTTCTCAGGAGAAGGTTCACAACTTTCATTATTTTCTGGGTGGCAACTATTGCAGTAGGTGCTTTCAAACATATTTAGAAACAATTCATGGTAAGAAAAAACATTTCACATTATGACCCTCTACACTATAGGTATACACATTTATCCAGCTTAAAACAGAAATTTCACAGCACAATATTGTTTCTTCATCAGTAGAGTCTGATATATTCTATTTCATTTTAAAGAATCCTGGTCATAATCGACTAAATTAATGTCATGACCTTCCAGTGGATCATAGTCTATGGTTTTAAAAAGCACTGCAGGAAATTATCATCTATTTAAAAAATTTTACCCAGGGGTTCATGTGGTCAGATTTGCATTTTAACATCCAGTAGCTCCCCTAGCTTAGTCATTCCTTTTATATTGGAAGGAAGAAAAGAAAAGAGTCAAGGATGGCTCCGTATTTATGATGAGTATTTGGTTGGATGGTGGAGCTATTAAATCCGAAATAGATGAAAAACACACTGAGGCAGGAGGCATGGGATGTGTTTTGTTTGAGACATGCTGTACATGAGGGGGTTAGGTAATACTCCGTCTCTCATCTGTCAAGATGGAGCTATCTGGGAGTTTAGAGCAAAAGGATTTTCAAGAAACAACTCCAAAGGACATTTCATAGGATTTAATTATACATGGAAGTTTAGCAGTAAGAAGGGGAAAAAAAAGTGTATTTACTGATGGAATTCTGATATAAAGCTGTATTTAAGGAGTTATTTTTTTTTCAACTGCTAAAAATACTGGTTGACTTATGAATACTTAACTAATGAGTGTTAGTACTTTTAATTATTAACATTTAGGGAATTTAAAGCTCCTTTTGCCAAATTTTGTTCACACTAATTTAGAATAATGGCACTAAACTGTGCATACTGTTTCAGTGGAAGAATAATATAACAGTGGAAACTCAAGTGGACAGAAGACTGCACATGGCATCACACTGTTTTTATAAAGTTGAATAATAAGCAGAACTAATACATTGTAGGTATACACACATGCAATAAAATTATTGAAAACAAGAAATGATCATCAAAAAAGTTAGAGTAGTTGTTATGTTTGGTAGAAAAAGGCAGGCATAAGGGATTGGAGTGGAGCACATGGTTAGATCATTGCTAATGTTCTATTTCTTAAGTTGGACAGTGAGTTCATAGGTGTTCATTAAATCATCCAGCTGTATTTATTTTGTAGAAATAAATATCACATAAAGATTGTTCTCATTACCATTAACTTCAAATATGGTCTGTCATTTTATCTTCAGGGATTAAATGACAAAAGCCAGAACATATTTCACAGATGTCAAAAGGCATTTGATAAAAATTCATATAAAATCTGAATAAAAACTTAAGGAAATAAGTAAGTAGGGAATAGAAGATTTCTTTCTTAGCATGATAAAAAAAAGTCTCTATGAAACTAATAGCCAGTTACATACTTAATGATAAGACAATAGAAATATCTTATTAATGTTAGCAATAAAGTACACATGCCCACTGTCCTCTCTGTAGTTTAGCATTGTTCTGAGAATGCTCAGTAATGGATAAGAAAATGAAATAAAAGCTATGGATAATAGATGTTTGCCAGTATCTGCAGATAATCCAAGTACACAAGTGAAAAACTATAGGATTTCTTTCAGTAAGGTAGTCAACTTCAGAAAGAACTTGTAAAATCACTGGCTTAATATTGGGTGGCTGGTGTGACAAGACATTTCTCAAAATGAAAGAAAGAGCAGGACTTTTTTTTTTTTTTTTTAGATTTATTGGAGTGCAAGCTGGTGGGAGAGAGGGAGAGAAAGAATCTCAAGCAGACTACCCCCCCGACCCCGCACCACCGCAAGTGCGGAGGCCCACAGAGGATTTGAACTCCCAGTTGACCCTGAGATCATGACCTGAGCCAAAATCAAGAGTTGGACATTTAACAGACTAAGCCACCCAGTTGCCCCCCAAAAACATGATATTTTTTAATTGATGGGAGTATGATCCCAGTAGAAAGCAAAAATTGATAATGTAGAAGAGAGGGAAAGATTTGCTGTAGCAATGTCCCTGAGTAGGTTGGAGAAATGGTATCTGATAAGAGACTGGCTTTAGATAGGAGCAAAGAAAGTTCATCTGTGGTAGCTGGTAAGAAGACATGTATATGAGTGCGGATTTTGAAATTATTGTTGTTAGACCACTTCTTTGGCTATATCTTTGATCTAAAGTCAAAACACATAGGCCAAAGTCTTAAATGTTAGAGCTTGGCAATGTGTTGGCATATGGAACATGCCCAATAAATGATTAAGTATAATTTTTTAAAAATAACTGGCCTCCTTAAGCGCTAGCAATTAGTGTTTCAGTGTAAAAATGATCTCATTTATGGTAGCAACAAAAAATTACCAAAATGAAATACCAAAAATTAAGTATAGGTCATGTTATTCTAGATATGTCTAAAGAGCTATATTACTTTCCTGGTGGGTATAAGAGAATATGTAAGTGGTATATGGCAAAACTGTCCATTTAGGTAAGAAACTTTTAAAACTGTCATTTCATCTCCCTAATTAATCAGTAGGTAAAGGACATATATATACCATTATACTAATTTTAGAAAATATATAGAAACACAAATATAAACCTACGAAGTAAATATGAAACGCTCTAGACCAAAATGTCATTGCTGATAATCTATATGAGATATTTTTTTACATATATATTTGTTGGTCTCCATTCCTGATTGCTCTGTACACGTAAATGTTTTGAGATGCCAAGTTTAAATATGTAAAGAATCTAAGAGAAAGGCTAAATATTAAAGGTTGAAAAAAAATAGGTGGACAGTGAAAATAGAGAAGGCAGGTCTTAAGAAGTTATCTAGAGCTGGACACGAGCTAAATATCTTGCTAGTCAAAGACTTGATAGAGCTGCTTTGTCATCTATCAATGGAGAAAGAAAGTTTTCTCCCCATCTGTGATCTTTCTCCCCATTGGAAGGAAGGTACAAGCAGAGTTACTGGTGTTAACAAGGATATGAGAGGAAAGGGCACTTTTCTTTTTGAGTAAACAGTTGACATTTTGGAGCAGTAGTATTGTGATGTGCCGTAGGAATGGGTCTACTCTAAAAAGGACAAATTATGGCAATGAAAGTTGTAGTCAGCTGAATTTAAAAAGTTAAAATCCTTAGGGATTTATAGGTAATGAAATTCAGAATGCACAAAACTGATTAAGGATAACTAAGTTGGGCCCACAGTAGGAGGGTTGGTACTTAATTAGCCATAGAAAAGGGACAATCTTAAAATGCTTAGTGTTTAATAATAATTCAGTAAGTTATATTGGGGATATTTTAGACTGAGAATGTAAGGCATAGACATATTCACGAATGTGGTAATACTCTACAAATCAATACCAAGAAATTATTTGATTAATCTGAATGCTTTTTAGTTTTCTCTTAATCTAATTGTGCTAGTAATTCATGAAAGTCTTCACAGACTAGAAATAAGGGGTGGCATTTGATGTGTTTCCACATATATTTAAAAGTTTTATATTTGGCTGTAAAGAAAAACTTTGTTCTAGGGATGCTTGGTATTTTGTTTTGTTTTTTTAAGGTAGTGTTTCTGTTCCTTCTTAGAGAACCTGAAGCATAAGATAATTATGAATCCAGGATTAACTTTGGGTAGTCTTATGTTTCACAGTTTTTGATTCTGTAAAAAACCAAACCAAACCAACAAACAAACCAAAAAACTTCTAATTTTTAAAAAAAATATTTAAGGTGATTGAGTCATGAAAGGCCAATGTCATAGTGATAATTTAAAATCTAATTATTTTTTAAAGCTGTCTGTTGTTTTTGATTGAAAAACTAATGAATGTACATTATAGAATTGTATGTAAAATACATACGAGGACAAAGATGAATAAATGTCTTAACAATGAAAACCAGCTAGTGTTGTTGGATTTCTCCTAAGTCTTTTTTTTCCATATTCACAAATAACAATTTTTTAAAAAATTTTTAAATTTTCATATTCACAAATACATGTGAAATTTCACATTCACAAATACATTTTTAAATACATTTTTTTAATTTAAATAAGCATATTTATTGCTTTTTTATATTCTGCTTTTTTCTTTAGTAATCCTCCTATTACTTACATAGTTTCTGTGTAACAGGTAACAGTAAATCTTGTGTGTAAATCTTTATTTAATTTCTAATGATTTCTTCAGGCTTGATTCCTAGATGTGGAATTACTAGGTCAAAGTATGAATGTTTTTAAATTTTTTGATGATTGTTGCTGCTCCCCCATGCTCTCCTCCACCCTCAGAAGGCCTCTGCTGTTTATTTCCACAGCTGTTTGAAAGTACCCGTGTTTTTCCCTGGCCAATACTGAATACACGTTTTTCTTAATTTCAAAAAAAAAAAAAAATCATTTGCTAATGTTTAAAAACTGTTTGACATTGTGATTTGCTTGATAATATCTGGCATAGGTAAAATGCATTTAAGACATTGTTGAAGTACTGTCATGTTTACTGTCTCCACTGATATTACTAGGAGTGGTTTGAGTTTTTCATTTAATTATGTATTTTTCCCAATATAGTGGGCAGAAGTTTTTATTTTAGTAATTCAAGGACCTTCTTTGAAGTAACTTCTCTATTCCTCTAACTTTTTAAAATAATTACTCTTATTTCTCTTTTTATATATTTTACTATTTTGCCATTTCTCTTTACCACTGCTGATGGTTGTAGTAATTTAGTGCTTTTGAGTTTCCTCTCTCGTCTTTGGATGCCAGTCTTTCTTAAAAGAATATTTTGCAAGATTTTACAAGATTTTCATGAAATCTGCTTATATGAATTATCTTTTTTTTAGGGGGCAGTGCAGTAAATTATTGGCAAGGGGATAAAAATATTTTGCTACTTGATGTAGTTTCAGTGTTCTAGAGGAACTTATAGTGTGTGGTTCTGCCTCTTAGCAGAATTACATAACTAGCTAGAAGATAATTAAGCAACAGTTTTGTGCTATAAATTACCCAGATAATGTCATTAATTGTCCATTGTCCATGGCAAAGGGTAAGTCTTTGCCCTTTCTTTGCCAAGTTATATTCCTTTATTTGAAGTCAGGTTTGATGGCTTTGCCAATAGTTCGAACATACTGTCCTTAAAAATGAATCTTTTTAGTCCTGTATTTCTTAAAATTATAAATCAATTTATCTAAGAGACTTGACAGGTCCTCTTATTTACATTAGACTGCTAAGTCTCTAAGAAATCAGAGCTGCAGTTTCTAATTTAACTCTTGATGCACTGTATATATCAGTAGTATATCAATAGCTTTACATGTTAAATAATTTTACTCCCTTTAGAGTCCCGAAGAAAATTAGCACATGAATTTGACTTAGGCAGATTGAACAGAACTAAATTTTATGAAATGGACCCCATATCAGAAATGTATTTTCAGGGTAGGTGTTTAGGAAGAGATCCATAAAAATTAAAATACTGTATAGGCTTTATTCCTTTTTAGGGCTTCCTATAGATTTGACACTAAAAATCCCTACAAACTTTAAAATACTGTTTGAATTTATGAAGATTATAAGCTTTCAAGTAACAAAATCCTTGTGTTCATGAGACCTCTTAATTCTGTTTGTTTCTTTGTTGTGCTGTAGCTAGTATCTAGGGCTCTGAAGGCAGCATATTTTTAACATAGAGGGCACTAGGGAAGCAGTGTTTGCTCCCCTTCTAGGGTAGCAGCAGGCATCTGTAATTTTTCAGCCTTCCATGGATACTTGTAGCTGATTTGTTCTTGTACCTAATTTCTCTGTACTTTGAGTTTGAAACATTTAGAAATACTGCTAGTCTTCTTGGCTGTTTGTTTTCCCAGATAGTTTCTCTCATTTATATTTAAGCTAATGCTAAAATTTGACCTTGAAGGTTTCTAGTCTCTTACTTTTGTAAATACCGAAGATTCAAAATAGGTATTGTCGGCTTTTTTTTTTTTTTCTCCGTATTATCAGCTTTTGATGATCCACAGGACACTTATTATATGTCTCTGCCGTTTGAAAATTACTTCAAAAATCAAACACGTCATTACATATGTGTTTGCATCAAACAAGCTAAAATCAGAGTGGGAGCTCCCCCAATAGTGTCTTTACATCACCAGAGTGAACATTTTGGGGCACATACTATGGGCCGTACATTTATTTCTTTAAATTTAACAGCAGTCCTTTTAGGTGAATATCATTATCCTCATTTTGCTGATGAGGAAACTAGGGATTAATAAGGTTAAGTTATTTGCACAAGGTAACACAGATGGTAGAGTCCAGAACCAAGTCGGAAACTGGGCAGCATGCTCCAGAACTTGTTATGTAGCACACTAGATATGCTGTTTGCACTGTTCCCTTTTGCTCTGTGTGTAAAAGAGTTCCACTTTTCTCTTCTCAAAAACTTGAGGAAATCTACCTTACAACTGGAAATACAAAGGGATCCAATAAAACATTTTCAAAAGCAAAGAGAACAAAGAAGCAGAACACCATTTTTTATCTTTCGTATCCTCCAAATATTTGGCACTAATTCTCTTCACAAAATGGCACATAAGAGTTTATATTTTGTACACTCTATTGTAATGTCATTAAAGATGTGACTAAAATGTAATAAGATTATAATCCCCAACTGTTCTATATCTTGTTGCTGTTTCTCTTTCCTTGGCATAAAGCCTTGGTTTGTGTGTCTTGGGTCCCCAGAGCCTGGGGATTCTGTGATGTCACCACAGTGGCTGCTTCAGCAGTCCCAGTCCTTCATCATTCCTTTCCTCAACCAGAGCAATGCTGACTCTGCCTGTAATACCTGGTGGGTTTCCCCATAAGATTATTCTGAAAAAGATTTAGCTTTAAAAAAAATGATTATTCTTGGCGTTAAAAAAGAGAGAATTAAGAGTTGAAGATACTTCCAAATCTACATGAAAATAGTCCTCAGACTTTGATATTGTTTATGTTTTTGAACTTAATGAGCTTTCACGGTAACATTGATTGGTTTGGGATAAAACCATGTGTTCCGTGAAATTCAGGGCGTTGGCCACTATTACCAATTTACATTGATGTTGAGGATTCACCTCTGCTAAGTACCAGTCCCCTCTAGACTTATACAACTATTGCTGATGGCCACGCATGAATTCTGTTCTCACATTTTGGCAGCGGTTCCTCCTGACATTTGCAAAAAGTGCTTTTTCCTTAAGACTCCAGGAGAGCAAAAAGGAGAGAAGATTGGCGATGAATTTGGAAAGTAACATTTATATTTGGGGGTTTTTTTTGTTTTTGTTGTTGTTGTTGTTGTTGTTTTTCTTGTAGAATTCAGGTTTGGGCTTTGTTTCTGAGAAAAAAATCTTTTTTTTTTTTTTTTTTTTTTTTTTTTTTTTATAACAAAATTCTGCTTTCTACTTGACCAAGACAATGACTAAACTTAGAATTAGTGCGGTCTCCCTAAGTTCTTTAAAATGCAAAATGGGGGCACCTGGGTGGCTCAGTGGGTTAAGCCGCTGCCTTCGACTCAGGTCATGATCTCAGGGTCCTGGGATTGAGTCCCGCATGCATCGGGCTCTCTGCTCAGCGGGAAGCCTGCTTCTCCCTCTCTCTGCCTGCCTCTCTGCCTACTTGTAATCTCTCTCTCTCAGTCAAATAAATAAATAAAATCTTTAAAAAAATAAAATGCAGAATGGTCTTAAAGACAGTCATATTTTCAAATGGAATTTGGTAAGGACAGAGTATTCTGTGAGTATTTTAATAAAGATAGAGAAGATAGAGAATAAAGATAGAGAATATCTTTTAATAAAGATAAAGAAGATACTTTTTAAAAAGAAAAATGAATAATGTAAATTTAAGTTTCAGATCCAGGCAGCCACTTGGCCTGGGTTTCAGGGCTAAACATAGTACAAGAGAGGCCAGAAATCTTCTCATCCTTGTACCACACAGCATGCAGCTGTGTGGGACTTTTTTGTTTTCCATCTTTCATTTTGTTACTTATTTTTGCGTGCTCCGGGGAGCTCTGGTTTTCCACAGGCTGTAGTGACCTATTTCAGATACATCTCTAATTTTTTAGTCTCCCTGGCATAAGGCTTCATCTAAATGAACGTGATCCAGTACCAAGTGAGAAGGATCCAACAGAGATTTGTTAGGTATCTGTTGTGTTCCAGATACATATGGAAGTAAGACCGTGGTCCTTGCCCCTAACTAACTAGTGAGGCAGAAGATACATAAGCAAGTACTTTAGCACGCAGTATAGTAAAGGCAGCACTAAAGGTGAGCCCAGGGGGTTGTGGAGACCCAGAAAAGGAGCTTGAAACTCACCACACTGGAGAAGGAAAGACTCCCTGAGAGAACTGCTCCTGAGCTGAGTCTTAAATGAGGGGTAAGTTAGCACAAGCCAAGGCAAGGAGTGGGGACATCAAATACAAGGTGGAAAGTGAGGGCCAGGTCTGTTGGGAAGGAATCTCATATGTCCTATTAAGGAGCTTAGACTGGGTGGTAGATGATTGGTAGGAGAGAATCATGAAGAAATAAATGATGCTTGGAAATGACATGGTCAGACTGGCATTTTATGAAACTAGCTTTGGCAGCCAAATCGTTAAAAGAAGGAGCTCAAGAACGGAGGAAAGTAGGGGCTGAAAGACAAGTTGTCCAAGCAAAAGGTGATATTGAGCCAAAGCAGAGGACAGAGATGAGCACATATATTTGAGAGATCATTTAAGAAGTGAAAGCAGTGTGCCTTGTGATTATCTGGATATTGAGGGAGGTGGGGTGGTGTGAGAGAGAGGAGTCAAGGTTGACTCCCTAGGCTGCCAATAACCTCAGTAACTAGATAAATGGTGGTTTATTAACTGGGAAATAAACACTGTGGGAGGGTGGGCAAATTTAGGGATAAGATTAGAATTCTTTTCTACATAAGCACTGATTCTATGGAATATATTTAAATATTAGAAGGGACTGGTTAATAAGAGGAAAATGAAAAGCAGTTTCATGATAAGGTTCTGGAACTCAGTGGGAGATTTTAGTTTTTGCTGCCAAAGAAGGACTTTTGGATTAGCCCAGCCATGAAGTTTGAAAAAACTTAGATTCTCTCATTTTTCTTCTAAAAGCTTCTTTGACATTTCTCAATTTTTTAGTCATTTTTAAATCTAAATTTTCTATTCTGTTATGCTGCATAGTCTGTATACCTTTTCCTTCATACAGTATCTCTAGTACCTGCTGTTTGCATCTTTCCCCTGCCAATAACTATCATCCCCCCTTTCTTCTTGGAAATAATCAGCTACCACCCAACTATACCCAGCCACCTGGTCTGTTCTAAATTTTTAACTGTGAAGCTACAAAATGAGTCATAACAAAACTCAGTTTGAAGCCTCTTTTTAGTTGGTGAAACCAGCACTGGTCAGTTGTCTTTTAGTGCACCTAAATAATATGAATTGGGTTATTATTAAGGTACTCATCATATATCAAAGATACCATATATGTGTATATGAATATATGTGTACATGTATATATGTATATGTGACACACATATACACAGACACATGCACACTCATACTTTTCTTCCAGGGAAAAACACCTTGGTGTCATCCTTGATTTCTCTCTTTTTTTCATTCCTCACACTCAGTATATCTAGGAATCCTGCTGTATCTATCTGCAAAATATATCCTGAATCCCTCCACTTCTTCCTATCTCCTGATCCAACCCACCATTGTCTCGTTCCTGGATTTCTATACATACGTGCTGTAATGGCAGGGATCTTTGTAGCTTTTGTTCATTACTGTGTCACAGAAATGTAGACATAGTAGGCACTCAATTAATATGTTGTTGCTTACTTATATCCAATTAAAATTAGTTTTGAAATGTTCCTGTCAATGATATTTTCCCCAAGGTGGCCATAAATTTAAAAGGATATATTAGAGATGAGAATGCAATTCTCAGGAAAGATTTTTCTAATAAGACTGTATGCCACAGGGGCTCAGGTGGTTCAGTTGGTTAAGCGTCTGCCTTTAGCTCAGGTCATGATTCCAGGGTTCTGGGATGAGTCTCACATCAGGCTCCCTGCTGAGCTGGGAGCCTGTTGCTCCCTCTTCGTCTTCCCCTCCCCCTGCTTGTTCTCTTTCTCTCTCCCTGTTTCTCAGATAAGTAAATAAAATCTTAAGAAAAAAGGGGGGGGAAAAAAAGACTATCCCCCAGAAGTAATAGAACCAAGGAAGCTCAATATTGTCCTACTCTACCCTTTCATCAAGAACTTTTAAAGAAATTCTAATAATGGATCTAAAGTAGCTATATGAAGAAAAATAAGGAAAG
Source organism: Lontra canadensis (assembly GCF_010015895.1). Classification (NCBI taxonomy): domain Eukaryota; kingdom Metazoa; phylum Chordata; class Mammalia; order Carnivora; family Mustelidae; genus Lontra; species Lontra canadensis. Next base: position 19,164,191 of record NW_022630998.1, read on the forward strand.
CTATTCTACTTTATTTTTTTCTATAACATCTTGACAGAGAGCAAGAATGAAGGAAATAAATGGATTTATTTTGTCCTGAATTATTCATATTAATTGTTACATGACCTGAATTTTTTGGATAACTGCCAAATATTTCTCTTTGTGCTAGATAAATTGAGCATTTTGCACTACTCTCCTCAGTACAGTATCTATCATGTAAGTATTTCAGATGTTATCTAGTATGCATGGGATCTTCTCCAACCCCTGCTATTCTATGTCAGTAGGAATATTTAGCTGTTACTGATTTCCTTAATACGTTTTTATTGCCAGTGAACGATAGCCTCCCCTCCCTACTCCCCCATATCCACCCGGATGTTGGTTTTCACATCTGGGTTGATCTGACAGGCTTTTTTTCCTTTCCCTAACCCATAATGTTAGGCCTAAAGTCATAACTGCCTCTCTGGTTTGAAAAATGGGACTTGTGGGTTTCAGGTTGAGGTTTCTGTTTTCTGTTCTGATTCTAGATTATTCATTCTGCGCCTTAACTCTGGAACAGTACATGCAAATACATTTCTGTAGCTAAACTGAATTTTCAAGATTTTTAGGAAATCATAGAATCATTAAAATTCTTTTAGAAACGGTTTAAGAACAACAGAGAATCCTAATGTTTTGAATGTTGGTAGCAATTTTTTTTTTTAATCTTAGCTAAGGTATATAGATTATATATGGGGAAATAATAGAAATATTAGTAATATAGTATTAAAAGACCAGCTAGTCCCCTAAGATACTAGAGAAATGGAGGAGGTAGGTTCTGAGGTTTTATAAAATGGGAAACTATTATTCAATATGAAAGGGCCTACAAAGCAAAGATAGTTATTATTTTAACCTGGCATTTCCCAAATTTATTTCAGGATAGAACCTTTTCACGGAAGGAAAATTTTCAGCATACTTTGGAAATACTGGTGGAAAAAAAAGTAGATACTTTAATTCTAGTCCTGGCTCAGGCATTAGTCAACATTTTCATTCATTCAACAAACATGTATGGAGTATTTCATGGCACCCACTATTTGAAATATTGGTAATATATTCAGGGAACAAACTAGAGAGAAGCCTCTGTCCTTCCAAGGATTATACTCTGATCAGAGGAGAAAGACAGTAAACATAATCTGTAAGTAGTATAGTTACTAAGTGTTTTAGACAAACATGGAGCAGGGTCAGGGGGTCAGGAGTACAGGGGTTGCAATTTTAAATAGTCATAATCTTGAGCAATCAAGTGTCTCTGTTTTCCTAATCTATAAAATGAAGAAATTCAACTAATTTGATCTGAAAGGGCCTGCCAGAACTATGGGTTTGCTTTAATCACCCAAGAGGTGTATCCAACTGTGTTAACTGCTGGGCCATGAGCATCTTACTGAGCATTTATAATCACCAAGGTTGGAAAAGTTTAAATCATTTGTTAATACCACAAAAGAACAAAGCATTCATTAGTTTTAAATAAATGCAAAAAAAACACAAAAAACAAAAACAAAAAACCCACGATGGTCCTGTTTTTAATCTAGCGTGTACCTTAATCCAATATTGAGTACAGAGTACTCAAAGGTTAAGAAACCTCTGCTGTAAAGTACCAGTGGCTTTTAAGCAGATGTTAGCATATCTGTATGAAAATTTGCAGCAGTATGCACATTGTGTTACTGCTCTACGTCTTTGTGTACATTTTGATGTTGAAATGACCTTCTAGACAGTATTCCATTGCTGTATGCCTGAGCTTGTATCTCAGAATAATTAGAAGTTTTGACTTAAACATCTTGGTATACCGTGTTTATGTTAATTATAAATGTCTGGAAGTTTTCTGAAACTTTGTAGCTTTTTATCAGAGACAGACTGGAATTTGGAAGGTGGGCTATGGATTGTGGTCCCAAGCCTTTGATTTTTAGCCCCCCATTTTTGGAATGAAAGTTAAAATCTACTTTTCCGATTGCCCAGAATATGGTGGCATATTTTTATATTATTTGTCTTAAATAAGAAACTGTTTGGAATCATAGTCTTTGATAATTTTTTTAAGTAATATTCTTTAGGCATTTAGCTAAAAATTTCAAGTAGACCATGTGTCCCTAAATATAATGGCATTCCACTGACCTGCAGGAAAAGCCTACAATACTAGAATTAAAATTGAGAAGTTCCTGTCACACAAACGGATGCTCTTCCAAGATTGTTTCTAAATCAGACCTCAGTATTTCTTTTCCTCATTCCCCAGAAGCTGACGCTAGGGCTCCCAGTAATAGTCATTTCACATTCATCCCCCACCCCTTCATATTTCCTAAATTTAAAGGCCAGTTCATAAGAAAATGCTCTGTAACCATTCTGAAATAAAGAACTAACTACTGGTTCACTATCTAGACAAGCTGTTCAGTAGGCTCCTATATATCAGAGAGAGGAGTGTCAAGTATCCCCAAGTTCCCCTGAAAGTCTAGTCTCTGAAATGGCTCTAGATTTGGCAGGGTCTTGAGTCCCACTGTAGCTGTGGCCTTTAACAGTCCCAGAGGCTCTGGTCCACTAGGAGGTACCCCATAGTTAGGTCTGAAGTTCCCACTTACCCACCCCCACCTGCCCTAATTGTCATTACACAACCTGCTCTTTTCATTAAGTCTCTTGCTTTACTGCCCATGGGGGCCGAACTGTTAGGCAGATTTACCAGCTGTGAACATAAGAGCTCCTTCCTACATCCTTTTCATTCTTTAGAGCATAGTTATTGATACAAATAAAATTTGTACCTAATTTATACTACCTGCAGGAGATGAGACATACTAAATCTATAGACAGCATAATTTAAGCTTTTGAGATATTAAAGATGTAAAAGTTGCTTGGCAGCACCTTGCTCTGAGATCTTTTACAGGAAAAGCCCGAGATTAAGCCAGGCTGTACCATCTGCATTGGTGCTGCTCTGAAAACCACTGAGGAAAGGTGACACAGAAACCCAGAACTCTGTTTTGTCATCATTCCTTAACCTCCAACCCCACTGCAGCTCCATAGCTGGAAGAAATACTATGATATACATCAAGATTCACCTTTGGGTCCCAAATTATCTCCCTTCTTACCTTTCATTATGTTTTTGTTTTGGTTATTTGGTTATTTGTTGACCTCATGACGTTTGGAAGTTGCAGAAAATCATTTGCAGTAGGTACTTAAATGTTCATTCTCTCTCTGACTCTCTTTAAATATGGTGCGGTGCACTTATTTGCCTTCGATATTTTTATGATCAGAAGTTTTAAACATGGAATAGTGTTGCAAATAAGTTAAAACCATTCCTTCCATTTGATACTAATTGGGACTTTTTTTTTTAAGATACTATTTTTCCTTCTATTTCATTAATATTCAGAAATCACTGAAGTCGGAATTCTCTGACTATTCTAAGAGATTGACCTACGTCTATTTCTTTTCTTTTCTTTTTTTAAGATTTTATTTGTTTATTTGACAGAAATCACAAGTAGGCAGAGAGAGGCCGGGGGTGGCGGGTGGGGAGCAAGCTCCCTGCTGAGCAGAGAGCCCCACGACCTGGGGCTTGATCCCAGGACCCTGGGGTCATGACCTGAGCTGAATGAAGGCAGAGGCTTCAACCCACTGAGCCACCCAGGCGCCCCAACCCACGTCTATTTCTAATCCATAGTTTCTTGGCCCCACTGACATTTTAGAATGTCATGGTAGTCCTTCGTTGTGGGGGCTGTCCTGCACACTAGAGGGTGTTGGACAGTATCTCTCCCCTCCAGGAGGTGCCAGAAGCACCCACCCAGATCAAACGTCCCTGGAGGCAAAACTCCCCCTTGTTGAGAGCAGCTATTCTGATCTATGTGTAACACATGCTTCCAAACACTTCCGTGGGGATATGGCATGGGTTGTGTGTGCTTTTCTTTTTAACTTTCTTTTTAATCTGATTCTTTCCTATTTGGTTTGTGATATTTTTTAAATGACTGTAGGATTGGTTGGTTGGTTTGTTTTCTATTCCAAGACACTTTTAAAGAGAATATGAAAACCTTCTGTGTCCACCATCAGGCCAGACCCTATTACTTTGAGGAGTGTGCACAGTAATGCATACCAGATATTTTTGTATTTTGAACTTTCCAGATTTACACAAGACACTGTGTGTGTTTAAAATTTTTTGAAATGTATAGGAAGATAATTTTTCACCTTAAAAAGTATAAGCATTACTTCAGAAGAATCACAGTTTAGAGGATGAGAAAGGAAAAAAATCTACATTTAATTATTATAAAGGTTTGATAAGAGCTTCCCTGAAGTGCTCTGTTTAGTATATGTCTGAGCTTGAGAATTCCTATAATTAAAAGTTTTTAGTGAAAGAATACCGAACATTTACAGAATTTGAGTAAAAAGTCTAGTCACTCTTAAAAATAAAGATAGAAAAAACTCTACGATTCCACTTTTTAAAAATGCGATTTAGAATCTCCCGAAAGGGACAGTCTTCCTTATTTTGCTGGGTGAAGTACTTCTGCATTTCCCAGACCTGAGCTGCACAGGAACGAGGACTTCAGACCTCAAGTGAAACCAGAGCCCAGCCTGCAGATGAGCCTGTCACCACTGTGAAAATCTCCCCGCCCAGGCTCCACAGATCTGTGTGAGGGTTAAGGGGGAAGGAAAATGGAAGTTAAGTGAGTTAGAGCAGGAGAGGATTCCATTCAGGTGTTCACACTGTCTTTACCTGTCCACCTTCTCTCCTAAGTCTTCAAGGAGGCTTTAACTACAGGGCACATTCCTTCTCTAGCAGCAGAACCTTGCTATTCTTTAAAATATGAAAGCAGACAAATGTCAGTGAGTGCTGTTACACTCAGTGCCTGAGGATGGACTTTTTGTTCCCTTGTATCTCACACAGCATTCCTTCGGCTCTTGCTCTCCCATACCTATACAGAATTAAGAAGTAAAACACAGCATTCTGTTTCACCAGTGTATGTGTGCCAACTAGGCATTCACTTTGCACACCCAGTAATACAGCCTGATGAGTCCTCCCAGAGTAAATTAAGACTTGCTCTCAAAGTTCCAGCACTTTAGAACTAGGGCGAAATTTGAGAAATCAAAGTAACTATAGGGAACAAAAAAGGTATAATTCATAAAGTAGATAATAAGTGTAGAAACTTATCACCCTAGCAATTTGAAACTAATTTAAAAGAAGGAGTCAGAGATAGTTTAAATTCACAGACGACAGAGGCTCTATGGAGTATAGTAATATAATACTCAACATCTTTGGTAAAATTTGGCCTCTCAAGCTTTACATGCGTTTTCTGAATCTCCTCTGAAAAGATGTTTTTCTTTGATTTATTTCTACCCCATATAAGTAAGATGTTTTTCTTTGACTTATTCCTACCTCATTCATTCCTTCAACATTTATTACATGTCTGCTGTGCACTAGACATTGCAAATTATCTCCCTTCTTGCCTTTCTTTACTTTTTTGTTTTGGTTTTTGTGGGGTGGCAGGGAGTTGTAGAATTGGTAGCTTGGTAGTTTCAAACAAAATTCTCTTCCTTAGGTCAGAAGCTTGGTGTGTTTCAGTGAGCAAGTCAGAGTTGCTTGCAGGGTGTCCTTCCTCACCAAGCAGAAGTGACACATGTTTATGATTACTAGCACATTCATGAATATCTGTCTGTCTGGCAACCAGTTAGTTCTGAATCTTCACCTTACCATAATGGAAAGGGCAGATTTGGTGGGGAAAGAATGAGAACTGGGAAACATTACCCCACCCTACCCCCCACTTCCTACTCATCTCCTGAATTGCTAAGACTGTGTATTTGGGGGCTGGAAAGCAGGAAGTCATATTTTATATTCTCGCCAGTGAATCCTTTTCATAATTATCACCTAAAACCATGGTAGCCCCTGCAAGCCCAAAGGGAGAAAGGTCTTAGGAGCTGCAAAGGGTGGAACCATTGAAAGACAGTGAGAAGTTTTCAGTTCATTTGTTCACAGATGTTTAGTGAGATCCTACTATGTACCAGGAAAATGGGCCTAATACAGGGGCTCTGTGATCTAGAGCAACCCCATCCTTTCACTTTTGATATAGAAAAACTAGACCTTGAGTAAGAGCATAAAAAACATTTGCCTTTTCCACAGTGTTGTAATGGGCTCAGCCTTAGAGTCCACAGAATCCTCTCTCCAGGTTGTTGACCCTATTCTGTAAATATGAGGGTAGAGAATCTTAAGGCATGGAGAAATACCCCTCCGCATTTTGCTATGAATGTAACTATGGCATTCACCTTATGTTGCTAGTCATCTCCAAAACTGTACTCAGAGAAGCAAAAATGAAAATGAAATGTATATATAGTAAGAGGATGAAGTTTAGGATATAGTCTCTGTCTCAGAGATCATTGAAATATCTAGAAGCTATTCAGTGGTGGGGTTGGGGAGGGCAACATGCCAGCCAGAGACAGAACCTTGTGTAGCTCTAAAGAGGAAAAGCTTTTTACTTTTTAGAAAATTCACTAATGACTCTTTTGTGTGAACTATAATCATTTGCTAGTTTGAAATGAAGAGGTTTCCTCTTTAAACTATTGATCAGAAGTGATTATTGACACTTAAGGGTAGAAAATGGAAATGAGTGATTTGATTTCAAGGCATACATGCTTGATTCCTTCAATGATTTGGTAATTTAAATGCTCAAGAGAGGTTGCCTATAAAATGAGTGTCACTTGAAAAACAGTTAAGTCAGTCATCAGATCATTGTTTGTCAAATATATAATTTGAGATGTTTCTCTTTTTCCCTACCTTTAGCTTGTCAAAATTCCTAAAAATGATCCCCCCAATGAAGCGCATACCTTTAACTTCTATTTGTCAAATGTGGGTAAAGACAACCCTCAGGGCAGCTTTGACTGCATCCAGCAAACATTCTCCAGGTAAGTATGTTTCAAGATAATGCTGAAAGGAGAATAATTTTTCTTTGAGGTTTTTTTTTTTTTTCACTTAAACAATAAAATGTATAGTAGTCATTCCATAAATGTTTATGAATTAAATTATAGAGCTCTTTTATTAAGAAATATTGAGTACCTACTATGTGCTAACAGTTATATTTGTCACTGTGGGATATAATCATAAAAATTTTAAGGTTCTTGCCCTTAAGAACTTTTAAGGTACAGATTTTTTTATCTATAAAAAATGGTTTTTTTTAATTAAAGACAAGTTTAAGAATTTTTTAAAAGTTTTTATTCACTGTGTTTAAATAAGAGTGCCTTATTATATACTCAACGTTCACACTCCAGAGTAAAGGAGTTAAAAAAAGTACGTGTATCTTGTATATCCCTTTCTTTCTTCCCTGTGCAAGCCTTGTTTTAAGATAGATTTTCAGAAATTTTTATGCTGCAGCATAATGGAAACTAGAAATTAACCCCAGTAGCGCAGTAACTTCTAATTTTAAAGGGGAAAAAAATACAACAAAAAAAGGAGGGAGGAAGACAAGACTATACAGCCACATCCCAGGGTACCATGGAACACTTATCTACTTAGGTCCTCTATAAACAATAAGCTACTTGTTTGACTTGTCTTTGCTGTGGTTGTTTCTGATTAAAGAATGGGCCCCTTGAGTAGGGGGAGTTTGTTCTGCCCCTGGATAAAGACAAGGCCTTAGAACCCCCAACATCCTGAGAACATTGAAATGGGCCCAAAGTGTCCCAGGCCATGATGCATCCCTATCTCTCATCTGTGCAGTACTTGAAACTGTGTAAGCGCTTGCTGTATGTGGGAGAAAGGGAAGGAAAGCTGTGTTGCAAGGGAGCATGGGAGGCAGAGATACAAAATAAGACACTTCACTGAAGGAGTTCTGAATTTCTACTCACATTTAGGGTGACTAAATAACTTTCTGTTCTGTCTCAATATGCCATTTTCCTGAGTAAATGTTAATTTTGCTTTTTAAAAGTCACACACGCCTAAACTTGCGTTTCTTGGTATAAACGGTGTATGTTGTAGGTCATATAGACTTTTCTGTACTACCCACTGTGATAGCTACTGGCCACATATGGCTGTTTACATTTCAGTTGATAAAAGTGAACTAGAATTAAAAATTCCATTCTTCATTCACATTTACCACATATTACAGCCCCGGTAGCCACATGGCTAGCGGCTATCACAGTGGACAGCACAGACGCAGACGTTTTCAGCATTGTAGAAAGAGATGTGGGACTGCGCTGCAGGAGACTCCAAAAGCATCAAGTATGAGGGTCTGTGGTGACTGTGCTGTTCAGCCCCTTCGTTGCACAGACGACGTATTCATAGTTACCCAGCTGGTGAGTTGGTGATGGTGCTGAGTGAAACCTGGGCCCCCCTAAGTCCCAGACCAGTATTCTTTACGTACCACAGAGCACACCGATTTCAGATTGTGGTGCTTTCACTTCGAATGCTTGCCTTTAGAGAATTATTTTATTATAGTGAAAGCAGTTAGACCTCAACTTGTACTATGTCCCATTAGGAATTTTATTGAGAAACAGTCCTGTCTTCAAAACCAGTGATGGCACCAGAGGTAATGGGTTTCTCCCTGAGATCATAAACACCCTGCGTGTTTATTCCTACCTTGCTCGTTTGGAAAAGGATTTAAAGTCACTTACAAAATGCTACATGATGCAGCAAGAGAAATGAAAGTTATTGTGAGAAAACTGGGGGCAAATACATTAGTACGAGCCAAGTGTGTTTTATAAAAAAGTATGATCCAATTATAAATGTATGATTTAAGGTGCTTTATAAAATGGCCTTGCATGGGTATAAATTGAAATCGCCACTATGAAAACAAAAGCCCTGAAACTCTCAGTTCTCAACCTGGCAAGCAAGTTTTGTTTGTTTGTTTTTAATAATTTCATTGCACCTTTTCTATTCAGTTGAATTTTTATTTTTCCCTTGGTTCTTGTCTCTACTGTAGTTTAGCTTCTCCCTGAAGGTCACTTTTATCATATCTAAAATGGAGGAAATCCCAAGGTTAAAATTACCTTTCAAAAATTCCTTAAATCTGTCCATTCACAGGCCTCTTGGAAATACATGGCTCAGGGCAGACAGCCCCGTAGAGTAATGCACAGTCTACTGTAGGAAACTGAGCTAGGCTAGAGAAAGGCTCTAGGAATGCTTACATGTCAAATGTCAAATGCTTATATGTCAGAGTATTTAAGGTACTCTTAAGGTACTTTTATGGTAACTCAATTGAAAAGGGATGAGTAGACAATTCCAGGGAGTCCGTTCTTGCCTACAGGGTTTTAGCTTTATTTTGTTTAGTGGAAAGATGTCTTCTTGACTTTGAATGGTATAAGCTGTAACTTCATTGTGGTTGGCAAAGGTTTAGCTTATTCTCACTATTTAAATTACTTAATAAGTAATTTCTGGGGGAGATGCTGAAATTCAAATTTCCTCCCACCAAAACTTCAAACTGTAGTCTCTTCTTAACCACTTTTCCTCCTCCTCCATCCCACTTCCCCTAATGGGTTAAGCATTCCTCCCTCCTTCCCTTCACTAGTCTTGCAGCATTCGTACAGGTACACCTAGTAGCCTTGGTATTATCTTTAACTTGTCTCTGTTTCCACCAGTGGCTAATCACTTATCAAACCCTGTCAATTCTACCTCCTCACTGTGTCTGGAATCTGTTTACTATTCTGCATTCACACTGCCCCACAGTAGTTCAAGCTCTTGCTCCTTGCCAGTAATCCTTCAGTAGCCTCCTGAGCGGTCTCCTGCTTTCACTTTTGTGCCCCCTACCTCCCAGTCCCTTCTTCCGTCAGATTTGACCTTTTCACAGTACAAATTTTCTCTCCCCTGTTTTCAGTCTCTCTTTTTCTTGGGACAGAGTCTAAAATCCTCCAAAGCCCTGTATGATGTACTTTTCATGCCCTCTTCAGTCTCATCTGTAACTGTCCTTTCCAGCTTTCTTTGGCCAAACTGAAAACTTTTGCTTCCCCTGGGCCCCACACAGGTTGATTCTCCTCCCAGAAAACTTCTATCCTCCCCTGCTTCCACACACATACACACACACCCTGTAGACATCCCTGTAGATCACCTTTGGCATCACTTCCTCCAGGAAGTTTTAGTCTTGCCCACAATCCAGGTGAAGTACCTTCCTAGGGATTCCCTGCCTCCCTGCCATTTGTCACACTGTGTCATAAATTCCAGAGTGCTTGTCACCCATTAGACAGCCTCTTGAATGAGGGGCCACATCTGTCTTTGCCCTTGTCTCAGCCTGACCCTCACATATTGCCTGGTGTGCAGTCCCTGCCTAATAAATATTTATGAGATAAATGAACTGGTTTATTTTCTTAAATAGCATTTGTACAGCTATTAGGAATTTACAGAAATTTTATCAACCCTATTTCTTAGCCTCATAACAAAGCTAGTTTGGAAATAGAGTAGCAGAGGTAGAGTGACATTTTCGTTACTTCTATATTCCAGTCTGTTTTAAGGCCATAGTAATTTCTTTTTAAAATACTAACATAAGGGCATCTGGGTACCTGAGTTTGTTAGGCATCTTAGTTCCTTAAGTGTCTACCTGTGACCCCAGGGTCCTGGAATTGAACCCTGTGTCAGGCTCCCTGCTCAGCAGGGAGTCAGCTTCTCCCTCTTCCTCTGCCCCTGTTCACGCTCTCTCTCTTGCGCAGTCTTTTACTCTCAAATAAATAAATAAAATCTTTAAAATAAATATATAAATAAAATACCAGTGTAACTGCTACCAGGATCTCCTAATATTAGCATAATACTTTGAAATGGAGCCATCTTCCAGGCCAAAGTTAATTTTCATGATTTTTTTTTAAATAAAAATTTTTCAAAAAAGATTTACAAAAATTTCTTGTCCAGTATTTTCTTTGATATTTGCCACACAAATAGGTCATCTTATGTAGAGATTTAACAAAATGGCAAATAAAAGGCTACAAATGTTTAGGATATTTGGGCTATAATAAAACCTAATGTTCAATATTTTGGCCTTAAAATGAATTATCTCATTAAAAATTAAAACATCACAGTGGGTCTGTTTCTTCTAGTCATTTCTAAAGCATGCATATTATGGTTACTCCAAAAGAAAACTTTAAACATTTTTCGTATCAGTGGTAGAAAATTTTTTATAAAATGAAAGTAAAACTACAGTGCTCATTGAGACTCCTCTGGTCTTCAATACAAATACTAATTATTTTCAGAATTTTACAGATTTGGTCTCTGAGAGTTCATTTTACCCATTCTATTCAAAATATGAATAAAACGTGATATGAAATGAAGGAGAAGAATTTAAATAATTTTGAATTTCAACACTTCAGATTATTAATATTAGTTATTTCCAGATTGCAAGGCCATTATTTGGGCTACTGATTTTAAGATTATACATTTCTCACTTGCCTTTGTTCTGAAAATGAGGGACATCTCTAACAAAGCCACCATCTTACTTGACAGCTCTGGAGCCTCCCAGCTCAATTGTCTGGGATTTATACAAGATAAAATTACAGTGTGTGCAACAAACGACTCGTATCAGATGACACGAGAAAAAATGACCCAGGCAGAGGAGGAATCCCGCAACCGAAGCACAAAAGTTATCAAACCTGGTGGACCATATGTAGGTTTGTATAGATATCGTTTTCCTTCTCAGATTGATTGGAATAATTCAAGACCACTGTAGGTAAATACTGGTAATATTAACCTAATGTTAACACAGAATTAGTTTACAGAACATTTTGAATAATAATAATGGTCGAAAAGTTTTACTTCTTTCATAAATCCCAAATCCATTGTCGGCTATTTGTTATTATTTTACAATACTGGGTTCTGGTCATGTTACTTTACTATGTGAGGTTGTAATAGTGGTACTGTTGTGTATTCTTGGACACTGGATATCATTACAATGATGGACAGTATAGGTTTTCTTTGGCATTTTTGTAGGATTATTTTTACAGTAAAATCTATTAGTAGAATTTCAGAGGATCTTTGCACACGGAATTTTTATTGCAAAATATAAAATGTGCTTAAAGCAAAAGGGTGATGCCTTTTTGGTACCTCAGTTGTGATATCATTCATGCATTCTCATCCTCATCTATCCATTAATTAAGAGGCTGCCCACCCCCATCATCTTTATCATCAGCTCACTCAAATATCCATCAGACTGAAGAAGTAAGACCGGATCAGCAAGACGAGTCTCTCCTTTATGAGCAGTGGCCCTAATAAAGAGTTGATTGGCAGTGACTATTAATAGTAATAGGAAGAATTATCAAGAGTAAAGATGAGCTCTTTGAGGCTTTGGTCAGTTTAATAACATAAGTCATCATAAGTAAATGATGAAAAGATAGAAATTTGGAAATGTAAATGCACACAAAAACAGTCTCATGAATAACCAGATTCTTTCATCAACATCCTTCTATGGTTTGGTATAATTTTACTTCTGTATTTTCCCATTGCTGACCCAGCTATAGTACATTCAGCTTTGAGATTCTCCACTGGTGTCTTTAATAAGTATTTCTTTGGAACAAAGCCAGTGCTCCTGGGACTTAGTGCTTAGCTTAGATACATTTAGTTTGGTTTAACAACAATTCATGGCTCCCCCAGGTATCTGTACCCATGCGGCCCAGTCCCAACCCAGTAAGTTACCAGCAGTGAGATTTTTCACCTTCCCTTTCCTGCTGAGTGAGGTAACAACTTCCAACCTCCTTTCTCTTTATTCTCATGAGTAATTTAACTTTCTCTGTAGTAGGCTAAATCTCAAATTGTTTTTAAAACACACAAGATCTGCCGCACTTTGCTGTCCCTGTTGCTTTGAAAGTATTCTTTTACGCTGTCCAGTATCACCATTTTATAAACAGTGAGGCAAGTTGGTGTGTTTGACAAAGGACTAGAAGACTAAACCACCAAAACAGTGGGTTCAAGCCTCTGCCTTCAGCTCAGGTCATGATCCCAGGGTCCTGGAATCAAGCCCCACTTCTGGCTCTCTGCTCGGCAGGGAGCCTGCTTCCTCCTCTCTCTCTCTGCCAGCCTCTCTGCCTACTTGTGATCTCTGTCAAATAAATAAATAAAATCTTAAAAAAAACAAAAACACCAAAATGATTTTTTTTTTTTTTTGCCTCTTGCCTGAAAAATTTTACCTTGATTTATTCCAAAGTTTGCAGATGAGCAGTGATCACTGTACGTTCCCATTGAATGATCCATGGTGTCCCCTCCGTTCGCATGTGTGTTTTGATAGGGTCAGGTGCAGTTTATCTGCACAGCATGTTACATGGCAGACTTGACACCACCCAGAATCACATAACTCATACGATTCCTAAAGTGCAGGAATTTTCAAACTTTTGAATTTTCTTAGGCACTACAGATAACTTATTTACATTTTTTAGGTGTGACCATGTAAAATTTGAGGTTATCTAAAGTTTAAATTTGAGCCAGAGTACATCCGTGCCATTCTCAGACAGGGTGGCCTCCCTCTGCGCACACATAAATTTGCCCCCACAGAGCTCTACAGTGACCCTGCCGGGCTGCACACCCCACTCTGCTGGGTCCTCTGTGCCCTGGCCACTTGCCAGCACAGTACAGTGTTCTCTGGTCTTCAGTCTTGTCGATAACCTCTTCAGCCTTTATACTTTTGGTCATATAACCCCAGCTCCTTTTAACTTTTCTTAAGATGGCTGTATGCCAACCTTTTAATTATTTTTATTGCTCTCCTCTGGACTGCCTCCATTTCTTCAGCTCAGAATTCAAACCTTAAGTGTTTTATTTTTTTACTGTGCTTTGTTCTGGTATGTTTTGACCTTTTGATTTTAATCTCATCCATTGCTAGACCTTTACCATATTTCTTTCCTTTTAGGTGGCTCTGTTTGTATCTTCCTGCTTTTTTAGTACTTCAGAACTCTCTGACTCACTCATTTCTTTCAAATGCAGTCATTCACCCTCTGGTACTAATATTACCAAACACTTCTGGAGTGCTTGCTGTGCACAAGACACTGGTTAGCACTTTACATGCAGTTCCTCCTCTAGATCTCAAAACCACCCTGTAAGGGAGGTTATGATTACCTCTCCATCTTACGTATCACCTAGTTGGTATCAACAAATAGCAAATGATATGGATTTGGCCCCTTAACAAGTTGTGTTACTTTCATAAGACAATAGGAGATACCTCTTCAGTTCATAATTGAATATATCATATAAAATAATGCCAAAAGCTCACCTTCGCCACCTTAGAAGTACCTGCAGAGTAAGGCTTCTCTCGGGAGTGTCAGCCTAGCTGGAGGACAAATGGGAATAATGCTGGTCTCGCTGAGGGGTTGTGCTCTCATAATGCCAGGCCAGACCTCTGGCAGCTGAATTAGGGCACAAGCCCTCCTGTGACTCCTTTGGGTCACCTGGCCTAGTCACCCAGGAATAGAAGCTTTTGAGACCCTTTTGTAGACTGAAAAAAAAAAAAAACAAACAAACAAAAAACAACTTATTTTGCCTGGAGAAGAGCAGGAGAGTCTTTAACCTACGAAACATCATTATTTCTTCAGAATAGTTATGCTTTTAGTCATGAAATTTATATCAGTGGTGAGCACTGTTGTGTTACAATCATTTCACTTTGTTTTTTTGTTTTTTTGTTTTTTTTTTTTTTAAAAAGCCTCAAGAATCACTTGAAGGAACCACTGCTCCATTTTATCAGTGTATGTCTGCTCACTGATTTTTACCTAAATTCTGGAATTTTATTGAATTGTAAATTTTTAATACATGCTAATATTTATTTAAATGTATAAAATAACCCAACCAGTATAATTTCTAGAATTCTTTCTCCAATTTTCCCAACTACTGCCCCATCCTCCTTATTTATAATGAGTTGATACATGTTTAGATGACCTTAGACAAATCATTTAACATCAGTGGATCTTAATGTTCTCAATTATTAGATAAGGGGTATTTGAACTGGGTAATATCAAAGGTCCTTTGTAGTTCTAAATTTTGTGACCATTATGTGTGTGTGTGTGTGTGTGTGTGTGTGTGTGTGTGTATATATATATATTTGGATAATAAACCTTTTGAAACAAAAGAGCATAAGTGCCAAATGGTGGAGATGGTTTCCACTGCAGTGGATTACGTATTAAATCATGAAGTCACCCCATCATCAAGATCCTGCCAGTGTTTTTTTAAAGCATTGGGTTGGTGTTGCCAGGGCTTCTAGTCAGGTTCCACAGAACAGAAAAACCACTGCAGAAGATATCTACAGCCCCTGCTCTTTCTGATGTACTGATTTAACACCTTCCTTTCAGAGAGTTTAATCAGAGCCACTAGACAAAGGGATAAATACTTCTACAATCTCATATTAAATGGAGACGCTATAAGTGGACTCCTTGTTATGAAACAGCGGTTCAGATATAGTCCCAGATTACACAACTCTGTCAGACCCACTGCTGCTGTTTATATAAGGAGCCCGGGGAATTGATTAGCAGTTGAGTCTGGGAAGAGAATTAGGTTCTCCCACAGGCTTTATTAAAAGGGCTTTTCTGAGGCAAATGTTGAAAAAATAAAAATAAAGCCTTTCTTCTTCCAACTTTGAACCTCCCGTTTTCTTGCTTTACTTTTTTTTCTATTTTTTTTCTTTAACATCTCAGTTCCATAACTACTTAGAGCACTGATGTTTTCTCATCTGTAGCCTGTCTTATGTTAAACCAGAGGACTCCTTCCTGGCTGGATAGGCACAGACTGATGGGGAGGCAGCAAGCAAGTGATCTTTACGTAAAACTCAGGGACCCAGTGTGTCTGGATTGCTCTGTCAGCATTTAAAAGAAGTGAGTTACTCCCACAACTGGCTGTTTAAAGGAAAAATGAGAGTGGGGCATCTGGGTGGCTCAGTCAGTTGAGCATGCAACTCTTTTTTTTTTTTTTTAAGATTTTATTTATTTGACAGAGATCACAAGTAGAGAGAGAGAGAGAGGAGGGGAAAAAAATGAGTAAAGGAAAAATGAGATAAAGGTAAAGTGAATGTACTGGGGGTAGGAAATTCATGTATTAGTAACAGCCTAGCTTTAGGCCCCAGGTGAGACTCCACTGCTGTCATATCCCTGACCAGATTCTAATTTCTCGTCAAACATCATACCCCTTTCAGGGGCAAAATGAGCCTCCCTTATTTGTCTGCCCTATGCTTGCTTCAGGGAGGAGTGGCGGTAAACTCATGAGACCTTGGGGCTCTCCAGAGACTGAGGATCAGAGGTGGGTCAGACATACAGAGGAGGTAGGGCAGCCTGGAACACACTGGTAGTACTGTGGCTTTTTGTTTTTATTTTATTTGCCTTCCTTGCTGGCTTGAGTTCATTCTAAATGATCAATCATGGTACATGTGAGCTTAGCTAAAAAACTCACTGTCTACTCCCCTCCCTAGAGAAGAGTGGTTGGGAGGGCTCCAGCTTTGTTTGGGGAAGTGTAAGCTAAACAGGTTTCAAGGGGGAGAATGTGGAATTCATAACGTTTCCTAAACTTTTGTGACCCTGGCTTTTTTTTTTCCCCCACAAGTTCCTATTAAAATTTCAAGGAACAGTACTGTTTGTTGATACTGTTGCAACTGCGAAGTGGTAGATTGGAGGGTGTGCAGTTGCCACATTAGAAATTTCGGTGTTTCTTCAGACGCTGGCATCCTCGCAATGTGGGGACATACAGACCACATTGATTCTGGCTCCTCTGCTGTTTACTTGTTCTCTCACTGCCATTCACTTTGACACTTTGCTAGTCATCAAATGCTGATTCAAAGTCCGCTAGTCAACAAAGTGGCTACAGCCTACGCATAATGGAGCTTAACCTAACAGGAAGCAATGGCAGACATGAGGCATTTGTTCATAAAACCTTTCCTACAAAGAAATACATGTAAGAAAAGTCACGTACTAATAACAGAATTTTCTAAGTGCTGAGTGAGCACTTTAGACCATTTGAGTTTATCTCCTTGAAAGCCTCAGTTTTGGGGCGCCTGGGTGGCTCAGTGGTTCAAGCCTCTGCCTTCGGCTCAGGTCATGATCTCAGGGTCCTGGGATCGAGCCCCGCATCAGGCTCTCTGCTCCGCAGGGAGCCTGCTTCCCCCTCTCTCTCTGCCTTCCTCTCTGCCTACTTGTGATCTCTCTCTGTCAAATAAGTAAAATATTTTTAAAAAAAAGAAAGACAGACTCAGTTTTCTCACCTATGCCATGTGAGACTGACATGAGTGACTGACCATGCCTGTTTCATCAGGTTACAGACTTAGTGTGTGTACAGATCTTAGCAGAGTGTCCCCACCACCACCACTTAATTGGTTCATGGTAAATATTAGTTCCCTGCCCATCTGGCACTAGGGTAAGCTATCTCTACATTAATAAAAATACAGAATCCAGATCTATCTCTAAAACTTTAATCACACCTTTAATAGCTTTTCCTACTACTGGGCAGTGTTCCTTTAATGTTGAGTTCCTTTGTTGTGCAATATTTTGATCTGATACTAATAACTCGTTACGTCCAGACAGTAGAGAAATATAAGAGTCAGTGAGATATCTGTCCTTTCTCCGTTTTCTAGGCAGGACTGTGTAGACAGCCCCTCTGGCTAGGCCTCAGGACCCCAGCAGGGACAGAATTATTATTAAAGCTCCTGCCCAGTTAAGCTGTTTTCACACAGACCAGACCATAGCACTTAAGATACTGCTCTGAATTACCTACTGTTTCTAGTTGCTAGTCTTGTTCCTAATGTACTTGCCCCACATTGCATGTCATCACCAGTTCTCCCCACCCGTTGACCAGAGGGCACAGAGTTGGAGGTTTAGAGTGTACTAAAGGTGCTAAAAGATTTCACCTCAGAAATGATAAAATGAGGGTCTTCTACAGTGTCATTCTAATTTTTTTTTTTTCCTAGTTTTGTCAGTGATCAGCTATGTCCTGATGGCTCTGCGCATGCAGTATCCAGGTCACTTCAGCCCAGAGATACTCTCTAGAAGTAGCCACTTGCCACTTACCAATGTTAAGTTTAAGCAGAAAATGGGTTAATTACCAAATGGCACTTGCCTGGCAGGAATGATGTGAAGGCCTCCTTTTTACCATTTTCCGTTGCTCTAATTCACCTGTGTACCCTCAGCCTTGCAGTGGAAATGTCTGCTTGTGTGGCCCTCTTAGATTCTTTTTAGTTTGGTTAGTTTTGGTTTTGGTTTTTGACTCCTAAAATTTGGTACGGCCTATTGAAAAGGAAAATATCTAGTGGATGTCCTTCTGAATGTTGATCCCAAATTATGCCTGAACCCCCTTTTCGTGGTTCCTGAATCTGTGAGATTAAGATAATTCCCCAGCTCAGCCAAAAGTATGGTCTCAGTGAGAGCTAACAGGTATTTCTCATGTTTCACATTTGCTATATTCTGTCTGCCAAAGAAATGACATATAATATGTAGATAAGTTCTGTAAACAGCACAGGTAAACACAGAAATTATTAAATTTCCACTTAACATGAACTACCTATGACCTTAAAATTTCCAGTCTGTTGCTACAGTGTGTCACTAATGTACCATATGTAGCTAATATAGAATAATTCTATATGCATATTTATTCCAGTAAATAGTTCTATCAAAACAATTTCAAATCCATAATTTTAGGCCATTTATTCAAAATGCTTTCTGTTTGTAGATCTCTTTAAAGTAAAAACTGAAATAAAAAGGCCTTAATTCCCTTCAGAAATGAAGAAGTACCTAAATCAGAGTTGAGGAAACTGAGATGCTCATTATGTTCTTAACTGCAAATGTGTAACAGTGTCATTTCCACTGGACTTTAGGGAAAAGAGTGCAGATTCGGAAAGCACCTCAAGCTGTTTCAGATGCAGTACCCGAGAGGAAACGGTCAACCCCCATGAACCCTGCAAATACGATTCGAAAGACACATGGCAGCAGCAGTGTTTCTCAGCGGCCATACAGGGACAGAGTGATTCACTTACTGGCACTGAAGGCCTACAAGAAACCTGAGCTGCTGGCTCGACTGCAGAAAGATGGTGTCAATCAAAAAGACAAGAACTCCCTCGGAGCAATTCTACAGCAGGTGAGACACCTGGAGAGAGTTCCTTCCTTGTACTTTCTTGTTGAGAAGCTCATGTAAGAAGGCTTCTTGTTGTTGCTATTTGAGGTAGAGAAATTTCAGGATCATCTTGATCGATGGTATATGAATTATAAGTCTTAAATATTAAGTCATCTTGTTTTAAACATTTAATTAAAAAACGAATTGAACTATAGCATTTATAGTAGGTTTTATAAGTTAGAGGCTACTGAATTGTTAATTTTAAAAAAGTAAATTTCAAGTCATTCTCTTCATTTGAATTAAACAAATTTTGCTCTGAAATTCCATAAAAATAAGTTTCTGTTGTCTCTTTTTGGTCTTGAATCACCTAAACTATTGCTGTAGTATTTATTCTTTATATAGGTGAAGTTGTACAATTTATTTTTATCAGTCTTCGGTTGGTATAAGGTAGAGTATTTTTATCTACAAGTTTTAAATGTGTCTTGCCTTGCATGCTCTTTACTCTGTTTTTCTACCACTGAGTATGCTGAGATCATTCACTTGTCTTCATTAAGGGATTTGAGTGTGTATTAACTTCCATCAATTACCTTATAATCACAAGCTTAAGTATAAAAGTAGATCATTAGTTTTGTTGAAGTACTAGTTTGTCAGACTATAACTCTGTATGCTTTTTGTATTGATTTTGGGTCATAAGTGTTACAGCATTCAAATGCAATTTTTTCTAAAGCAGTAACATTTCCAAAGTTCTTAAATTTCGCCATTAAAAAATATAAACCTGCATGTTTTCATTAATTATTCAAAAAATAATACTTTTAAGTCTGTTTCTTCATTTATTCTCCTATTCAAGTCATGATACTAAATATTATGAAAGAATAAAGCCAAAATCTCCAGTTCTGGGTTAACCAATCTCCAAGTGTCTTGGGCAGTCTCAAGGATCTTACTAAATTATTTGAGTACTTTTTGGAAAAACTTAATTTAAATCCTTATGTCACATAACAATTTTAAGAGCTCAAAAGACAGGATGAAAGTGAATAAGGGTGAGAGTGTATATGTTTCCGATTTTTTATTTGGGGAAGGAGGGAGGTTCAGGGTACAAATCACAAAATACCCGGTAACTGAATCTCCAGAAAAGTTGTAAGTTAACCTCCTAGGCTAGAGGATGAGATGGCAAAATGGTGGCAGTTGGTTCACACAGAGGATACTGGTGATGTCAGTAGTGAAGTGATTATGTATACAGACATGAAGATTTTAAAGTGTAGATGTGCTTAACTCAGCAGCAAATGGGACATGGGTGTCATTAGTACTGATCATTTGGCAGAATCTAGAGCATTGTCTCATCCTAGCTGCACGTTAGAATCTTCTGTGGAACTTTAATAAAACGCCAGTGTCTGGTTCTAACCCACCCAGATCAACTACATGGAGCAACTGAATGGATACTGAGCCATTGACTGAGATGAGAGGGATGGCAAGGAACAAGTGTATGTTCGGCAATCGGGAATTCTGTTTGGAAAAGATGTCTGTTAGACATACCCAAATGGTGATAGATATTCATTAGGTACATGTAAGGGTCTGGTGTTCAGAAGACAGTTGGAGCTGGAGTTACAAATTAGGAGATAGCAACATATGGACTGTCTACTGAGAAAGCTTTAGAGCTGGGGCACCTGGCTGACTCAGTTGAAGGAACATACAACTCTTGATCTCAAAACCATGAGTTCAAGCCCCACGTTGGGTGTAAAGATTACTTAAATAAATTAAAAAAAAAAAAAAAGATAAAGAAAGCCTTAGGGCTGAATGAAATAATCTTAGGTGAAGATGATGACAGTGAAGAAAACAGAGGATAGCTCCTAAGCAGTCTAGCATATAAAAGAGTGCACACACGCACACACACACGCAAAACAAAAGAAAAGAAAAAAAGAGGGAGGAGGAGGAAAACAGGAGAATATCCCAGTATGAAGCCTAGAGAAGCAATGGGGTCTTAACTCTATGTCGTCCCAAGGATAATAGGAAAGCTAAGCATTGTGGCTATTTTTCCATTTTGAGAAATCTGGTTGTGTCTCATTCTAATGTATTTGCAAATTTGAATCATAAGCCTACCATTTTCTACTTTATAACAACATTAATGTTAATGTTATTAGCGCTTTTCTTATAGCTTTCCTTACTGTAAGAAAAGCATAAACTACCATAATACATTTGATAGCACTTTACTTTAGAAGGACACAGAAAGAAGTGAAGCTGTTAAAAAAAGACCATTCCAGTAGAGAATGACAGGAGAAATATCTTTCTGCCAGCCTTAAAAATGACTCTTGGTTTGGCACCTGAATCCGTACATTTGTATTGTTTGTGGGATCGAGGCCTGGACACTCTAGGAATTGCAGTTATATGGTAGGAAAAGATTACACTTAAGAATAAACTGGTTGACTAATAACAGTAATTTGAGGGTTATTTCTTTTTATTAGTTTTCAGGAATTTCAAGGACTTTGAATAAGTGGTTCTTCAGGAGAACTGGCAGTCACAAGAAGCAGGCTTAGCAAGCCAAGAAAATGACAGACAAGGGCATCAGAATTGATACTATTTATGGAGATAATTTCTGCTGATTACTGAAGGGAAAGTTTATAACCTAGCATTTGGGAACTCTTTGGTTTCTACTTAATACAAATGACCAAGGATTTTTACTGTGATTCAAAAGTAATGGAGTTAATGACCAGAAATAAATAATGAAGTTCTTAAACCTCACTCCTTAGACTAGAAAAACTTAAATTTAAAAAAGTAAAAAAAAGAGGGCACCTGGGTGGCTCAGTAGGGTAAGCCTCTGCCTTCGGCTCAGGTCATGATCTCAGGGTCCTGGGATCGAGCCCCACGTCGGGCTCTCTGCTCAGCAGAGAGACTTCTTTCCCCTCTCTCTCTGCCTGCCTCTCTGCCTACTTGTGATATCTCTCTCTCTCTCTGTCAAATAAATAAATAAAATATTTTTTTAAAATAAATAAATAAGAGTTGAAAAAATAAAATAAATAAACCTCCCTCTACTTTTTGCCTACTGTAGGTTTTTTGAATAGAAATATGACTTACAGTGGATGTTCAGGGATAAAATATTTAGCTACTTATATAAAGTTTAAATTTCCCAAATGAAGTCAAATAGCATTTATTGAGATCTGGCATATGCAAAACTAGCAGTCCCTTTGGGGCCAATTGGTACAGTTGTTTTCAGTGTAAAGCAAAATGCTGCCTATTTTGGGTTAGGAAGTAGCAAAAAGATCTAATGCTCTGTTTTCATACCATGTACTAGGTAGCTAATCTGAATCCAAAGGACCTCTCATATACCTTAAAGGATTATGTTTTTAAAGAGCTTCAGAGAGACTGGCCTGGATACAGTGAAATAGACAGACGGTCATTAGAGTCAGTGCTCTCAAGGTAAATCTTTTTTTTTTTTTCCTTAAAAAAAAGTTTTAGTCATTGTCACTTAAGTGTTGAGAAGGAAAAAACAAAGGTAAGCTTTTTATCATGAACATTTGAAAATTCTCCCCATAACTGGAACTTGTGTCCCCTTTACAGAAAACTAAATCCATCTCAGAATGCTGCCAGCACCAGCCGTTCAGAATCTCCCGTATGTTCTAATAGAGATGCTGCATCTTCTCCTCAGGTATTCACAAAATTATATAATCATAGCCCTGAAGTGAACCTCAGGAGCCACCTAGTTCAGGTGGTCTGATTTATGCGTGAGAGAAAGGAGGCTCCAAGAAGCTGCATAGCTTGCCTTCCCACAGTCACATAGCTAGTTCTCGAGGCAGAGCTCTGTCTAGAATTCAGGTCCCAGCTCACAGCCCAGACCTCTTTTTCCCTACAGCACTGCTTGTCAAAGTGCTTAATATCTGCTTTGCTTCTCCATATTTAAAGTTTACATGTATTATAAGATTATCTACTTTTCTATTAGGTCACTAACTAGAAGACTTATCTAGTCCCATATCCAGTCTCAAATTATACGGAAAATTGATGATATTTAATATTATCTGAAAGATGTTCGAGAAAACTTTTCTTGGGGAAAAATGTTTCTAAAATAAGCAAAGAAAAAATTGCGTCATTTTCAGACATGTCTCTTTAATGTACTTTTTTCGGTTAGATCCCAATCAGAATACTCCACTTAGACCTCACTCCTTCCAGCTTAAGTTCCCCCCAAGAGATTCCTTGGTTCCCTGGTTTGGGGCAGACCTATCTACCAGTGCTACCGACAAAATGCTCCTCTCTCTGGACCGTCCTCCCAAGGACTGGGGAGATGGGACAGATGTGTGGAGAATGGTAAGCATGCTCTGGGCAAAAAGCTGTTCGTATATCCAAAAAAGTTAGAAACCTATTGTGAGTAACAGAGGAAGGACAAAATAAAAGCAGTTCTGTCCTTGCATGGATATTGTCTATACAAGCCTCACTTTTAGTGCCAACTACCATGGAGTTATTTATACTCTGATCTAATTATATAATGGCTGCCAAATCAATGATGCTAAACTGAAAAGAGAATAAATTGATGGGATGATTAACTATTACTTTCCTCCAGGCTGAAGTTTAGGCCACATCATTCATTACGTTGGATATATGCTTCATACTTTTCAACTATCAGAATTTCCTTTTCCATTTAAATATTCCTGTTGCTGGATTGGGCTAGTATAAGCATAATTTTTAAAATTTTTGAAACATTAATTCCATATCATTTTTGTGGACTCATTGTCATTAAGACTTATTTTCCAATACATTGAAGAGGTATATTTACAGGGAAGAAATTGAACAGCATTTCAGCAGGGATGGAGATACTTAGAGAAGGTGCCAGCTGTTCTCATTTTAAGACAGGTGAAATAATAAATGACAGCCAGCATATTCATAACTGGAGCATCTTAGCACATTAGGGGAGATTAAGTAAGTATAGGCTTTTATTGCCCTTTCCCTACCCTTCTTAGTCCTGACAGCGTGAAATGGTACAAACTGCTTTCTCTTCTCAGTGTAACTGGGTCAGCTGTGGCCCACAGAGGAAGGAGGGTACCTCTATTTAATACTCTCTGAAGTGCTATAGTCCACATAAGTTGGCATGGTCTCCCAAAGAACTTAGGGTGTGGCTATAGGATCAGAAAATTCAGAAAACATATTTGCCAGATTCTCCCTTTTGTTTCTGTGGATTGTCTATTCCTGCTTAAGCTTGCAGAGTGGTAGACACAATGCTGGTGATAAACTTAAGAATGAGTAAAATTACTCAGTTGTTCATATGATAACCAAACCAGTGATGTTGAGGTTTCATACGAACTGGCTCATTTTTTTTCTGCTTCCCTCCTCCCCACAGAAACGGCTTTTAGATTCAGATTTCATCGATCCTTTAATGAATAAAAAAGCTCGAATATCTCACCTGACAAACAGAGTTCCGCCAACATTAAATGGCCATTTGAATCCCCCCAGTGAGAAGTCTGCCGCAGGCCTCCTGCCGCCCCCTGCAGCTGCTGCCATCCCTACCCCACCACCGCTGCCTCCAACCCACCTGCCCGTCTCCAATCCTCCTCAGACTGTAAACTCTAACTCCAATTCCCCCAGCACTCCAGAAGGCCGGGGGACTCAAGACCTACCTGTTGACAGTTTCAGTCAAAACAGTAGTATCTATGAGGACCAGCAAGATAAATATACCTCTAGGACTTCTCTGGAAACCTTACCCCCTGGTTCAATTCTACTAAAGTGTCCAAAGCCTATGGAAGAAAACCATTCAATGTCTCACAAAAAGTCCAAAAAGAAATCTAAAAAACACAAGGAAAAGGACCAAATTAAAAAGCACGACATTGAGATGACAGAAGAAAAGGAAGAGGACCTTAAAGGAGAAGAGGAAATTGCCAAGCTGAACAACTCCAGTCCAGATTCCAATGAAGGTATATTTTACATTTGTAAAACCAGCTGCATGTGTTCAGTGAACGGGCAGAGCAAACTCATCATGAGTGTGAGATTATGCTATTTATGATGACTAGTGCTTTTTTATCCATTGACTTTCTGCTATTAATCTTACATAGTATTGCGGTTTTGAGAGCAGATATTTTTCTTGTATTTAACAGCAGTCATTTTCCATCTCTTTTTAGCCAACGATTAAACACAGTTTCTTGAGAATAAGATGGTAACATCTGAAAATGACTTTATTATCCTCCAGAGAGCCCCTTCTAGAAGGTAGACTGTGTTGCTCTTTCCCATAACTGCCAGGGTACTATGCAACCTCAACGTGACCTATTATTATGTGCCAGTCTTGAACTAATTTAACCAGACACACAATTAGCGATAAAAATAATTCTTTTCCTTCTTTGCCAAAGAAACAGGGTCACCCCTCTCTTAATTAATATTAACACAGGGGAAATGTCAAATTCTTTATAAGACAGGCAAGGTAAGACTGCATATGCAAATCCATCACATCATCGTTACTCAGAGTGAAAGCAGTTTGTCTTATGTAAGGCTATTGGCAATTTGCATGACAGAGCTTAAGAATTCTTTTTCAATTTTAAGAACACTGTTTTAGTAAACTAGTATTAATTGTTAGCAAAATTTAACCATTTCAAGCTTTTGGAAACTGTTAAAAGCCAGATATGTAGAGATGCAAAGAAGCTTATTACAATGCTTTATTTCTGAAGAAAAGCTAATCAGTAGAAAGACCACTTACCTGAGGTATAATGATCTTTAACACAGAGACAAAAATTCTATTTTTCTTATTTTAAAAAAATTGTCCTCTAAAACTTAACGTCCCCCATGCCAGCATGTCAGAGATTCAAGCCCATCATTTAGCATTGCCGCCAGTTTTAAACCCAGCTTAACTAAAGCAAAATTCCCTAGGAAAGTACAACTTCAGAAAAGTTACTTTAATGAATAGAATTTAAGGAGTGTTGTCTTTCTGTAATTCGCCCATAATACTGGAAGTCTGTAACCCTTTGATTTAACTGACCATTTTTACAACATGAGAGAAACTTTGCAGAATAGTATGATGCAATGCCTTCACTGGGTCAAGTGTACTGCACATCAAAGCTGACCTGTTGAAACACTGAAATCCGTATGGTACTGTATAGTGACCCAAAATGTATTGGTAAACTTTTTCCCTCAAGTACTACTGTACTTGAATTTGCCAGGTCAGGAAATGGCAAGAGGTAATGAAACCTTGTGTTCAGTTAGCAAGCCACATTCCTGGTTCTATCCCAGCCTCCACACTTCCCACTCTGAGATGGTAATCCTGAGTCAGGCTGGTGTTGGGGCAACTGGGTCCCAGTATTAGGAAACCTACAGCAGAGTTTGAGTGTTCGAGTTGGAGGCCTGGAGAAGCAAACCTAGTCTTTGAATCCTCCACTGAGGATGTAGTACCTCTCAAAGCCAGTTGAGATTATCACAGAATACTGAGGATAGATCCAGACCCACAGCCCTTGAATCTGTTGGAATTTATCTGGTGTTTGTAGCAAAAAAGCCAGGTGACATTCACTTGATAGTGCCTTTTCCTTTAAGACTCAGGCTGTCATAAAAAAAGACAGACTCAGGCGTGAGTCAACACAAAAACAAACAATAATCCCACAGAGTCTGCATAATTTATTTACTATACTTGGTCTTTTAAAATATTAAACAAAGAAATTATGAAATTTTCACTTTTGTTTTATATTGGACATGCATGTTTTGCCAGCAGGCAGGGTTAGGACTTGAGTTATTGATTTAATTCTACTATAAATGATAAAAAATTACCCTATAAAGTCTAAACATACCCTCAGGAAATGGTGCATTCACACAAATAGAATACTGACTGGGGGATTTTACACACTTAGCATAGCCCTGAATGGCTGGCAGTCTCTTTGTCTGTTTATTTATTTTGTCCTTTTAAAAACAAATCTGTAGTATTATGAGGTATAGAGATGGGAGGAGTATAAATCGTGATTCAGTAATGCCTTATTTTGAAATACTTTAAATTGATAAACGGGAAAACTTCTTCACTGCTTCCACTGTCTGCATACAAAAAGGGTAGCAATAAAATACAGTGACCGCAGCAGTCTGCTACCTGACTTCATTGTCTCATCTGCCTTGTTTGAATCCTATGAAAAGTAGATGTTGATGTAAAATTTGTATCTTGCATTGTCTGGCTGCATCTGCCACCACAGTCTTTGAATTGCTGGGCAGATGCCACAACTGCTGTGGAAAGAATAGGAGATTGACCTTGGGTTAAGATGGAATTCCTTTATTGTGCAGACACTGCAGTAGCCAGGGCGCTTTCAATGCCTGGCGTCAGTTCTGCTGGCCCTGGTCATAGGGCCTCTATTGTTCGTGTTCAATTGTATTCCTTGCTCACTGTTGCTTATTGAGATGGAAGAATAGAATTTGAGGAAGAGTGTTCCAGATGTTTCTGATCTATTTTAGAATTATAGGCATTTTATAACCATACTGTTCGGTGAAAGCTTGCATTTTTCTTCGTTATAGGAGTTAAAGAGGGATGCACTGCCTCCACGGAGCCTTCTTCAACAATTGAACTCCCAGATTATTTGATGTAAGTTCAGACGTCTGCCAATGGGAGAGAACTGTTTAATTTTAGAAAGTTTGCAAATTCTTTTCCCATAATTTGCAAATCAAGAAAAGAAGTTCCAGAAATAGAGCCCTGGAGCCACCCCTGCGTTTGCAAGGCTGCCATTAAGCCTCTCATTCCAAATCCACCCCTGTCTGCCTGAGCAGGTTGTGCCTCCCCCTGCTCTGAGCTCTTCTCCATGGCCTTTAAGTACAGAGAAGCCTGTCCTTTGTTCCGAGGCCAGTCCAGGCATTTGATTATGGAAGATTTCAGGGATCTGACTCTTCAAAGCTGACAGTCTGTCAATGCACATTCACTTGTTTCCCCCAAAGAGAGTTTATTACTGATAAAGAGCTTAAACCTCCACAGTTAATACAAAGTAGAGATAGGCTGATTTTCATTTAAATAAAGCTCTGCCATAGAATTAATTTTAAGAGGAGAAAATAGTAAGATTTGATCATTTCACGTTAGTACCAGTTATTAATGTTTTTCTTGTTATGGCAATAAGTGGCTAAATGCTGAGCTGGGAACAGTTTTGTAACTGGCTATCACAGAAATTATAACTTGTACACATAATTCTAGCTTTTTTATAGACTCAGGCTTCTGCGTAAGAAGAAATAATTAAGTTGCAAGAGCCTGGAAAAATGGAGAGCGGAAGAGCGAACAGATATGACTGCAGGATAGCTCTGAAAATTAACAAATGGACAAAATAACTTGAATGTAGACTGGAAAATGAACTCTGAGCTCTATGAACATTTTTTCCTCTTTTAGTAGCATGGTGGACAAAGTTAAACTGTGCTGTTTAGCCCTCCATGTACCACGAAATGTTCATTTCTAAAGTGGAGAACATTTTATACTTAAAATGTGTTACTTTTGCTTAACAGTAGTGTGAAAGCTATACTTAATGGGGAATGATACAGCATGAAACCATAATGCTCGTTATCATCTCTTAACTGAAAAGATGCCAAGAAACCATGCTCAGTCCTCTCTCATCTGAGATGGTGGTATAGTTTTAGAGTTCTGAGAGGGAGTTTTGCAAAGCAGCCACCACTGAACTGGCCCAGGAAGGGCTGGTTGGGGGACAGCGCCTGCAGGGCTCCACTGATGAGGAAGTTCACCTCTCCTTTTGCAAACCCACTTCTCCTCAAAAGTCTTATGAAAGTTGCCCCCTCAAATGACATCTGCAGTACTGTGCTCTTGTTCTCTTGTGATGGATTTTGAATTCCCCTTTTTATGTAATAATGACACAGACTAGTTATATGTGACAAAATCATGTGGGGAGACTAAAAAATAATTCTAACCCTTTCCCCATAGATTCAGGATGTTGCTGTGTTTTGTCGACTTAAACAGTTCTATATTTAAAAACTTGTTTTTAACTCCCTCATCTAAGAATGGTTGCTACATCCTCCTCAGCACGTATGTTTGTCGTGTTTCTGGCTTTTAAAAATCATGAAAGTACGTAACCTCTGTGATTGTTTAACTTATTTTATCCCAAGACTATCTGATGTAAATATAGCAAATTTTCTTAAAATGGTGAGAAAGCATGAATTTTCAAAAACACCGAAATTACAGAACTTAAACTTCAGTTGTTTCAGAAGAAAACCAAAAAGATATACAATAAAACCTTAATGATCAGTCTCTGAATAATTCATACTTAAACCACAATATTCCTAATTTTTGTATAATAAAAATACTTCTGTTACTTGTGGTTGTGAAATAGCCAAGCCCTTTAAAATTTTACTCCATCCCTGCAGTAGGAACCAACTAGAGAACCATAACAGTTTTTTGGGGTTTTTTTTGTTTTTTTGTTTTAATAGTGAAGTGCTTTTTGTTAGAATGCCAGTATAACCAAATAATCTTCTATAATAGCAACACAACTGTTGGCCAGTTTGGTATTTTTCCCTAAGGAAATTAATTAAATAAAATACCGAGGGTGTAGCCTTGTTTGTGATTTTTGAGAAAGCAGGATATTTTATACAATAAATGAAGCCTGAGTTTCATGAGCAGTTTAGCCATTTTGCTTACATACACTTATTCCCAGGAATCTCTTTTCCCACCCTGGGCTTCCTCTGGTGTGCAGTCAGGACAGCCCTGTCTAGGAGAGGACTGCTTCTCTGCGTGGCTGGCCCCATTCCTTTTACAGCACAGACACCAGCAGGGCGCCCTAAATCAGCATACTACTGCTGTCTCAGTTACACTTAGAAAAATAAACCTCCACAGTGTCTAACTCAGCATGAATAAAAATATTAATGAGGACATTAAGGTTGCACAGTTGCATCACTTTTCTCACATTTCCAACTAGACATTTTGCCCTCTCGTTTTGAATAAAACTGGTAAGATTATCTGAATCCATTTTTGTAGAGGACTGAACTCCAGGGTTTTCCCTGCAGTCAAGAATATATGTGCATGCCTGAGGCATGCTGAGGCACCTGCTACTTGCCTGAAATTGCTCTGAAATCTCAATTTTTATCTCAAAAAGTCGAGGGAATTTTGCATCCCACCACAGGAATGGAGAACCCAGGCCAGACCCTGGTGTGGTCCCACTTCCCAGAGCCACAAACAAATAATACTAACTTTGTTTTAATATTAAAATGCTGTTTTAATTTGCTTACCACTGAATAAACTTGACACTCTGGGAAAATGGCCTTCACTTACCAGTTTCCTTAAGTTATTCACGACCTGAAGTAAAACAGATTTATGGCCTTTTAATTAAGAAAGTAAATTAGAATGATAGTATACACTGATGTTCAGTTACACAGACTGTGATATTTTAGTGTTGAAAAGAACTAGAAATATGCCCCTTTTTTTGCCATTTTTTCCCCTTGGTCTCTCATTTCAAAAGAAGACAATTACTCTTTTGTATTTTATACATTTGCCTAGTCAAACGTGGGAGGAAAGAAGTATAGGGAACAAGCCAGAGGCACCTTGCTGGCAGCAGGTGTAAACAGCCAAAGACAGACCTCCTCTCATAAAGCAGCAGATCTCCAGAGAGCTCTGACTTCAGCACTGAGTGACTATGTAACACTCTCCTGGTTTCATGTTACCCATGGAGGCCTTCTGTTTCCATGTGACTCGTGACAGATGGGTTGGCCTCTGCCACTAGTGTGGTAGTGAATTATTTTGGATAAAGAAAGATTTGGAAAGCTAAATCTGTGTTAAGTGGTGTTTTCTAGTCACAGTTCAGTTCCATTGCCACCATGTTTTTTCACATTTCCTTTCCTTCACTGGAGGTCTTAAGCTCTCCTGTGGGATAATTTCACGTGGAAGTCATCTGAAGGAATGACATGGGGCAAACAGTGGCAAGGCAGCATTCAGTCTTGGGATACGGGCTTGGGTATGGTTTCCAAGTTTTTGGTTTAAATATCCGGCTTATGCATCATGTTGATTCTAGAGTCTCTCTCCATTTATCTTATTTCTTTTTTCTTATTAGAAAATATATTGCTATCGTCTCCTATGAGCAACGCCAAAATTACAAGGATGACTTCAATGCGGAGTATGATGAGTACAGGGCCTTGCATGCCAGGATGGAGACTGTAGCTAGAAGATTTATCAAACTAGATGCACAACGAAAGCGGCTTTCTCCAGGCTCAAAAGAGTATCAGGTAAACATGTTTGCTTCTAGATAGGCTGACTTCCATATTTTACCCTCTTTGTTCTCTGCCTGGCCCATTCCCAGGCAATCTGCTGGCCTTCAGAGCAGGTCTTCTGGCAAAACCAGGCTCTCTTCAGCTTTTGGTCTTCATTTAAAATTAGCTAGGAAACTAAATATTTGAACTAGTTCTCAAACCTAAGTGAATACAATGAACTGTTTTCCGGTCAGTGGAAAAAATAACTTTATATGGCAAAGTATGTATAAAATATGTAATATATGCTTAATCTTTACTGTAACATACTAAAGAGAGTATCAAGGAAAAAAGCAAATACAACTAAATAGGAAAAAAAGTTGGATTGGGGATTCACTGAAATATTTGATTGAACTGCCCACTCAGATATAGCTGCTAGTTCTGGTGCTGCTCCCCAAAATTGCTATTTCAAGTACATTAAAAAAGAAAAAAACCTCAATCGGGCATAGAATAGGGAAGATACAGACATAAAATACAAACGGGGTTTAATACTCCAGAGATTTTGGGTTTAAGTGAAAAGTTTGGTATTTCCAGCTCTTCCAAAGACTGACAGTTAATACATAGTAATCTCTTTTCACTTCCCGACTTTAAGTAGTAGTATTACCACAGCTGACAAACCAGTAGAAGCCAGCCAGACCCGTGTACTGGTTGTTCTCATGGTTAACAAGCAAAATGTTTAACTGTTTAATGTTTTAAATGAAGGTTTCCCTCTTTGTGTGGGCCACATAACTTATCACACTTCACAACCATAGATGGTGCCTTCATCTGGCCTACTACTGTTTTTCAGACAGCAATCTGCATAAGAGAATGAATGGGTTTCCCCCAGTGGAGAAAATAGCCTGAGAGCATCTGTGCTCACAGGCACAGAAGACTCCGGTCTCTTCCTCAGATCTGAAAGACTCAGGTGTCTTTCATTAGTGGGCCTTAATCTTTAAACAGTCTGCCTAGAGTTACAGAAGGTTTTTCAGAGGAATTAGTGTCTGAGGGTGCTCTTGATATGGTGGTTTGGGGTTTACTTTTTTAGATATAGCTATTTACCGTTGTACCATGATTATATTTAAACTAAAATGTAATTCCAAGAACTGCTTAGTGGTTAGGAGGAGGCTCCAGAGCTAGACTGCCTGGCCTTGATTCCCAGCTCTACCATTTAATATTTGTGTGACTTGGGCAAGTTACCTTACTTTCTTCAAAATCCCCCTCCATAAATAAGGTGATTATAGAGTTGTGCA
Source organism: Lontra canadensis (assembly GCF_010015895.1). Lineage (NCBI taxonomy): Eukaryota > Metazoa > Chordata > Mammalia > Carnivora > Mustelidae > Lontra > Lontra canadensis. The sequence goes on from NW_022630998.1 coordinate 19,196,501, forward strand.
GAGTAAATGTAAGCATTTGGAAACCGCCTAAATCCATGGTATATAAGGTTAAATAAATATTAGCCATTTTCTCCAGCCACCTAATATCCCTCCCTAGAGGCAATCAGTAGTACTGGTTTCCAGTGTATTCTTTCAAAGGTCTGTGTATGTGTTTGTGAGGTGTATATACACAAGCAGATTCATGTATGTGCCATATATAATTGAATTTAAGATGTCATCAATCGCAGTATGTACCATGGTCTTCTGTCCCAGTAAGTTAAACTGATACATTATTTATCTGATCTCATTAAAATGAGAAGAAATGGGGCGCCTGGGTGGCTCAGTGGGTTAAGCCTCTGCCTTCAGCTCAGGTCATGATCTCAGGGTTCTGGGATCGAGCCCCGCATCGGGCTCCCTGCTCGGCGGGGAGTCTGCCTTCCCCTCCTCTGCCTGCCCCACTGCCTAGTTGTGATCTCTCTCTGTCAAATAAATAAATAAAACCTTTAAAAAAATAAAATAAAATGAGAAGAAATGTGCATCTTAGAAGTAATGAAATTCTTAGACTTATCATTCTATTTCCCCTTTTAAACAACTAATATCAAACTGTATAAATCATTCTGTACTTTGCTTTATTCATTAAACAATATAACGTACCTTAGAGAACTTTATATAAACGCATGAAGCACTTCCCCTTTTTAATGGCCTCCTTGGATCCCTTTGCATGCATTAATGGACACTGAAATTTTGTGTACTGTCTTTTGCTTTACACATACGACCGCAGCAAGTAACCTTGTACACATAGCATTTCACTCAGGCACGAGCAAATCTGGAAGAGAAGTACAGAAGTGCTGAGTCGGTTCTGCGTTTGCTGTTTTGATAGCAGTTGCCAAATTGCCTTCCTTAAAAATGGTACCAGCTTACGTTCCCGTCATCAGTATTTCCAGCACCCTTACTGAGTGGGTCTTAGCTGTTTATATTGCCAAAAAGAAAAAGAAAAGTCGTTCCCTTCTGATTTTAATTTTCATTTTGTAGAATGTTCACGAAGAAGTCTTACAAGAATATCAGAAGATCAAGCAGGTAGGGATCATCACTGTGGGTTTTCTGACCCGTAGTTGGGAAGCATTACACATTCTACAACCTAATTCCTCCCTGTTTTTTTCCTCTGCAGTCCAGTCCCAATTATCATGAAGAAAAATACAGATGCGAGTATCTTCATAACAAGCTGGCTCACATCAAAAGACTAATAGGTGAATTTGACCAACAGCAAGCAGAGTCATGGCACTAAATCTGCTTGGACCAGAAGATGTGAATAAACTTAACCTTATTTATTTAAAATTCCAAATGAGTTGCTCTAAGATTCTAAAAAAAAAATGAAACTTTGCTTGTTGAAAGTTTCAGTATTAGTAAACTTGAGTTAATTTACTTTTATTTTTTCCCCCTTTTTACTTTGCTTCCCTGCATTTTTGAAGCTCCTTTTTTCTGGTCCTTCTCCCCACCCCGACCCTACCCCCAAGACTTATGTTTGTCAATAGAAATCATTTTTTTTAGACATTGGGGATCCAGTGTCTATACTTCAAATCATTTTTTTTTCCTTAAAAACTTACATTTGTCATTAGAAATGATTTTTTTTTAGATATTGGGGATCCAGTGTCCATACTTCAAAGTTATGTGTGTTTAAAAAAAAAAAACCACAAAAACAGTAATGTGCAAGGTGAAATGCTTTTGGATAAACATAAGCCTATTTTCTGACCTTTCTTAATGCAAACTCTTTGCCTTAAATGGTAGATTATTTAGAAATTTGCACAAAATACAAAAAAAAATTTAAACATTGTTTTGGAGGGTTAAGAAATAGAAAGGCATATGTGTATGTGTACAAATAAGCACACACATATGTACATACAGGCTGACTTGATCCAGACAGTGAATCTGCCCTGCAAGTTAACCCCCCATTGCAATGGTTGCCTTAAGGTGTTTGCTAGTTGTGTACATAGTGTGGTTAATCATTAGCTACACTGCTTCCCACTTGGTTAGAGCAATGGGAAGCATACAGTGGCCTACCAGCGTCTGAAAGCGTGTGCTCGACCAGTGTGTGTGCAGAGGTGGTGTGGATGTGAGCGTGCATGGAGGACAAAAGCTGCTACTCTCAGTAGGCCAAACGCTCAGGTTAAACAACTGATGAGTGTTACTATAGGGGTTGTTGTTGTTGTTGTTTTGTTTTTGTTTTTTTCCTGTCAAATTGCTACTTCTATTGTGGAAGACAAAAGCATTTCCATTTCAACAGTTTGTCAGCTTTATTAATGTTGGACAAAATCAATATGTTATGAAAATGAAACAGATCTATAGTTTTGGGGCAAAATTATAAAATTAAACATGTAGGTAACCTATTTATATACTGCTATAAAGTATTTTTTGAAGAGAGATATGCAAAGAAGCTATTACCTACATGAAATGTATATTTAAAGATTTTTTTTTTTCATCCTGGGAGCCAGGAATATAAAAAAGAGCAGATATATTTAACCATAACATACTGTGATTCATCAAACAGCACAAACTTTCATTTCATGGAGTTTATCTGTTGACGTTGATTTAAACTATCATTTGCTTTATCATGTGGGAACATAAGTTATGTGGTCAAAAATATAAGGATTTTGAACTAATGTTGATTCAACTTGTGTTGTCTTACCGTATTGTCTTTTCAAAGTGCTGCCAGTTGAAAAGGGAAGCATTATGTTTACAAATCTGTTTTGAAATGTTTGCCAAAATTTTGGTAGTATCTTTAATAAAGATGTTTGTCTCCAGCATCCAAAAAATAAATAAATAAAAAATAACTTTGTTGTGTATCAGTGTAAACCAGAAAATGTTGGCATCTGGAAAACCAGAAAGAGCATATAGATGAACTTTCCTCTTGGCAGTTCTTCTAAAACACTAACTGGAAAGAGTAGATAATATCAAAGAGTATACAAAAGTAAAAAGACTGTACAAAGACTGGTACAAGACTGCACTAGAACTCTATAACATTACTACAGAAATTAGATTCTGTGTAGCATGGACCTCTTAAGGAATTGGTTTCTTTTAGCATTGAGATCCCTGGTGCTCTTCCTTTTACCTCAGAATTGGAACAATCATTACTAAATGTTCACTGATTTCAAACTTTGAGTTGTAAAAAGATAGGAAAGGAAACTTAATTGAGGATAACTTTGTTCCTCGCATTATGGTGGAGTTTCCTGAGGGATTTGTTTGTAGGTGATGACCTCACTGGTGTTATTTCTTGGACAGGTTGGCCTTTTAATCAGAGATTTCTGCTGCTATTTGCTCTGAGCAGTGTTTCTCAAAAGCAAGGTGCTTGGACCACTTGCCTCACCCAAATTAGAATCTCTGGGTATAGCGCCCAGGTATCCACGCTTCGGTAAATAGCCTCCAGGTGACTTTTGCAAGGGAAGGTTTGAGAACCATTGGCTTAGATATGGCGTTAAACCTTTGGGTCTCTAAATCTCAAAGTCTTGAACTAAAGTTGAACTATTTGCTTTTTTTTATGCCCATCCCTGTCAGCAGGCACAAATCACTCTGTCCCCTACGTGATCTGAGGCACCTCTCAACTGTTTCACTGCCAGCCCTTATCTCAGAACTTGTTTATGAACAAGGATTCCAGTTGGTTCTTAGCCCTTGGAGCTCCCACCCACACACATCAGCACATATTCTGGTTTACAAATTGGGTAATAATGGAAACTGGAGATACATTATAAAAATTCAGCATTGCACATCCATAGACTTGACCACCTATCTATAAAAGCCTTAATTTTAATGTTTGTTGTATACACTGGGCAGATCCTTGCGAAATGTATATCTATCAGTTGCAAATTTGAGTTATAAATCTCTGAATCTGCTATTACCTGAGGCTGCATCTCTTTTGAAGATGGGCATGAGCCTATTAAAATATTTATAATCATCCTTTATCTCCTACTGCAAGATTTTTACATTCTCTCAAATAACTGCTGCAGGAATGAGTGGCCACTTAGTACCAGTTACTCTGGTAGAATTTATTTAGTTGTTTTGAGAGACACAAGTATAAAACACATTATCAAGATGAGACAATGAGTTGTGTTACTTTTTTGGTCACATTTCATCTAAAATAATTTGAAGGACTTCCGAAAATTTTTACCAACAGCAGATTAGCTCTAAATTAAATTAGCATCTGACTTAATACAAACCAAAAGGAACATTGACTAGATATGCTTTTTTTTTTTTTTTTTTTTTTAAGTAGGGTTTCTGTTTCCTATCTTGTCATTTATTTCCCATGGAATATTTGAGAGGGGGTAATAACTTCCAGCTCTGAGTAGCGATGGAGGTTCAGTACTTGCTCTCACAAAAGTAACTGGTATGATCAGTTTATCTCATTGCTCCACGCACACTGATCAGAAAAAATTCAGTATTAATTTCCTTTCATCTCTGATTGATCTTTTAAACTTTATAGTTTTCTTGTCCCTTAAAGTATTTCACCTTATTATGTAAAACAAACACATACTTGCATGTTGGAAGTGAGATGCTGAAATGAGGGTTAGACACAAGTGGTCCATCAGTTCTGACACTCTCCTGGGTTGCCTTATCCCTTCCACTAGTGCAGTCTTTGCTTCTGGAACTTGGCTGAAACACCTGGGCCAGTTCCTGGTGTTTCTGGCAGTGTGAGTGTTGAGTCATGTACGCTTGGTATCCGCCCTCACTACTTTTGAAGTTCCTACGGTTTATTACTTGCCTAAGTGTTACTAAATCCTTTTCTTATGTATACTGGATGGGGGGGGGGGATTATAGCCAGCATTTTGAGGAAACTTTTGTGAAAGGACACAAATTGATTCTACTAAATGAAGGCAACAGAAGATGTTATCAATGTTCTTTGTACTCTGAAACTAAACAAGGCTGTGAGGCTCATTTCAAAATATTTTGAAGTGTTAAAAATATATATGTGTGTGTATATATATATGTATGTGTGTGTGTATATACATATATACACATATATATAATCTCTACACTGTTTCTTAGTTGTTCCACCCAAACCATGTTAGGACGCTCAAAGGTAAAATGTCGCAGGGACTTTTCAGTTGTAACTAAGCTTGGCAGCTGTGGTGGTCCCTTTTGTTCTACACCAATTTCAGTTCAATAAAAATGTTAACTTTGCAATTCTGGCAATTGTTTTTCCTTTGTCTCATTTCAAGGCTCTTAAATTTCTCTAAAGAAAAAAAGAAAAGAACCCACAACAAAGTGCTCTCTGATGCCCTAATGGAAGTGATCCTCCTGGGACACAGATACTTATTGGTGACTCCAGGACATAGGTGCTGGGTATTTACTCCAGGATCCTGCCTGTTTCCTAAGTGTATGGCATGCCCTCCAGAGGCAACATCTACTTGGAGAACAATAATCACAGTTACCATGTAAGGGTTTCCTGTGGCTTACACACTTTGTGCATGCACTGTCCCATTACTCCTCACCATAGCCCTGTTAGACCATTTTATAGGTGAGTGAACTGAGGCTTAGAGAAGTTGAGACTTGTCCATGACACAGCTGGTAAACAGTGGAAGCTGGGAAGCCTGACCCCAGCGTCTGTGTCCTTCACCGCTTCTGCCCCTCATAATGCTGGCACCTTAGCGTGAGCTTCACACAGTGACCATTCCAGCAACACCACACAAGCTAGACAGACTCTAGATGCAGAGGATACTAGAATGTGAAGGCTGGGGAATATCTAGTGGATTGTTTTCAATGAGTTGATTTTTTCAGAAATGATGGATAAATGTGAAGAGAGGCCAAAATACTTTTTGAGAAAAAATATGTTTCCTTTGTTTTCAAGTGTGTGCAGTCATAACAAGCAGGCTCTGTGGGCCCGACGGGGGCAGGGTTGCGGGGAGGGTGGGCTGTGCAGATAGGGGCTCAGGGCAGGGTATAGTCCTAGAATCACACCGTCTCCTCTTCGTAGTAAAAGGCTATCTCAGTAACAGACTCCAGCTTAGGCACTGTCCAGTATGAATTAGACAGACATAAGAATATTTCTCCTAGCTGGGTCCTCAACCTCTGCTTTCTGCAAGTTTTCTGAAGGAATAGTGGAAAGGGGAAAGATGAAGTCCTCAACCAAACACTGATACAGAAAACCTGGAACGATGGATCAGAGCCAGGAGTGGTTCTGGTTAGGTTTATGAGGAGCCTCGTGGATGAGTGAATGAAGTTCCTAATGTTACCATTGTGTCCAGCCCTCGCCCACAGGTCATTTAACACACTCTTCTCAGCTGTAAAGTGGAAACATGCCTTCTTACTGAAGGCATGGAAGAGGCTTCATCGTTGTTTGTAATGCACTGGGGAGTACCATGAGAAACTGCTCTCTAAATTATGGCTTGTCTGCTGGATGCAAAAGGGAGAGTTTGTCGGAGCATTAGTTTCCTGGTGAACAAATCCTTTCGGACTGATTGCTGAGGGGGCAAAGGCAGAGAGAGGCTTGAGGTTTCAAGGTGGAGTGTTTGGGGTTTGTTTTATTGAATGCCGAGACCTACACAGACTTGCTCCACTGGTTTTACCTTTCTGAGATTGGGACAGGAGGCTGACAGTGGCAGGAAGTAGCTCAGATATTTTGTGATTGCTCAATTCTCAAGCTGGGGTCAGATGATCCTGCTCTGTGTGGAAGTAGAGATGTGTATTTACAACTGCTGCTTGCTGAATTCAACTGGCCAGCCAGGCTGGTTTGTCTTTTTTTTTTTTTTTTTTTTTTTTTTAAGATTTTATTTATTTGTCAGGGACAGAGGGAGAGAGAGTGAGCGAGCACAGGCAGACAGAGAGGCAGGCAGGGGCAGAGGGAGAAGCAGGCTCCCTGCCGAGCAAGGAGCCCAATGTGGGACTCGATCCCAGGACCCTGGGATCATGACCTGAGCCGAAGGCAGCCGCTTAACCAACTGAGCCACCCAGGCGTCCCTGGTTTGTCTTAACTATAATTAGATCCTTGGTACAATATGGGCATTTGTAGATGGAAGACAAGAATTCCATTTCTGGGTTTGTGAAATGGATGAGAGTGCTTCCTAAAGTTGAACCCACATGATTAGCCACCACACTTGAGTTCTAAAGCTGGGACTTCTAGAGGAATGGCCACCTGCCTTTCTATAGTTCGTGGATTTCTAAGGGCTTACAGAATTCCACTGTGGTGTAGACAGACGGCATGCTCTGCCTTGCCAGTCTCATCACCTGCTGCACCTACTCTCTCGGCACACCAGTCACCTTTGGATTCTCCAGTAACCCCTGCTCCTCCTATCCCAAGGTCTTACTCAATACTTGCTGTCTCTTTGTACTACCGGATCCGTCCTCCACCCCTTCCTCACTTAGCTAAGTCCTCCTCACCCTCAAGATCGCCCCTTAACATCACCTTCTCCAGAAAGCTGTCCCTGACCTCTTAGACTAGCTCAGGTCATGCTGTTCTATGCTGTTTCATCTTCTACTTATCCTTCATGGCATTTATCCCAATTATAACTTAACTACTAATTGTATTAAGTTCCATGAGAGTGGAGACTGTTTCATTCTCTAGGGTGTTCCCAGCTCCTAGTCTAGTACCTGGCACAGACGAGGTGCTCAGTAACAATTTATTCAAAGAAGGAATGAGGAAGGTTATTCATATATGTCCTACTTAAGATTCATGTGGCCAGAGGATTTGGATTACTGCAAGAGCCTGCTGTGTCATTTAGGTTTACGTGCCTTGCCCTTTCTTTCCAAAGTCATGATTTAGAATTTAGTTGCTGATGGCGGACTGACTTGCCTTTGGGAGTCCCTTTGCCACGATTAACTAACTGGACACCTTCAAGGGGATGTGTCTGTCCAATTTGGCATTCATACCTCTAGTCACTTCTGGAACATGAGCATCTCAATAGTCTGTAATGGTTTGTAATATAAAATTAAATGATTTTGAAAGTGACTTTTATTTATCATTAACGGATGGGTTCTGATTTTATTTCCTACGGTGTTTTTTCTATAGCTTTTCTCCCACTCCTCAAAGACGTGGTAGAGGATAGCAGTCTAGAGATAATGTTGTATATCATTTTTCTATCTTCATTAAAGCATCTTTAGCTTAACATTTCTTTAAATTTGATTCTTAAAAGGGGTGGCCACTTGTTTTATTCCTAGCATTTCTGTCATCTTCCAAGCATAGACATGTTGAGGATAATCGGACTGTGGGATTCCTGTAATGACAGAGCTAGCAGAGCCCATCCACTAATTCCAGAACAACTGTCTGGATTCCATAGATGATGAAATGAAGATGTTTAAATGATGGCCACACAGACAGGCTGAGACCCTAGGAGCTTACAGACCCTCCTGGGTTCGGGGGGTGGGGGCAAGAACAGCCCAGCAGCCACTAATGGCAAACAATACAAAGATGGAGTCATACAGCCAGACAAGACGCACCATACACACGTGGTTTGGAGCAGGCAAGCCAGACAGCCTGGCTTAGAGTCCCGCTCTGCCACTCACCAACTACAGACCATGAGCAGGTTTATAAAGCCCCGCAGCTCCAGCTTCCGAGCCACGAGTGGGCAGGGCCTTCCTCAGGGCGTTAGGATAATGTATGGGCAGGATGGTGCATGGCATAAGTTTCCATATATATACATACATATATATATATTTGCTTATTTTCTAATTATTTCTTTCCATCTTTCATTTGGATTTGGAGAGTTCTGTTACAATAATCCTGACAAACAAGCAGCCAGCCAGGACAAAAAAGCCTATGGGGTTTATTTAGATTTTTGCATCACTGTGATTGAGTCCCTGTGGTAAGATAAACACAATCCAGAACATTCTTAAGGCTCTGCTCCTTACTGCTTTGTGAAGGAAGTTTTCTCTGTGAATCTTTCCAAGTAGCACATAGCATCTCTTAACGTTATGGCTACCAGTAACAGTGCTTATGCACTTGTCCCAAACTTGAGCTTCACTTTGACTATTCTATTAATTCTCTCTTCCACTTGTCTTCATAGGGGAATTTTTAAAAGAGCCTTGTGGTCTCTAAGCCTGAGTGCTTCTCGCCCATGCAGGTACTGGAGGGGGCTGGCACAGTTCATTTCAGGTAAGATGTTTTGGGGAAAATCCTGCTGTGAAAATGACTCTCTTACACCTGTAAGCTTTTCCTTCTCTTCTCAAGGATAGAGTTCATTTAAGTCAGCCTTGTCAAACCAGTGCCAAGAGGGTCTCCAGGGGTCTTGTGGCCACCTGAGCCACAGAGTTCTGCAGCTGAGGACAGGCTATAAGGGGACACTAGGGACTGTTGGCAAAGCCACCGCCTAGCCTCCCTTATCCTTCCTTCCTCCCTCTGCCCCTGATGAGAAGTCTTTATTGCGTGGTAGCCAATTATCACCACCCCATCTGCTCCTCCCTTCTCTTAACTCACTGTTCTCGCCTGAATGAACTATTATGGCTCCTCCCTTCAGTTGAGATGTGTAACTTATCATTTCTCCTGTCATCGGTTACAGATGACTTGGCTTATAGATAATGAGAAAGCCAGTTCAAAACCAAGAACCTGTAAGCAAAACATGAAAAGTCTTGGAAGTAAAATTGAAAATGCTTCGGTATATGGTACGAAGAATAAAGAATAGAAGCACCCCTGGGTTGGAGTCCTAGTTCTGAGATTTACCTACCCGTGACCCCGAGCCATTTGCCTAATCCCTTGGCTCTTCCTTCCAACACTCTGATGAACTAGTATAATACCTATATTCCATAGTTATGCAAGGATTAAACAGAGTATGCATTCAGTGAGAGGGACTGGGCGGGGCAATAATGAAGAAAACTATTTATTCTCACACAAGCCCCTGCAAACACACTTCGGTGGCTGTTTCCTTGCCCTCAGGAATGAAATCTCTGGCAGGTCTCAATTCCTCCAGGACAGTTGTTCTTGATAAGTCCTGTGGTCACTCCTAGCATAATTCATAACTAGGAAGTCCAGCCTTCTATAATAGCCAAAACTCTGAAATTCATTTAAAATTAAAGTCTCGGGGCTCGTGGGTGGCTCAGTGGGTTAAAGCCTCTGCCTTCTCTGGTCATGACCCCAGGATCCTGGGATGGAGCCCTGCATCGGGCTCTCTGCTTGGTGGGGAGCCTGCTTCCTCCTCTCTCTCTCTGCCTGCGTCTCTGCCTACTTGTGATCTCTGTCTGTCAAATAAATAAATAAAAATCTTTAAAAAAATTAAAGTCTCTCCCCTCCTCCAGCTTAGACTCACTGGAAGCCATGTGATTCTTGCCAGGCTTCCCATTGGCCCACAGTACAGCCACCCCTGGGTTGATGGAGGAGAGGGTAAGGAAGAGAGATTAGGGCCACAGAGATCCTAGCACCTTTGGAATCTGGCCTTAGCTTCCTGCAGGCACCTTCAAAACCCATCCTGGGTTCCTCAGAAAATGCCCCACTAAGCTCCTTCAGTCTTTCAGGGTGTTAACAGGACCTCTCCTTTGGCCAGGCCTCCAACAGCACACGGGTGTGTGCGCGCGCACACACATGCACACAGACGCAAGCGCCCCTCCTCAGGAAGGAAGCTAGTAGCTCAGGGCCTCTTTCTAAAGGACCATGCCAGCATGGCGACTTCCAAGTGTTGCGTCCACCCTCCCACCTCAGCCATGAACAAAAAGAAGCACTGAATGCATCCTTTACTGTACTGTAGGGGTGTTTTGTTTTATATGTATTTTCAGGCAGATACCAGCTTCTGGGCCCCCCAAGAAGGAGGAATCACAGATCAGGGGTGTTTTAGTTAAACCACTTTATTAAAATATGACTCACATGTAAAAAGCTGTACCCATTCAATACATACAACTCAGTGAGTTGGGGGAAGGATACACTTATAAAACCATTGCCACCATCATGGCTGTGGATGTACCCAGCCACCTCCCAAACCATCCTCTCACATTATTTTTGTGTATGTGGTAAGAATATTTAACAGAAGATCTCCCTCTTCAGAGAGTTCAAGTACTCAATATCGTACGACAAACTACAGGCACTGTGCCGTATCGCGAATCTCTAGAACTTGTCTACTGACACTTGGTACCCTCTGACCATCACACCTCGCCATCTCCCCTGCCTACTAGGCCCCATGACCCCCCTTCTGCTGAGCTTCTATGAGTGTCCCTCTTTCCGATTACACATACAAGTGACAAAATCGAGTATCTTTCTCGGTCTGGGTCATTTCATTTAGCATAATGTCTCCAGGTCTATTCGTGTTGTTGCAAATGGCAGGACTTCAATTTAAGGCTGAAATATTCCAGTGTGTGTGAGTGTGTGTGTGTGTGTGTGTGTGTGTGTGTGTGTGTGTACAGCCCATTTTCTCTACCCATTCCTCTGTCTATGGACATTTAGCTTGTTTTTCTAACTTGGCTATTGTGAAAAGTGTGGCAGTGCAGCTATCTCTTGAAGAACTTAAGTTATTTGGATAAATACTCAAAATTAGGATTGCTGGATCATATGGTAGTTCCATTTCTAATTTTCAAAAGAACTTCCATACAGTTTTCCAGACCGGCTGCTCCAGCTCCCCTCCCGCCAGCAGCAGCCCAGATTTCCTTTACGGCACGTCCACGCCACCATCTATGTGGTCTTCGTGAAGCTGCTATCATCTCTCACTAGCCTGTGGTAAGGGGAAACACTCTCAACCCTCTGGAGAAACCCTCTGATTTCCCACGTCAGTGGACTTCTCAACTAAAAGCCCTTATGCCAGTGAGTGGAGCCAGAAGCAAAGGGGAGCAAAACTAGGTCTTTTTTTTTTTTTTTTAAGATTTTATTTATTTATTTCACAGAGATCACAGGGCAGGGGTTGGGGGAAGCAGGCTCCCCGCTGAGCAGAGAGCCCAGTTTGGGGCTCGAGCCCAGGACCCCGGGATCATGACCTGAGCCAAAGGCAGAGGCTTTAACCCACTAAGTCACCCAGGTGTCCCAAAACTGGGTCTTTTGACACTGTGCAGCCCTGTGTGTATGGTCCAGCATCTTGCTTTACGGTTGTGGGCATACAGCCACCTACTGCCTGGCAACATCTGCCGAAGTGGTCAGAGTCCCACCTTAAACCCCATGATACCTGTTGGTGGATTTTCAGCCCAAGCACTGGAGCGTTAATCCGACAAATATTCATGTGCATCTAGGCACTGTGCAGGGCAGTGAGCATCTACCACTGAACCAGACCCGTGCAAATGACACAAATTCTTTGATTCCAGCTGTGGTAAGTGCTGCAAAATGAAAGGGCGACTATGAGAATTAATAACATGGGGACATCGGGCAGTGAGGGAATGGAGCAGGGGACGTGGCATGGAAACTAGTAGCTGGAGGTTGAGTAGACACTGGATGAGGGGAGACTGTACCAGAAAGAGTGAGCATGTGGGAAAGCCTTGAGAAGAAGGCCTTTAGCCCTCACGGAATGCCTCTTTATCCAGACCGCTTCTCATTAACAAAAGGCATTTCCGGTCTGGCTTTTTTGTTCTTGAACTTGTTTTCTCAATTGCTGCTTTGCCTTTACCAAGCATTTCTGCAGAGACGAAGCCCAGACAAGATTCCCCACTGAAGTCTAGGCACTTGAAGTTACTGCCTTATGACAGGCATTGGGGTTCTTATCTGGTGGCCTCCTCACATTGCTAATAGTTCTGAGGGAAGTTTCTTTTGGAAACTTCCCTCAGAACTATTATCAGTTTAGGGGCCTGCTGATCTCCAACCAGGTCCCAGAACTTTCACATGGCGGTTTGAGCTGGGGAGGAAAGTGACTGGCCTTTCCCAGAAATTAGCCAGCCCACCCTGTCCCCTGAAGTTGGAGGCGAGTGCAGGATGAAAAAATGCCTAGAGAGCCAAGCCTGCCAAGTGCCGTGCACTGGTGGAGGTTTCTGGGCTGCAGTGAGAAGTTATGGCCCCAGGGATAGAGCCTTATCAGCCGGAGGCAGTTTCTCTGAGAAAAAGAAATAACTCCTGGACTATTAACATCGCCAGCCTTTTCTCTCTGCTGCCAGCAACCAGTCAGACCATCTGTGTGGTGCGACTCTGGGGAGGTAATTGGTGGGCAGGGAGGAAACCCAAAAGAGAGGTGTGGAGAAAGATGCCAAAAGGTCAGAGAAGCTGAAAAGGAGCACTTCTAGGAATCGATGTGAGCAGAAGTTGGGAAGCAAGGTGGATATTTTGAGAGACCACTTTATGGCATACAGTGCTTTGTGCCTCTTCCAGGCTTAACCCCCCCCCCCCCCCCCGCCACATATTCTCTATCCTCCCTTTAAACCCTTTTAGCTTGAGGTGGGATATCCTACCCAGAAAAAAATAGGCCTAGAGGGGTCGCATGGTACCAGCACTAGGACAAGAATACCAGTCTCGTTCCTCTACTATACCCCACCTCCTGTCAGCACACCTCAGAAGCTTGCCCTCGAGGACTTGGTGCTGTTCCCCAAGATCTACCTAGTTACTAAGGGGACCCAGTGAGGTCTCCTCCCCGCCAACTCATGTTCTGCCTCCCTGAAATTTAGTTTCTCCTCTAAAAGTGCTGAAGTTAAACCTCTGTTTTTAGAAATTTTGATCCCTGTCTATGATCTGCCTTGGCTTCTTCAACCAGGTAAACAGCTCAGTCTGCTATGAAATTGCCTCATTCTGGAACACCACCCTTGAGTTCAGGCCATTCCATATCTCGGGTGTCCTTTCCAAGCTCCCATCCACTGCTGTTAACCATCCCCTCCTCCTGTTCTCTACCAGGAGGCGGGATGCCCTCCACCATAGCCAGAGTAAGTCTTCTGGCAATGGGAAGAGAATCTTAAATGACACGCCTAAGTCAGTTTCGCCAGATTTTCTTTCTAACTCCCCAATCATGACTGTTATGGTCATCCAATGAAATATTAAAATTTGTCCTTAGTCTTTTTCTTAATCTGTGGTAAAACAAAACAAAACAACACTTCTTTCTACTCTTGACAAAAATGTCCAATAGTACATAGTAAATAAAATAAAAAGCAAAAGTCCCCTGTTCTCACTCATCTACCAGGCCCCAGAGGTAGCCACAAAACATGCACAGTATCACGCAGTCTTCTTTTTGGTTCAAATAGCATATCAAACTATAGTCTCCAACTTAATTTTTTACCTAATAACACTGCTTGACCGTCATTGCATGTTAGTCCCTGTGGATTTATGTCATTCTTTTTAACAGATGCATGGTATTCTAGCACTTGGGTTATAATTTCATAATCTAATCACTCTTAAGATTCCAAAGGATTATCCCTAACAGTGAAAAACTGAAATCACCAACGACCACATAAATTCTCTTAAAAAAAAAAAAAAAAGATTTTATTTAGAGAGAGAGAGAGCGCACACAAGCAAGGAGAGGGACAAAGGGAGAGAAAGAATGATTCTCAAGCAGACTGCACTGAGTATGGAGCCCCATGAAAGGCTCAACCTTGTGACCCTGAGATCATGACCGGAGTTGAAACCAAGAGTTGGGCACTTAACCCATTGAGACACCCAGGAGCCCCTGGAGGAAAAAATTCTCTTTTTAAACTGAATGGTGTGACATTTTAGTCAGTAACCTTGCTGACAATCTCTACCTCACCTTGCCTTACTCACCAAATCTTCTTAAAGCATGAGAGAACTGTAAAATAGAAAGACTGTTTAGAGGATGTTCAGAAATCATTTACAAATGCAAAACACTTAAATATTATTGTTCATCAGTTTCAAAAAGTGATCAAGTCTTAAGTTCAACAACTTTTTTTTTTTTAAGTTCAACGACCTTTGATGGTAGCTGTGGCTCCATGCTATGAATGGGGAAAGAAGAAAAAAGCTAATTTCCCTAGTGACCATTTTGGACTAATCTATATTCATACTAAAATTTTATGATGTTGAGGACTTACAATAGTTACATTCTGTTCTTTAACCATAATTGTGTATATTTGGTTCAGTTCTATAATTAAATGATTCAAGACTACTTCTAATTCTTTGACTCTAAGCCTTTCCCATTCCTGAGACTTTATTTTGATTCATCTCATAGTTAACCAGATTTTGTTGTGTGCTTTTTTTCCTAATTAAATATCTCAGTGGGAAATTTGAGGTCAGTCTGTTCTTTTCTCCTTTGTAGGAAACGTGCTTTTTCTGCCTATGTACCCATGGGACTCTTATATTGTCCTTAAAGCTCAACTAACTTGACCATGTGTCTTTGTGTTAATCTGTTACAAGTTTCTTCCCCTTAAGATCTCCTCCAAAGCACACAGATCATATTTTATTCCCGTGGAGTTTTCTTTCATTTTATTTTTAATATTTTTATTTTCTGGGTCATTTGTTCTATTATATACTTCAGGAATACTGTCATCCCATATGCTGACTGTTATCTGACTGACTGTCATCTTATACTTAGTTTTTATTTATTTGGAGACTCCTTCCCCAATAAATGCCATTTTATTCTCTTCAGCCTGACCTCTGCATCACTGAATATGTTTTCAGCAATATCTGTTCTAATGTGATCTTCATTTCTAGGATAGTTGTATTATCTGCAATTTCATTCATCACTCTTAGCTCACTTTGTCTTCTTTTGCCTCTTCTTCTTTGATCTGATATTTCACTTCAGGATTATTTCACAAAGACCTTCTGTATTTTTAAAATTGAGAGTGTGGACAAATACACGTCTGAAATTCCTTGGTTTGCTAGGATAATTCTGCTTAAGAGTATTATTCTTCATTTGCCTTTTGGTTTTTGAGTTTCTCTGCTCGTTTTTGTTTGTGATTTTTATTCGCTTTTGACGTTATTAATGACCTACATCTATTAAAAACATAGACCCTGCTCTACAGGAAATGCAGCTCTCTCCTGACTTGCTCTTTGTTTGAATTATGGAGAGGAGTCGAGGGGTAAGGTGGAACAGTGGCAGGCTTCAAACTGGGTTTTTATTGGGCTTCAGTAGCTTTTAACCATATTTGCCATATTCTCTGACCTCTCAAGTGAGCATATGGCCCCAGCAAGGTGTAAGCATCATGGGGGAGACCCCTAGCTTTCTAATCTTTTATTTGGATGATTTATGTTTACCTGGAGCTGCTTGTTTGTATCAGTCGACCACCACTAAGCTGACTGCCACTTCCACCCTCTCCCCCTCCCTGCCTCGCCTCCTAAAGAGGAATTCTACTTTGGGAAATAAACATGTCTTGCCCAGTAATGTCCTTCCATCAGTCTGACCACCCGCTCTTCTCGGCAGTGTGGAACAAACCCCCTCAGCCCTTGCTCTAAGTAAAAGAGCATCACCTGGACCCTTGTAACACTTCCCGAAAATTCAGAGTCCTCACTGGAACCCAAGAGGCGTGTTTCAGCTCCTTCTAGCCACCCTTGACTCAGTTCAGATTCACCATTTGGAGGATAAAGTACTTCGAGATTTTAGCTACTTCCTAGTTTTGATGCAGATGGACTTTTCCTATCAAAACTTCATCCATTTTGGGGGTGCCTGGGTGGCTCAGTGGGTTAAAACCTCTGCCTTCAGCTCAGGTCATGATCTCAGGGTCCTGGGATCGAGCCCTGCATCAGGCTGCCTGCTCAGCAGGGAGCCTGCTTCCTCCTCTCTCTCTCTGCCTGCTTGTGATCTCTGTCAAATAAATCAATAAAATCGAAAAAAAAAAAAAAAACAAACTTCATCCATTTTAAACTTCATGTTGTAGGTTTCATGGACAGGATAAAGACAATAGAACTTTACACCAGAACTTTACTCCCTCGCTTATGAGCATTTTGCTTCTCTTAGTTTCATTCAAAATCACTTGCTAAACATTTATTATACTATTGAAAGCTACACTCCCCCAGCACAAATCATCAGTAGTAGAATTATGAAGTTGGCACGAATCATTTACACTACTAACTTAAAAATTTAGTGAGTAAATATTAGATGCAGAACAGTATGTAAGATGCTGCTTAAGATATAAAAATGAGTAAGAGTCAAGACCTACTTTCAAGGAATATTATGGTATAACGTGAGATGAGGATCTTGAAGTAACCATAGTTAGATGCATTGAATGAGGTCAGTGAATCATCTCTACCATTAGGATGTGATCGTGAGGATGGAAATAGCTATGGAGGGTGTGATCACATCCAACTGAAGTGATGATGCAAATCAAAAGGAAAGAAGAAATGATGAGCACCATTCATGCTAAGTAACTTGAGGGAGGGTGGCATGACAGCAAGACACTGGGCTTTGGAGTCATACGGAGGTGGGTTCACCTCTCGGATCGTACAATTACTATACTGACTCAATGAAACCACTCCTCTGTCCGTTTTGCTTTGGTAAAATGCCCAATATCTCCAATCTGTTGTAAGGACTGAGCAGAATAATGCATGTCATGATCCCTGCACAGGGCCAGGCTCACAGTAGGTGTTTTGAAAACGTTTATTTTCTTGCCAAATTAACTCTGTTCATGTTTCATCCCTTAATTGCCATAGCTGTTATATTAACTACTTAACACACAGGAAAGTTTTTTGTTTTTGTTTTTAAAGATTTTATTTATTTGTCAGAGAGAGAGAGAGCACAAGCAGGGTGAGCAGCAGGCAGAGGGCGAAGCAGGCTCCCTGCTGAGCAAGGAGCCCAATGCAGGGCTCAATCCCAGGACCCTGGGATCATGACCTGGGCCAAAAGCAGACACTTAACTGATTGAGCCACGCAGGTGTCCTGGAAAGTGTGTGTGTGTGTGTGTGTGTGTGTGTGTGTGTGTGTGTGTGTGTTTTAAGATGAGTGTTCTTTCCCCTTGTTAATTCTATCTGCTATATAATTGCATAATTCTTTTTTTTTAAGATTTTATGTATTTATTTGGCAGAGAGATAGATCACAAGTGGGCAGAGAGGCAGGCAGAGAGAGAGAGGGAAGCAGGCTCCCCACTGAGCAGAGAGCCGGATGTGGGGCTCGATCCCAGTACCCTGAGATCATGACCTGAGCTGAAGGCAGAGGCTTAACCCACTGAGCCACCCAGGTGCCCCTATAATTGCATAATTCTTAACGATTATCATTGCTCTATTAACTCTCTCTCTCTGAAAAATCCAAAAGAGAGAATCATGAAAGTACTCCACAAACTGTTAAGTAATAGCCAGTGTAAGGAAATAGTATTACTGTCGACCTTATCCCAGGTTCCGGCCTTTAAAACAACATCCCAGCCCCCCTTTGAATGGGAGAAACCTTTAACAGACCCGAACTGGGTTTTACCCTGCTGTGCATTTAGACAATTTCTCTATTGATTGAAGGCTATTTCTCTGAGAATATTTAGAGTCTGCTTGAGGCTGGCTTGGGACCTTGCCAGTGTTTTCTGTGGATATGCAACATTATACACATAAAAAGAAAATAGGTCAGAATCTCCTCTGGTTGTGCTGCCTCTTTCCTTAGCTAAAGGTCATTCTTAATCCTCCCCCAGCTCCCAGAACGCCGTGTGCAATGGGTTTTGAAATGTTCTGGGAAGGAAATGGCTTCTATAAAGAAAAGCAGGGAAGAGATTTTTCATGAGAGCGAAGGGCCCTGCATGTTTCTCAATTCCGTTTAAAACGCTATAAAGAGGAGTTCGAGGGAAACTTCATGTCGGTCTACTTGCCGTGGTTAAATTTTGAAGTTACATCCCTGGACAGAACCCTGGCTGGAAGTTTAACCACAAGCCCTCCGTGACAGAGCATGGAAAATGAGAGGATGCCACGGGCTGGTGTCACCACACCTCGTGCAGAGGTGATATCAACACGGCTGGAGAGTTCCCACGAAATCCAGTGACCACCATGCTGGGACCAGAGTGAGACAACACCACTTCTTAGAAACCCAGCAATGAAGACAAATTCTGAGAATGCCAAGGGGCATCCTCAGACCGCCACAGAAGATGTGGGGTGGAACAAGACATACACACGACAAGGAGGCCAACCTGGAAAGCTGCCTCCTTGCTTCCTCAGAGCTCCCGCTGCTCGTGAGGAACACCAGCTGCTCCCAGATCTCTGCCTGCAGCAGTGGCCAACCAAGTCCATTTCCCAGAGACACTGGCAGGCCCTCCATCACCCTGAGTGTTGGCCACTGGCTAGACCACACAGCAGTCCCCACCTTAGAAAAGCAGTTATTTTCACCATTTGTTGTTCCCTGTGTATGAGCTCATTTCCACACTTCCTAAGGCTACCACACAACTTGAATTCCCTTTTTCTATTCATAGCAGTTGCCTCATCTAGTTTTGACTCAGCCATTATCAAAGCACATGTCACTCTCTCAGACATTTGTCTGGAAATACTATGTATGTAACTCAGGAAACAAGGAAACATGAGCACGCAGGTATCATTCCTTTGGGATGATGTCCTTTATTTTCTAAGAGTGATGTTTTCCAGGCATCTGCTAATAAAAACTATACCTACCTACATACATGCATGCATGTGTAATACATGTACATATTTATGTGCGTATATAAAATCTGGTTGACGCTAACATAATCTGTAACAACCATACACGTTAAAAGAAAGCATGGTAGTAACGTCTCCTGAAACAAAAATGATGAAATGGAAAACTATGTCACTGAAAAGAAGAAACAGAGCATGTTATTTCTAGGATCTATTACATTCTTTTGCTTCCTTGAGCACACACTCTATATTAATGTTGCTAAATTGTGGATATCAGTACATTTCTGCCTCCTTTTAGCCACCCCTCCCTTCCCCCCAAAAAAACCCCAATTCTCCTGAACCAAGAAATGGTAGGTTTTGTGTTTACTTCCATTATGTGGTATTTCCATTCATGCTGGGGAAGTGACTATGTATGTGTTTGCTGTGAAACTGGTAAAAATGCCTGTGGCTACCCAGGCTTGGGGGCTGGAGTTCTAGGAGAATGCCCAGCCCAGGCTTATCTCAATGCCTGAGCTCAGACATTTCCTGCCTCTTCTACCTCCCACTTCTATGTTGCATCTTAATGTGGGCCTTTACTCACCTTCGTCTGGCTGTTAGCCCACCTTTGTACTGATCTCCTTAGCTTTCCTATGGGGTCTGAAACACTCAAATAACATCAAGATGACCCTAACACTTTGTTTTGTCAAGTACTCTGAAACCTTGGCTCCCTGTTGTAGAGATATCTGATCACCGTAGCAAAAGCACAAAACAAGTATATATTGACTCTAGTTCCCAAATGAATTTTACCTTCATTTCTTGCCATTAAACAGAAGTATGGCATTTGGGAATGAACTGGGTAAGTTGAATTAAGTAGACACATTGAGAAGACATAAGTAAAGCTGCTCTTAGTTCACATGGCTGTCCTTTGAACCAAGAGCAAAGAAGCCAAGGTGCTTACCCTTGGGCCCACAAACACCCAGATGGCTCTTAGATAGAATTTCACGGGTCTATACATTTGAAGGAAAAAAAACACTTACTTATTTTCCAAACCTGTAACTGAAATTTTGCTTTTCTTTTAACTATGAAGATAGGCAACAAACTATAATGGTTCCCTATGACTTTGTCACCATTAGTTGTTGCCAGTACCTTGAAATATCATTAATGTTCATCCCTACTTTGAAGGTGTAACACTTACTAAACCCACCAGATCTTATTTAATGTATTAATAAACACCTATATTACTATACCACATCTGTTTTTAAAATTTTTGTCAACATAATTGGTTCCCTTAGTATCCTATGTTTTTTGTTGTTTTTTTTTTTTTTTTTTTTGTCCTTTCAAGAACATCACTCTAAGATGTGGTTCACAGGCTCCACCAGACTTCCAAACAGGGCCGTGGCTCAAAATCAAAGAACGCGACTCCCTGCGCTAGGGTTTTACAGATGACCTTGCGTTGCCGATTTATATATACATCATCCCAGTGGGAGCACGGCAAACAATAATGACTAATGCTCCAGAAATGTGATTTAGGCATGGGCTTCTAACAAGTGTTCAGCCCTCCTGGGTCAAGAAACTTCAATGAAAGGGCGGAGAGAAAGAGAACCCGCTGTCAGCAAGCGTTCAGAACTGCAGAGCAAGCCATTGCATAACCATAGGCTGGATTCGCTGGTTGGCCTTCTTTATCCAGCTTGCTGAGATGATGATATCCCTGTCTTCAAGAATGATCATAGGTTACGAGGTCTGCAGGTTCAAAACTGCCCTCTGAGGCTATTTGTAAGTTCCTCTGACTCTTTCTTCATAGCCTACTGAGTTCCCTGGTTGTTTGTCCTGGAAGTTCTAGCTCATTCCTTTGACTCAGGGTTTCAATTAGACCTTTACAACGGAAGATGATTCTTCGTCTTCAAGAGAAGCTGACTCTGTAGTGTCAGGTCCTGCCGGACTTGAGATGACTCCTCCCTTCATTTCAGTTGATTCATATTCTCCATGGCTGACTCAGAGGCATGGCTCAAATAATGATGACATCCTTTTAAACTTATAAAATTTGAAGGGAGCCAGGGACAGAAATAGAAGGGAAAGCTCGTAGAATGGATGATAGGAATAAAAGGAAAACTGTATACGGAATGAATGACTGCCAGAGGCCCTTTGTCTTGGAATAAAACGGAAACTTAACTAATAATAGCACGTAATTTACATGTGAGTGGGGTTTGTCTAGTCATTATTCAGTTCAAGGTCCTTTGAACCCAGCCAACAGTTACAAAAACTGTATCTCAGAAAACATTAAGGACAGGCCACAGGCCCCATATTGGAAAGTGAGGCTTAAGCCAGGCCAGGGGGCTAGGCCCTCTACTCCCTGCTCTTGGCAGGACTTCTCCACACAACACAAAATCTGAAAAGCCTAGAGTCCTCGGGGGTACTGCTTGAGAAAAACGAAACAAAACATAGAGCTATATACTGGCCGAAAACTAAATGAGACTCAGGAGAAAAACAGTAAACATCAGCACTTCCTAATGTTTATAACACTCACCAAAGATCGAAAAGGACAGGGAAGCACTGTTGGCCATTTGAAGCAAAACAACAACAAAAATGGTAATACATAGAGAGGACAGGATTTAGCAAAGGAAACTGGAGGTCAAAAACCATTGAGAATCTACTTGAAGTTATATTTCAATTTTTTAAAAGGTTATTGCTTATCTATTCTTATCTTATCTTATCTATGCTTATCTATTTAGTTTTTGTTCATATACATTGAAGCATAATATATGCACATTGTATTACCCACAAGGCAACAGGACCTGTGATACAAATAATATCTTCCATGGTTTTTAAGTACATTTCCTATATAGTTTTCTGAATAATAGCCAACAAAAATTATGTAACATTCTTGGGCTTTATTCAAAAATAAGTAAATAACTTCATCTTTGGGTTATTTTGTTTCTCATGATCTCTCACCCAACTACAGGGAAAGCTTGATGCTTGTAAAAAGGAAAAAAAAAAAAACACAAAAAAACACAAAGGAGGATGGAGGGCCCCACTGGTCTCTAAACATTGTGCACGTGAGCGGTTGCTACACAGGTTTCCAGATCCTGATTTGAATCTCAGGGGCCCGAGCTGTGTGTGTTCCACAAAAGGCCATTTGAAACTCTGTTCCCTTCCTGGTCTGACAAAGCCCTAGATGGCTGACCTTTGAGGGATGCACAGGTTGGTTTGGCTTGGCCTCTGATCTCCATGAAGGACAGTGAGCCATGCTCCTCTGTCTGGGAGCTGCTGACTACTTCCTCCATTATATTTAGCTCTTCGGTTATTTTCCTAATGAGCTGTCTGTTTGCCTCCAGCCTTCCAGCCAGAAAATGAATGTGTGCAAATTATAAAGTACCCAGTGCTTGAGACCTACAAGGGGCTGCTCTACACACTTTGAAATCCACCCACTCTAGAGTTCTTGCTGGGGCTGGGTCTTTATTCTTTTTGCCCTGTGGCCTGGCAGGAACATGACCCTCTAGTCATTCTCTCAAATGACCACCTCCACAGCTGCCCTTCCCCGTACCCCCGAGCCTTGCTGGCGTGCTAAGGTAGCTAAGAGGCTGATCAAACACGTGCTTACTGTGGCAGCAATTCAAGGACAAAGGAAAAATTAAAATGTATTTTAATCAACCTGGTAATTGCCACGGGAGAATTATTTACAATTATGACGTGACTCTGAATAGCCTATTTTGAATTATGTGCAGAGGGGTTGGAGAAGGAATCTTAAAGTTTTTTGACTCATGGAACTCTTTGGGTCACCATTAGCCTCTACTTCCTAGCGTCCTACAGACAGGTTTTTGCCCCGCCCCACTCCTCTGTGAATCTTCCACCCAGAGTCAACATGACTCAGAGAATTCAGCCCCACTGGAAATGTGGAATGTGGTGAGCCTCAATCTGCCTTCACATGAACTTCTCCACTCCTGTCGTTGTACCCTTGCATGCCCCCAAGTAACTGGAAATTGTAGAAACTCACTACTTTCCATCTTCAAAGCCAAGTGACATTTTGGTGGTAGCTTGGAATCTTCATTTTCAGGGAGTTGATGGACACCAAAATATATACATGGTTATGTCTTCACAGACAGAATATCGCACGACCCCCGCCTTTCATGTCTTACAAAAGACTTACGTGCACATTTTAATTAGGTCCCATTATATAAAATGGACATTGATATTTTTAATTTTAAGACCTAGGAGGTGCTGTCTAACCAAGCTCTCTCTGAACCAGGAAAAGCATTTTGTACATCGTGGTGGAAAAACCCATCATCAGTATGTCTGTGAGAGTCAACATGGATGGACACATGGCTACTATGCAAAAATGGTTTTCTGCTCAAGGTGACACCAAAGGACAAATGACCTAGAGAAGATCTGGAGTTGATTTAGCAACTGTTAGATACTGCCAAATACTGAGGTCTTGTTTTTAAAAACTTATTAAAAGTATATATACATGTATATATATACATGGATAGTGTATGTTTTTAGAGGACTCACAACAAGAATTCTTAGGGGGGAAAAAAAAAACATTACCCAGAGCATTTAAAATACAGTGTAGGTTTTAAAAGTTAATTTATACATAGCTTTTAGAAATCGTTTTAGAAAAAAGAAAATTACAGGCAGAAGATCCCATGACTTGATTGATGGTGACAATTTTTAAATTATATTTCCAGGGCTCAAACAACCAATACATTCCTGTGCCCCACGTATCCCTACTTTTCCCCCAGTAACTTTGTGCTGGGCAGGAACGAAGGGACAACAGTTGCAGGGTCTGACTGACATTATGTGCCTACTACTTCTCCAGCCCTGGCAGGGCGAAATCATGGGGCTTGGGATTTTATAAACATGAGTTTCTTACTCAATGCTCTGGGGAAGGTAAACTCCAAGTCCTGGCAGACGGGGAAAACGCCTCCCAGTTTCCAAAATTGGACAGTCAGGCCTAGTTTGAACCATGGGATTCAGCTGCCCCAGAGTAAGCCTGGGTGGCCACGGTGTGGCCACATCAAAGCAAAACACACATGCAATTTGGGGACATTCGCCCTGCAAGTTTTGATGGGAATGTGAGTGGGAGGAGAGGGAGTGACAGTCCTTACCTCTTCCTTCCAGGTGCCCCCTTCCCCTGGGACCTCTAGGATAAATGGCTCCCCTCTGTGGTCTGGGACTCTCACTTGTTGGACAAGGAGCTTGTTGAGTCTCACACATGAATGAGGAGCAGATGGAGAAGTAAGCCTCACTGACCACTGCTTCCCTGAGTGATTCCTCTCCCACACCCTTCATGGAAAGCCCTCCACCAAAAAAAAAAAAAAAAAAAAAAAAAAAAAAATCAATCTCCTGACCTTTAAATCTACCTTCTGTCCTACTGAGAGGTTGCCAAGCACAAAGCATTATGGGGACTCCTAGCACAAAGCTAACAGGGCCTGAGCCACCGGAAGGAGAGAGCTGCTCTTTAAAAGCTTTTAAATGCTGTTATATTTTTACAACCACTTACTGAAGAGGTGACTTATTTTCTACTCCTCCTTCCCCAGAAGCACAGCCATTAAGGTTACCTGGAAACCTGTCCAGGAAGCATGTGGCAAACAGCAACCAAGCAATGGAAACATCCAGATCTGTCATCTAAAAGGAGATGCTATCAACATGGTCGTATTTGGGTAGAGGTGGACTGGAAACTTCATTAGTTTGCATGTTCTGGCTATTTTGGGGGTCTGATTACACATGCATTTGGGAAGGGAGTTTGTTCTTAGCTTGGCAGGGGGGGGAGCTGGGTCGGGCTAAGTTGGAAAAGAGGCTTGAGATTGGATGCTACTCATACTATGGACTATCCCGAGGAAGGAAGAAGCACAAGGAGAAAAAAAGGCATCAGAAGGCACTGCGTCTCATCTGGAAGAACTTCTAATCTGCTGGCGATGTGATGAACACAGAGAATGACCCAAGAGCCATCCTCAGGTTTCAGAAGCACAATAACATGCCATGAAATAATGTCTCCTAGGGAGACAGGATTTCATACTGAAGGTGGTTTTGAATAAAGTCTTGAGAGACACGACAGCAAAGGAGATGGGAGAAAAGATGGGGTGGGGAGCGCCTGGCATGGTGTGTTAGCCGGACACGCACACCGAGGACACGAAACAAGATGACGAGAAGAGGGTTTGAGGAGAAATTTACAGTGTTGTTTATTTGGAGGTTTTCATTTTCCTGACTGTATGGGTGGGAAGGGGAAATGACTGCTCTGTCTCTTCATGACCTTAGCTACTGGAGAAAAGCCTTCACATTGTGAAAGCCGGGTTTTTCGCTTTTTTTTTTTTCCCCTTCTATTTCTAAAGAGCTTATTCCTAATGTGTATTTCATTTCCAACCAACACCCCGTCTATGTCAGATGAGGTGATAAAACGTGTAATTATAGAGAAGCAAAGCTGTGACTCAGCTCCTTCCCCGCGCAGCCTTGCCCACAGACGCGGGGCTTTGGGAAGTCCAGATGGCAGAAAAGCATCCACAAAGAGCGGGGACACAGAAAAAAAGGCTGTGTGGCCACTCACGGCACCCATTCCCTTTTGCTCCACCCCCAGAACATGTCCTTTCTCTGATTCAGCATTAAGAAAGCGAACCAACGAAACTGTAATCCTGAAAGGGAAGCTATCGGCAAACCCTGTTGTGAAAAATCAGCTGGAACCCTTAAGGCAAGCTGTGGGACAAGCCCTGGGCTTTCCACACTGAGTGCTCTCCACACAGCGGCCCTCGGTTTGATGAGGGGCGTCAGGGCCTCTGGTGAGTCTGTAGAATATGGCCACGGATCTTGAGCAACCGTGGAGAATCAGACACTAAAAATACAGACAGGAAATCTCTGCAACACAAACAATTCTCAGGAAGGGAAAGGGGGTGAGTGATAAAACCCCAGCCAACGGGCCACACACCTCCCCAATTACACAAAACCAAAGCTGTCAACCTGGGACTACCAAACGACATTCTCGCCAGCCTCTCAGCCTGCGTGTTTCACAGATGGTGGCTTCCTCGGGTAATAGGATTGAGAGAACACTCACCTGAGCATCAGGGGACGTAGCCATGGTCTCGGCAAGCCCTCTTGACTCGTGGGAGACACCTGAGCTCGGCTTCTCTGAAAATGGAATGAGCACATATCAGATTTGCTCCTGGTCTTCCCCACTCACCTCACAAAGGGGAAGAGGTGTTTAAAGGCATGAACTGGAAGCTGGGTACTTCACTGTACCTGTGATATCCCATGGTCTTAAAAAATTCACATAAGCCCTCTCTGAGTCTTAGTATCACCATCTCCAAAGTGATGTGAATTCACCTTACCTATTTTATTCTACAAAGGTCACATATTAAAAATGCCAGACCAGCGCATGGTTCTTTGAGTGAAGAACTCTTGTTTTCTGGCTTTATTCATATCTACTACCCTCATAACTCAGGATCAATCATAATCTCTTAGCAAAGTTTCCTTTTGCATTTGTTTCCTCTCCCGCATAAAACACATGCGCATGCGTGCACACACATACGCGCACACACACACAGGCTAATAAAGACTGAATTCTTTCATTTTCTTCAATTTCCGTACATTTCTGAGTGAGCAAGAACAGGAGAGAATTTACAACACAAGCCAAGAATTACTCATAATATTGCATACATCCATGAGAATATATTACACACACAAGCATCATTCTTCCCGTGTGCCCTAAGGGGTAGGGATAGGGATGAGTTTATTTAGACTAAGCTAAACTCTGCTGGACTTGGTTTTCAAGGTGTTCAAGCTTTTGTGTGCTTACTCACCTGAAATGTCCCTGTCCCTGTGCCTGGAAAGTGCTCAGTGCTTGCATCATGCCCCTCACTCCCGTGGGCCCCCACCCAATTCCACTAAAGCCAGAAACCCTGGGACAGCTGGAGAACCCCCCCGCCCCATCCCCCACCAGTGAGCCCTGGAAGGAAAAAGGCAATCAAGAGAAACCATGTATTTCCTAACTTCTCCAGCCCCCAAAGATCATTTTTCCCAGTAAAAACCTTCAAGAACCAAACACCAAAAGCCAGAAACAAAGCCCAATTAAAAGCACACACACACACACACACACACACACAAATTAACGAGGCATAGAGATTTCTGTAGGAGAACTTTGAGGGAACAATGAGATTTGAGATTACACAAGGTGGGAAAGGGGACTGGACGCGGGTAGGAAAGATCCCAGAAGAACAACCGGCTGAAACTGGAATGAGGACGTAGGTATCTTCTCTGGCATCTATTTCCCTCTAAATGTAGGAGAAGAGTCAGAGCAACACGCTGAGGAGAGTCAGGTGAGAAAGTCACCTTTGTGTGGCCCAGACGCTACCCTGCTACCCTGCATACCTTCATGTCCTGGCCAGAAGCTGCTCCCATCCCCCTCCTGCAGGTGAAAAGCTTTCCCAGCCTGTGTCCCCTCCCTCCCAAATCCAGTCAAGTTAATCCTCTTCAGGTGCTTCTGTTGTAAATCCAGGCTATCGTTCAGGCTCCTTGGTCACTGGCTCAAACCTTTCAGAACTTTCCAGGTCTGTTTTCTCTCCAATTCTAACACCATCTTGTGTCTCTTCCCCAACACCAAAATTCTGCCATAATCCTCAGAACAGATCAACTCTAGTCATCTACATTTTTTTTCTAGGTGCAGAAAACAAAAACCAAACAAACAAACAAAAAAACGAAACAAAACAAAAACCCAAAAAACCAAAACTCTGGGCAGGTTCTCCTCAGTTCATTTCCCCTCAATCACATTTTCAGCTCCTGCTCTGACCAACTCACGGTCTCCAAGAACAATCCCATCCTGGGCCTCCTGCCAGAATAATGTTTTACAGTTTTCACTTGAATTTCTAAACAGCATACTTCTGAACACATAAATAATAGACAAGGCAGACCTATTTTTGGAGCTAAGAGTGACAAAAATCTCAAAATACAAATCTGTCCCAAGTTGGGTTTAAGAAAAAAAAAAAAGTGCCCTTGAAAAAATAGATGTGCTTATGAAATACTCAAATATCTTCGGCGAGCACAAATACAACTGGTCCCCTAAAAGTCTGAGTAAATGTCCAAAGCGAGGGGAAAGGGTCAATGCTGACTGGTTTACAGAAAATGAACCTGAGTCATGGCGAGGTCCTGAAATTTCACATGAACTCATTCTGCCTGTAAATGCCCCAGAACCAATGGTGAGGAAAGCAAACTCTGGCCAGGCACGCAGAAGCACTTTGTTTTCCATTTCGCGGTGACGCCAGATCCCCCGTGCCTCTGACAAAGGCCCTCGTCAAGCCGGTGTGTCATCACTTGCGTTCGCCACGGCTGCAGCTTAGGGTGCGCGAAAACCCACTTCCCGACTTCCCAGTAACTGGGGTGCCTCCCCGGGAGCGTGGGCCGGTCGGCCGGGATCACGCGGGGTGCAGCGCCACCTGCTGGACGCCGCCCGGAAGAGCCGCACCCGAGCTGACCGCGGACTCCCCGGAGTCCCTCCCTGTAGGTGCCCTGTTTGCTTTGAGGCAACGACCGGACCTGACTGGAAGGAGAACAAAAACACTAGCAGAAATACGTACTCTTGATCCCAACCCACCCTCAGGGGCACACGCGATCCTTTCTCGACTATAGAATGGGGCGTGGTGTGTGTGCACACGCCTGTGTGTCAAGGTATAGTGTGGTTGTGCATTTGGGTGGGTCCAGAGGTGATCTCTTAAAGGTTGGGAAGGTGTATCCTCATCATCCTCCGTGTTGGATCTGTGAGGAGCTCTACAGTGGGCAGCTACTCTCACATAAATTATCTCACTGAATCTCCTACTACTCTGTGCAGGGGATAAAACCCTCTCACCCTGGTTCTGCTCTAGCAGAATTACTCATAACCTCACCACGTGTGAGGATGACAGCAAACCAATAAGTTTTCCCCCCTCTCAAGCAACTTCACCCACATGGAGGCAAAGACTCACAGTCCCTCAGCCAGGTGGCACTGGCCATCACTGTGGAGGAGATCCAGAGCACACCCCAAGGGGAAGTAAACTCCAGCCAGCTGTGTGAAAAAATCTGAAGTCAAAACTCAGCCACCTCCAACAGGCTGTACGGGTGTGTCAGAAAACCTGTGCGTGTGGGTCTTTGTCAAAGATATACTCACATATGTCACAATTATGAGGTGACTTTCCCTCAGAGGTTCCTGACCTAAAGCCGTGGGTATTTGTTGAAGCAGGAGGCCTGAAAGACAAAAGTAAAGGTGTTTCATGAAGAATGCCACTGTTTAGCAAGATAGCAGTGTCTACCAACAGTTCTAGAAACATCAGGGATTGACCCAACAGACTGAGTCTTCTGGATTTTCCTGGTGACTGAATAATCCAAACAGTAGTACGGCGAGGGCTTCCTTATGTCAGGCAGTAGGATAAGTACTTTACCTGTTCTTTTCTCCTGTGATCCTCACAACTACTCTAGAAGATAAGCGCTAGGCTTAGCCTACTTTACACATGAGGAAACTGAGGCTCAGAGAGTTTAAGTGGCCTAAGTTTACCGAAATCAGGTGTAAAGATAGGACTCAAGCCCAAATGTGTCTGGCCCAAAGACTATGTTCCCAATGTTTACTGCTTCCCAGCTGTTAGTGCCATACTAGGCAGTGAACTATAGTATATTTTACTTGTTATTTCAAGGCCAAAATGACTCATCAGCCACATGACCACACCAGTCATTTTCACTGACCCCTGGACTACCCAAGCAGGGCCTGAGGAAAGCACTTTCGTTCATTTTGTTTTGAGCCAGGATGACAGACCAAGAATGGCTGGAACAAATAGTTCTAGGTCAGAGGTCAGAGGACAGACCCGGACTCCCAGGGCCAAAACAAACAAGGCTCTCTGTGCCTTGTGGGGGCCCACAGGCTGGGGCTGGCACCCATGCCTTGGGATGGGATGACGGGGTGTGAAAGGTGGCCTCCCCCATTCTTGGGCAGCTGGGGTGGATGAGGAAAACATCGTCCTGCCTTCAGCTTCCTGTTCTGCCACATACCAGCGGGGAAGCTGTGTGACGGCCAAGAAGGGCAGCCTTCGGCAGCGTCATCTCCCAGAACTTCACATAGGCCAAAGCTTCTCACTCTAAAGTGGCATTAATGACTTCCATGCTGAACTGTCATCAGGTCACACGACCCAGTGTGTGAGAAGGTGCTGGTCGCCCCAGGGTTCTGCAGATACAGTGAACGTATGGTTATCGGTTTCACAGCAAAACAAATATTTTATTAATTCTGGAATGTGCTTGTTGGAGAAATGGTAAAGGGATATTATCTGTGCAGTCTTTTGCCCTCTGATAAAAATTCTGGGCAATTATACACTTGGAGATTTCTGTGAGGCGGTTTGACCTGCCCGGCTAACCCAAGTGACATGTTCATCAAAAGCATCCTATGGGGCCCAAGTTCACGTCTACTAACAGCAGTGCTATCTTCCCCCATTGAGCCAAACAGTCTTAAGAGCAAACAAAAATAGTGCCAGGTGTACATATAAAGGCTCTGAATCATTGAACACTACATCAAAAACTAATGATGTACTATAGAGTGGCTAACTGAACATAGTAAAATAAATTTTTAAAAATAAATAAAATAAAAAATTCTTAAAAATTTAAAAAAAAAAAGAAAGAAAGAAAGAAAGAAGGCTGTGGGGAGTGCTGGAGAGACGAAGTGAAGAGGGGAGTGAATGCCAAAGCCCAGGGCCTCCCTGTGGAAGCAGGGCACTAAGCCCCAGCTGGTCTCTCTCCCAGCCCTCCTAAGAAGGCCCAATCTGCCCATCAGTGCAGGGCAAAAGGACACTGGAAGTCTAGGCGACACAAGCCTCAAGCCTTCTGACAAAAGTCTTTTGTCTAGGAGGTGCTGGGGGACGCCATACAACATATTTCTTTCTAAATTGATTTTTTTTCCCTCCTAAATGTTATCTAAGTCCTGGCAAGCTATCTCCATGAGCTGATTTTAAAATATCATAAGGTATTTTAAAATACCTTATGATACGTGAAAAACCGCCAGCAGCATGAATGTCTACCATGAGGGGAATGGTGAAGCAGAGGCTGTAGTCTATAATGTTTACAAGAGCTTATTAACACAGAGAGAAGAGCCATAACATAAAGGAAGGCTTGTGTCAGGCTCTAGCAGAAAAGCATAGAGAAAAGCACAGGCGGAACTATCTTACGGTGGCGTCGGATAGTAGGAAAGATAAATGATGACGGTGATCATTATGATACGGTATGAACTTGTGCATTTGTCAAAACCCACAGAACTGTATAACACAAAAATAAACCTTAATGTGAAGAAGGCAGTTCAGCTAATAATAGTGTTTCAATATTGGTTCATCAATTATAACAGCTGTACACCTCATGCAGGATATTAATAACAGGACGAGCTGTATGCATGGGAAGTATGTAGTATTGGTTCAGTGTTTCTGTGAACCTAAAACTGTTCTAAAGAATAGTATTTTACTTTTGTTAGCAAACTAAAAAACAAATAAATGAAAACCCAGAAGGAAATAATTAAAATGCTAACAGTACTGTTTTTTGGATGGTGAGATTATGACTATTTTCTTTTTTGTTGTTGTTATTTTTACTCTTCAAATTTTCTACATTCTAACTTTGTCTCTTTTTACCTATGTATGTCACTTTGCCAACTGGGAAAAATAAATGTACGGTTTTACATTCTTGTCTGGGTGGCCAGTCTCTGTGACAGAAAATGTATTTGCTCCAAGAGTTTGGTTGTCTAGTTCCTTATACACAGTAGGAACTTAATAAATTTTGTTTATAAAACATAAGCACCTTTAAATATGTCGTCACCTCTGTCAGCCTTGGAGCCCAAGAATTTGTTGCCTCACGGCTCAGAAGACAGCAGATTAGAATAAAAATTGTGAGAGAAAGGGCTCAGAGCCTTGAAGGATGAGCTGGATGGGTCTCTGTGAATTGAAAGTCTCTTTTCAAGTAGCCAGAGGCCTGTTTGGGCATCTTTAGAAACACCCAGGAAATGGCATTGACTGTCAGGAGAGTAATGGGTGCTGAGATAAGACAAGATCCCAAGATGTTGTATAATTAAGCAAGGAGAATCGTATAGAAATTAGTCGTAGTACTGGTTTGAGGACTGGGGAAGGTTAAGCCAGGAAAGCTCTTCACTGAGTTCCTGATTCCTGGCAAACTGGTCAAAAAATGGTAACTGGTATTTGAGAGCATCAGAGGAGTTTGTTATATTCTAGTTTTAGAGCAAATCTTCATAGTAGAGGTGTTTTGCAGTTTACAATGAATCTTTGCATTGATCTCATTTCCTGCTTTCTTTTGTTCATTTGCCATGTGACCCTTATGAGCTTCTCGAAGACAGAGCCGTGTGTTATTTGTTTTTGTATGGCCTATGTATGCCTGGCCCATTGTTGGATTAAAGGTAGCTGCAAATTTTTTGACATCTCCCACCAAGAGATGCAATCTATTTCTCCTTCTTTTGAATCTGGGTTAGCCTATGACTGCTTTGAGCAATGGAGTAGAGTGGAAGTGGCATTATGCCAGCTCCAAGCCTAGTCTTAAGGAGAACTTGGTATCTTCAAGCCATGAGTGTTCACATACAAAATCCAGCTACCCTACTGGAGAGCCCATGTAGGGATCACATGGAGAGGGAGATGAGCCCAACTGAGCCCAGCCTTCCAGCTGAACTTGCCAAAAAATCAGACAAATACATGGCGCCATTTTGAACGATCCAGGTCAGATCAGCCACCATCTGCCTGTCCCAAAGGACCCCAGCTGACTCTGCGTAGAGCAGAATAATCACTCAGCTAAGCCCTGCGTAAATTCCCAGCTCACAAAACCATGAGATGCAGTAAAATGGTTAATTCAGTCACTAAACTTTGGGGTAGTTCATTATGAAATAAGAGATAACTAGAATAGCTCTTAATGAACATTTGCTGCTGGCTGGCTGGCTGGGTGGATGGACGGATGAATGGATGGTCGGATGGATGACTTAAGGGGCCATTGTCTTTCCTAGAGAAATGATGCTCAAAGAGCTAAAGAACCTTGCCAAAGCTATCAAAGTGCACGTTTGTCATTCACCCTCTTCCTCCAGGATTTGAACCTCCTCCTTCTTTTGGAGAATCCCCTCCCATTTGAATGTGGCTGGAATATAAGAGTCTAAGTTGGAAGAGGGCTGCTCCATTTCTTGGCTACCTCCAGTACTGCTGTGAGAAGTCGGCTGTCATCTGACTCTTGCTCCTTTACAAGAGGGTAGCATCTTTTGCTAGCAGCTTTTAGACTTTTCTTTTGTTTTTAAAACTTTTCTTTTGTTTATAAAACTTTTAATTGCTCTACAGTTTGTCTGGGTGTGGGTTTTTCTTTATCTCTCCATGTGGTACACCACAAGTCTAGTTCATCTGAGACCTTTAAAGTTCTTTAATTCTGGGAAATGTACCTCCATGATTTCCCCAAATATTTCCTGTATTTGGTTTTTAGTTTTCTCTTTCTCTGGAACTTCTGTGGTCTGGATGTTAACATCTTTACTTCTTTCCTCCTTATGTCTTAGCTTTGTTTTCATACTATTGTCTCTTTATCCTTTTTTGCTCCCTTCTGGGAAAGTTCCCTTAACCTTATCTAATTCATTCTTCAACTCTATTTATCCTACTACTTACCTTATATATTGTGTTATTTCAGCTATTTTAATACTTAATATTTCTATTTAGATCTTTTCATGACCTCCTTTGCTTGTTTCAAATTACTAATATATTGTCATTTTCTTCAGGATATTTATATCAAGCTCATTTTATATCTTCCTTCTATTCGTTTTAGTATTTTTGCTTGCATAGTATGTATTGTCCAAATTGGGGTACTTTCTGTCCTTTGAGCTCATACTGAAAGGGGGAATCAGCTATCCTCTGAATAGGAATAGGAATAGGAATATCCTCAGGAATAGAGTTTAAGGAAAAAGAGGCATGCACCCAAGCACTAGATCCATTGCCCCTATTCCCATCTGCAACCCCTTTATGGAGAAGCACTATGGAGGTGGGTAGTTTGTTCATAATTTTTAAAATCTATGTTTCTTTCTTGCTTCTGTAGTTTCTTCAGGGTTGATCTGGGGAAAGGAGCTTCAGCCATGTCAGCTGGGCAACTGTCAGGAAGTTCTGATTCCAAATAATTAATTAATTAATTAATTTCAACTAAAAGGACAATTAAAAGAGGAAGAACTCACATGTGAAGCAAAGCTGGTTCCCAGCTCGTGGGGGCGTGGATTGTTGGCTCTGAGTGTCCCTACTGTCATTTTTGCCATATAGTCACCCAGTGGTCCCATGCCTGGCCTGCAGAAGCAGCTGATCTGACCACAGAGCAATAACATCTAGAGTCCTGGCCTCAGTGACCCCGTCCACATCTGTGTTTGAAGTTTCTGCAGCACTCGGAGACTGATTCAAAATTGCCTAAGACGTTTCTTCATTGCTCATTTCAAACACATGCCACAATTGCCCAAGCAAGTAGGAAGAGAAGGAGGACAGTCAGCTACAGGGTGGACTTCACCAAGGAAAGCCTGGCTTGGCCGCTGCCACCGCAGCAGCAATGGGCCAGGTGGACAGGGACAGGACATAGAGCTTCATGTTACACAGAATAGCAGGTCTAAGAAACAATAGGGCCTTGTTCTGTATTGCTTACTGAGAAGTGTCCTCAATATCTCTTTGCTCTGAGAAAGTCATTTCCTTGGTAACAAAGGCACGTCCTTGTGTGCTGTGCTGAGAGTCTACAGCAAAAGGCCAAGGCTATGACGTGTGGGTGCGCACCAGTGCTGAGCTTTTGAAACAGGTTTTTTGCAGATGCTCATATACCAACAAATGACCTCTTAACCCTGTTTCCTTAAAGAGTTCAGAGTTAAAATTTTCTAAGTTTCATAAGTTAGAAAGAATCAGAATGACAAATCTTTTGAATATCAGTGTCTGACCCTGAACTTAGGCCTGAAATTTTTAGCCTTATTCCCACTGGTTAGGGTCAAAATCTTATTATCCATTCCTCTCCATGCTAAAGGAGGTTCCTGTTCCTGCTCCTGAATACTATATCATACTTTCAATTTATTTTTTAGAAAGAGAGCACACAACGGTGTGTGCATGCATGCATGGGATTGTGGGGGGTAACCATAGGAGGGTGGGAAAGGGAAAGAGAAACTTATGTAGGACCCATGCCCAGTGTGGATCCCGATGCAGGGCTCGATCCCAAGACCCTGAGATCATGTCCTGAGTCGAAATCAAGAGTTGCATGCGTAGTAGATTAAGCCACCCAAGCACCCCATACTTTGAGTTAGAAACATTCTACCATCTAAAGTCTATGCATTATTATTCATGTAAACTTTTATAGAGATATAATTAAAATATCTCAATGACATGTTGTTATTATACACAAGATACCAGTGAGTGAATAAGATGATAACAGTTGTCACATATCAGTGCTTTACATACACTTATTTATTTGTGCCTGTCAACAAGTAAAACAAAGGCCATCAAAGGTAAGGGGCACGAGGCTGGCTCAGTGAACATATGACTCCTTTTTTTTCTCAAGATTTGTTTATGATTTGAGAGAGAGAGCACATGCATGTGTATGAACGTGCACGCACGTGCACACACACACACACGCACGTGAGCAGGGAGGGGCAGAGGGAGAGGGAGTGAGAGTCTCAAGTGGACTTGAGCATGGAACCTGATGCAGGGCTCAATCCCACGACCCTGAGATCATGACCTGAGCTGAAATCTAGGGTTGGACTCAACCGAGTGAGCCCCCCAGGTGTCCTGAGTATGCGACTCTTGAACTTGGGGTTGTAAATTTAAAGCTCCACATTTGATGTAGAGATTAGAGATTACTTGAAAATAAAATCTTTAAAAAAAATTTAAAAAGAAGACCATTAGAAGTAATAAAGAAGTGGAGAAGAGACAGATAGATGGATGGATGAATAGATTTAAAAAAAAAAAAAAAGCGAAGTCTACTGATTTGCCAGACAAAGGAGCACAGACTAGTGAAAAAAATTCACGGAGTAAGTCAGGGTTCACGGAGAGGGAAAAATCAGAGTTTTTAAAGTCCTGGGGGTAGGGAGGTGTTCCTGTGGTTGTTGCTGACTAAGGCATGAAAGCTAGTACTCTGGAGAGGACAGAAGGAATCCATGGAGTTTAAATACAGTTGGCTGAAACAAACCATACTCCAAGCTCATTCCTTAGTAAAGCCTTCAGTTAGGACCACTAAGAGTCTGGGGTTTCAAGGTCAATACAAGGTCCTGGTCCTTTATCAGCTCCAGCTGGTCAGAACCAGCTGTGAGAAAGACACCGGGGTTTGTGATTTCTCCTTCGCCAGCACCACGGCCGGCGGAACCTTTTCCTTCATGTTCTTCACCACAGCCTTTAAGACAGTGCAGGTTTTATTACCCCCCCATTTTACAGAGCAGCAGATGAAGGCACAGGAAATGTTAAGGAATTTGCCCCAGGGCAAGACAGAATTGGAACCTGGGCAGGGGAGTTCAGAACCCACATGCTTAACCCCTCAACAGCTGAGCGCAGATCTAAAATCCATATTGATATACGTTGCTTATGTAAAATAATTCAAATTATTTAAATTATATTTACCAAACTTATTTCCCCATCTCACCTAAACTAAACAAACAAATATCAGTTCAAAGAGTGCCATGAGTAATACTATGACCACATGCTAGATTTAACTTGGATCTGCCTTTAACCTTAACAAACTGCTTGGTACATGTTGAATATTTTATGAAGGTAAGAAAAGGATATATTTGCCTTTTAATTTTTTGCATCTTCTGTCACCATAGGAACCAAGTCTGTCTCTCTACAGCCCTATACCTTATACCAAAACCATCCTGAAGGAGCAGGGGTCCCCTTTATAAAGACTTTCTCACAGACATCCCCTCCACTCATCCCAGACTTACCCACTCCACTAGTTTAAAACCTCATATGAGGAATATTATCTTTTTTTTTCTTTTAAAGATTTTATTTAATATTTACAGAAAGATAGAGAGCACAAGTAGGCAGAGTAGTAGGCAGAGGGAGAGGGGGAAGCAGGGTCCCTGCTGAGTAAGGAGCCTGACACGGGCCTCGATCCCAGAACCCCGGGATCATGACCTGAGCCAAAGGCAGACGCTTAACGCACTGAGCCACCCAGGTGCCCTGAGGAACATTTTCTAAGTGAAAATTAATTGCAATTGCAATTAATTGCAATCTTTTCCTTGCATCTTAAACTCCAACAAAAGTGAAGCATCTCTTGGATTTAGAGGAAACATTGTCTTCTCATTTGGGGAGATTTAGTTTTTAGAAATCGACAATCTCTGATTAATCTGATGACTGAGAAAGTTGGCTAAGCTGCCTAATGGAGTTTTTAGCTCCATACGAGTGTCACCCAAAATAATGTAATGTGACTTTCACCTCACCAGTGAAAACTGTCAATAAGGCAATTCCAAAAGAGAAGCCCCCAAAATTTAAAGATCAGTGATCTGCCATTGGAATGAAGGAACTGCCTCCCAATATGATTTTCATGATAATATTTAGGTGTACACATGTCAGTATGTTTGTTAGAAAACGCCATGTGATGCAACGTGAGTCATACCTCAGATGAACATTGAATTCAAGCTTATAGACAACCGCATGGCTTCCCTTCTTGCCAAGTCTATGGGTTATAAACCTAAATATAGATGGCCAAGTAAGATTTCACTAGGATAAAGAGTTCCATGGCCAAGAAAACAGTAAGTAAAGGACTACAGTATCTTTAGGGCCCTTTACAACACAAAGATTCTAAGATTCAATATTTCAAAAGAGCTTCTGGCAGCTTGAATTATTTTTCAGCAGTGAGTTCCCACTGAATCAACTATATTCTTTCTCCAAATTTCTCTTGTAAATGATGATGATCATTTATAGGCTGGTATTAAGAATCTTGTCACTGAGAACCCTTTCCTTAGACTCATTAGCACTGAGCTCCAGGCAACTGAATTAATTAGTTTGGGAAGTAGCTTCAACTCCCACTTCTCCAGGACCCAAATAACCAGAGAGCTCAGAGAACCAGATTTATTTTCTGCACACAGCTTTGCTAGAAGGAAATGAAAAATGTCAATATTATGACTATTCCTAATACTGCTACTACCAATAATCATAATAATGGTTACTATTTATTAATAAGTACTATTAAAGACTTTACATTTTTTCTTTATTTGGATATGTAACATATTACTTACCTGAATGCAAAGGGTATAAAAAGAAATAGCATCAACAAATTAAACATCTGTGTGTGTGTGTGTGTGTGTGTGTGTGTGTGTTTTCTTCCTTTCCCCAATCCCTTGGTTCCTCTCCTTGGAGACCACCAGAATGATTAGTTTATTAGGTATTCTTCCAGGATAACAAAACAAATATGTATTGCTATATCGTAAATCATACACATACACATAAAATATGTATGTGTGTGTATATATATACATGTATGTATATATGTATTTCCATACATACTTTTTTTTTGTTTCCCATGTGAAATATAGCATTCCAGTGATACTGTTCTACATCTTCCTTCTTTTAATATTTCTTAGCCAGTTCTTTTTTGGTAAGATTTATTTATTTATTTGAGAAAGAGAGAGAGCATGCATAAGCAAGCAAGACAGCAAGTGGGGGAAGGGCAGAAGGAGATAAGCAGACTCTTCACTGAGCACAGAGCCCGACATGGGGGCTGTCGACCCCAGGACCCATGAGATCAGGACCTGAACTGAGACCAAGGGCTGTACACTTAACCAGCTCAGCCATCCAGGCACCCCTCTCAACTAGCACTTTCTATAACCCTCTTTCTTTAATGGTTACAGGCTATATTATTTCTGGATGTACAGATTTTTAAAAATAGAAACTTAGATGAGATAAAAAGTGTTTTATATATTTTTACAATCTGTCACATTTATAGCACTCTATAACAATAACTAGCGTTCATTATGATGACACTCATCTGTTCTTGGAATCATCAAGATAAAACTAAAATTATCTTTATAGTTAGTATAATTAGTATATATATACTAGCATATGTTACATATATAATCTAGTACGCTTATTATAATGTTGCTTAAAATCATATTCTCAGCAGAATTGTTTTTGGAGATCAAAGATCCCTGAATGCTACTTACCTCGCTCTCCATCCATTGGAAAGATTTCTCATAGTCATTCATCTCCCGCACACTGTTCTTCACCACCACTAGATGGCGCACACACATTAATGTCTCTACCTGAGCCTCAGGGACACTTTCACCCTACACGTTGTCCTAGGTTAGGCCCCACACTGGATAAGGGCAGACCTGAATGAAATTGCAGCATATGAAGTATGTTTTTAAGCCCCATATAATTTACCCAGATCCCCAGAATGAGGACGAGAGTGGTAAGGCCCTCTAGTCAGAAAAGCAGAAGTCTCTTTACGGTGCTGAGGAAATGACTAAAGCGGGTGGGGTACAAGTGACTGGCCCAGTCTTTTTCCTCCTGGTGATGCTTCCAATAGTAACTTAATCTCCCACTCCAGGAACTGGCCCAGTGAGGCTGAAATGTGAGGCCAGCACCCAGCTCACAAAGACCTCTTCCGTGACCTTCCATCTACCACAGCCGGGCCGGCCTGTGCACAGGGGAAATAAAGCTCTAGACAGAGCACCAAGGCGGGACCCTCCAGCGTGCTGGTCCTGCTCTGCCCTGGGAGGTGCTCCGGAACAGTCAGCACAGCAGACTTGCTACAGAGGGCAAAAATCCATATTTCCCCAGTCTATGAGCAAAACGTCTCTCCGCAGTTCCTACCGTTCTTTCCATTACATTCGGTTTCTCAAGCAACTCTTGAGCCACTTCCCAAAAGAAACACAAGGATACACCAACTTCACTGGAAGACAAATCCTCATATCCAGGTCAGTTTGCAAACACGGGGCAGGGTGTGTGTGGTGTGTTCCCAAACGCTAGTGGAGCACAGAGAAAGATGGGATCTGCACAGACCAGGGTACTGACAGAGTTTCATGAGAGCTGGCACTTAGAATAAGAGAAGTGTCATATTTGGAGCTGGAAAGGCCTTGGCAAATATCTACAGGAAAGGGCGGTGGGAGGGGCGGGGGGCATTCCAAACAGTCCCTCAGAGTCCCAGAGCTTCAGGGACTTACTTCAGGAGCCCCCTGTGAGGCCCAGTTGTGCGCAAGCTACGTCGGAACCCAGAACCTCCTCACTCGGTTTCTGTTTTTGTTTGTTTGTTTGTTTAAGCTGGAACCACTGGTCTCATCCAAATTGCTCACTTTACAAATGAGAACATTGAAGCAAGCTGGGGGCTTGCCCTAAGTCACACACAGTGGAGACCATTTTGGATATGGTACAGAAGGGAGAATGAGGAACAAGAAAGAATCAAATTTCATCTGGCGCGTGGGTTCGAAGGGAATATGTGTCAAGCCATGTGAACCTAAAGGCAGTTTAGACTTACTTGCCTCTCAGGTTCAATTAAGAGATACATTTCCTCTTACGAGAGATAAAGACATGGAGCAAGACATATTTCAAAGTTACTAAACCCAAGCCCACACCCACAGAACTTGAAAAGTAACAGAATACTCAGACCCATTGTCCAGACACACTTTTTTTTCCATCTTTTCACTTGCTCTCTTAAAGCCATTTCCTACTCTGTGTCAAAATACAGTTAAGAAAAAGGCAACCCTCCCTCCTGGGAGGCTGATCCAAGCCCGCTCAAGCCCCGGATCCAGACTTGGCAGTGGCTCTACACTATTGATGTTGGCAACAAATCCTGTCTCATTGTAAAATGTTTTCTCTTTCTCACCAACTTCTGTTTCCCCTTATTTCACAAATGTGAAATTCATTTCAGACTAGCTTCAAGAACTTAAGTCAAGAGGTGGGTTGGGAAAACCAAAAGTGAGCACGGAAAGATCAACTCTTAAAAAGTGGTGGGAAATCTATGATCTGCGTCACGAGGAAAAGGACCCTTTTGCTTTTCTACTCCCTTGATGAAGAGAAAACAGAAGGTGGCCCCTCAGTTTCCTGCTGTATTTAGGTGAAGAAAGCCCACCTCAAACCAACTTAAGCAAAAAAGGGAATCAGTTAGGCTAAGCGATGGAAAGGTCCAGGGGCGGGTTATGCTTATCCGGATGCAGGTATACAAATAGTGTCTTCAGGCATCTATTTCTCCCTCCCTTGTCTCCACTTTATTCTTGTCTCATCCTTACTCAGACTTTCCTAAAGGGAAGGCAAAATTTCAGCAGTTGCAGGCATAAAGCCTCCCAAGGAGGGAACACCCATGTCCCAATGGCTCTAGGTATTGGGAATTGCATCTCACTGACTTGGATGGTACCACATGCCTCTCTTTGAACCATACTGGTTTGGTTCTGATGGGTCAGCCTGTCTCACATGCCTGCTCCTGGCACTGGAATTTGAGAACTAACCAGGGGTCATGTCCCATGAGAACGGAGTCCTAAAGGATAGAACCCAAACCAAGGGCCAAGCATAGGAGTGGGGTAGTTCTCCAAAGGGGAAAGAGAGGTTCTGGCACTGGAAGAAGGGATGTAAAGCAGGCAGAAACCCTTCATCTGCCCAGCTCTGCTGCTCTCCATGCGAATGGGAGAAGGCACATCTGGTACTCGTGGTCTTCTACAGATCAGTTAACTAACAGCAACGGTTAGCTAAGCTACCCCACCCATTCAAGGATGTGCTCGTTCAACAAATGTTTATTTGTAATAGGTTTTGAACTTGGACTGAGCTCATGCAGGGAGTGTCATTGGGTAAACTGGCTTCCAGAAGCCACTGTGTCAGGAAGTACTGCAGGCTGATCAGGTCCCTAGGGCTACATTTGGAGCCTCAGCTGACATCAGCTACCTTTCTTCCTTTCTGCAGACCCCGGGTTACCAGCCGTTTTGTTTTTCTGTCTACTCTGTTTCCTGGGAGTTTTTTCTTCTCCTAAGTTTAAAGAGGACTAGGACACATCCTTCCAGCTACCTCTGATACTCCTGAAAATGAGGAGCGTGATTTTCTTCCTCATTAGACCTAGAGGCGCACAGAAGACTGGGAGCAGTTCAAAG
This sequence comes from Lontra canadensis, assembly GCF_010015895.1. Classification (NCBI taxonomy): domain Eukaryota; kingdom Metazoa; phylum Chordata; class Mammalia; order Carnivora; family Mustelidae; genus Lontra; species Lontra canadensis. The sequence continues at coordinate 19,238,779 of NW_022630998.1, forward strand.
ATTCAGAAGCCTTTCAGTTTCCTCACGCTTATTCCTGATCATCATCCTTTTCAGGTTCCTAACCTTAAGGAGTTCCTAAACCTTCATGACATCTCTGTCTCCTCTTACACTCATGAAGTGGAACCCACCCCCAGAATCTCTCTCCTGCCCCCATGGATGACCAGTCCCGGCTACCACTTCCTGTCATGTAATTCTCACCCCTCCTCTGAGGGAGGTGGCCATCTTGCTCAATCTAATATTGCCCATCAAGGAGGACACTGGGGGCTGGAGAGATGAAGTCATTTGCCTGAATTCACATGACCGGTCAGTGACAGCATGGGACTGAACCTAGGTCTGCCTGACACTGAAGCCCTGCCCTTGACAATTACACACTGTCCTCCATGGCCTTCTGCTTCAGAAAGCCCTCTCACAGCCTGGAAGCCTGAGGGCACAGAATGATAAAACCAAACATGGGTGTTCTGGAAGACCACTCAGGAGCTCCCAGACTCAAGAGCGCCATTTGCATCTCCAGGGGTCTCAGGGATTTCAGTCTCCATGTCTGACGAAGCAGCCTTTCCCCACAGCCAACATACACAGAAGACGTTATCCTTACAGGGGTCTTCTCCATGCATTACCCCAGCTGGTGCCTAACCAGAATCACCTCTGTCTTATGTAGTTGAGTGTTTCTCAACCTATGTCATCCATGTGCCCTTCTGATAAGTGCAAACTTCTTACTACCACTGTCCCAACATCTGGGATGGTCCACGGTGGTTTCTTCCCTTCCATTCTGTCCTTTGTGTTCCTCCATCTCACCAGCCAAACCATTTCCCTGATTCTTCATTCCCTGTAGTTTGAGTTATAAGATGAATTGCCTTTTATAGTCTCCATGTATAAAACTATTTTGTGATGGTGAATATGATTTTCAGAATATGCCCAGCCATACCTAAAATAGTTAACAACCCAGATGGCCTGAGCCCCAGCCTATCAGAGCTGCTGCTGGCCCTTCCAGCCCCCCGGGGATCACCACCAGAACATCAGCCCACCCAGCCAGGAGTCTCTGCTGCACTTCCCAAGGGCACGTCTCCCACCATCACAAATGAGAAAAACTGAAGTAGGTCCCAGTGTTTCTGCGAATGTTGCCACCAAACTCCACCAGGTGAGGAAGAAACAAAAATGGAAATTGTGTAATTCTCTTTCTCCTTTCTTTTATATACAACTTCCTTCCTAACCAATTTCTTCTTGTACAAGAGCAGAGGATTTTCAACCATGATTAACAACAGCCCAGTGGGCTACTGAGTGTCAGAATGAGGACCTAGAGTCGATCAGGTGGCGTCACCCCACTACTCATCTCAAAATGCAACTCTTAGGAAACACCAGGCTCCTATCCAGCAGCCACCCACTTAGTCCTCCCAAAGGAAGCTCGTGAACTTATGAGGGCATGAGGTATGTGGTTTTGTAATCCATGAACATTGACCCAGTCCTGGAAGAACAAGCCAACACCCAAGCCTGAATACTTCTGCTCTTTCTTTTAGTAGGGAGGGACTGTGGTGACAGCAGGAAACTTGGAGGACCCATGCCCATCCTGTGAACACAGCTCCCAGCATAGAGCCTCTGGGTCACGTCAGAAGTGCAGAGTGCTGCTTGGCCCAGCAACACAGCAGGAGGGCCCCAAAGAGATAGGACCAGAGTCAGAAGGAAGGTAAAAAGTTTCACAGATATACTGCAGTCACTGAAGGGATTTATTATTAAGTGCATGTGAAGAACCCTCTGTTGATTCCCAGAAATAACTGGAAGTTCTTCACAAGGACCATTTCTCCACTGGAAGATTCAGAAAGGGGGAAAAAAACCACACACGAATAAAAACAGTGAAACAGTGGGGCGCCTGGGTGGCTCAGTGGGTTAAGTCTCTGCCTTCGGCTCAGGTCATGATCCGGGGGTCCTGGGATGGAGCCCTGCATAGGGCTCTCTGCTCAGCAGGGAGCCTGCTCCCCCACCCCCACCTGGCTGCCTTTCTGCCTACTTGGGATCTCTCTCTGTCAAATAAATAAGTAAAATCTTTTTAAAAATTTAAAAAAAAAACCAGTGAAACAGATGTTATATTTTTGTTCACAAAAAATACGGCATATTTAATTTGATATTTAATTCAATCAAATCATATGGGGAGCCTGTGAGTAAGTGAGTAAGCACTGCCAGGAATGTAAAAGCAGGTTTCCATCCTCAAGGTCCTACTGCAAGCCCATTAGAAGTAAGTTAAGATATTTCTGGATTCTGGGGAAGCAAAAACCTGAATGAGCAGCTCTTGAGATCTCTTGAGGATCACCTCAAATCTCAATACCTGAGCTGAAAAAGCTCCCAAATTCCCCAGTATTAACAATTTCTGGAATTAATCTCTCTTGGTCCTCTGACTACGGAGTGCCCTCCAGCCACGCGTGCAACATACAGCCTCCCTCTCAGTTCTGGGAGAGAACACACTTACAACACAAAGAAATACACTGTAACAGTATGTGCAGACTGAAACAACCCACAACTCCAGCTGTAGGATGTTGGTTATGTGTGTGGTGGCACATTCATGAAATGGAATACTAAATAGCATTTACAAAGATGAGTGGGAGGGGCAGAGGTAAATCCGCCAGACCATTTAAGAAAAAATACATAAATGACTATCTCCAGAAACGTGGTTGCATTTGAGAGAGGAACATGAGGCTAGAGATCAAGAAGAGGGGGCAGCATGTCTTCCAAGGTGATTTGGGGTAGCAATGACCCAGAGTTACTTTAAAACATTTCCAATAAGGAAGAAGGGAGAGGAGAAGCTGCCCACACAACAGCATTAGGGCACAAGTTTCAACTTCACTGAAGATGTCCTGGAGAAGGCACAGGGGACCTTTAGATCCACACTCCACGGAAAACTGCAGAGATTTCTGGTCCCATAGTCCCTCTTGGAACACGTGCTCCCAGGAGCTCTGCTGCTGGTTTCTCCCAATCACACAGTCAGCTCTGCAGACCCTATTCATGCGCTTTCCTTTCTCCACACACCAAACTTCAATTCTTCCCCCTCCTTTAAAGCCACTAGAGGAAACTTTCTTCTTCAATGACCTACTGGTAAACCAGTAAATCTCTGCGTGTGGTGGGAATCATTCCACTACCCTAGAGCCCAAGAGTTCCCACCATTGCTTAGTTTCTCCAAAGAAAATGAAATCCGGCTGTCCCCAGCCACCCTCTTCCCGTCCCTCCTCCCGATGATTCTTTGGGATCATCAAAGAACTCTAGAGTTCTAAAGTTTCTAGGATCCAGGAATATGATGCAGGGGCCCTGGATGCGTCGTGATCGCCGTCCCCATCTCCTGGCCCATGGTCCAGCTCCCCAGCTCCTCTGTAGGCCCCTCCTCCTCCAGGCCATGTGAGACCCATTGCTCACCCCTAGGTCTCCACCAATCTCTGTGCTTGATTCCCACTGGGTGTATCGCAGCTCAGGATGCTGGACGTGAGAGGCACACAGGCCCCTGATACTCAAGACTGGCTACCCTCAATCTGTTCTCAATGCCAGGCCACTCCCTTCCCTTTAAATCCCAACCCCCATCCCCTCCTTTTCCAGCTCTTCCTTACACTGCAAAACCAACACTTCCATCAAAAAACATGGTGGGGCTTAACACTGATGCCTTTCCTACCCAGAACAAGACAACACAGAGCTCAGAACACCAAGGCCTGTTTGTCCCATCTGCAAAGGGGAAAGAGAATTTACCCACACCACAGAATCCTCCCCATGGTAATTATCAACCCACTACTCTCTCATACCTTCTGCTCAATAAATCTTTGTGCTTTATAAAGGGGAAATACTTTCCATAAATAAATAGGGATGCTTTCAAAGGGAGGTAAGTGCACTTCTTAGCCAGGGTCGCTGAAACACTTTTTCTTACACTTAATTTATTATTGATTTAGGGAGAGTAGTTTTCATAAGAAAACAGCACCCCACAATGCAAACAAGCTTCCCAAGCTTTGGCAGATGAACCTGGGCACAAAAAGGACTTTCCCACCTCCTGGCCAGGACATATGTATGAGTGGGTCTTCCTCTGTGGAAGGAAGGTCTTTGGTGGAAGCATAACCCCAAGGGGTTCTGACTCAATTAACCCAGACTGGGACCCAGGCAGGGTTTTTTTTTTTTGGTTTTTTTTTTAGATTTTATTTATTTATTTTACAGAGAGAGAGAGAGAGAGAGAGAGAGAGAGAGAGATCACAAGTAGGCAGAGAGGCAGGCAGAGAGAGAGGGGGAAGCAGGCTCCTTGCCGAGCAAAGAGCCCGATGTGGGGCTCGATCCTAGGACCCTGAGATCATGACCCGAGCCAAAGGCAGAGGCTTAACCCACTCAGCCACCCAGGCGCCCCCAGGCATGTATTTTTTAAAGCTCCCAGGTGCATCATACATGCAGACAGGACTGAAAGCTGATCACACACAGGCCTGTGGCTGTAAATGTCCTCCAAGCTATGAAATTGGTTCCCAACCCCAATCTCTGTATCACTGTGGCGCATCCTCAAATAATCATTCTGCGTGTTCTCCAAGTATTCGAGCTCCGCACAGTCCCCAGACCAACATGTGTAGATGGCAATATCCCCTTCCTCCTCCTGGGTCTCCCTTGTAGTAGCAAGTGCTGGAAGTGGAGCCCCCAGGCACCCTCATTAGGGTTGAAGAGAGAGGAAAGTGGAGACCCTTCTGGCTTCGGAAGCCGGAGAGAGTGTGGCAGGGCAGAGAGGACATGCCACAGCAGGCTTTGGGAATGCTGCACTTGAGCGATCCCAGGTTTGGACAGCTGAATGACACAGTCTTGGCTCTCCCTAGTGGGCAAGGCCCGGATGCCCACTTCTGTGCTGCACTGCCCGTGACCGTGGAGACAGGCCAGAACTCCATCTCCCTCCCCTTCTTTCACCCGTTCCCGCTAGCTGTGAGTTCCACCACTGCTTTCCTGCTGTTGACACAAGGCGACCTCTTACTCTTGAAGCAGTGAAGACCTAAGAAGGGCCTGAAGCCAATCAGGCTGGCAGAGAATGGCAGCGTCCCTCAAGGTGTCCCTCTGGGTCCTCCTGCAAATGGATGGGCCCGGTCCCACAGCTGGCTCTTCACCTCCCCTAATGAGGATGCTCTGCACCAGTATTTCTAACATACGGGCCATAAAAATCACATCTGGCCAGGTTTGAGGAGGGGACTCAGAAGACTAACATGCAGCATCCCCGGGCCCATGTTCTCAGCTTGCCGTGGGTCTAAGGAGCCTCAGGATGCAGTTGAAGTCAGGTGATGTTCACTTAGGGTCAAGAAAGGCCTCGAAGGTCGGGTCTGTAAGACATTTCAGCATCCCGGACCCCGGCCACCAGCCACTCGCACAGCATCTCCGTTTGGGCCAAGGTTCAGATGTTCCCTCCTCCGGGATGAGATACTCATGCTCAGAGAATACCCGGCATTTCTGAGCACCCTCCATTGCTCTCACATGCAGACTGGCCTTTGCTGACACACGTCCCACCAGGCTGGCCCACCTCACTGGGCCACGAGGCAGCCTCACGGGCCAGCTCAGGCATCACCAGCCATTGGGGTGACCATCTGCCACCTCCAGAAATAGTTCGAGTTTTTAGTAATTCAGAGTTCAAAAGCAAATCCTTAAAATTCCGCATCCTGAAAATTGTAGAGAAATGACTCTTCCATGGCCCTGAGAAGGCTGCAGTTGGTTTCTCCCCACTCCCCATTGCCTGCCAGCTGCCCAGTGGTTCCCGCTATTTGACAAGGACTTTGTCCCCCGGCCTCCTTACAGCTCCATGGTAGCCCCATGGCTGTGGAAGTGAGGGACTTGGGCCTGGGACATTCCCTCTCTCTTTTATGACCCCTCTGTTGGTCCCTCCCAGCATACGTGTGATTTACTAAATGGGGGATGTGTCACCTCTTGTCTGTACCTTCTGGTCCTCTACGTTCCCAGGAGGGTACCAAGAGTGATCACACCACTTTCATTTTTGGCCCTTATTGTTTCTTTTTTATTTTTTTCCTTACATAAGTAAGATATGAAGACATCCTTACTGTACAAGTTTCAAATAATATATAAGTCTATGGAACGATGCTGAAAACCTGCTCCATCCCTCCCATGGCCACTTTTCCCCTTAGAGACCCCACTGTCCACCATTTGCAATGCACGCTTCTAGCCCCCTGTCTAGGCACTGACATCATATGTAGTACATGGATCTATGCATCTGTATCATTTTTTACTTCTCATTTAATATGCAAATATTATTTCGCAACTTTTAAAACTGGGTAAGTTTTTCCCTAGGAAATCTTTCGTGTTAGGATACGCAGATACAGCTCATTCACATGTACGTATATATATCACACGCACACATAGAATACTCTCATAGCCTACATTTTTATCTTTGTACAAAAGACACTGTCAGTATACACGATTCTGCAGTTGGATTTTCAGACCCTAGAGAACTCAGGTCATGTGCCTGAGGGGTCTCAGGCACTCTTCATATTAACAGCTGCATCCTGTTCCATCATTTGGATATGCCAAAATGTACTAACTGGAAGCCCACTGAAGAACATTCTTACTGCAAATATACTTGTCCCCTGTCTTCAGCCACGCCTCACGGTCTGTGGAGGAATCCCAGAACCAGTGGGTTGCTGTGTGGGGACAGAAGCAGGGCTAAACGGGTGGGGGGAGGGCCCCTGGGGCAGCTGTTTCCTCTTGGTCCACCTCCTAACACTCCTGGAGATTTTGTTCTATCGTTACCATCTGCTTGGATCTTTTTTTTCCCGTTTCAGCTTCTTTCCGCTTTACCTCAGGCGCTCGGGACCGGTCACTTCCAATGGCAGCTCCACACACGTGTGCCCAGTGACTGTCTCCAGCTGAGACCAGCGGTCCTTTCCATCACAGACACTCTGTCCCTGTGATTCATGGCTTTTGAGCTTCTCCACTCAGGGCTAAGGACTGGTTTTCACAACCGGCGGCACCTGGAGGTAGGTGGTACTTCTGCAGAAGGCAGTTGCTGTGCAACTGGTAATCTGAAAACACGAATTTGAGATTTGGATGCGTTGGAATGACTTGACCTTGGTGGTTAGTTTTCCTCCAGTGCTGCCTGCCTGGAGAAGCAGACTTTGGACCTCCGTTAGTTATAGGGTCACTGTGGCCAAAGTACAGTTGCGTTTCCCAAGAAAGATTTGAAACCATTTTTTTTTAACTTTATTTTGTTTCCACGCTCTTATTTGGTCACACAGTCAATCATCCACCAAGTGCTTGCCTAGGAGCCTGAATTTCTTGTCATGGAGCATAACTTCTTTGTTTTTGTTTTTTTAAGATTTTGTTTATTTATTTGACAGAGTTCACAAGTAGGCAGCGAGGCGGGCAGAGAGAGGAGGAAGCAAGCTCCCCGCTAAGCAGAGAGCCCGATGTGGGGCTCGATCCCAGGACCCTGGGATCTTGACCTGAGCCGAAGGCAGAGGCTTTAACCCACTGAACCACCCAGGTGCCCCTGTTTTTGTTTTTTTAATATGATTTTTTAATCCCTGCTGCTGAACCAATTTTTCATCTTCATTTGGCCATCAATTCCTCCCATTCTGCTCTTTCGTGATCTTCTCCTGGAGCCCAGGCCTGGCTGTTTCAGCCATGCATACATATGGAAGAGAGAAGATTGACTTCAGTTTCGGTCACACTGAGGCTAACACTTCTTAGGAACCCCCGGGAGATCTTCTCAGTAGGGAAAAGCTGTCCATTCCCGAGGCTTAGGATAGAAGTCTAGATAAGAAAAATAAACGTGATACTCCTCAGCAAACAGGTGCTAACTGGAGCTACGTGGGCAGATGAACTCTTTCAAGGAGTGTGTGTGCACAATGACAAAAGGATCAAACCGCAGGATATACCACATGTGTGGGCAAAATTCTTGAGCGAGAAATCTGAGACAGAATATCCAGAGATACAGGAAGAATTTAAAAAAAGCGAGTTGCAAATGACCTTTTGAAGAAGAAAGCTTCAAGAGGGGATGGTGACCTATGTGGTCAAGTCCTACAAAAGGGGAAGTCAGGAAAAAGCCTGAAACATGTTCATGTGTGGCCAAATTTCCCCAGCCCTCATCAGCCTGTGGGTCCACTCAGGGTCACAGGAATAGTACCAGCCACCATTTCACACACATCACTGGCTCGGTGCCATTGCCAACCATCTGCAGAGCAGGACCTCCACTCCCTGAAGAGAAGTCCTTGCTTCCCAGTATTTCTCTGAGTGCCTGGAAGAGCAGTGTCCAGGCCCAAGAAGAGGGCCCGTGTGCTTCTCCACACATACCAGCATCTGATATCCACCACACTTGGGGACCGGGCCTCCCCACAGCCCCCCTGAGATGCCCCCGAGATTAACGGGTTCCATCTCTTGAACTGCCAAAGCAACGCACCTTCACGATTCTGAGGCAGCAGAGTATTCTAAGCTCTGACCTGTTCCCTGAGCTGAAGCCGCAGCATTTTCTGAGAAATGAAAAGGACACCCCCCTATTTGTCATCTGTTTGTGCTCCATGCCTCACAAAGTCCCTCAGGAAAATGCCTTCTCCAGGTGTGTGCCCATCCGTCCTAAGGCCTTAGACACCAGTCCGTGGGGCTGAGCTGTGGAGCAGACCACAGAGTCTCCCCCCACCCCAGGCTCTGCCCTAGGTACCCAGACTCCCAGGGGACCCTGCGTGCCAAGATCTTTTGGGAAGTTCACTCCACCAGTTTACCAATAACTCCACACCCACACTTGTGCATTAGTCTCTCAGGACACCTGGCCACACAATGACTTAGCAAAAGAGTTTGGGCAGAAGAGCTGATAAGGAGGTCAGATTGCAATGAGGTGAGGAAAGAGTGGGAGGTGGAGAAACTACAGACAGCAATCGGAACAGCTTGACACTTGACAGACACTTGGTTGTGGGGAAAGGGCGTGGGCAGGAGAGCAGGTTCGAAGGAGATGAAAGGTGGTGGTTTTCAACCATGAGGGACTTGAACAGGGTTGCAACTGGCAAAAAAGATCCCCAGAGAGGGGCAGGCAAACCCCAGACAGTGGGAAGACAAAGGCTCTGAGGAAATAGCCAAGTACAAGGCTTGCCAATGAACCTCAGGCCCAGGGAACAGAAGGCGGCACCCAACTCCCCCAGGTCCCTGAAGAGACTCGGGGCCCCGGGGAGGAGCCTGGCCACAGGAGCAGCAGCTAAAGGAAGGAAGTGGGTGGAAATGGTGAGAGAATCTGCTCTGTGCTTGGGCAGGAGGGACGTGAAGCCATGGGCTGGGCGGTTCCCAGCCCTGAGTTGGACAAGCTGCCTCAGGCCCCTAGCCCCTAAGCACATTCTTTTTGCTGACAGAGATTTCAGTAGCTCCCTTTCTGTGACTCAAAATCTGGGTTTCTCATTTTGCCATTTAATTTTTGTAATAGTTAGAGCTGCTCCTGGGAGTCCATCTTCTTCCCTCTGTGGATCATACGATGCTAGGGATTCTGCTGACATGACAATCCAAGAAAGGGTCCCTCGCTGGCCCTAGCCCTACCCCTCCTGAAAGAGTTTCAGTGTAAAACTTCTTGCAGAAAAGAAGGACTCACTTTTAAAGGTGGTGTTTCTTGGATTGTTTGATTTACCTGACTGCATACAGGGGGGTCAGAACTGAACCTAGAACAGAAGACTGCTCCCCCAACCAGGGACTGTGGGCCATGCAGGGGAGAACATCAGTTTCCGGTGCCACAGGCCCTGCTTGAGGTGAATGCAGTAGCCAAGTTATTACACTACTTCATTCCCAAACACAGAAAACAAAGGGGCTCAAATGGAGGGTTAAACAGAGAAAAAGACCCTCCTTGAACCTGCAGTTTGAAATTGGGGTGTGTGTTGGAATCTGCTTTCATGGTAAACTGATGTTCAGAGGTCCCAAATTCAAAATGCTTATGGCCCTAAAGCAGCAGGTGTCCGGGAAGACTGGAGCTAGCCGGTGGCCTATAGCAAATGGGAGCCACTCCCATCCGCCCCTAGGAGAGGGTGCTGCCACAAGTCAGTGTGACCCGGCTTTTCAGAGAGAGGTTGCAAGACCATATCCGTCTATGAAATCTCCAGATTTTTAAGGGTTGGGAACTAATTCCATTAAAGCAATCACAACCACAAGCCACCCATCCACCGGGCCAAGCCAAATGCCCTGGGAGCCACGTCAAGATGGAGGCAAAGTCCCAATTTCAGTTTCACTTCCTCTGAGGGGATTTCCATGTTTCATGAGTGATTCTGTTTCCACGTGAGCATCGGTGGGTCTGAGAGGGAAACCAAACACTGGACTCCTAAGAAGTCACTGCTGGCTCAGCCCTCTCCCCAGGGGGCTGGTCTGCACCCTGGATGATTCCCCGAAGGGTGCTTTGACTACACTCTCTGCCAAAGGGGGGTGCTCCTGGAAAAGCTGAGGACAACGCCGACACCCTGGACATCCTATTGATGAACAACAAGGATGTCGACCTCGGCATCTCCAGCTGGTGAATCATACCAGGCTGAAATGACATTGGAGCTGTCTCTTTAAAACCCCAGCACGCGCCAGGGCAAACTCCTCCTCCGGGGAGGTTCCTTTAAATGCGAGCCAGCTGGCCCGGCCACCGCTTTACACCCCAGCAGTACCGGCACTTGAGGATTCCTCCCCAGGAGGCAGCCGCCTGTCAGCATGGCTCAAGAGTTCGTGAACAGCAAAATCCAGCCTGGGAAGGTGGTCGTGTTCATCAAGCCCACCTGCCCCTACTGCAGAAGGACCCAGGAGCTCCTCAGCGAGCTGCCCTTCAAACAAGGGCTTTTGGAATTTGTCGATATCACGGCCACCAGTGACACAAGCAAGATTCAAGACTATTTGGAAACGCTCACAGGAGCCAGAACGGTGAGTTCTCAAAGGCTGGGCCAAGGGTTCTCAGATTCCCTTTTCTTGTGGGGGCTGTGCAGGGGATCCGCCTGTGCCTTTCTCTAGGACACCGCTAGGGCTCCCTCACTCAAGGCGCCATCGGAGGGCTCTGCAGGGTGGGGGAGGGTGACGAAGAGAAGACACTGCCGCTGAGGGGACCGGGCAGCTGGGCTGCAGCCAGAGGTCCTCGCAGACCCTGTGCTGTGCGTCGGGTCCGCAGGCCCAGCAGCTGTCCCGGAGTGGGTGAGCTATCTGGAGTCTTTGTTTCAAGCACTGCCGGGAAATGACAGTTTGCAGCTTGCAGGGCTGGGGTTGGAAGGTGGGCTACAGGGGCCCTGGGTGACCTGGGCATTTCTGCTACTGAACGCAGGAATCCTATGCACTCTTTCTTCTGGGTTCACCTGGCCAAGCAGGATTTGCTGTCCTTCAATCTTTTCTCTAAGCTTGCTTTAACCATATAACCCAATTAGCTCATTCTTCCCTATCTTATCTAACTCCACCCACTGGAACAATCTAAAGGCTCCTGATTTGCCCCTTCTCTGAGATACTTCCAGGCCTGTGCTAGTAGGGAGTCCAGGGGCCAGAGTTCCAGCATGGCTCTCACAAGGGCTTTTGCAGTGTGATCCTGTAAGACACCACCTGGGTGATCCTCAAGGACCTCCCCCTATGCAAGACCAGACGAGAGCAAGAGAGCAAGGGACCACCAAGTCCCCTTCACTCTCAATAGACCATGAGCCCCTCTAAGAACTGCTTTTCTCTACCTAAAAAGGCTTCCTCTGCCTCGGCACGCCTGGCTTCTGGAGTGATGGCCAGCCAGCTTGCCTGAGTCCTCTGGCGCTGTAGGGGCCAGCCCCCCAGCTCACCCCAGCCCGCCTCAGGATGCACGTTCTTGGACACACAGCGTTTGCAGAAGCACATCTCCTGCTTCGGTCTGAGTTAGACTGAAGGCTTCTGTCTGGGTTCCAAGCATAAAGCACTGGAGGCTGTTTCTCCTTGCCTCTCCAGTCACAGACCAGTATATTTTGGCACAGATGGAGGCTAAACCTGTTACCCTATTGCTTCCAGGGTCCCAGCTGTGAGCTGAGGACTCCAGTGTCTGAGGGGTCCTGCAGCAGAAAACACAGTGGTCAGAGACTCTTGCTGTCCGCATCCTGAGAGCCAAAGGGCAGGGCAGACGCTGCCAAGGACCCCTCTGGGACGGATGGACCCCTCTCAGTCAGTGGCTCCTAAAGCTTGCTGCACATTGGCACCATGAGGAGCTTTTTAAGAAATCTGGATGCTCAAGTCATTCTCCATATCAGTTAAATCAGAGTTGGGAGCCAGGCATCAATAGTTTTAAAGATCCCCAGATCAAAGGGTACAATCTCTGAGTCATAAGACAGGGAAATTCTAAGGATCTAGTGGACAGCAAGATGACTAGTTAATAATACTGCACTGTATGCTTGAAGTTGGCTCTGGAGGAGATCTTACGTGTCCTTGCCACACACAGACAAAAGTTAACTATGTAAGGTGATGGGCTTGTTAATTAACTTGATTGTGGTGATCATTTAAAAATGTGTATGTATATCAAATCATAGTATTGTAGATCTTACATATATACAAATTTGTCAATTATACCCTAACGAGGCTGGAAAAAAAAATTAGTTCCTTTCCTACCAAAAGAAAAAAAAAGATCCCCAAGTAATTCCAACACGGAATAAATTTTGAGAATTCCTTGTCAGCCTTGTAATATCTCTTCTTTAGAGGGGGAAACCTCTTCATGCATTCTTTTGGCACAATTTTTCCCCTGTCTCTCCACAAAGCAAAAATTTGTCTTCTAGTCTTTTAAGTTTGTTTCTGAATTCTTAAAAAGACCTTTCACAGGTTCTTGAGCCTGAATGCATTCCTTCAAGGGGAAGAACAGATCCTTTTATGGGGTCAACTTCAGGTTCCCTCCCAAGGAAGGGTTTACATCTGAAGAAACAAGAGACTTGGAAGTCGCTGCTCTTACTTCCCTGTAATGACCTATGGTGATGGGCACATAGTAGGAGCCCAGCGGGACCTGACTGATTCCAGAAACTTATGTCTTCAGTCAGGCCATGTACTTGAAGAAATTGTTTGGGTTTTGCCATGGCCAAATCTCGCAGATCAGTACCTTCATTTATTTCTCTCTCTCCTGCTCTTCCTTTACATAGTTCCGAGTTTCTGACCCATATCATATTCCTTCTCTCTAAAGAACTTCTTTGAACATTTCCTGCGAGGCAGCTCTGTTGGCAACAAATTTCCTCAAATTTTGCTTGTGTGTGAAAGTAATTTCTCCTTCGCCTGGGAAGAATAATTTTGTTGGGTGCAGCAATTTTTTTAAGCACCTGTGACCTATCAGAGCACTTTCCCGGACATTGGAAAATCGCCAGGAACCAAACAAAAACTCTTTTGCCTTTGAGGAATTTACATTCTAGTAAACACAAAAAGTAAAACAGTTTGTTGGAAGGTGATAAGTGCTAAAGAGAAAAAACTAGGTAGGAAAGGGAGGTGGACACTTGGCAGCAAGGGCCAGTTTCAAACGAAGCCATCGGTGCCTCACTGATTTTAGATCTCTAATGATGGTGAGAGAGCAATGAAGGCAGAAATTTAGTGGTACAGTGTTCCAGGCAGTGGAAGGAGTGAGTGCAGAGGTCCTGTGGTAGAAGTGTGCCTGGCAGGGAGGCTTGCGCCGGCTGGAGCATCATAAATCAGTAGGAAAGTAGGAGGAGAGGAGGTTGAAGAGGTAATGGTGAGGGCTGGGAAGGCTTCTCAAGCTGTTACAAGGACGTGTGAAGTGGCTTGTGAAGTGTAGTATGATTCCACTGAAGAGTCTGGAGCAGAGGCGTAACCCAAACTGACTTTGAAAAGGGCCGTGGCTGTGGGGAAAAGTGAGGGCTGGAAGGCCAACCTGAGGTCTGAAGCTGGGAGACACCTGGAGGCTATAGCAGTGACTCAGATTAAAATTGATGGTGGCCTGTACCAGGGGCATAGCCAGGGATGGGGTGAAGAGTTTGGGAAATAGCTGAGTCCTTGGCTCCAAGTGAGCACCCTGGAGTATAGGAGAAGCTGCCTAGCTGGGGCCAGGGCCGGAGAAAGGTATGCCAGGCCCGTCCAGGCCCCAGGATCAGAAAGCTTGTTTTTATGATGGCAAGTGTCTTCCTGCTCCTTGACCATAAGAGACTCTCAGGTTCCTGGAAGGGGTGCTGGGGCCAGGTGGGGAGGACACAGGGCACGTGCTCCTTCATCCTTCCTCAGCCAGGATCAAGAGGTAGCCGCTGGGTCCCCACAGTTCCCCAACCGGCCCTGTGCAGCCTATGGTCCACCTCCTTTCAGAGGTTCCAGGAACTGCCCTGCTGGAAGTGGTTTTGCTATTGCCTAGAGGGTGGGCGGGAGGGCAGGGGGCCTCTCAGCTCTCAGGCAAACCAGCCTCTTTGCCAGGTGGGGTCTAAGAAGAGGACTCCTTGCTCTTCAGGGCACCCTCTCCAACTAATTCAAACGCTCTCAGCCCACAGCCCAGCCGAAGGTGACCATCGCTCAGTTCTTTTAGAAAATACAGACGTTCAAGAGTGAATACATCTCCTCCTTGTTTAAAGCTCAGAAGATTTCGGGGCACCTGGGTTCTTGGTTTCAGATCAGGTCAAGATCTCAGGGTCATGGGATCCAGCCCTGCTCGGGCTCCATGCTCGGCATGTTCGAGATTCTTTCCCCCTTTCTCTACCCGCCCGCCCCTCCCCCGACACGTGTTCGCTCTGTCAAATAAATACACAAATAAAGCTCAGATGTTTTCTACTTCACTAGGCAATGCCTTTAACAGAAGGAGCCTTGCAGCATAATTATATTGAAATTACACTGGGATTCTGTTCTGGTTACAGCTACCCTGACCACAGCTGGGTGTTCCTGGGGTGATAAAAGCCAAAAGACCCCCCAGTAATTTGGAGGAGTGGGAGCTTTGTTTCCAAAATAATGGAAGGACCCAAGGGAAAACTTAGATGTCTGACCTCCTCTTTCCACAGCTATCCCGGCAGCTGATACAAATGATGTTTCCTTGAGGGCAATCCCCATGTACGGGGTCCCCACGCAGCCATGGGGCAAGTAGGGCAGGCAGCACTGTGTGTGACTGAAGAGGACACGTGTGCCCTTTCTCTCTGACGTGCAGTTTTCTGTGCTCTTTCCCAGTCTCCAGACACAGGAGATAGCCACGGAAATGTGGTGCAGATTCACTTACTATCTGGCCTTCATTTTTAAAGCTCACTCCCACCAAAACACCTTCTTAATAAAAACACTGTAAGAACTTCCTGAGTAATTCAGCCCTCTTTCTCATCTCTCTTATACTTGAAAATATTCACTTGAATTGTGATGCCTTCTGAGGAAAATCCAATGCTTTGAAAATATTTTTACTGCCTCCTATCTTTCATGTCTCCTGCCCCTTGTGGTAGGTTGTTATTAGGGTTCAGGAAGAGGCCCTGCTTGCTTCTCACAGTCAGGTGACCCGTACTGTTTGTTTCTTCAGGGCCAATCAGCCTTTCCTTACAAGTTGGCCTGGAAGCTGTCTGGGCCACAGGGAGAAGACTTCCTCCTCCCCCCAGGACTCTAAAAACACTTGGGAAGCTAGTAGCAGGGAGGGAGCCCGAGTGTGACTGGAGAGGATCTCAGTCAGCAGGGGTAATGACTCTGTCAGCCTGGCCTTCCTTGGGGGACCAAACCAAACCCTTACTCCCGTGAGCGTGAGCGATAGCCCTCGGACAAATGATGATGCGGGAAGGACGGAAAAAAAGGAGAGTCACATGCCACCACCGCTTCCCCAGCAGAGGATAGAGCTCACAGCAGAGAGAGATCAATCTACTATGAATCAACAATAAGGGACCAACACAGGATGCAAATCCTTTTCCAGCTGTGTTTAGAAACCAACTGACCTCTGGTTGTCCTGGTTCAGCCTCAGGGCTCAGGTGTGGTCCCAGCTGCAGAGAAACCAGAATTCAACCAGGGTGGTCTAGCCGGGGCCAACCAAAATTCTTTCCCTGAAATGTGTATCTCGAGAATGAAATTTTTAAGTTATTTTGACAAGTCAGACAATCGCACGCACCACATTCTCCATAGGAAATACATCTTGGCTTACCAACATTCTTTAAGGAATAATTTTATGCTTGTAACTAAGTTCTGACCTGAAAGAACATACGTGAGGACATTGGAAAGTGACGGTAAAAGCTCTGGATCATGGGAAACTTTTAAAGGAAGGAAAAAATGTCATTCTTCCCAACCCAGTAATGAAGGTCCTCACCTATCGTAGCTTGTTTGCTTTTCTAGGTACCTCGCGTCTTTATCGGTAAAGATTGTATAGGTGGATGCAGTGATCTGATGGAAATGCATCAGAGCGGGGAACTTTTGAAGCGGCTCAATCAGATTGGAGCTCTGCAGTAATTCTAGGTGAGTGAAGGGTGGGACGCCGGCCAGGACACTGGGAGATGGTGGCATTCTACTGGATTTTATTCTACTCCAGAGAGGCAGTTCAGCTAGAGAAAGAGTGTTGCGGGGTGATTTAAAGAACTGTGAGATCACTGAGGAGTTTCCTGTTTTACAAAGAGGTTGTGTGGATAGGAGGAAATCCTTTCACTTGACCTTCATTTAGCACATCTTTATTGAGCACTTACTATGTGCAGACAGTGTACAAGGCACCGGGAATAGGGAGAGGAACAAAAAAATGGTGTGGAACCACCATCCCAGAGAGGGAACCCGACCAAAAACAAGTAAGGAAATAATTTCTGGAACAAATTAATAGAATAACGTGATAGGACGAGGCAGGGGGTGGGGAGCCAATTTAGAGCTAATATGGTGAAGGAAAGCCTTTCTCAGCTGGTGGAGCAGAAACCTGGTTGACAAAAAGGAGAGCCATGTAAAGATAAAGCCAAAGAGCTTTTTGGGCAGAAGAAATAGCAAGTGCAAAGGCCCAGAGCTGACAAGTCTGGAACATTCGAGGAAACGAAAGTGAGCAAGAAAAGATTGAGTGAAGTGTGCAGTGAGAAAGGAAAGTAGCAAGAAATGTGGGTGGGGGCCCAGGCACAGAGGCCGTGGTAAACCATTTGGATTATTCTCCGTGTAATTTTGAAATCGAAGTAATTTTTGCATTATCTGTGTTCACATTGCAAATCAATTCAATCTCATTGGGTTCCCAAATGTCAAAACAAAGTTTTCTGCAGTTTTCACCCAGAAGAGATCCTTGGCTGAATGGAAAGCCATAGGGTGATGAATTTTTCAAAAATGAACCAGGGCAATTTTGGGGTCTAACGAGCTCTTCTTTCCCCCAGATCTCGCTATTGCTAGTTAGCTGCTAAGTAGGCCGGTTTCCCTGACTCACAAGCGGAGAGACTCAGTGTTTTTTTGTTTTTTTTTTTTTAGTTAAAGGAGACTTTGACTAATACATGGTTCTTAGACCAAAATATTCCCTGAAGGATATTTATTGCCCACTAATTAATAACTTACCCTTGAGTAATGTCTGTATATAATTTGTGGCGGTTACTCAAAATAGTAGTAGAAGTTAAAAAAGAATTTCTGAAAAAGTATAATTGAATACCTTGAAATGAAGTAGTCAATACCATAAAACACCTAATCACAATTCCACGGCACCCTCGCAGCAAGTGAACACTAAGTCTGTTTGTGGCCTCATGCAGCCTATCAAAGCACTCAAACCCCACTTAACTGTGATGCCAGATGTTTTCTATTCCAGAACACTTTTGAGCAATTTAGGCTTAGATTAAAAATGGAAGAAAACAAATGACCTTGCTGGGAAGTCAGGAAAGACCATTTCCCCAGCTACCCCTGTGTCGTGGTAGGCGTTAGCGGCCCCCCATTTGCACTTTCAACATTCTACGATCTCAGTATTTTGCTGCTGTTTCTGAATGAGTCCGTGTTCTGGTAATGGGAAAAATAAGGGGATTTACCTTTTCACGAAAATCCACTTCTTTGGTTTTTTTTTTTTTTTTTTTCCTGGCAGAGCAGATCCCAGGATGCTATCCCCGAGAGCTGGATGACACGTCAGTTGATAAGCACACTTCCTGGTGTAGTGGATCATGTGGTGGATGGAGCCGGGGCTAAAAGCCACAGCAACTCTTTATTTAAAACTCTGAAATATGTTAACAAAAAAAAGGGGGGGGTTGGCAAAAAAGAGCTTCTTCTTCTTTTGACTCAGGATTAAAAGTAGACCAACTTGCCCCAACCCACAGGTCTGAGAAGGTTGGTGGATATCTTGGGTTTCTTCTTAATTGGCCCTTTGGGTTCCAAAAGACCCTGACTGCTAAGTGGATTAGGATTCACTCAGTGACCCAAAAGGTCTTCTTTCTCTCTGGCACATGTCTCTTCCTAACTGCTCTGCATATGCTAGGACACCTCTACCTCTAAGCCAGTGTTTATCCCAGGCCCCCTGGGATGAATCTGTAATTGATTTTTGGCTATTGCCTGAAAGGTACTTCATTGAGACTGACTTATAGAATTTGCATTACAAAAACAGTATGTCTTTTAAATGTACTTTTTCAAGATATGGGGCTCTCCCCAGTCATGAGCCCCATTCCACCCCAACCTATCTTGAGAATCACTGCTCTGAATCAATGTTTTTAACCTTGGCAAGTCACAGATTCTCCTAGGGAATGTTCAACAATGCCTCTAAGGGTCTTGAGAACCTAATTTGAGAAACACCACATGAAAACAGGTGCCAGAGAGATCACAGCTGCTGCAATCATGGGCACCTCTGTTATATAAGATGGCGTCCAGGTAATCCAGAATAACTGTTTATTAACTTGTTTAGATTATTAACAGAAGTAAAATACAACATTGAAAATGCTACCACAGGGGCACCTGGGTGGCTCAGGGGGTTAAGCCCCTGCCTTCGGCTCAGGTCATGATCTCAGGGTCCTGGGATCAAGCCCCGCATCAGGCTGTCTGCTCAGCGGGGAGCCCGCTTCCTCCTCTCTCTCTGCCTGACTCTCTGCCTACTTGTGATCTCTGTCAAATAAATAAATAAAATCTTAAAAAAAAAAAAAAGAAAAAATGTTACCACAGAAAACTTACAAACCCCTCCCCCAAGAATAGTTCTGTGAAAGTGGCCATATTTGAGAAACAAGGTCCTAAGTGATTTTCTCTCTCTCCTTTTTACCTCCACAGTATGAAAACTTGAGTCTCTTATTGTGAAGTTTGTTCTAGAATTGCAATTTTAAGTTAATTTTCTTCTGCAGTCTCTAGTGTGAATGGTTAATTGACAGAGATTTTTGTCTAATTCTTTTCTATGTTCTCAGTATCTTGAGGAATGGTATTAATTTGAACTACACCATATTAAAACTTTATTCGTCTTTGTCCCTTACCATTATAAATAAAGGTACATACTATTGTCCTTTATGGAGTACAAAAGGTTGGTGTGATTTTAAATTTTATACTGAAATGACAAATAATTGGGATATGTCAACACAGCACTGAATAATATCTAGAATCCTGTAGTAGTTTCATTTCACATTCTATTTTTCCATTTCTTACCTAATACCCTTCAACCAGATGGCTGTGGACGATCGTGCAGGTTACGTACTGCACAACACTGTGAATGCCCCCCTGGGGGTTGTGCAGTGTGCAACCTGCATAGTCTCTAATCCCCTCCAGACCATTTGCCCATGCTTGATTTCATACTTCATCCTCAGACACCCTTTCTTCGCCTTTACTTTCAAACTTCTCATTTGAGGCCTGATTTATAGATTATCTATCTCCCTGTATCTACCCTCTCCCCTCACTGCCTTTGTATGAAAAAAACGCCACTGCTCTCTCTGCTGTATCCAAAAGTATCTGCATACAGGGACTTCAAAACTCTCATAAGGTTGAACTGCAGTTAATCCTCTGTACTGGTCTCTTGCCAGATTCAGAAATACTCAAAGGCAAGTCTTGACTTAAACGTCATAGTAAGCCCAGTTTCAAGCACAGATCTTTTTCTTATCAAAGCAACACATGCATGAGATTTAAAATGCCAAACAATACTGAAAGTTCTTCCTTTTCCACCCATCTACAAACTCTGTTTTGACCACATATTTATCAGTTTCATTTAAGCCTCTTAAGAAATGTAAGATAAGGCACGTGGATGGCTCAGTGGGTTAAGCCTCTGCCTTCCACTCAGGTCCTGATCTCAGGGTCCTGGGATCAAGTTCTGCATCGGGCTCCCTGCTCAGCAAGAAGCCTGATTCTCTCTCTCCCTTTTCCCCTTTTCCCCCTGTTCTCACTTGCTCCACACACACTCTCTCTCTCTCTCTCAAATGAATAAATAATCTTAAAAAATGTAAGATATATTTGACCTATATAAGAGAGTGTACAATGCATAGTTCTGTAAATGACCAGCCATATATCTCTGCCTCCTAGGTTAAGAAATGAAACCCCTCTCTAATAGAGTCATTCTAAGGTTCTGATAAAGGACCAGAGAGGCCCATGTGCCCCTTCCCAACATGCCCCCTCCTTCCCTCCACAGAGGTAACCATGAGCTCATTTTTGGAATAATCATTCTTATACTTCTCTAGAGTTTTATGCCCTAAATATCCCCAAGCAACACATTTTAGTTTTGAAAAGCAATAACAAACACCAACCCAGCTGTGTAAGGCAAGGGCAATGGTATGACAATCGGGTCAATGGCCCCAGGAGAAGATAAGCTGAACAGAGGCTCTGAGTCTTCAACTGGCTTCTGTTTCCCTCCGAGTTTACTAGAGGGGTGGCCCCATGAGTCCTTGGGAATCCAGGTACACCCTGGTTGGGAAAGCTAGTGCAGGAACAAGTACAGGGCATCCCCCAGAAACAGAGTCCATGGACGTGGGCTGCTCTGCATTTTCTCCTTCCACGGCGCCCCTCCGGCCATCAGCAGCAGGTCAAACCACGCCACTTGGTGTGGGAATGTGGCATGCCTGTACCCTCTCAGCTAGCAAAATGTGTGCTGTGAAGAATGAAAACGTCACCAGCACACAGCGAGCCAAGTACAGATAAGGATCTGCTTTGGGTTCATTTGGGCACTCTCTGTTCAAGTTAGGGGGGAAAAAAAAAAAAGATACAAACTTGAGAGCCATCAATGGCTCCAGTCTGGGCTGGCTGCCCTCTATGTCTGGGCACGGCTCTCTAACTGGGATCTCTCTTCACTGCCATCTGCGTACTTTGTTTCTCTCCTGGGCTGGATCTCCTGTTTCCCTCTCTCCATATGTATTTGTTACAGCTAAACTGCTTTAACAAAGACATATACTCTCTATCCTGACAGCCAAGAGGCAGGCAGGAGGCTTTGTCCCACAAGGTCAGAGCCAACCGGAAGGTTGTGTGAATCACTGCTGCTCACATCTCATTGGCCAGAACTCAGTCTATGGCCCCAGTCGGCCGCAGCGGAGGCTGGGTCATGGTGTGCCCACTGGGAAACCCCTTGCCCAGCGAAAACTCTGAGAGGCCTATACCAAAAGAAAGAAGGAAAGTTGGCAGATCGTGTCTTTTCTTTTTTAGTCTTCTTTTTTATTCTGGAAGACCCTATATCCTCCAAGGTTTTTAAGAAAGCGTAGAAGGTCAATTTTTTGAAACCTGGCTTGTCTAAAAATGTTTTTATCTTACCCTCCTATTTGACTGCTAGTTCATCTAACTATAGCTTCTAGTTGGAAATCATTTTCCTCCAGAAGTTTGGAGACACAGCTCATGGTTACCAGTGCTGCTACTAAGTCGGAAGCCATTCTCATTCTTGGTCTTTTGTAGTGACCTGTTTGGTTTTCGTATTTGCTTTATACTCCGGAAGTCTATAAAAATCTTCTCTTTAAGCCCCAAGTTCTGAAATATCACAGTGCAATGCCTGGGTGAGGGTCTATTTATTTTCATACATTTTGGGGACTACATGGAGGTTTAGAGTGTCTATGTCTAGTTTTATTGGATTATTTGATAATTTCCTCCCCTCCATTTTCTCTGTGTTCTCTTTCTCCAACTCCTAGTAGTCAAATATTGGCTTTTCTGGAATTGTCCCTTAATTCTTGTTCGATTTTCTCTTATTTTTTTTTCCCTGAGGGGTTTACTCATCTTTATCTTCTTATTTTTCTAGTGAGTTTTTCATTTCTGATATCAGGTTCTTAATTGCCAACAGCTCTCCAGTATTATTTGTACCTTTTTTTTTTTTAAATGGGATTCTTTTTGTCTCATGAATGCAATATCTTATCTCTCTGAAGTTATTGTGATTTTTTTAAACTTTTTTTACTGAATTTTTTTCCAACTCTGATTTATTTATTTATTTTTATAATTAAAAAGTTTTTTTTTTATAAACATATAATGTATTATTAGCCCCAGGGGTACAGATCTGTGAATCACCAGGTTTACACACTTCATAGCACTCACCATAGCACATACCCTCCCCAATGTCCATAACTCCACCACCCTCTCCCTACCCCTCTACCCCTGGCAACCCTCAGTTTGTTTAGTGAGATTAAGAGTCTCTTATGGTTTGTCTCCCTTCTGATCTCACCTTGTACCCCCCAAGCCCCCCACGTTGCATCTCCACTTCCACATATCACGGAGATCATATGATAATTTTCTTTCTCTGATTGACTTATTTCGCTGAGCATAATACCCTCTAGTTCCATCCACGTCATCGCAAATGGCAAGATTTCATTTCTTTTGATAGCTGCATGGTATTCCATTGTATATATACACCACCTCTTCTTTATCCATTCATCTGTTGATGGACATCTAGGTTCTTTCCATAGTTTGGCTATTGTGCACATTGCTGCTATAAACATTCGGGTGCACGTGCCCCTTCGGATCACTACGTTTGTATCTTTAGGGTAAATAATCAGTAGTGCAATTGCTGGGTCATAGGGTAGCTCTATTTTCAACTTTTTGAGGAACCTCCATGCTGTTTTCCAGAGTGACTACACCAGCTTGTATCCAACTGTGATTTATTTCCCAGAGTTCTTTCTTGTTCTTAGTTGTTGTTTTTTTTTTTTTCTCCTTGTTTTGTATTATAAATGCAAACACTTTTTCCCCGCCTTAATCTCTCAAAGATACTAGCTATATTTGGGGCTTTTCTAAAAGCTGTCTTCTGATTCCTGCCTCATCTCTTTTCCCACTGAGTCCCTATTTTCTTTTTTCTATTTCTGCTTTATTCCTGCCTTGAACATTTGAGATCTGGCTGTCTGCACCTATTTAAGAATGAGGTACCAAAAATTGGTTAGAAGATCTGTGTCCCTGGATTGGGCTCATCCACTGGTGACCTTCCCCACAGTCCTTATGCAAATGTCACCTTCTCAACAAGGCCTCTGGTAGTACCCTGTTTAAAATATCACCTGACATTCCCTATCCCTCTTCCTTGTTTTATGTTGCTTTATAGCATTACTCACCTAATACAGTGTGCAGTTTATTTTGTTCGCTGTCTTCCCTAAAATGTAAGCTCCTCAAGGCCAGGAATTTGTGTCTGTTTATTTACTGCTATGTCTGCAGCATCAAGAAGTCTAGTTGCACATAATAGACATTTGATAAATATCTCTTAGGTGTTTGGATGGATGAATGATGAATGATCAGTGGAGGCTCACCCAACAGTTAGTTCTGGATGTTTTCCTTTTAAGCCATTGGGTTTCCCCAGTTTCACAGCTGAGGGGTTGGGTCTTGTCTCCAGGTTCTGGCTGCCAAGCAGGGGAAAGGGATTTGGCAGCCCCCCTGGGCCAGTGTGCAGTCTCTCCTGTGATTAATCTCCTGTTCCCCGTCAGCTCCTTGCTGAGTAATTCTGTATGATAAGCAGGGATAGAGAGGAATATCATCCAAAGGGCACCGAGAGGTTGGCACAAGGCGCTGGCAGAGAAAGCAACAGGAACAACCAGGCAAACAGTTCAGAGCCAAAGCTCTCCTCCTTCTGTTTATGTTAAAAAGAAAGTAAAGATTCAATCTCCTCCACGTGTCCCATTTTAATAACGGCCGTAGATCTGCTGTTTCCAGCCTGGCTCCTCGAATGGGACAACAAACAGCTGTCCTTCCAAGTTCAAGGCTGTTCAAAGACAGCCCGTAAGGGGAAATAACACCTAGGATGATAAATGGGTCTGTGTGGCCCAGATCACGCTATTTATATCCCCAGTGAACATTATTAGGCCATTATCTTAACATTTGGTTGTAAGGGAAAGCCACACTCCCTAATTCACTGTACCATACCTGGTGTTAGTAGGTTCTGGGAAATTCGTTAAAAGAACCGGCCTCCTGAATGTGTTGAGTCAAATTTCTTTCTTATATTAATAGCAATCTTTTCTTATTAAATACATTCAACATTTCAATGGGTAATATTTGCTCTTAATAATGAATGGAAGAGAATTCTAGCCTGGTCTATTTAAACACAGGTGATATTTAGACACAGGTCTGTATTTACACACAGGTTTGTATTTGCTGTCCCCAGGTGACTTTTCTGGTAAGCTGTGCAAAGCTGAAGGGAGGAGGGGGAGAAGAGAGGATGGGGTATTAGGAGAGGCAATGAAAGTGCAGAACTCTGTGTCACCTTCCTGGGGTTGTACCCACCACAGCTGGGGTTTGGTTCTTTCTGGATCTTCCTGCCCAGTCAAGGTTCTCCCCCCACTGCCAGCAGGTCTGGAGCCCCTGGGAGCCCACAGCCGAGCTTTCTCAGGAGAGAGCAAACCCACGGCCTTCTTGATTTTCTGAGTGCCTTGTGAAACTTGGCATACTTTATACATAACATTACAAGTTGTTTTTAAGGTGAGGGTTTTCTACTGCCTCTCCTTATTATTCTTCCAAGTTATCCTAAGGATCAGGTATGAATGTTCTTTAATACAGTCTTCCCTGACTGCTACCCAGAGATGTCAAACAGAGACCAGAGGATCCGCTCTGGGAAAGAAGAACCGACAGCTCCTGGGAAATCAGAGAATTGAGCCTGAAGCTGTGGCCACGAGGAGGGCGGGAGGGCCGTCCCTTCGCATCTACGATGCAAACCCCATGTGCGGCGAGAGCTGACTCCGACTGCCTTGAGCTAGCCACTTGCTTGGAAGATGTCACTCACAAACCCAGTCATTGGGTAACTGCAGAGGGCCACAGAGTGCAAGGGAAGAAAAGGATGGTTTACGAGCCGTCTCCCAAAAAGGCAGAATGTGAGACAGACAAAATGCACACCGACCGGAAAGGAGCTGTGCTTCCTGTCCCAATCAGGGAAACCTGAGGCAGGCAGCAGCACCACAGACGGGGAAAACGTGGCTCTGGGCCACTTTTGAGGAAACTTACCCCACCCCCGGCACCCAGGTATGGCCCAATGGCTGATAGACTGTCCCTATTATAACCAGAAAAATTTCCTTTGTCCAAATGAGGGATGGAGCCACGAATTCAAAGTGCCCCCTCAAACACACCCTGAACTGGCAAGAGAAGAGAAATACCCCTTTATAGGAATTTAAGGGGTGAGGGATATGTGTTCCCCACTAACGAGATCATCTTCAGCATCCTCCTTCCACTGGTTATTCTTTGACTTTGGGAGAGTGGACCCTGTGAGCTTCAGAACCTGGCCTGGTCTCAGGGCTATCAAGAGGGTCAGAGAACATACACAGATCGTCTCATCTTTATGAAGTGCCTTTGCATGTATCTTTTACTGCTTCTGTTTTTTTCTAATATTTCAATAAAAGTGAACAATTGGTTTACTCAGGAAGAAGTTTTTCTTGGTTCATTTTCTTGTATGGCAGCAGGAGTAGGGAATAAAATATAATTCATCTAAAGAACCATTACACGTACATATAATTATTCAAAATACTTAGTTTACTTACTTAATTAACTTATATTTTTTTTTTCCACGGGGCTTGAACTCACAACCCTGAGCTCGAGATCTGAGCTGAGATCAAGAGTTGGACCTCGATAGGCTGAGCCACGCAGGCACCCCGATACTTAATTTACTCTTACAAAAAGAGCATCCCAGCATATACAGTGGCTTTTGATCATTACTGTTTTCTAGGTCAGTGGTTAAAGCATAACCACTATATGTGAAGAGGCTGTGGTCCGCCCCATCTTTTAATATCAAAACATGGGGAGGGAGGTGGTCCACAAGTTTGGAAATATTAGAAACTGTTGCCCTGTAACAAATGGCTAATACCACTGGTCCTTGGTCTTTCTGCTTAGATAGATCAAAATCTAGAAAACAGCTGCTATGTACAGGTAGTATTGGATAATGGTTAACTCATCCCAAAGCAAGTGTATAATGAATTCTCTCCCATATTTCCCAGGCATTTTTGAAGGGCTGCGGAATCTCCCCTTCAGCTGAAATAGAATATAAAATTCTGCGTGTTTTTTTTTTTCTAAAGATTTTATTTATTTGATAGAGAGATCACAAGTAGACAGAGAGGCAGGCAGAGAGAAAAGGGGAAGCAGGCTCCCTGTTGAGCAGAGAACCTGATGCGGGGCTCGATCCCAGGACCCTGAGATCATGACCTGAGCTGAAGGCAAAGGTTTAATCCACTGAGCCACCCAGGTGCCCCCAAAGTCTGCGTGTTTTGACAAAAGGAGCTTAGAGAGACCCAGCTGCTCCCACCGGGTGCCACACTCATTCTAACTTTTGCACATTTTCCCTCATGGGATCCTTATAGCAGCCCTGTGAGCCAAATACTGTCACTGCCATTTTCCATTCTAAAGACAGAAAAAACCAAGACACAGAGAGGCTAAGTAAGTTGCCCAGAGTCTCTCAGCAGAGCCAGGATTTGGACCCAGCAGGCTTCCAGGAGCACATCATGATACCATGCTGCCCTTCGCTAGCCTTTCATTGTAAAGAAGACCTACCTGTGTTTCCTGGTCCAAAAGGAAGCATTCAAGTGCCTTCACAGGCCTCTGGGCACCGAGCCACAGCCATAAGACACAATCTGACTCTTCTCCAGCATGGACTGTCTCTTAGCTCAGAGATTCCCAGGGTGGGTTCTAAGAACACTGCCTCCATGCCACATTACTAAATGTTACATGACAAAAGCAGTTTGATGGTCAAATAAGTTTGGGAGAGGCTGGGCTACACAACATGCTGGCTGTGGGCCTTGTACTCTTTTTGAGAGTCTGTTTTATCTGAAAGACTTTAAAAACTGATGCACTTGAGGACCTCCAGTGTCCAATTCAATATGTAAGAAGCTTGGAGGTTGACATTCCATCTCAACAGCCCGTAAAATGCTGAATCAACTGAGACATTTACAGTGTTCCTTACATCCCGAAGAGGAACGAAGTCACAGGGTAAACCACTGCCCCCCAAATTGGAAAGACTGAGGCCGACACAGTGTGTCTCAAGTGACCAGAGCCGAGAGCTCTGTGAGAATTAGAGCCGGGGAGGGACACCTGGACTGTAGCTACTCAATCACGGGAGGCTCAGTGTGGACTACATGGGGCCCCGTCATCAAGGGGCCCCCATACTTGGGCAAGGTTTACTTCCTGGAGTTCAAACAAAGGTCTTACAGTGAATATTGGAGAAAAGTCCCCTCTTACTTCCAGCAGGGGAAGGAGGGAAAAACAACTTTGAAATATATCAGAACACTCTGTTTTTCTTAACAAGGTCTATTCTCAGGAATGAACTCTAACTGGGGCCTAAACTGCTGGGCTTTTATCAGAAATGAACTGACCTGGGGGAGGGGAAAGTCCAATTTTGACCCATGTAGTCTTCCAGGAGGGAAAATAGAAATACCCAATTCTATTTAAGCCATCCTATCCTACTTGGCATGTCTGTGTGTGTGTGTGTGTGTGTGTGTGTGTGTGTGTGTGTGAGAGAGAGAGAGAGAGAGAGAGAGAGTCATGTGAAGCTTATAGTCCAGAAACACAGACTCACTAAAACCTGACACCTACTCAAGGGACCATGGAAGGCTTCCCTCCTGCCACACCACCACATTACTAAAGTCCCATTTATCACAGTTACCCAGGACATCGTGAAAAAAGGCATAAAAAAAAAAAATTGGAAGAGAGGGAGAGAGAGAGAAAGCATCAAAACCAGATACAGATAGGGCAGGGATGTTGGGATTATCAGACTGGAAACTTAAAACAACTATGATTCATATGCCAAGGGTTTTTGTGGACAGGGTAGACGCATGCATGAACAAAGGGGCAATGTATGCCGAGGGTTGGAAATTCCAAGAAGGAACTAAAAAGAAATGCCAGAGATCAAAAATAGCATAACAAAAATAATCACTTTGATGGGTTCATTAGTAGACTGACATGTGCTATGGTCTAAAATGCACCCCCTTCCAGATTCACAGGTAGGAATTCTTTTTTTTTTTAATATACTGTTTTTATTTTTATTTCTTTTTAAATATTTAATTTATTTATTTGACAGAGAGAGATCACAAGTAGGCAGAGAGGCAGGCAGAGAGAGAGGAGGAAGCAGGCTCCCAGTTGAGCAGAGAGCCCGATGCAGGGCTCGATCCCAGGGCCCTGAGATTAAGGCAGAGGCTTTAACCCACTAAGCCACCCAGGTGCGAATTCTTTTTTTTTTTTTTTTCAGTTTTTTTTTTTATTTCTTTTCAGCGTAACAGTATTCATTGTTTTTGCACCACACCCAGTGCTCCATGCAATCCGTGCCCTCTCCAATACCCACCACCCCAACCTCCCACCTCCAACCTTCCCTTCAGAACCCTCAGATTGTTTTTCAGAGTCCATAGTCTCTCATGGTTCACCTCCACTTCCAATTTCCCTCAACTCCCTTCTCCTCTCCATCTCCCCTTGTCCTCCATGCTATTTGTTGCTCTTAGGCACAATGTGAAGGTGTGAGAAAGTTGGTCTTTTCAGAAGTGATTAGGTCATTAGAATAGAGCCCTCCTGAATGGGATTAGTGCTCTTATAAAAGACCCTCCAGAGCTCACTAACCCCTTCCATCTTATAAGGATACAGTGAGAAGCCACCAGATACCAGGAGGAAAGTCCTCATCTGACCATGCTAGCATCTTGATCTCAGACTTTCTAGATTCCTGAACTGTGAGATATAAATTTCTGTTGTTTATTAAAAAAAAAACAAAAAACAAAACCAGTCTACAGTAATTTGTGAAGCAGCCCAAATGGATTAAGACTGAGGAAAGAATCTTTAAGCCTCAGGGTATCTCAACAGAAACTTCCAAAACTGAAAAGCAAAGAAAAAAAGATGGGGAAAAAAAAATACAGAGCGGGATATCCAAAAACTATGGAACAACTACAAAGGATAGTACATATGCCCAATGGGAATACCAGAAAGAGAAGAAAAAGGAAAGGAACAAAAGAAGTTTGAGACAATAATGACTAAGAATTTCCCCCAAATTAATATCAGCTACCAAACCATAGATCCAGGGAGCTCAGAGAACATCAAGCAGGAAAAATGCCAAAAAAATAAATAAATAAATAAAACTATATCTAGGTATATCGTTTTCAAACTAGATTTCAAATATAACTATATTTGAACTATATTTAAAAATATAAGAGAAAGAGTAAATCCTGAAAGAAAACAGAGGAAAAACCATCTTACCTATAGAGGAAAAAACATAAAAATTATATCTGACTTCTCTTCATAAACCATGCAAGCAAGAAGAGAGTAGACTAAAATATTTAAAATGTTGAGAGGAAAAAGCCCACCAAACTAGAATTCTCTACCCTGTAAAATTACCCTGCAAAAGTGAAGGAGAAATAGAGATTTCCCTAGACTCAGAAAAATTGAAGGAATTTGTTGCCAGTATTCATAATTGAGCTAAGAGATAGCAGTTTATTCAAAATAATAATAGCAACAATGTATTTATTACATATGCTTAAGTATATATATGGACATATGTAAGCTTATATATAAGTGAAATGAATAATAGCAATGATATAAGGGACGGGAGGGAGAAATTAAGATGAGTTTGTTAGTTACCTGTGAAGGAGTACTGTGTTATTTGAAAGTGGACCTGGATTAGTTGCAAATGCATATTGCAAACTCTAAGGTGACCACTGAAAAGAGTAAGAAAAAAAGAACTGATATGTTATGAAAGGAGAAAAAACTGAATCTTATAAAATGCTCAATTAAAGCTACAAAAGGCAGAAGAATGGAAGACAAAAATAGGAACAAAGGGCAAAAAATAAAAAGTAGTTAATAAATATGGTAGATATTAATCCAAGTGTATCAGTAGTCACTGAATGTCAGTGGTCAAAGTGCACCAATTTAAACAGAGATTGTCAGAGTGGATCAAAAAACAAGGCATGTACTTTAAATATAAAACACATGAATTAAAAGTAAGTGGATGGAGAAAGCTATATCATGTTAACATTAATCAAAAGAAAACAGATAAAAGCTATATTAATTTTAGGCAGAGCAGACTTCAAAGACACAGAAGTTACCAGGGATAAAAAAGGGCATTACCGGGGTGCCTGGGTGGCTCAGTGGATTAAAGCCTCTGCCTTCGGCTCAGGTCATGATCCCAGAGTCCTGGGATTGAGCCCCACATCCGGCTCTCTGCTCAGCGGGGAGCCTGCTTCCTCCTCCTCTCTCTCTCTCTCTGCCTCTCTGCCTACTTGTGATCTCTGTCAAATAAATAAATAAAATCTTTAAAAAAGGGAGGGGGGCATTACCTAAAGATAAAGGGGTCAATTCTCCAAGAGGACACAACAGTCTTTAATGTGTATGTGCCCAACAATCACCTGTCAAAATACATGAGGTACAAACTGATAGTACAACAAAGAAGAGATAAATCTATTATAATTGGAGAACTCAATACCCCTCCATCAGACATGGACAGCTCCAGCTGGCAAAATGTCAGTAAGGACAAAGGTGATCTCAACAACACCTTCAAGTAGATGGATATCATCAACATGTGTAGACTACATTCAAAAATATTCTTCTCAATGTTATGTGAAATATTAACCAAGAGAGATCATAAAACACACTGTAACAAATTTAAAAGAATAGAAATCATTCAATAACTGCTCTCAGATCAAATGTAATTAAACTGGAAATTAATAGCAGAAAGATAACTTAAAAAATCCCAAACTAACGGGGATTAAACAACACATGGTTCAAAGAAGAAATCTCAAGAGTAGTTTAAATTTTTTTTTTAAAGATTTTATTTGTTTATTTGACAGAGAGAGAGAGAGCACAAGTAGACAGAAA
The DNA here is from genome assembly GCF_010015895.1 of Lontra canadensis. Classification (NCBI taxonomy): domain Eukaryota; kingdom Metazoa; phylum Chordata; class Mammalia; order Carnivora; family Mustelidae; genus Lontra; species Lontra canadensis. The sequence continues at coordinate 19,269,712 of NW_022630998.1, forward strand.
GGCAGGCAGAGAGAGAGGGAGAAGCAGGCTCCCTCCTGAGCAGAGAACCTGATTTGGGGCTTGAGCCCAGGATCCTGAGACCACGACCTGAGCCGAAGGCAGAGGTATAACCCACTGAGCCACCCAGGTGCCCCTAAAATATTTTTGACATAAAAATGAAAAGAAAATATGATAATCAAAATTTGTGGGATGCAGCAAAAACAGTGTTTAGAGGGAAATTTATAGCATTGAATGTATATATTAAAAAAGGAAAAAAATCTAAAATCAGTCATCTAAGCTACCTTAGGAAACTAGGAAAAGAGCAAATTAAAGCCAAGTTGTGCAGAAGATAAGAAATAAACAAGAGCAGAAACCAATGTAATTGAAAACAGAAAATCAATATAGAAAATCAACAAAACCAAAAGCTTGTTCTTTGTAAAGATCAGTAAAATCAATGAGCCTCTAACTAACCTACCTAAGAAAAAAAGAGAGGACACAAACTACTAATATTGGAAATGAAAGAGGGCACATTATTAAAGAACTCATGGGCGTTTCAAGGATAATAAAGGAATACTATGAACAGCTCTATGACTATATCTTTGATAATGTAGATGAAATAGGCCAATTCCTTAAAAGATACAATCTGCCAAAATTCACACAAGAAGAAATAGACAAAATGTATAGGCCTATATCTGTTACAGAAATTGAATCAATAATTAATAACCTTCAAAACAGAAAGCATCAGGTCCAGATGGGTTCACTGGTGAATTCTACCAAACAAGTCTTCACAATCTCTTTTAGAGCATTGAAACAGAGGGATTATACTTCCTAATTCATTCCATGAGGCCAGCATTATCCAATAACAGCAAATACATCATAAGAAAACTACAGATCAGTATCATTCATGAACACAAATGTAAAAGTGCTCAACAAATTATTAGCAAATTAAATCCAACAATGTACAAAATGAATTACACACTTTGACCAAGTGGATTTATCTGCCTCAGGTATGCACAGCTGATTCAACATTTGAAAAATCAATTAACGTAATCAATCACATTTACAGGCTAACACAAGAGAAATCACATGATCCTATGAATAAATTCAGAAAAAGCATTTGACATAATCTAGCGCCAATTCATGATAAAAACTCTCAGTAAACTAAGAATAGAGGGGAACTTCCTCAACTTGATTAAGAATATCCACAAAAAGCCCACAGCTAACATCATACTTAATGGTGACAAACTTGAAACTTCCCCAGTAAGATTGAGTACAAGGCAGGAACGTCCTCCTCTCACTACTACTTTTCAACATCTTCCTGGAAATTCTAGCTAATTCAATGAGACAAAAAAAGGAATAGAAGGTATATAGATTGGGAAGAAAGAAATACAACTGTCTTTGTTTACAGATGACATGTTCATCTATGCAGAAAATCTAAAAAACATACCAAAAAACTCCTGAACCTGATAAGCAATTATAACAAAGTTGCAAGACACAGGAGTAATATATAAAAGCCAATCACTTTACTATATACCAGCAATGAACAAAAGGAATTTGAAATTAAAAACACAATACTACTTCTACTAGCATCCCCCAAAAGAAATACTTATGTATAAGTCTAACAAAACATGTAAAAATCTATATGAGGAAAATTACAAAAGTCGGATTAAAAACAAAATCCAAGAAGAACTAAATAAATGGAGGGATATTCTATGTTCATGGATAGATAGAGTCAATACTGTCAAGATGTCAGTTCTTTCCAACTTGATATATAGCTTTAATACAATCCCAGTCAAAATCCCAGAGATTTTTATTCTTAGGTATTGACAAATTCATTCTAAAATTTATATAGAGAGGCAAAAGATTCAGAAAAATGAATATAATATTGAAGAATGAATATAATATTGAACAAAGCTGGAGGACTGACACCACTTGACTTCAAGAGTTAATTATAAAACTACAGTAATCAAGATGTTGTGGTATTAAGTGTCTATAAGAATAGACAAATAGAAAAATGGCACACAACAGAGAACCCAGAAATAGAGCCACATAAATACAGTCAACTGATCTTTGATGAAGGAGCAAAGGCGATGCAATGGAGCAAAACAATCTTTAGCAAATGGTGATAGAACTGGGCATTGTTCTGCACATGCAAAACCAAGAATCTAGATACAAACCTTACAAACGTCACAAAACATAATTCAAAATGAAGCACAGGCCTAGACGTAAAATGCAAAATTATAAAACTCCTAGAAGGTACCATGGTAGAAAACTGGGTGATCCTGGGTTCGGGGATGACTTCTTAGATACAATACCAAAGGCACAACCCACAGGAAAAAAAACTGATAACCTGGGCTTAATTAAAATTAAATGCTCTGTGAAAGACACTGTCAAAAGAATGCAAAAGCAAGCCACAGACTGGGACAAAATATTAGCAAAAGATATATCTGATATAAGATTGTCACCCCAAATACGCAAAGAACTCTTAAAATTCAATATTGAGAAAACAATCTGATTTTAAAATGTGCCAAAGAATTTAACAAATACCTCACCAAAGAAAATGCACAAATGGTAAATATGCATATAAAAAAATGCTTTGTATCGTATGTTATGCAAATTAAAATCAGGTACAACTACACAACCATTAGAATGGCCGAAATCCAAAACACTGACACCACCAAATGGTAACGATGTAGAGCAAGAACTCTCATTCATTGCTGGTGGGAATGCAAAATGGCCCAGCCACTTTGGAAGAAAGTTTGGTGGAGTCTGACAAAACTAAACATACTCATAACATATAATCCAGTAATGGCACTCCTTGGTATTTACCCAAAGGAGATGAAAACTGATGTCCACACAAAACCTGCACATGGACGTTTATGGCAGCTTTCTTCATAACTGCCCAGTTGGGAAGTAATCAAGATGTCCTTCAGTGGTGGTACTGAAAATAAACTAGGTACATCTAGACACAGGATAGAACCAAAAAGAAATGAGCTATCCAAACCATGAAAAGATGTGGAGGCATTTTAGAATTATATTACTAAGTGAAAGAAACAAATATGAAAAGGTTGCATACTATAGGATTCCAATTATATGACATTCTGGAAAAGACAAAACTATGGAGACAGTAAAAATGTCGGAAGTCGCCAGGGGTAGCAGAAGAGGGATGAACAGGCAAAGCACAGAAGATATTTAGAGCAGTAAGATGATTCTGTATGATACTATGAAAATGGATACATATTGTTATATATTTGCACAAATCCACAGCAAGTACAATACCAAGAGTCTTGAAGTCTAACATAAACTACGGATTTTGAGTGATAACGATGTATCAGTGTGTCCATCAGTTGTAACAAATGCACCACTCTGGGAGGGGATGTTGATAATGGGGGAAGCTATAAGTATATGGAAGAAGGGGTATATGGGAAATCTCTGTACCTCTGCTTAATTTTACTGTGAACCTATAACTACTCTAAAAAACAAAGTTTATAAAACACACACATACACACGCATGCGCCCGCTCTTAGCCTCACCAAAGCCCACATACATACAAACTTACAACCTCTCTCCCTTTGCTGAGATTCTGGGGGAGGTCGCTTAGGGTCACAACTAGGTGGGCTCAAGCATGCTCTAAACCCATTTAACCAGAAACAAAACATTTATCCAGTTTTTCTGGTCTTCACTTAACTCATGGCATACAGTGGTTACTGGATCAGTTAGAAAACATTTTTTCTAACTACTCATGTTTTATTTTCCTCCTTGTTTCCTTCCTTCCTCCTCCCCTCTCTAGCTCTCTAATTATTTCTTTTTTGAATTTTCCTTTCTTATTTCCTTTCTTTTTTTAAAATAACTTTATTTAGGCATGTTTTATAGCCTATGTAATTCACCCACTTTGTTCATACAGTTCAACGAACCAATGTTCCTCAAAACTACAAATTTCATGTAGGAACTGGCCCAAGACCTGAGATTGCTACTCCAAGGACAGATTTCTTTTTCTTTTTTCTTTTTTCTTTTTTTTTTTTTTTTTAATGGTTTAGGAGAAACATGGACGAATTCAAATTCTGGTTAGGCTATTTCCTAGCTGTATGCCTATGACTAAGCAAATCTCTTCAGCTTGGGTGCTATGAGAATTAAAATGAACTAATCAAAATTAATTAAAATGCAGGAGGATTACCAGAAACCTCACAGTCTGGCTGCTGGGATTGAATGTGATCTGCAACCAGCTGCCTTTCGCTCTGATCACTTCCTACCAGCACACGCAGATTGTTTTCCAGTCTTCAGCCTTGGGTTATTTACTCCAAATATTAACTGCAAGGGTGCTGTTAACCAGTCATAGCATTTGAAGAATCATGATCAGATTAGACCTTGGACTAGTTTCCCGGGACAAGGGTGGGGATGCTGTTTGCTCTTTGGTAGAGCATTTGGGCTTTGGTGTGAGGTCTCTGTTCTTCCCACTCTGCCACTTATTAACTATGTGACCCACCTTAGGTTATTACTCCTTGTGCTCATTTTAGGATGGACACACTAACAGCTTGTGGCCCAAAGAATTGCTGGGATGATAAGATAATAACAGGTAAAACTTAAGAGTGCTAGCTCTGTGCAAGTCAGCATTTTATGCGTATGACCTTACTGACTCTCCCATGAATCTATGAAGTTGCTGCATCCATTAGCTCCATTTTATAGATGAACAACGTCCAGAGAGAAGCCGTTTCTCACGTCCGAGGTCGCATGGTAAGAGGCAGAGCTGGGATCTGAATCCACCCAGGCAGTGAGCTTCGTCACCCACACTGACAATCAGCCCACCAGACCACCCTCCTCTGTGCCAGTGCCTCTTCGAAAGGGAGGAACGTATGCAGAACTTAGTAAAAATGCAGTAAGTGGTAATGGGGTATAACAAAAGACCCGTCAATCTGCCCAGGCCTCATCAGCCTACACAATTCACACAAACTATAGTCACAGAAATTTCGCTGTTACACGCTTGCCTATAGGACATGGGCCCCAGAGTCTCCCTAAGTTATTCCTGGGTGTCTCCTGGCCTTCCACACTGGCCCCTCACTGAAGGCCCTGCCCTTTAAACTGGGGTCTTAGCCAGATTCTGTTGTGGGTGTCTCTTGTGCCCTTCCCCAGGGCCAAGACCTCTGGTCCCTAAGCAGAAAGGGGACACCTGGGCCATAAGAGTCAACACAGTTGACTTGCACCCAGTATGTCTGCTGGGCTCTCCATCAACTGTGTCCACTTATACTCAACATATGTTTCTTAAGCAACTGTTAATGCTTATGGAATGGTGCTAAAAGACATAAAATCACACACACACACAAAAGACATAAAACACTCAGGCAATCAGTTATGTCCATCATGGTACCTTATAGCAGTTCTGGAACCCCTGGTCCTTATTAATACTAAGATCCCATACAAGACCAGCCTTTCTTAACATAGTCATTAAAAGGAGTAAGTGTTAAAAAAAGGCAAAGTTTTCTTACTGGTAGTGGTGTGCAGCTTAGGGAACTATCCAGGCAATTCTTTACTATAAATTCCAATTTACTTCATCTAAATGATCTGCTTTACATTTGGATTCTTGCCAAGGAAATACCTTAACTTTTGTTTTCCATCTATTCAAGGAAATCATTGGAACCTCACCTGGGCACTGCTATTCTAATCTGCCTTCCTACTCATTACCAGGGGTTTTATCTGTGGCCTCTCAGGCAGTTTGGTCTGTAGTTAACTCTACACCAAAATGTCCTTGTTTACTCTGAGGCACTTCATTCCTCAGAGGAATTTAGAAAACCAACCCTACTCTTCTTTCAACCAAGGAGACATAAGACCCAAGAACAATGATGTGTCCAGTTACCACGGTGACGCATGGGGAGATTATTAGACAAGAGATTTCTAGGAAATTAAAAATGGCCTACATAAATTTTATGAAAACTGAAACACGAAACTGTAGTTATTTTTCTTCGGCTTTAAACTTATTAAAGTAAAGGCAAAAGCAAGACTTCCATTCAGGAGGAGGAAGGGAGAAGCACTCAGAACTTTGAAGCAAGCCTGTGTTAGGGGGACAGTCGTTACTCAGTAACTCCCTGCCACCTATGGGAAGAATTCCTGGGACCCACAAAACCGGTTTAACCAAACTTTGACCTTCTAGGACTTTCCGTTTTAAAAAGATCATATATGATTATGCTCCAAAATTGCTTCCAATTCTTACAGCAGCCGAACATTCTTTTAAAAAATCAGAGAAGACAACAAAGAGGTAGACAATTTTCAGGAAAAAAATGTATATTGTGAGACAGTAGCGAAATCTGAAGGACTCACATTTCCTGTTTAAACTCTTCCAAGAGTGTAGCACTGGGAGCTGCCCCCCCTTCTTTATTCACCACTGAAACTCTTCTGTTCCCCCAGCTCAACTTTCTGCTGACTTTCTTTGGCAACTCCCAGGCAGGTGTCTCCAGGGATCAATTGGTACATGCTCTGCACCCACGTCAACAGTCCAGAATTCTCACTCTTCCATCCTGTTCACCAGTTCCCCAGAGAGCCAACCACCATGATCACTCCAGGTCCCACATGCCAGCTGACTGTGGTGACTCCTGACACAGGGTAAACAAAGCCTCAAGTGTGAGCATACTACTCACTTGCATTTACAAGTTTTACATTACCGTTCCAACAGAAGCCATCTAGCCTTTTTAGTGCCATTTATGATACACAGTCTATGTCAGTCCCGTGCTTTTGAAGGGTTATGAAGGGACCATGAAGGTAAACCAAGACATGGTCCCTGCCCTCAAGTTACAGCTAAATAGAATCCACTGATACAGAAATACCTAAAATGCACTAGTGCCGTAAGAAAGGTGTGAATAAAGAGCTAAGGAAAGACACGTGTGGAAGCAATTCTTATTCACACGCAGAAGCAATTCTTCAGCCCTAGAGAGCAAAAGAGACATGTTGAAGTGGGGTTTTTACAGGACATGCAGGAGTCTGCAAAGTAGACAGGGAATGGCAAGCCAACCCAAGGCACAGGAAGACTGTGAAGTGTGCAAGTACACCGTCAATGCCGCGCGTGTCAAGGCAGAACAGACAGGGCTACTTAGGAGAAAGGCTGTGATGGCAGCGAGGACTGTGGAGGTTCTTCTACAGGTAATCGGGGTCCTCTACAAGAGTGTGTCAGATATGTGTCTGCAACGTAATTCCAGGGGAACTGTGGAGGCCTTTATGAATTTAGTAGAATTTACTAGCAACTGGGTAACCTGGGGGAGGGACTGTGTTACATAGTGCATACCGCATTTTCATATTATGACTGCCTTGTCTTTCTCTCTCTTCTATCTGGCCTCTTCTGCCCTGGAAGGTTCAGGTGTATAAATAATGATTCAATATCTGTAGATACTGCAAAATGTTCACCACATTCTAGTTACCATCCGTAACTCCACAGTCATGGATTTTTTTCTTGTGGAGTATTTTGAGATCTATTCTCTTAGCAACTTTCAAAGAGACAATACAGGATTAACTAGTCACCATACTGTATATTACACCCAATGATGACATCTTATAACTAGGAGGTTATACCTTTTGACCTCTCTTTACCCATTTCACCCATCCCCAACCCCCAAACTCTGCCTCTGGCAAAACACCCATCTGTCCTCTGTATCTATGAGCTTGGTGGTTCTTGTTGTTGCTGTTGTTTTGAGATTCCACATATAAGTGAGATCCCATGGTATTTGTCCTCCTCAGTCTGACTTATTTCACTTAATGTAATGCTCTCAAGATCCATTCATGTCACAAAAGGCCAGATTTCATACTTTTTTATACCCGAATAATATTCCATTGTATATATACACCGCATTTGCCTTATCCCTTCACCCATTAATTGAGACTTAGGTTGTTTCCATGTCTCGGCTATTGTAAATACTGCTGCAATAAACATGGAGGTGCGGAGAGCTTTTCAAGTTAGTTTTTTTTTCTTTTTTTTTCAGATAAATACCCAAATGTGGAATTGCTAGATCATATGGTAGTCTCATTTTTAATTTTTTGAGGAACATCTCCACTGTTTTCCATAGTGGCTGCACCAATCTACATTTCCACCAGCACCGCATGAGGGTTCCCTTTTTTCCACACCCTTGCCAACATCTGTTATCTCATCTTTTGATAACAGCCATTCTAACAGGTACGAGGTGATACTTCATCGAGGTTCTGACCTGCGTTTGTCAGCTGAGCATCTTTTCATGGGCCTGTTGACCATGTCTATGTCTTCTTTGGAAAAAAAAAATCTCTGTTCAGATTCTCTGTCCATGTTTTATTTTCTTTTGTTGCTGCTGAGATGTATCAGTTCTTTACAAATTTTGGTATTAACTCATTATAAGTTAAATGATTTTTATTTTCTCCCCTTCAGTAGCTTGCCTTTTCATTTTGTTGGAAACTTCCAACTTCTTAACCCTTTATTATGCAGAACAGCTTCTCTACTTCTCAGAAGTCTTGGCTCTGGCAACATTCGAGCCCACAGGGCTCACTTCTATGCTAAACAATTATCGAAGTATTTTTCTAAATAAAGACAGTTATTTTGTGAAGAGAAATTCTGGTACCAGCTGGTAAAGGTAATATAAATGTCTTTATCTGATCTCAGGCATCTACAACATCAGCAATACTCTATATACCTTATGTGTAATGGAAATTATCTGTGAAACATAATTATGCTTGAGAAACACAGGCAGTATTCCCAAATTTATTCCAACATTTCAACATCCGAGGTAAAATAATTGCAGGACACTGTGTTAAGCTTGTTTTAAAAACGGTTTATTTGTTACAAAATGTTAAATACTAAAACTAAAAACATATAAATTCAGGTCAGGCTATATTAAAATACACACATACCCTTCTTAGCAAAATTATTAAAGACTGAATTAAACAGATGCTTTAAATAAAATAAAGTACTCTTGAGGAAATTTTGTTTTTCTAATTAAGTATGTCAATGTAGTGTAGTTTTTAAAATTGGAATTGAAAAGTTTAGCTGTCTTGGAAGTTCCATTTATCCAACTGTTTGGTTTTCCGCCACTGCCCAGTGTGAAGCTGCCAGGCTTTCTGGACAGGGTGAATTTCACTTACATTACTGAAACTTCTATTTTATAAGCCTACTCTCTTATAATAGGAACAGAGAGCAGTCAGAAGTATACAAAGGGTTATATAAGGTGAAAACCTGGCCCAGAAAGAAGAGGCCTTAATTCTATCACACAGTATCTTCTCTAATTAAAATGTTTGGTAAATATATTGAAGCAGAGATGAACACAAAGCATACATTCATCTAGAAATAATCTTTCAATTAAAAAAAAAACTCAAAAAGAGCACTCATTTCTCTGAGAGAGTTTGTAAGTATTTCTAAATTTCTTGTTATTTTAAATTGAGTTAATTCAAAGGTACTGAAGAGTCTAGGTTTAAAAACTAATTTGATTACTGTTCTGACTAGCTCTAAAAAGCCACGGCATCAGGGTGGTGGAGTCACTCACACAGGTTGTAAAGGACTTTTCATAATAAAATCTACATGCTCAACCTCCACGGAGCCCCAGCTTTCAAATTCAACTTCCACTCCGGTCAAACAACCTCAAAAGTATCTATGGTCTATGTAAATGTGAAATAGTATTTTCAAGCAAATACTTTATTTTGCCTTAGAACTTAATGTTTTTCAATTTCCTAGCTCAAAAGTTACTGATTTAGAATTTTAAGTGCTGTAATTCACATAGGGGAAAGACTACCTTAAGAAGAACATAAGGCTATCACTGTGTTTTAAAAGATCTCAAATGTGATGAATTTCTAGAAATCTACTACAGTATTTATTCTTTACAATGTTTATCCTTATCAAATGGGATTTGCCAAGAGTTGATTAACTCAAGTGGTTAAAATACAAAAAACATAAAATGCATTCCGGTAACCTGCAGCAATACAATCTAATTAAAGTCAGGGTTCTTGGAAGATATATATGGGGTGTTTTTACTGTTGTACTCTAACAGTGTTGACATACATTCAAGGACTAACTGTATAGCAGTATGTTTAATACTGTGATATAAAACTATTTAATCAAACCTTTGAATAGCTGGGAAAATTCGGTGTTCTTGAAAGTCATTAGAAATTAGAAGAAAAATATATCCCAGTACTGAATTACAGTAATCTGGTTTTCCATCTCTCGGCTTACAAGCTTCCAATGTAATTATTTCTGTTGACATGTGATACAAGAGAAACTATAATTCTATCCTAGTACCATTTTCTCTCTATGTACTGAGTCTTTGATTTATAACCTTTCTCTTAACTTACTGGGTTATCTTGAACGACAAGATTCCTGCTACTCCTCATTAAATAACTTTGCGGTCCTCAGAAAGAATTCAAACAATTCAAGCCGCCGGTCTCCTAAGCTTAGTAAGTACACGAAACAAAAAACTCTTAAGCCACTGATTACAATTTCTCTAGAAGGCAACTCTTCCTAGGAGCATCTTTATAAATGCGTTTTAAATTCACACTGGTCAGTCGCTTTTACCAACATCCGGGTTTTAGAATGAGCAAGAAAGCATTTCTTCCACTGTGATAGAGCTAGAACTGTGAGTGTTTTAAAGCTGAGTAAACACAAGGCATGTCTCCCTTGCCTGCTGAGGTGGCAGCAGAGAATCCCCCCTCGTAACCCTCCACTCCCTCAAGAGGTCCTCAAGGTTGGGAAACCCCTCGTGATCTCTTCCCTCCAGCAAGCCTCCTTCTGTTCCCTCCATGTCAGTGCCTCTTTTTTGCTTTCAGTGAGAATGGTGGTTAGCAAGAAAATATAGTACATATCCTGCTAGGAGACACACATAATTTGGGGAGCCCAGTATAAGGTGAAAATGCAGGGCCTTTCTTTAAACATTATTAAGAATTTCAAAATGGCAAGAGCAGAGCCTTGAACCAAGCACGGGGCCCTGTGTGACAACACAAGTTACACAGCCTTAAAGCCAGCCCTGTTTAGGTTTCCTGCCCAATCAGAATCCCACAGAAGAGACAAGGTGGCTCAGTTCGGTAGTCCACATTAAAAAAAAAAAATTTTTTTTCATGATGGTTTGAATACTGTCACTGATTTGAAACCATGTGGCGTTTCACTTTCAAAATCCCATGCAAATTTCTATTTCTAAGATTTCAGATTGATCAGCTTTACCCTAGATTTTTTGTTATTGAAATAGTCATACTTGGTCTTTAAAATGCCCCTTATTTTAATAGAGCAATTTATCAGACATAGTGAACATTTTTAATTAATACTACATGATTTTGTTTTTAAGTTTAAACATTACTTAACTGGGAGGGGTATTAATATTACTAAAGCAACAGGGCATCTTAAAGGGAAAAAGAAGCTGTAGGACAGCTTTACATACTATGATAGTGAAGCCTTGGTTTTAGCCTGTGGTCTATTTTGTTCCCTTTTAAGATCACAGTAGTAGTTTTTTTCAGAGAACTAACAAACACATTAAGCTGTATGGTAATTTTTTTTTAACGCCCGTATTGGTTTCAGTCACAGAATTTTACTGGAACACAGAGGTATCCCATTCTTCTGCTTCATAATGATAGTAATAATAATAATAATAATAATAATAATAATAATAAAAAGCATATGCATATAAAAGCTCCGGGTTACATTACTAAGCAACGACATTTCCGGGAGTGAATATACTTCCTGTATTCCGCAAGCTGCTTCAAGTACATATTCGAAGGCCATCTGTGCTTTTCAACAAAACTGCGTTCTTCCACTAAAATTTTTAGAAAAAGAATGTTAATTGCATATATTTTATTTTGGATCAAGTTTAGATATTAACTATTACTGATTTCATATTTGATAGAGGAGATCTGTGCTCGCCTATATATGCCCTACCTTTCCCTCAATGCTTTCGGTTAAATCAGTCATCAGGATTTAAATTATTACGTGATTTGCAACAATACACTGCTTCATCAAGTACTACGCATATTCTTTTGCTTTTTCCAAATGCGACTCATTTGTCTTGGAGATGATAACAGACTTGTTTTTCATTTAGTTTTCTTTGTAGCCACCTTGCCCTCGCAAACTCTAAGGCCCTCTCAAGTCTATCTTCCACCCAGCCGCAGTCACCGGGCAAGCTAACCACTCCTGAAGCAGCTGCTGGCCCCTTCTCCTCACAGCCCCGCACTCTCCGGCTTTCAAGGCCTGCTTCCTGCCTCCGTGTCGGATCGCTCTGCTCTCGGGCTCCAAGCCCTTCACTCAGTTTGTTTTTCCCTTCTGGTGAAGCACTACCTTTATTAGCTCCCTGAAAAAAGGAGGGTAGGTCTGAAGTATTTTTGAGACCCTGCGTGTGATGAAACATCTTTATCCTCCTCACACACGATTGATAATTTGGTTTGGTACAGAATTCTAGGTGGAAAACTTTCCTCAGAATGTTGAAGACAGAATTCCTCTGCATTCTAGTTTTCAAGGTTATTAAACACTCCTCTACCATTCAGATTTATAGCTCTTGGCTAGTCATCTCTGTTCTTTTAAAACTTTCATATTTTTCTATTTATAGTTGGGTGTTCTTGCACGTCCCAGGGATGGACTTTGTTCACTCATACCGCTGAGTGCCTAGCAGGTCCTTTCAGTCTTAAGACTCGGGTCCTTTAGGACTAGGATAATTTCTTGTATTACTTCCTTGATATTTTCCTCTTCACTGTTTTATTCTGCATTAACTTCTTTAACTCAGATACTTCATCTCCTGGATTGAGCCCCAAATTTATTTAAAAAACTTTCTCTCCTCTTAATCTTTTTGTCTCACTTTTGGAAGATGTCCTCATCCTTATCTTTCAACTTTTATGTACTTGTTTAAACTCTTCTATTTATTTAGGGTTTTTTGTTGTTGTTATTTTGTTGTTTTGTTGTTGTTTTTGGTTTTTTGCTACCATATTTGTAATTTCCAAGAACAACTTTTTTTTGGTACTGTTTTCTACACTATGATAAAGCATACATAACATAAAATTTACTATCTTAACAATTTTTAGGTATATAGTTCAGTATTGTCATGTACATTCACATTATGGTACAACCAATTTCCAGAACTCTTTTCATCTTGCAAAACTAAAACTCTATACCCATTAACAATTCCCCATTTCCCCATCCCTGGCAACCGTCATTCTACTGTCTTTGTGAATATTGTTTTTTTTTTTAAATAACATTCTCTCCTGCTTTATGAATTGTATCTCTTAATCACTGACGATATTAACTTCAAGATTTTTAAAGGATTTTTTCCTATTTTTTGTTCCTCTAAATGCTTTCTCTTCTGTTTTATCAATTTTATTTTGGTTTTGGTATCTATCTTTCATGTTAGGTATTGCCTAAAATATCTGAAGATCCTCAGTTATATCCTTACGTTTGAGAGTGAGATACCAGATGGCTGTTTGGGTATCTTGTGGTCATGGGTAGGACTTACTGACTGTTGGAATAATTGAGAAGATATCTGTTGGGTTCACAGACAGGATTTCCAAATGACTGCACCTACATATTTTTTCTCCAGGGCCAGAGAAAGATGCTTCAATCTCATGCTCAGAGTGTGGGAGTCAAGGCAGCAATACCTGGTGCTGGAATTCTAGAACCTGGATACAGGAAGGAGGTTGGCGGCTTACTATACAATGTGTACACTTCTGCATGATCCCCATGTTTTCAGTTCAGCTTTTTTTTTTTTTTAAGATTTTATTTATTTGTCTGACAGAGAGACAGCAAGAGAGGGAACACAAGCCCAGGGAGCTGGAGAGGGAGCAGTAGATCCCCCGCTGAGCAGGGAGCTCGATGTGGGACTTGATCCCAGGACTCTGGGATCATGACCTGACCGAAGGCGGCCACATAATGACTAAGGCACCCAGGTGTTCCTTCAGCTCAGCTCCTTCACCTAATCTTAGCTATACCTGGAGTTTGTGATTCTAGAATTCTTTTGGTTTAATTTCTCCAGGAATAAATGTCCCATCGCAACAACGATGAAAGAGAAGGAGTTGCCTGCCCGAGTGGGATGGAGTGCAGCAAGTTCATAGTTCATAACTTTCTTCTTCTTTTTTTAAAAGATTTTAATAATCTTTAAAGTTTTTATTTATTTATTGTAGAGAAAGAGCACACACGAGCCAGGGAAGAGGGAGAGAATCTCAAGCAGACTCCATGCTGAGCGCACAGCCTGACGCGGGGTTCAACACCAAGACCAAGACCTAGGCCAAGCCCCAGAGTCTGATGCTCAACTGACTGAGCCACCCAGGCACTCCCTTCTTCACATCTTTCAACCGGTTCTACTGCTTTCAGCCCCAAGCTTTATTCTGCTTTCTGAAATACCTGGTCCCTCACATTTCTAAGACGTCTTGGTACTCTGCTGAGTGAGTCAGCTTGCTTCTCATCAGCATTCCCTTCTGTGGGTACTTAGCTTTCCTTCTGCTAAGTCAGTTCCCACTTCCCCATCTATTGTGTGACCACATATATTATAATTTGGACTAATGAGGTCATGATCCAGGCTGCAGGACTTGGACAAAAAGAAATGACCTACCAGCTCAGGGAAGTTAGCTGTAGGATTCATTAGTAAGCAAACGTGACATAAGACTACTCTCTTGGTTAAAATTTAAAAAGAGAGAGAGAAAAGTTATCACAGATGAGCTCTGGTGGCCAGCAAAAACCAAAACAAGACAAAAAACTCCACATATATAATATGTAACATAATATCAAGCTAAATTAAACTGTGAGAATATTGAATCCACAAATGCCAAGAGTAACTTATATTCCTATGCATTGCTGTTTGTGTTCAAAGAGTCCAACATATAAAACATACCCAACACTGAATGAGCTCTTCAACTGAGTTCTGCTCTATCAATGCCAGCATTAACACAACATCTTGTCTAGTCTCACTTTTCAATTCCTAAACACCTTTAAAGAAGAAGAATTCTCAGACAAGAGAAAACGGTTCACAGAATTCCAATGATAACTTGGTAATTTTTGAAACCAAAGGTGGAAAATCATCGAAGGGAGCTGTAAACAGTGACAAGAACCCTTCCAACTTCAAGCAACCATGTGAGGCAGTTCAAGTGTGAGACAACAGGGAGGAGAGCTGACTAGGACCTTCGGCAGGACACGTGCTCCTGTAAATGGGCTGAGTTACTGCTTAGGTCCAGATTGCTTCCATGTGGGAAGATGGGCCCAGGGCAGCCAGATCTTCCAACTTTTCCAAAGAAGCCAGAAATTTGATTTTTAAGATGTGCCATGTTACAATTTTTAAATGGTGACACTAAAAAAAGGTAATACCGTGTAGCCCAAATAAAACCTGTTGGCAGACTGTATTCAGTTCCTTTCAAACCCCAGATTCCCAGTTTGTGACCACTCAGTTAGACTATCTAACTCTTCCCTATCCACCAGGGGCTTTTATTCTCTGCCCCCAAGGACATATCACAGCAAGTCCTGAACATAAACAGGTACCAATTGAACTGCAACATTCAGAAGACGCTTCTAGTCTTCATCAAAGGAACAGATGACAATCAAGAATACAGTCTCATCTTGTTACCCTGCCTTCTCAAATTACACCCTGGAGTCCAGCTTCTCACTATGCCAGGTAGTCATAACACACTTTATAGTCAATTGTGTAAGTAATAAAATAAAATAAAATAAAAATTTATAACACAAAGGATTTACAGAGTACATTCTCCTAAGCTTGTACTAGTACTCCATGTGTAGCGTTCATCTATACAAGACAGTAAATGGAAAGTAATCTTATTTTTCTTTTACAAATGAAGGGAACCTAAGGCAGCATAACAAAGGTGGTTCTAAAATCGCAATGTCCACTTGTTTCATTATGAATTGATTTCTTAAAAAATGACTGTATTAGAATGTCCCTACTAATGGCAAGAAGCATGCCTTCTCTTTATGAACGGAATTAGTTTCTTTCTTTCTTGCACAGAGCAGATGGTTTAGTAAATATCTTTATTCTGCTTTACTATGTTTCTCTACTGCACTAATAAGTTCTATGTAAGAAGGCTCTCAATAGGCATACGATCTTTGTCAACCAACTGAATATATCTGCCAAAAATAGACTGTTTCCTGGTTTCCTTATCTGTCTAAGAAGATGAAAGAAACCAGAGACTTTCAAATATTTTAGCAGCAGATTATCTTTTACAAGTAAAATTTTATGGAGAACAGCAGATAAAACAGAAGATAAAAACTAAAGGCTAAAGGGCCAGGGGGTCTAAGAACTACAGACTTCAGCCTTCTCTTCTTCCTTCCCTCCTCCTCCCTCAGCCTCTCCCTGCTCTCAGCCCCCACCTCAGAAAACCTTCAGGTGTCTCTATGGACATCCCTGCTTAGAGTTTAAAACTACTTAAGTAGGCGATTTTTAAAAAAATTATTTCCTGAGCCTATTCTAAGTAACATGAGCAAACCATCCTATCTAAACTGACCGTCTACTCTGATGACTATTCGGCTCTCATTTTCTTTCTTCTTATGCAGCATTCAGGAGCTCACACTTTGATTGGTTTTAATCTTCACAATTCACCTTAAAGATCACATTATGTACACTTTCTGTTCAGTAAGTTTTGCAACATTTTCTGACCAATTAAAAAACTGTTATTCCCGAGGAATATAATGGATCCCTATACAGATATGCTTAAATAAATGTACATATCAGAACAATTAAACTACATATTATAAATAATAAATGGCAGTTACAATTTTCTTCATAAGAAAAAAATTTAAATCTGTACTGTTAAAATTTTGCTTCTGATTTAGGTAGTGAAAACCAAAATATTGTTTGTCACAATCAAATTCCACCTGAGGCTACCTTATCACTTTACTTCAGAAAATAAGGCACCCTTAAAAATGGATGGGAGCTATAAAACAATCATTAGAAAGCTTCTTGTGTAACACAGGTCAAGTTATTTTTATAACCAGGTGACTGTAAGTTAAAGTGTCCTCATTTACCACACTGTGTAGTTAAGAGGAAGGTATTACATTGACTTTTTTTTTTTTTACTTTTTGTTTTTTAACAACTACTATTCCTACAAACTATTTCTTAAACCTAAGAGCAAAGAACGAAGTTTTCTTTTCAAAAGAGTAATTGGGAACCTACCTGAAAGATCCTGAAATTCAGGCTTTTGGCTGAAGATGAGGTAGTTAGTAGCAATGAAATGAAGCAGCCAGGTTGAAAGGCAATCCGAGTGGTGAAACTGCAAGAAAAATGGAAAGTGAAACAATGTTGTACTAATCACCATGCAGACTTCCAGATGATGAATAGGTGGAGAGAACGGTCTGGCAGGATTTGTGTAGAGCGGGACTCCATATTGACTGTGTCCGCATGTGACGCAGCCTTCTGCCTGCTCTGAGAGCAGAAAGGAAAAGGGAGATTATTTGCATGTAATAATAAAATTACATCAGGGAAGGGACAGGATCAAATGAATAATAAGCCACTGGTGCTAGAGCATCTCAATGTCTTGAACAGAGGCACACTGCATCAGTGGTTAAGAGACTCCTTGAGGTTCTTAAGGATTTCCTTTAAGCTTTTAATCTAAGGTCATGGCTGTCACTAATTGCACTTATGGCTGTGTAACAGAGATATGATTATGGTTAGCGAAGGTACATCCTTGGCCATATCTAAACAAGTTCACCCAAGGGGCAAACTGAAATATATTTTGTGAAGGAAATGTCATCAACCTAAGGGCATGGGTTTCAATGTATACATACCTCTATGAGAAGGTTATGTCTGAGCAGTTGGTTTTATCTAGGATATAGTTAAGAGGATGCTTTTGACTAGGATGTAGTTATATGCTCTTATGGTGAGCCGGATTTCCAGCACATTTCTCATTCTGAATTTCAATAGCTAATGGAAGGGAAATTGAGAGCACTGTGGCCATGACATCCTCACCTTGGTGCCAGTTGTCCAGTGATGCTCACCGATCCATCTAACCACTCAACTCAGACTACATAACGTGCTGGCAGGCCAATTTGATACATGAGTACAGTTCTTTTTTTTATTATTGTGGTTAAAATGCACAAAATATAAAATTTACCATTTTAACCTTCTTTAAGGGTACCAGTGGCATTAAGTACATTCACATTATCATGCAATCATCACCACCACTATCTATTTCCAGAATGTTTTTATCATCCCAAACTGAAACTCTACACTCACTAAATAATAACTCCCCTTCTATCCCTTCCCCTAGTCCCTGATAGCCACTATTCTAGTATTCTTTCTCTGAATTTGACTATTCTAGATACCTCACAGACCGTGACTTATACAATAGGTATGCTTATTCTGCCTGGTTTATCATACTTAGAATAATGTCCTCAAGTACCATCCATGTTGCAGCACATATTACATCATTCCTTTTTAAGACTGAGTAATATTCCACTGTATGTATATACCACATTTTATTTATCCATTCACCTGTTGATGGACATTTAGGTTGTCTGCACCTTTAAGCTAAATATACCTCTTTTAAGGAAACTCTAAAGATTTATATAAGAAATAATGCTAAATCGAAGAAAGATTTATAATCTCAAATCTTAAAGAAGAAACTCACATATTGCTCTTTTAAAAAGTTATAATGTGGGAATATTTTCACATGTTAAATCCACAGGTTCCTCTACTTTTCATTATACAAAATCAAAATTTTTGAATTGTAAGATACTTTATGGTTCCTTGGATCCCACATCACATTTTACCAATTTTTATTCGCCCTAACTTTAAGCCGATAAATGTGAGTGATCTCAAAGAGATAGAACAAGAATGTGTAGCTATTTTAACAGAAGCCACCAGCACGATCAGATGATTAACCCAAAGTAGATAACCTACAAAGAAATGTTCAGGACATCACCTAAGGGCTGTGACTTTAAGGAAAAGGTCGATCACAGAAATGAATAGCTAGCTACAGAAACATGGTTAAAATGCAGAATTTTAGTTTTGACCAAGATTCAAGGTATCATAACCATCACACACAAGCACGAGTGGGGGAGCAGAGGAAGAGCGAGAGAGAATCCTAAGCAGACTCCCCACTGAGCATGAGCCCGAAGCTACTTGGGGGCTCAATCTCATAACTCCAAGATCCAACCTCAGGAGAAACCAAGAATTGGATGCTTATCTGACTGCGGCACCCAGGTGCCCCTGACAAAGCAGGTTTAAACAACAAAAATATGAAATACAAAAATGTAATACAAAATGTATTTTGCATGAAATACAAAAAAAATGAAACAAAAAATGAAATAAACAACAAAACAAAAAAGAAAGGCTTTAAAAATACCATAAACACAATGCATTTAACAGGTCTGTAAAGAATAACAGTAGTGGAAGAAATACCCAGAAACTCACAAGAAAAAGATCAGAAAACTGGTAGCCTGCAGCAGCCAAGTATTAACGTACAGATTATAAAACATTGAGTTTTTATAAGTAAGATACTGAGTTTGAAACTGTAATATGGTTAGCAGGACTTCAGAGGAATCACCAAAGTTTGGCTAGTTAGGACAGAAAAGGGAGGAGAGATAAGGAGCGGTCTACCTGAGTTCAAAGGACTGAATCTGATTAAGGGAAAGAAGCTTCTCTTGCATGTTCAAAGTCCAACTTGGGGCTGGGTGGCTCCATAGTTAAGTGTCTGGGATTAGCTCAGAACAGGATCCCAGAGTCCTGGGATCCAGCCCCTTACCAGGCTCCTGCTCAGCGGGAAGCCTGCTTCTCCCTCTCCCGCTCCCCCTATTGGTGTTCCCTCTCTCACTGTGTCTTTCTCTGCCAAATAAAAGTCCAACTTGATGGAAATAGATGAACTTGAAGGTAGAATCATGATAAGGAATTGAGAAACATTAGGGGAAGGGAAAGGAGGAAGCAGAAGTGAGAGAATACCAAAGTGCTCCACTGTATCAAAAGTATGAAAGATGCTTTCCTGATAAACAATGAAAAACTAGCAGAGATGACAGTGGAGCCCTTGGAGATTTTGATTATTCAAAAAAACTACTCCAAGTCTAATTCTGCTAAAAGACAGTTTCACCTCCCAGAAGTCAGAGAAACAATGAAGGAAAAATTACCTAAATTCTGACCAACAGTATGAACTGGCTAGTGAACTAAAGCCTCAAACTAGGAACTTCCAAGAGAACTGGCAACGAAAATGATCCTGTTATCTTGGATTTGTAATTGTCAAATTGGGGACCACCAGGAAGAGAATAAAGAAAAACTGGTAATTGGAGGCTTAATCCTATAAATTAAAAAAGTCTTCAGAAACAAAAAGTAAAATTCAAAAAGGTCTGGTATCTTAAACTTTTAAAATTAAAGAGAAATAAATAAGGATAATTACACAATGAGAAAGCACAGAGTCAGGGAAAACAGGTCAGGAAGAACCACTGACAACGCAATCATAAATGACACCAGTGAGGAGACCTGTACGCGTGTGCACACGTGCTACCTGAAACGTCAGTGCAACCGGACAGGAAGTTCTTGGATGCAGCTACTAAAAGGACACGAGGAGATAAGGAAAGAGAAGCTTCTGATCATTCTTTTAAAGTATGACAGACTTGGTAGAATAGTATGGAAATGATACAACAAATATGAACAGAGGCTGTAAAAAATGCCAGAGAGAATGAAAAAGAAATTTTAAACTAAATCTAGAAGTTAGCTATTTATCCCAGGCTCAATGTAAATAAATTACAAAGAGAGATCAAGGTTACTCAGTTTTTTTTTTTTTTTTTTTTTTCTGGTTTTGTTTTGTTCTTGTAGCAAGAATTACTATCACACTGCCCTGGCTGGGCCAGAGGCCCTTGTGGTGTTAGCAAAGGGCTTAGCCCTCGTGTGCACACTGCCTACACTTGTGAGCTCAATGGCCAGCCAGTGGCCCCAGCTCCAAGCTCCAACACTGTGTAGAAGGTTACTCAATTCTTTTAATTTGTTTTTATCCTTAAAATTAAATATATAAGGTTTTAAGACTTGATTATGAAAGAAACAAACTCCAAAATAGTTAAGAAGACAGTAAGAGAAGACCTAGAGGCTTTAAATGAATTCCCTTCTTTGCCCAGAAATACACATTATTGATTTATGAATTCATCTCAACGTGGAGGCAAGCTTTTAGCGGTCTGTCCTTTGCCACTTTATGTGGCTCCATTTCAGCAACTTGAAGACAGAGTTGTCCTATTTTTCTAATTTCTCTCCAAGTTGATAGGGATCGCCAAATGCTGTAAGACAGATAACATTTTACGAAGTCCTGATAGTCACCAATGATGGATCAAATATATTCCTGTAAAAAAGACCTAGAAGTTTCAGCTTACGGCAAGTTCATATAGACCATTATACTCCATGACACCCGGAAGCCCTAAAACTGTCACAGGGCAGAGGATGGAATAGTAGAATAACCAGGGATAGGATGACACGTTTGAATAAACTTCCTGCCCCCCTTTAGTGGGAATGAGGAAATAACCGATTTTTGACTGGCACAACATCTGCAGGCTCCAGAAGACTTCAAGACTGCAAACCTACTTTACTTATAGATCAGCCCAGTCCTTTGTCAGATTCAGATTCTAGGCTCTTTGTGACTGCAGTTCCTCACAACTTGCTTAACTGTGCAAACTCTATTCCCTAGAATGTGGAGAAATCCAATTCTTAAAAATATAAATGCCCTAAGCTTAGAAGAAGTCAGAAAGTGTGGTGTACTGTAGTGATTCTCAACTCTGCTTTTACTGAAGGTACATGAGACCCATCAACAAAAGGCATTTTGAGGGGCGCCTGGGTGGCTCAGTGGGTTAAGCCTCTGCTTTTGGCTCAGGTCATGGTCTCCGGGTCCTGGGATTGAGCCCCGCATTGGGCTCTCTGCTCAGCAGGGAGCCTGCTTCCCTTCCTCTCTCTCTCTCTCCCTGCCTCTCTGCCTCCTTGTGATCTCTGTCTGTCAAATAAATAAAATCTTAAAAAAAAAAAAAAGGCATTTTGAAAGGATAAATGAAGTACACTGGTACATCCTACAAACAACAGGGAACTCTAAAACACGTCCATGAAGTGAAAGATGAATGAATGAACACATAAATGAGTTTAGCCTAACTATCTCTGTCAATATGCATGGACCAGTTCTGTCATTTTTCTTTCATGAACCCTAAGATGGGACAGCTCTGGGGAAATTCAACCTAAGTTCTACTTCCTACAATGCTGATATGGCACAATAAAGCACCACACTCAGATGAGACTAAAACAGGCTGCCATGCAGGTGAAAAATTTCCCATCAGCAAATTCTACCACCCTGGAAAATAGTGCTCAAACATCTGATGCTTCAAAATGATCCAGTCCCAGAAACTGCTGCGAGGGCCTTTTAACCTCATTTGGCCAAACTTCTAAACTGAGACAAACATGGATGTTTCTTTCAAGAAACAGAATCTTTTTTTTTTAAATCCAGCAAGCAGATACAAAGGGGTGAGTACCTTGGCTTTTTTGAGCAGGTCGACGATATCCAGGTTCATAGACGCCAGCTCCCTGCTAGGCATGCTCTGCAGCTGCGTGATGATGAAGAGCTCACAGATGTGCTGCAGCCTGGACACCTGGTACATCTCAGCACAGATCAGAAGACACATAGCCTGGAAAATGCCAGCTGACAAGGAAGGGAAAGAAAAGAAGGTGGACAGTGAAGTCAGGCCACGAACTCACAACCCTGAAATCCAGAGTGGCGCGCTTCGCCACGGGAGCCCCTATCAGTAGGTGCCCCTGTCGTGCCATTTTAGAAAGAATTAATTCAGGCCTTCACACTCTAAAGTGACTCTTTTTGTTGTTGTTGTTTTTAAGTCTTCAGAGAAGGCAATTCTATGATTGCCCTTAAATAATCAGTCCTGAGGCTGTTACATAACTCTGTGCCAGCTAAATCAAATCCCTGCAAATTTTCCTTTAGTCCCCAGGTTTTTTTGTTGTTTTTGTTGTGGTAAAACAGACATGACATAAAATTTATCACTAACCACTTTCAAGTGTACGGTTCGGTGGCATTAAGGCACACTCACATTGTGGTGCAACCATCGCCATCTTCCATCTCCAGAACTTTTTTCTTCTTCCCAAACTGAAACTCTATATCCGTTAAACAATAACTCCCCATTTCCACCTTCTCTTAACCCCTGGTAATCGCTCAGGTTGTGTGTGTGTGTGTGTGTGTGTGTGTGTGTGTGTGTGTGTGTGTGTAAACATGCCTAGAAGTGATTTGTAATCTTTTTCTAAGGCAATTCTTTTTCTAAGCCCTCCTTAAATTCCTTGCATTGTTTTTTGTAGCCAGGAACCATGAACACTGTATGATCAATCCTTAACACAATGAATAGATCACCTTTCTGCAATTTCTCAGTGCAAACATTCTAATACTGATCTTCTTTCTGATTATTCCCTTTGACTCATTTTCTCCCCACACCTTTTACCAAATTTTAAAGGGCTCTGTCCTACAGTTATTAGTGCTTCTCTGAGCATTTTTTTTCTAATTAGCAAGAGAAAACCTAAAATTTGAAGCTTCAGTTACACTAGTGGGAGGACAACTGAGCAACTAAACTTTCTTATTATTTTATGTCTGGCTCAAAATTTTTATTTAACATACCATACAGATTCACCAGTATTAAATATAAAATAAACAGTAACACACATTTTGATGAGACTCAATGCTTTCATTTTTATTAGGCACATATAATAAGCCAGTCTTTAACACTGACCATAACAACTCTAACTGGCTGCAAGACCAGAACTAGCTCTGTTAAAAAAAGAATTTTCTTTCTGAACTTCTAAAACCTTTCACTAGAGGGCTCCTGACTTGTTTAAAATTTAAGAGGTTTTAATGACAAAGATTGGAAATCTTCCTAAAATAAAAGTGAAAGTAATAAATTTGAAGAGAGGGATGGTCTGAAATGTGTGTTTTCTTTTTGCATTTGCTAGAACACATTGCCAGGTTCTCTAATCAAGGTCTTGGGCTCCCTGACTGAGTAAATTTATTCTGGGGGGGGGGGGGGGGGGGGGGGTGTGTGTGTGTGTGTGTGTGTGTGTGTGTGTGTGTGTGTGTGTTCGTTGTGTTTGCGGTGGGAGCCATCTAGTGGCCAGAGGATGAAGATGAATTCAAGGGGCTTCTGTGCGGGTGTCCCAAGGCTCTAAGATGGTAGAAAGGATTTAGCAATTTCTCCAAGGAGACCCCCAGCTAGAAAACAAACAAACAAACAAACAAACAAACCCTGCAAGATCTGTTCCAACTTACAGCTTCCAAAGATGATGGTTTTTAGTCAAAGATAGCCCTAAGTCAGTGAATAGGGAAATAAATCCCACAGTCCGCTGAGCATCCTAAACATCTCAGGAAGTTTTTGGAGAAGTTAGTTTAAGGACAGTATAACTTTAGGAGTAGTCAGAAGAAGACTTTAAAAAACCCCACATTCTCTGAGCTACAGAGATGACCAAGGGGTCTCAGAATATTCAAAGTCCTTAAAAGAGCCTCAATCACAAGTTAGAGCCATAAAAGCAGCTGCTCAAACCTCTTCTCTTTATGGAAGGGATGTCCCAGTCTGTCAAATTAGTCACTGGGTACCACAAAACACCTCCATTTCCAGGGTGTCCACATAATCACCACACTTTGGGGGCTAGCTGGGATGTGAAAACTGACTGAAAATTAATTGTCATCCCAATACTACCTCACCTGACCAGCACATTCCATGATGTCAACTTCGATCAATCTTAAGCGAAAACAAATCTCATAGAAAGCAATGCATCAAAATGAGTAACAAGGAAGATAAATTGTGAGATATTCAGACTGCTCACCTGGGCAACAGGAGTCTGTGTATAGGTATTCTAAGAATGACAAGAAAGTTTCTTTGGAAACACCGTAAACTGGAATCAGAACACTCTTTGCTTCCATGTAGTTCCCATTAAACATGGCTGCCATCACTTCACAGCGGGCCACCAGGATAGCCCTGTGGGCTGGCACCGTTGTACCTGCAAGGTTCAAAAGTTAAATAAGCTACATAAACTTGCAGAGCTGTTATTCTAACAATCTCCCTGTCAGTTAGTGGGGTATTGTATTAGGCACAGCTAAGCCTATGTCAGAAAGCAAAGTCTGGGGAGATAACCAGCATTAACCAGAAACTTTTTAGTTTTTAATTTGAAAAACAGAGAGTTCAAAAGTTGATTTGGAAACCAACAATTTATAAGACAGGCAATTATTTGTTACTCAGTTTATAGTTTCTGAAGATAAAAACACTGAAATGAAATATTTTGCTTCCTGTTTTTATAATGAAACATGTATCCTTTGCAATTGGCTTGAAATACCATCACCCATTCTTACGCATGTACCTCCCAAGAAAACAGTGCCACTTTCCTTCTTGGACACACTTAAAGAACAGGTCCTGGGCCCGTTTCCCCTTGTGAGAAAGAGGAAACTGTAGAATGTAAACTACCCCTTGGCCTAAGCAATCCATATGTTACAGCAAGCATGGCAAGGGACTCTTTTGCAGAGCCAGGAGGGGGTTTCAGATATGATGGAAAATTTGGAAGGGGAAGACCTAGTCCCCAGATGTCTCTCCAGGGTATCACCTCCTCAGGGAACAGGGCTGCTTCTGGGAAAGCCAGAGTTACTTTAAATTTTAAAGGCCCCTCAGCCCATACCCTTCTCTGAAGCTCACCAAACTAAACTGAGTCTCTAGCACAAGTCTGCTGAGCTCTCCAGCTCCTGGGCCATCCCACCAAAGCAGCACCAGATGGCACATGTGTGAGGAAGCAGTTCTCACCATTGCCAGCACCTAGGAAACCACGAATCCCCAGGGAGCCTTCAGTTCAGTCTAGATCAGTTTGACACATCGTTACTGAGCACCTACCATGTGCTAATCACTATGTTATGCATTAAAGATACAAAGATGAAAAAGACAAACTCCCCTGCTTGGGAGCAGTCAAGCTTTTAGTCTGGTGGAAGACACCACAGCCAATGTGAATGACGAAACCTTCCAAAGAGTTAACTCTGTGAGTCAAATCACTCTGCTCCGCTCAAGAGTCCTCACCTATACATCCCTACAATCTCAGACCTCTCAGAAGCATACATTCTATGCTACATGAAGTATTCTAAAATATTTTACAATGAGAGGCACCTGGGTGGCAGAGTCAGTTAAGTGTCTGAGTCTTGGTTTCATGCTCAGGTCATGATCTCAGTGTCATGAAATCGAGCCCTCCATCGGGCTCTGCGCTCAGCATGGAGTCTGCTTAAAGGACTCTCTCCCCCTCTCCCTCTCTCTCAAATAAATCAATAAATCTTTTAAAAAGGTATAAATAAATATTTACAATGATTGGATTCTTCAGCTTCTTTAAATCCAAGCAAAACATCTTCTGATTCAAAAAAGAAGAGTTCCACCTAAGCCTGGTGACTTCCTCCAAGGCCAATAATCCCTTTAGGATTCACTAACAAGGCCCAGCATTGCCAGCTCTGAGCTCAATGCTTAGAACTATGATTTGTACAAATGCACCTTCCAGAGGAGCAGGAAGAACAGACTACCTACAGTGAACACCGCTGAGTCATCACACACCTGCTAGCAGGCGTCATCCTCCCCCCTCTGGGCTCTTTCCCTTCTCTACGCTTCTGCCGTTGGGCCACCTGCTCTCAGTGGAGCAGGGTCCACTGAGGGGCATGACCAGTTTCCATGATTAAATATGCTGGTTATCTTTGTACGCATCAATTCACCAAGAATTCAAACAGATAATGCAACTGGGCTTGTAATTCTAAAGTTTTAACACCTGAAGTAGGACTACTGAAAAAATGAAAAGGAAAAGCAGAAGCATGGCTTAAACAAACTAGACAGCCTCTCGTTTGGGTTAAGCAGAGGAATTTTGGATTGACCCAAAATACCAAATGGACAATAGATGGGGAAGGAATGTGATAAGTAACCTTGGAATTTTAACAGAAATTTTCCATTTATAACTCCATTATAATGGAGTTACAAGACCAGCAAAGAAAACACTGTCAAACTTGATCAAGCTTTGCATTTGTTTGGAAAACCATTATACCTCCAGTTCAGAAAATCATTGCTTCTGTTTCTCACCTTCGCTGACTACTGTTTGGTATCATAAACTGTTCCATTATGAAACCATAATGCAATATCTCAGTATAGTCACATTTTCAACATAGTATACATACTGTATAAATACATAAACTCTGTATCAAATATGCCAAATGAACACAATCCAGTGTTCTTATACCAACCAGCAATAAGATAAAGCTGAAGAATGAAAGGGGGGGCATCAATTATCTACTTTAAAGATAAACATGTTCTTTGAAAATGTTAAGGCCTAAAGTATCTTTCCTTTGTAAAATTCAACTGCTGTTACAGTTTTAGAAACTTTTTTTTTTAAAGGAAAATGCTTAAGAATGAAATAGAACTTGAAAGCCCAAGTTTCCTAATAAAATCCTATATTTGTCCTACCTTCTTTAATTAACTTTCCAGGTTTCAAAGATGGAATTTTTAGCATTTTTGTTTTGTTTTATTCTTATATAACAGGAAAGTTGCCTAGTTCAAGAGAGATTTAGAATCTGTACCATCAAGTCTTCATGTATACCCTTACCTGCACCGTCCCTATCCTCACGACCAGTCTACCAGGTAGAAATCAGTATCCCCGTGTTACAGACAAAAAGACCAAGGATCGGGAAGGTAAAGGAGCACAGCCACACCAGTACGGTATATCTGCACCCACACAAGAGCCCAACTGGGGTCTTTCTAGTCCTGGTCACTACTGCCTCAGCAAGCTTAACACTAAAAATGACCTTTTAGAAGCTATCAGGTTCACCTTCTTCACTCCGGAAATAAGAAGACTTCATCAAGGGTGCCGCATTAAGTGACAGGTCTAATGACACATGTGGTTGGAAGGCAAAGCCAAGGCTAATGCCAGGTTGCATTAGCGAGTCTCCACAGCGAGCCTCTGGAGGAGACAACAGTGCTCCCTTCTGCACACTAGAGCTCCCTCCCCAAACTCCAGAAGCTGGGCTCACCTCTCTGCCCACACTTGGCAGAGAAGCTGCTACTAGACCCGGCTTCCACCCCTGCCGGCTCGTCTCAGCTTGGATGTTGGAAGGCCTTGGTTTCTGAGCTGAGGGGGCTACAAAGAGCAGCACAGCAGCTGAATGTCCGCACATCCCCCAAACAGCCCGCGCACGCCCAGCCTCCACATAGCTCGGGAACACGGGCAGGTGTCCACAGAAGAGCTGGCAGGTGAGATTGTGAGAGGAAAGCACGAGATTATAAGGAGAAATAACTCTCCACATCACTGGTTATTTCTTGGCTCTCAACATATATTTTCATATGTGGCATATTCCTTATGAAAAGCTTTTCAGTAGGTTACACTAGCTTGATGTTTGGTGTGAAGGCCTCCTATGCAAATTATAACCAAATATAGGCTCTTGTAGCTTTCTCTTCCCCCCTCCCATCACTTTTTATGTGTTTCAAGGTCACTCTTATTGTCCCATTCTCAGTGTCTCATGCTATATTTCAAACAGTGCTGACTGGAGCTTATCAGAGGGCACCTGGGAAGTTTCCAATTCACTGCTTGTTTTGGCAAGTGGCCAAAGTTAAAATGAATCTTTCTGAGGAAAATTTTAAAAAGCAAACAACTGTTAGCTGCCATACATTTCTATCATAAAACTATAATTTTATCTTGCTTCTATTAATAGCCTACTTGAAATTCTACTTAATGCATGTGGAAACAACTCCTAGCCTTCTTGCATAGTTGCAAGGTACTTAAAAATTCACTTGTAAGACTATGCTTTCAATCTACTGAAGTGGCAAAATTACCCAAGCGAATAATCAATAATGGGCATTAAAACAGCTTATCATTATTAAAATTAGGTAGCATTACTTTCCTACAGAGATAAAAAGCGGCTCTCAGTTGCTCTGGTGATAATTCTCAGAGTGCCATGAGGAATAAATGTAGCAATACCTACCCAGGCCTAATGTGAGCCAGGCATGACCCTCAATGAATGCTTAATTCCTTTTGCTCAAACAGAAAGAAGAGAACTGAATGAGTTACAGGTAATAAAATGTGAAGGGGGCTGGTTTCAGATGATTCAACAACTAGTATCTTAAGGAAATACACAGACAAAAGTATACAATGAGGTGATATTATAGATCATTCCATTCCACACTAGTCCCTAAGAACTAGTGAAGCATATGGTTAGGGGGGGAAAAACTAGGAAAATATAAACTGCTTTCCTAGTCTTAAAAAAGTACTTCATTTCCCTAGATTTTGCTGAGGGTCAGCCAGTCATCTATATCCTGCATTAGAGAATAGTATTTTCTTCACCCAAAATATTCAAAGCTGAAATAGAAAGTTAGGTAAGAAAATAAGAAAGAAAAATGAGTATTGAACTTCGTAAAAATTGCACCATACCTTGTATTTCGAAGACAACATCAGCAAGCATTGGTTTATTAAGGAAAAACTTGAGGGAAGTGTTATAAAACCACAGAGGTTTTCTGGCTTGGTAAGTTTTGCAATTCCTTAGACAATTAATCTATAACGGAAAACAGAAATACAAGAGGAAATGTACAATACACTCTGGTAATAAATACATAGGTTGGTTAGAGAATTTGGAAAACGACACTAAACGTCTAAAGAAATAATGAGTCCCTCCTCCACAGCACCTGTGCTCATAGCTGCCGTGGGAACTTGTCCTCAAGAATGACACGCGCTACACGAGAGGCAGCAGCACGGCTCTCTGTCACATTCTCAGCAGTGAGCGAACTAAGGGCAAACTCAGCTCTCTGGCTGAGAAGGGCAGGGTTCTGAATCCACGCACGTGCCCGTTAGCTGGAAGCAGACAACGGTCAACCTCAAAGAAATGCCTGGTAACATATGTTCACATATACAACCTGTTAGTGTGTTCACTAACTAGAAAGGTACACACACGCAAATTGAATCTGTCATTTTAAAAAAACATGCATTTCCGCCCAGCACATCATGTCCTACTACTTACTAGATGAACATTAAAATACTGGAGAGTGGTGAATTGATTCATCTCCATCTTAATGTACAGTCTTACAATCCTACCCACAGCTGGGATTCCTGGAATCAATCAATGGTTGCCTGGATCTCCACTCCAGCATTCCAGACCACACCTATCTATGCTCACACACCTGCTCACTCTAGGGGGTGGCCTCCCATAATAGTGCCTAATAGTGCCTCTGTCCGACTCAGCGGTCTCTAGCCCCTACTACATCCCACTTCAGCTTTGGGGCTTTGTTTATCCTTCCTGTGATCTTTCAGACATTCCTTTGTTCCAGCCCCAGAATTCGAGAACCAGCCCCTCTTCCCTCACCCTCCGGTTTCCTTAGATGAGTCTCAGGACTTCTGCCTGCATCAGCACTCTAACCTCTACTTGGCTATCCAGGGAATATGGAAAGCTTCATCCCCCCAAAATAGTCAAGCATACAACTGCACCAGTAAGAATAAACGGCACCTACTCTCCACTTGGAATTAACGCACTCTGGTGGGAAATTAGAATCTTTGTTAAGAGGGAAACAAAATATGATCCTTCCTCACAAGGAAGAAGAAAACACACTCCAGAATGATTTTCATGAGCAAGGCAGAGAAGCAAAACAAGGTCACACAAATCCTGCTCCTATAAAGCACGTTCTCAGATCCTGTACACAACCTCCCTTAACACACGTTAGAGGAACTGGTGGAGAGGATTCAGGCAAATGCCACATGCAAAGCAGAGCAAGTCAAAAAGCAGCACATAATCTGAGAACCAGCAAGGGCTTTAGAAATCATCATCTCTGCCTCATTTTACAGAAAGTCCTGAGGAGACTTGCTCAGAGCCAAGAGTAATTCGTGGACAACTCACAATTCAAATGCACATTTGCTCATTCCTAACTCGGGGCTACAGCTCGATGCTGTACTCCGTGAATGAGAGAGACTTTACCCCAGGAAAGCAAAGGAAGAATGTGCAGAATTCATCTCTCCTCCTGTACAAAGGAGGTAATTTAGTTCAGTATCACAGAATCGAAGAACCTCCAGCCTCTTCCCCAAGAATTCATTTTTTTCTCAGTACTCAAAGGAATGACCATTTAAAATCACACTCAAGAAAAGGCGCAGACTTAGAACAAAAAGCAACACTTCGGTCCTCACCATTAATATAAAGGTTATAAATTTGTATATCATGAATACTATGTAGATGTATATTTTTCATGAATAGATAGATCGATTGACCATGAGTCCTTTGTCACCTATGCCTTGAATTTGAATGCAAAAAAGATAGGAAGATAGTAGTTTGGACACAACACTGATATACGTGGTATACATTTTCACTGGTCTATACACAAGTAATCTAGAGAACTTTTGGCAAATAGAATGCAGGTTTATGTGCACAATTCTATGAAAGCATTATTTAGTTGAATTAGACTGCTAAGAGAGAGCTACTACTCTGCCATCCCCTGGAAAACCGGACAGTTCTGTGTGGCTGCTTCTGTGTGTGATGGAGATAAGAAAAGTCTTGCCCCTTAATTCCATATTACTCTGTTTACATTTTTTCTCAAATAAGTCAGAAATCTTCATTAAAAGCTAGTACAGTTTTAAAATATTAACTTAAAAATATTAACTTAAAAAGTCTTAGGTTGTAGAATTGACAAAGTCACCCATATAAAATAACTAAAGGAATAATAATTTCTCTTACATTTAACTTAAGTCTATTTTCTGCTAGGCACTGTACATAGCTTACCTTTTTGTCTACTATAGCCAATCTGTTTAGCACAGAATCTGAAATAAGAATACACTGGCTCAACTGTGTAATGTACTTGTCTCTAAAACTAACAAATGTATTTTTATAGCCCTTACAGACTGGACAGTCTAAGGGACTAGAGTTTTAATATGCACACATTTTGGACTGTGTACAAAGTCTGTATTTTATAACCTTTGACCTTGTTTATAATTTTAAACCTACAAAAGATGAGAAATCCTTAACTGTCCACCTGATCAAATGGACTTCTCAGGAATCTTGAAAAAGGTACGCAGAGAAACTGCCTTGTTCCTAAAAACTACTTGGACTTAAATTTGGAGAAGTGAGAAAGCATCCCCTTTAACAAGCTTAACTGGAAATGGACAGATTCAACAGCCCTTCATTCCTCACATAGATTGCATATTCCTGGAGCTCTACGGGAATGTTTTGGAGGGTGGAATTCACAAACCAACATTTTAAAGACATGACTCACACATATTTCAATTCTTACATGAATTAAAATCTGAGGTAGTGAGAAATACATGTTTGTGTTTAAAATATTCAAATGGCAGAAACAGACTCAAGAAAAACACATTTCTATACTGTTGACTCTTCTCATGACTCAATATTATCATTTTACTATCGTATATTTGTTAAAATTCAGAGAACATCAAGGTAAACTGATTTTCAATAAAGGAATTTACCTTTCCTGGTGTTTTTAAAATGCATTTAACTTTCTCAATTACACTTGAAACATCTCCAGAATCTTTCACTTTCTTTCTGATGTCGTCTTCCAATTCTTCCCACTGAAAAGCACCTGTAAACAAATTAATATATGTTGGATTTTTATGTTAAAACAGGAAGTACTAAAATAAATATCTTATTACTGTTCATTCTTTTATTATTTTCTTTTTTCCTTACCAAATACATATCCTTGTAATTACACTAAAACATTTAAACAGTTCTCACATTTAAAAAAAATCAGTTTGCCTTCCCCTAATGTACTTCTTGAAACCTGAAGTCTGCCTCCCTGGACAGCTGCCACCTCTTTATAATAGATGGTCATCTAAAAATGACAGCAATAGCCAGAATATTAAGTTGCCATCACTAGCAGTCCTTCCCACACTCAAAGTATTTATTTGCCCTGGGTAAGAAGGCAGATGTGGCTTTTCCAAATTAAATTAAATCATACTAATCAAGGAAGGCAGCAACAAACATCAGGTAGAAGAATGAGCAGCAGGAACAGAATGCATTCAGAAAATCTCGTGCATTGCCAGGGTCGGATAAGGATGTTCAACAGCCACCTCTACAGACCCAACCTGAAGAAGGGAGGTATATTGTCCTGATGAACTATATGACCAGAGCACTGGAGGGAAATCATAGCACCTGGTCCCTTCCTTCCTTTGTCCTCACCCAACCCATTTCCTTCCAAGCTATCTCTTCTTAGGCTCATTTTACTCTGTCTACACTTTCAGCTCCAGTCCTCTGTGTCTTACAAAACTGTTTGAAGGTCAGCAGAAGTTCTCCTTTCTCCAGGCGCTTCTCTCACTTGGTTTATAGCAGTCTCGTATACAGCCTACCTGCTGCTCAGCGGCCCTCTCCTCACTGAATCAATCCCAAAACTTAATGCTGATAAGTTTCCAAAAGTACGATTCTGATGATGATATTTGAAGAGACAATCCCTATCTAGCCCATGGCTTACACAAAGTCCTAACTCCTAAAAATAAAATTAACCAAGGTGTAATGTGGGCAGGCATAATTGAGAGACCTAAGCTGTAGTTCTACCTCTTCCATTAATTGCTAATGTGACTTGGAACAAATCATCTCACCTCTATGTCACTCAAGATCCTTTTTAATCTCTCAATCTGTTTCTTCTGATGTCCCACTTTCTGTATCCAGAGCTTTGCCAGATACCTTCATGGACATCAGGGATGGGGAGAGCTCATAATAAACGTTTACTGAACCAATGATATCAGGCAATTGCAGCCAGCCTGAGCCAACCGGATCCAAAGCTACTCTGAAGAGTCACGTGATAGTAGAGCCCTGTAGTACTGGGCACTCTAGAATATCTTTGAACTTCTCCTTACCTAACCTTCATGATTAGTACAGTGTATGTTGAGGAGTGGGGGAAGGGGAAGGAGAGCCCTGATCTGGGCCATTTGCTACCTCGGTGGTACACATACTCACACCATGGCCACATTCAGGCCTCTGACGGGACATCACAGAGCATGGAGCTGGGAAGGGATAAACACAAACAGCTCTCACAAGGTGGTGCCTCCAGCTCCAGCAACCCCACTGTTTCTTCCTACCTTTGCTGCTCTTTTTCTGACTTCACTGTTAACTCCTCTTCCTCCTCAAATTCCCAAAGGTTTGCAGTCTAGAAATGTCCAGATTTTTTTTTTTTTTCATTTTTTAGCACTAAAGATTTTTAACTTTAAGGTCCCGCACTCTTTGTACAATCTGATAAATTCTTTGCATAATCTCTCCAGGAAATTTCCCATACACTCACAAACATTACAGTCTACATTACAATGTCAGAAGTGAAGGAACCCCTGAGAAGCCGACAGAACTCAGACCAAAAGAATTTATGCCAGTGGTTCTCAACTATAGCCGTGCATTTCATTACATTTACCTGGACATCTTTCATAAAACACCATCAAGGAGGTATCAGTCCCAGGCCAATTAAATTAGAATTTCTGGGGCTGAAGTAAAAGCCTCCCAAGTGATTTTAAGTGTTGATCAGCACTGAGTGTTGATCATCACTGCTCTTCTTCCAGACATTTCACCCCTGATCAAAACCCAGGATCAGTGGTATGTAGCAAACAGTAGGTATATTTTGATCATCTACACTTACACAGGCTAAAGGAGAACAGATACTAGCTGTTAAAAATAAACTGTATTAACTAACGAATACCTACACAATATCCCATTCAGAATATTATTTGAGAGAGAGCAAAAATTAAGTCAAAGTACATGGGATGAACAGCAGGTAAATCCTTACATGCCATTCATTGTCTGAGAACAGACACAGAAGGATCCAATAACTAAAGACGAATGTAAGAATAGTTCATAGAGTACTATAAGGATTGGGCTGTTCATAGAATTAGAAATGCTAACCAAGTTGTGAAAACATTTAACATGTGGGGCGCCTGCATGGCTCAGTTGGCTAAGTGTCCAACTCTTGATTTCGGCTCAGGTCATGATCTCAGGTACCTGGGATTGAGCCCCTGTCAGGTTCTATGCTCAGTGTGGTGTCTGCTTGTGGATTCTTTCTCTCTCTCCCTCCACTCCTCCTCTCACTTGCTCTCTCTCTCTTTCTCCCTCCTTCTAAGATAAAAAAATAAATCCTTAAAAAAAAAGAACATGTAACATGTGGTTTATCTTTTTGGCAGAATTTTAGGTGTATATTACAGTACTGTTAACAATAGACATGATACCATACAGATCTCTAGAACTTCTCTTGCATAACTGACTGGGATTTTCTCTTCAGTTAACTTCTCAGAGCACTGATGGAGTTGACTGAGGTTCTTAGGGAGCATGGTGTACTCATGCACACAAGCTGTGCTTTTAGGCAGAGCAGAAAAGAGCATACCACAGAATAATTCCAAGAGCCGGAAGATATGAGACAAGCTGAAGAGGAAAGCTCCTTTCCACATGTTCGTTTACTCTGGCGGCATTTCAATAAGCGATGTGAAACTCTAAGGGCCATCTGTGGTATGAAGAGCTCAAAGCAAAATTCTTGAGGCTCTGACATACATTTCAATTCCTAACCATCTGAAACTGTGTGCGTCAGGAATTTGCAAGCATAAGGACTATCGAGTATTATAAGAATGTCACAACTGTATGCCAATAAAGGATGACTCAATGGAGACCCAGAACCTGCTGGCCTCGCTCCTTCTCTCTGAGTAACAGACTTTCAGTACTTACACAGTCTAAAGTGTTAGCTGTTACCCATGAGAAAAGTAACATACAAAAAACACATACTTTTACTGTGTCTATTTATTTAGGAATTTGCATTGGAGAATATATCGAAGCTTTATGTTAACTATACCATTATCCAGACCCTTCCTAAATACAGGACCCAAATGTCCATGGTGACACAATATATCCAAAATTTGAAATTCCTAAAAATTAAAAAGAAGTATGCTATTTAGAGAGAATTAAGACATTCTTTGTAATTTGGTTTTTTAAAAAAAAAAAGCAGGAGATAGACTGAAGACAGTTTTTCAGTCTACGTTTGCTCAGGGCAAACATTCCTGAGCATGCCGTGTTGTGGACTTCTACCTCTGCGTAGACCCAAAAGATGCGAGTACAAACAGCTCCTGTCTTCATTGCCCCCTAACATAATCTGTGGGTAAGCCAGGGCTTCTGTGAGGAAAGCTCTGCATAATTGGGTCTTAAAACTTGTGCTTGGGTCAAAAGTTTTAAAGTGCTCAACAACAGCAAAAAACAAAGCAAAACAAAAATTCCATAAGCCTGTCCTCTTCACTGAAGTCTCTCTTTCTCTCTGTGTGTGTATATACATACACACACACACACAATTATATAAGCATATATGTAATAATTGTTTAATATATATCTGTAAATCTGTATTTACATATATATATGTTTAAAACCTTTCTTTAATTTGATAAAAAAACATTTTCTTTTTTTATTTATTAAGAAAGAGAGCATGAGCAGCGGTGAGAGGTAGAGAGAGAGAGGGAGAAGCAGACTCCCTGCTGAGGAGGGAGCCCAACATGGGGCTCCATCCCAGTACCCCAGACTATTACCTGAGCCAAAGGCAGACGTGAAACAGACTGAGCCACCCAGGTACCCCCGATAAAAAAATATTTTCTAAATAAATGGTAACCCTAAGCACAAAGACTAGAGGATAAAACAAAACATCAGTAAGTGTTTCAACATTCGAGAGTAGGAATTGGGTTGATTTTTTTTCTCTTAACAAATTTTCTCAATTTTTTCAAAATTGTCTTTACTGTACAAATACAGCTTTAGTATCTTTTTAAACATTATTTAAAAAAATATTTTATTTATTTATTTGACAGAGAAATCTCAAGTAGACAGAAAGGCAGGCAGAGGGAGAGGGTGAAGCAGGCCCCCCGCTGAGCAGAGAGCCCGATGTGGGCCTCGATCTCAGGACCCTGAGATCTTGACCTGAGCTGAAGGCAGAGGCTTAACCCACTGAGCCAGAGCCACCCAGGTGTCCCATAAACATTATTTAAATGCAATATAACTTTTGTTTGAGCCTGAGGTTATACTCTATAAATGCAGAGTAACAGGTACCTGCTGAAGCGTTTCATTTCCCTTCTCCTCAAAGCATCAGGGTCTCCCTACAGCCCCAGGTCAATGGCCTGTGGCCCAGCCCTTACCTGACACCTCCTCTTCTCTGGGTCTTGACATACAAGGAGAGAAAGCACA
Organism: Lontra canadensis; assembly: GCF_010015895.1. NCBI lineage: Eukaryota > Metazoa > Chordata > Mammalia > Carnivora > Mustelidae > Lontra > Lontra canadensis. The sequence goes on from NW_022630998.1 coordinate 19,306,756, forward strand.
GAGCAGAAATGCAGCAGCTCAGTGTCAGGTGAGGAAGCCTGTGCTCTGAGCTGGTCAAGGGCTTGAAGAAAGCTCTGCATGCCATGATGTACCTCTGCCTCCCACTGCTCTTCCCAGGCTCACTTCGTTTCACCCAGCCACAGATCATCTCCCGCCCCACCCTCAGGCAGAGGCTACCCGGAGCACCACCAACTGCTCCAGGTCCGAAGAGCTCACATCAGTCAGTCTTACAGCTGACCCCATTTTGACTTTGTGCCCTAGGACTGGTAGACTGGGTTCTTCCCCGGGCCTCTGGACTGAATGCCAGGCTCTTATCCACCTGGCCATGGCTGGCGTGTGGTTCTTCCGAGAGCAGGCGGCGCAGCTGCGTGTAGTCCCGAGCAGCAGCCTGACCTGGGAGACTGCGGGAAATGCAGACTCTCAGGCCTCACCCCTGGCCTACTGAATCAGAATCTGCACTTGAGAGGCACCTGGGTGCCTCAGTTAGTTAAGTGTCTGCCTTCAGCTCAAGTCATGATCCCAGGAGCCTGGCATTGGGCTCCCTGCTCGACGGGGCATCTGTTTCTCCCTGTGCCCCTCCCCCTGCTTGTGCTCCTCCTCCCTCCCTCTCACTCTCAGATAAATCAAATCTTTAAAAAAAAAAAATCTGCACATGAACAAGATCCCCAGCTGACTTGCATGCACATTGAGTTTGAGAAACACTGGTCCAAATGATGGATAAGCTGTAGCACCAGCCACCTGTTGTCAGAATAATGGCCTTTGGCTGATCTCCAGAGTAATGCAGCTTCCTTATTAAACTCTGTCTTGCCTGCTCTATTCCGTCCCTCTACTATCACCAAAGATGAGCATGCCAAAGCCCAGTCTGATCATGCTCAGCATTCTGGAACAGCTTTTATGAGCAGCTTCCATATGGCTTGCCAGCCTCATCTCCTGCAAGCCTTCACCTCCCACTCTATGCTCCAGCCAGTTCCCAGAAAACAACACTTACTAAAGATTACATTTTCCTTAATGTATATTTCCCAATAAATTTATTTCTTTCAAATAGCATTAGGGCCAACACATAAGGGGGCTGAGGAAAGAACTTTATTTTTCTTTGCCCTTTTCTTCCATCTGCATATATTAATTTTGCAATTTAAAAGATCACTCCCTATGAGAAAGACAAGTAGGTTCTGTCACTGGAGATACAGCTAGCTATTACTGCTACCTTATTAAAGAAGATATAACTGACCTCAAAGTGTTCATGTGTCTTCGAAAGTATTCGATAGATATTGTCGTAAACTTACTGAGTAACTCATAATTTCAACAGTAACATCACTAAAAAGAAAAGTCTAACACTTCCTGTGTAGTTCTCTAAACATCATTAAAGACATTTTTTTAACATGTAAATATTTTTGTTTTTCAGATCTAGCCTTAAATTCTAAACTGTGAGGTTCAAAGTTTAAACATAAAAATCTGTAGTAGTAAATGAGGTGTTTAGTCTGCTTTATTCATATGATGATTCACAGCTACTGAAGTCTACTCACTAATTCAACCAACACAAAACCTGCCATGCTGAATGCACTGTGCTGGAGTGCTCTGTGGGAGTGGTTATTTATGCCTTCCCCAAGCCAATATTCACTGAATAATGGGTTTAAGGCCTACCACTACCGTTCTACTTCTGTATGTGTATTTTTATAGAGAGATGTTTTTAAAACTTTTTTAAAGTAATCTCTACACCCAACCTGGGGCTTGAACTCATGACCCCGAGATCAGGAGGCACATGCTCTACTGACTGAGGCAGGCAGGCACCCATATATATATATATATAAATATATATATATATATATGTGTGTGTGTGTGTGTGTGTGTGTGTGTGTGTTTGTGTGTATAGATACATATATATCTATACACACACACACACATACATTTCAATCCACTTAAATCTTCATATTGCAACTGTACTTTTCAAAAACTTTACATTTTACTTTAACTTATAGTAAAATTATATAACCACAGCCCAAATGAGAAAAAGTAAAATCTTAATTTCATTTATTTCAACTATCCAAAAGTTTCTTATAAATATGAGACAGCGCTTTATCTGCAAACCTTTGTAAACTTGTCTGTCCCCCATTCTGAAGTCTAAAAGCAGATTATAATGTTTCTCCAGAGCCACACTCCAGAGGAGTTACTTTAACTTAATATTTCATCAGAACATGATTCCAAGTGCAAAATTAAAGAAGAGAGACATTCTCGGAAAATTCTTACTTAGATGCTTACTTTAAAAGTCACTTACATTAATTCTTTTCCATTCTTATATGGGACACTTAGATGTGACACCGTCAATTCACTGGCTAAATGACTCAGATAAAATCTCTATTTTTTAAAATGTAGTAGCTATAAGTATTTAAAAGGGCAACAAGAAAAATAATTGGGAAGCTCTATGTTAAAAAGATAAGTGCATGGTAAGAAAAAATAGTAAAATCTAATATAGTCAAAGTCAGGGTGCCTGGCTGACTCAGTTGGTGGAGCGTGTGACTCTTGATCTTGGGGTTGTGGGTTCAAGCCCCACACTGAGTGTAGAGATTACTTAAAAATAAAATCTTAAAACAAAATAGGGGCGCCTGGGTGGCTCAGTGGGTTAAAGCCTCTGCCTTCGGCTCAGATCATGATCCCAGGGTCCTGGGATTGAGCCCGCATCGGGCTCTCTGCTCATTGGGGAGCCTGCTTCCCCTCTCTCTCTGCCTGCCTCTCTGCCTACTTGTGATCTCTGTTGTCAAATAAATAAGTAAAATCTTAAAAAAACAAACAAACAAAATAATTAATTTAGATCTCAGACTAAACTAGCTTTGGAGACTGTTTCCAGTTACTAAATTGAATATAAGAACCCTGCTAATTTCTCTCAGTTCCCTCCAAAATCTAAGAGTAAGACAGAAAAGTGAATAAATGGTCAGCTTTTAAAATGCAGACACTAGGGTACCTGGGTGGTTCAGTCTGTTAAGCATATGAATCTTAGTTTCAGCTCAGGTCATGATCTCAGGGTTCTGAGACCGAGAGCCCCCATTTTGGGCTCCCCACTCAGCAGGCAGTCTGCTTCCGCTCTCCCTCTGCCCCCGCCTCTGCTCATGCTCTCTCTAGCGTGGGCTCCTGCTTTCTCTTGCTATCTCAATCTCTCAAGTAAATAAATCTTTCCAAAAAAGATGCAGATATTTAATTTCATTCACATTTTGAAAATTTTGTTTCTTTAGAGTTAGACTAGACAATAAATTCTCAAATTTTCACATTTTGGATATTTTTGTTTAAATAAAATACATAATACATACATAATAAAATATATCTGCTCAGTAGGAAAAGAAATTATTTTCACAAGTAGATTTAAAACCAAGGCAAGTAAACTTAATAAGGAAGATGGAAAGCTTAGACCAATTCCTGTATATAAAGTAAAGATTATTTCATGTATAATCCTTACCTCAGATGGTAGAAAGAAGATAAATGTGAAACTAATCAATACACCTGAGGCCCACAGGCACAGTTCCTTTCAAAAGCTTAAGAGAACCTACCAGAACCATTTAACAAGATACCTGAATAAATGAAGCGCAGAATGTCCGACAAACAAGAACAGAAGAGGGCGTCTTTGACAACGACACGTAATGGTGGGTTGCCTGGAGAGTCCTGGCTAGCACCTGGAAATGCAGGGTCTCTGTTGATAGCAAAGAGGTCCTGGGTAGTTCGGATGATACTGGAATCCTGAATGTCAGCGGGACTCTTCACATTGAAAAGGAGCATGAAAACATGGCTTACGGCACACAGAACAATCTTGTGGGCCTCGGCAACTTCCTTTAAATCTGGGTTGTAAAACACCACATCCACACACTGGCAGCAGAACAGCAAATTATTTAAATCAGAGTTATAATGTGATGCTTCAGCCTTTAAGACAGGCATTTTTTCTGTTTCAAAAAAGAAAATAAAAGTGATAAATTCTTCTTTACGTCTATAGACCTGGATATTTCAGGTTTCTTTTAAACACAAGAGAGTATTTTCTTAATGTTATTAAGTTGAACCATATAAAATTGCCAATACTTGACCATTTGTGACCCTATGAAAACAGCAATTTTGTATAACCTAATCTAATTATAAACACATATAAATTAATTATCCTGAGATAACAGTCACAGAAATACACAGTATTTTTTTTAGCGAAAATGAAAATTGTACTAATGCCATTAACAGCAATATAATACTACTGCTCACTTTTTGTTGTCCCCAAATAAAATCTCTCTCCAAATATTACATTTTAATATGTTGGTAGTTATAGGTCCTTACTTTCACCTGATAAAAATTCAAATAAATTACTGAACAAGTTCTGAAGAACCTAACCTCACATTGGAAGTCACTTTCCTCCTGGGTTTGGAAATGGAAGGGGGAAGAAATTGTTAAAATTAAATTGTTAAAACTGTAATCCCTCAAAGCCAGGGCTCTGAGTCTTGGGACTCCATTGTTGGAAACCATCTTGACCATTTTATTTTGATCCTAAAATTAATATTGTTTTTTTCCTCCTAGTAAAACAAATACCAGTCTTTCCCCTCAGCACACCGTAGGTAGAGTGTTGGTTAGACTCCCTAATTTTCAAAATAAGGATGCAACCTTCCATTTCCTAGTTTGATCACTAACAAAGATAAATTAGCCCTCAGTTAAGTCAGAATATCCCCACAGAGGATCATACCCTAGGCCCTCATCATAGACCCTAACTGTAAAATATCTGCTGGCTAGCTTTATCCCAAACTGAGCTGAGGAAAGTAGAATTCAACCTTGAATTCAGTAGAAGTCAAATTGCTTTAGGAATGAAAACTCTTTACTCTAAAGCAAAACTCTAGTCTCTAGAACTGAAAATAAAAAGGTGCTCTGGTGGCTAGGCTTTTACTGAACTATACCCCCACTCACCCTTCCCTCCAATGCCGAAGACATCTCACAGACCCTTAATGGCTTAAGAACAATCTGAAAGCCACATGCCCCAGAGACCAGCATGTATCCTTAGAACAAATGAGCACCAGAACAAATGTTCAGAGTGATACCTAACAGAAGGGCACAGGGTACCACCTGTGAGAATGAAAACTGCATTTGCTGACCAGACACTTTGGAAAGGCCTGTCCATTAGGTCACCTAGTGCCCCAAGCGGAACCCACATGAGAAACTTTTCCTATTGCTAAATGGCATGAACAGCTTTGTTTTCTCAGAGGTACTATTGTGTTTTCTCTTCTTGAATAGTAAGAACCAAGAAATTATCTATCTTCATTGTTTATTTGGCTATTCCTCACACATCTTCTCATCTAGAAAGTACTTAAACCAGCAGATTTGCTATATAACAGACCAAGTCTCCCCTCTTCCTTTGCACACCATGAAGTTCAAAGCCAAATTGTGTATCATCACTTAGAATCTATCTGCATTTAAAAAAACAACAACCTGGAATTGACTTCCCATACTAACTTATGTTTTCCTGCTTTTTAATTTATATAGATTTATTTAACAAGTACTTAAAAAGTACCTACATTTTAAAACCATTTCCATAACAAATTGGCCTGCATACAGTACTACTATATTTCTATGACACAATTATTCAAAAATTTTGATAAAAGTTAATTTTGATAGAATTGTATTTATGTTTTTTAACTTTATTTTCCACTAACCTTGTGTTGTGAACATTTTCAAACATTCAAAAAGTTGAAAGAATAATACAATAAGCACACACATATCCTTCACCTGGATTCTACAATTAACATTTTATGTTTGCCTTATCTCTAGCCAGATACACAAGAACACACTTATCACGCTGAACCACTTAAAAGTAGGTTGAATCATCAAGATATTTCAGCTCTAAATAATGTCGTGTTCATTTCCAAGGAATAAGGACATTGTCCCATTAATCACAGAACCATTACCATATACACAAAAAATTAACAATTCCCTCATGTCATCTAATTTCCAGTCCATATTAAAATTTTACCCAGTTGCCTTAAGAAGGTCTTTGAGATGTTTTTATTGAACTAAGTAAGGTTCATGCATTGCATTTGGTTGTTATTTCTCCTAGACTTTTATATAGGATAGCTCTTCACCATAGAAATTATTTTTTAAAGAAGCTATAGAATCAAGTTTAAGATGGTATTCCTCAAAATGGGTCCAAGTACCACCTGCTTCAGAATCACTTGGAGACTAATTTTAAAATCAGATTCTACACCCCACCCCAGATTTACTGAATGAGAATGTCAGGTGAGTCCTCAACATACTCAAATTTGGGGACAACTGCTCTAAGACTTGTGAAGTGATCTATAACAAATATCAGTTGAATGTCTAGACATTGGTTAATAAATGCACCTGGTTGTTCAAGCTGAGGTGGTCTAATTCCATGAAATGAGTTGCTCATTTTCCTTTTCTTCATTTTTTCACTTGTCTTCTGATTTAAGGCTTGAATCATAAAATACTCCAACTAAAACATGAAGTGAATTTTAATTAAAGCTTCAACAAAATTATGTCTCTGACAAGATTATTGGTACCCCAAATCACATTTGCCAAATGTTTTCAATGCCAGTACCATCTACATGTAAGCTTTAGCAAACACTTCTAAATAATTTTTTATTTAAAAAATGTATTAAGTAGAACAGACTGTGGCTTGTCTAAGCATAAATAAACTATTCATTCAAAAAGGAACTGTTTATTCTCTTGAATAATCAAGAAAGTCCAGCAGTGCAACTATGTGTCTATCAATAACTATCTTGTGGGCAACCACAGCAGTTAACACTAGAGAAACTCAGGGCAGGACAGATCTGGCTCTAGGTCACAGATGCTCATATCAACTAGGAGTGTTTGCACGTGCTCTATTTTTTTCTTGAATAAATTTCATTGAAATACATCCTTTATGTAATAAATTAAAAATCTTGGGGCACCTGGCTGTCTCAGTCAGTAGAGCATACAACTCTTGATCTCGGTGTTGTATGTTCGAGCCCCACATTAGGTGTAAAGATTACTTAAAAATAAAACCTCAGGGGCGCCTGTGTGGCTCAGTGGGTTAAGCATCTACCTTCGGCTCAGGTCATGATCTCAGGTTCTGGTATCCAGCCCCACATCAGGCTCCCTGCTTAGCAGGGAGCCTGATTCTCTTTCTCCCTGCTCACCTCCCCCCCCCCATGCTTTCTTTTGCTATCCCTCTCTCAAGTAAATAAATAAAATCTTTTAAAAAATAAAAATAAAAATAAGTAAAATCTTTAAAAAATCCTAACCACATGCACTTACACAGTGCCAGACCTATGCCTTATGCTGTAAGGCTTGGGGCAAAAGAATAGATAAAGGTCTATGTATCACATACACAAATATTCAAACTTTGTAAATCAAGAAAACAAACTATTATGTAGAAGCCAGGCTTAGCTTTAAATTCTCAGCCTTCTCAGAGCTTCATGTAGCACAGGGAGAACTGGCGCCTGACTCCTGGGCCCCAAGACTGCCCCTTCTCTTCTCATCCCCTGCTCCAGCCCATGCCTTGAGGAGCTTTATGTGTACAAGAAGACTCTACTCTCCCCTTCCCCAGTCCTCATATGCAGTCATCCTTTGGCCACTCTTCAGACCTAGGGACACACACACTACTAATGCAATTCACCTTCAGGTGGACTGACCCAGGAAAAAGGCCTGAGAAACAGCCTGAGTGTCGCCGGTCAGAGACTTCTGGGGTCCTGGGTTTTGGAACACGGTTGTAGCACTGTACAATGGAACCTTCTGTTCTGTGTTGATGAAAATGCTCTGTATATCCGTGCTATTGAAGAGAGTAGGCACAAGCCACGTGTGGCTATTAAGCACCTGAGATGTGGGTAGTACACCTAAGGAACTGAACTTTCTTCAGTTAATTTAAACACAAATAGTGGCCTGTGGCTAGTGACCACCATCATGGATGGCGCAGGTCTAGAAGGGCTACTAGCTCCAGGGGGGCGTACACTCTTGGCTCCATCAACTTGTGTAATGGGGGTGCAACTGGAGGAGGACCAGATGGGGCTCTCTAGAGCTAAAGGGCCCACACCCCTCTTGCCCAGGTGTTCATCTCTGACCCTTAAACACAAGACTTTAAATGCTCCTTTCACTCTGACATTATCATCTCCATCTATATTCCTGCAAATGCCACTATTTCTTACACTCAAGATCAAAGCTATACTTAACTATTCAACAATCCCATAAGGGATCATTCTGATCTTCTTTCCATATTCTCACCAAGTCTTAGGGAATAAAGAAACTGCCGTGTCTTTCTTCCAATCCTTGACCACATCTTCAATCCTTATCAAGTGTCCGATTCTAACTGCAACACCAAGTGTTAGGAACAAAGAGAAACAAGGGGGAGGAAGCAGAAGCAAGCAGAGAAAAGTGGGAGTTGGAAGGTGGGAAGAGTGACCCTGAGATTTCAGGTTCAGGAAGTGGAGCAGGGAACAAGGAGACCACCTCACTCCAAGAGAACCAGCCCCCTCCTCTCCAACAAATGAAGCCAAACTATCATTTTTCCTCAGTTTCCTAAATATTTCAGGGAAATGCAAGATTCTTAGACTAAATTAAGATTTTTAAAAAATCCACTACAATATAATGTCTTTGACAGGAAAATTACATTTCAGTCCTCTCTACCTTTCTACCATTTCTACTTTTTTATTTATCACTATTAAAAAAAAGACAAAAGTTTCTCACAGTTATTATGATACCAATATTGTGAGTATATCTTCCTTATTGCTATATTATTAATGTTTCTTTTCATTACTGGGCTATATAATAGCCATGATATACATGACAGAAATCAGAACCATTTATATTTGGGTTTTATTTTATCTTTGGTTCTTATTTGGAGTTTGGTAACTGTCCAGAACAAATGAAATTTCTACAGTCATCTGTGGAGACCTCAACATTTTGACATGAATCTACATAATGAATATTCTAGTATAATGGAAAGTGTACTTGACAAAGAGCCAGGGAACTAATGGAGAAGTTCAAAGTGCTCCTGCTTAATGCAGGGTTTACTTTGGTGTAAACCTCTTATCCATGTTTACCAAATTTGTCCTTGAGTGGAGTCACTTCTTACAGCATTGAAAAGCTAGCTCCAAAGTGAGTTAATACTTACATGATAAAACTCCATAGTATTTCCCAAGGACCATGCAGTCTTAATAGTGTAAGGTAGGGGCTGTGTGCTAAGACAGGCCTCAAAATGCCTATAGGACCCAATAAATGCCATAGCTACAGACCAAGCAAACTCCAAATGTATTTTTTAAGATTTATTTATTTACTTGAGAGACAGAGAGCATATGAACGCAAGCAGGGAAAGAGGCACAAGGAGAAGGAGAGGAGAGAAGCAGTCTCCCTGGTGAGTGGAGGCTGAGGGCTCGATCTCATGACCCTGAGATCATAACCTGAGCAGAAATCAAGAGTCCAACACTTAATCAACTAGGCCACCTAGGTGGCCCAACAAACTATTTGTAGGAGTAGTTGCTATGGATACTTCTGAGTGGAATCATTTAGGAGTATACAAAATCTTGCCAAAACACACATCGAGGAAGAAAAATCATTCTTTTCAAATAATAAATAGAAATGAAGGAGAACTTCCATGGCCCAATGGTTCAGGTTGCAAGGCTCATTGAACTATACAAAGATTAGGAATAAAACTGGCATCACAGATTTGTGTAAGTAAGTATAGTTTTGATATGTTCAACAAAAAACAACAGTATCACCAAATGGAAAATTCTAAACTATCTTGTTAGACAATAGAAAACGCTTCATTTGGAGAGAAAAATAAAATTATAATTTTATTCTGACAAAGTCTTACTTCTACTCTCAGTTTGTTTCTCAAAGTTAAGACCAATCATGCTTTTAAAACTAAAGTTCTAATTGAGGGTCTAGAAAATAGCTACCACAGCCAGCCTGACAAATGACTTTAAGTTATGTAACAGGGATTACCACTCACCACTCCTCCAAAATATTTTCCTATATAGAAGTCATCAAGGCTGTGTAGTTCAAGATAGGTAGCTCCCAGTTCTTTAGCAAGTTGGATTCCTTCAGTGGTACTGACACAGCTCCCTCTGTCTGAGGTACATAGCGGGCATGTACAAGGTAATTCTTCTGAGGAAAGAAATAGGAGTAACAAAGAGCTTTGAAACTTAACAGGAAAAGAAATATACACGGGCAACCTGAACATTCAACAACAAATTAACAATTCATACAAGAACCATAGTTCAGGAGCATGTAGTACGTCCACTATCCACCAGACTCTGAATAAAAAGCATCAGTGTTAATAGAAAGGTCTTTCAAGTAAACAAGCTTTGAGTGCAAGAAGAATAAACAGTATTTTAGAAAACATAAGAACTTAAAAATAAGTTAATATATATTACCAAGATTTTTATAGTAATTAAACCAACCAGCTAGTAATGGAGGACATGTTTCTCTTTATACACCCCTGACATCCTGAGTATCAATACAAATTAACAACATAATTGCCCATAGAAACCATGGAAAACAGTGGGTTAGCTTTTTATTCTTTTCTTTTTTCCTTTCCTTCCTTCTTTCTACCCTTTCTTCCTTCCTTTTTTTTTTTTATAAACTTGAAATACATTCACCAAGTTGACTAGATCTGAATCCTCAAGGCTGCAAAATTTTGTAGATTTCATATGAAGTACATTCTTATTAATCCAGACATTTCAATTATTAGACTCTAAAGTATTCAACTGCAGAAACCAAATTGAATCACTTATCTTTCTCTTCAAGACTAAAAAATCATAAACTAAAGGAATAAAAAGTATGTGATAAAAAAATGTGAACTGTCCTAAATGTGAACATCATGGTTGTACTGTGTACAGATGCATGGCTGGGCAGGTGAGAGACCAACATACCTATTAGGACACTCCTCAATAAAGTTAAAAATTTATGTTCAACTCTAGATTCAGCAGAAAGCTTTGTTTTGTTTCATGACACATCAGATATATCATTGTTTAAATGGCAGCCAAATTAAACAGGGATAAGTCCATTTTTAGAAATGCATGTTGTTATAGTTTCCCTGGGAAGCAAACGCTGAAGTGGAGACTGGAGTGCAGGAGGTTTACTGAGGGAGTGATCGTGGGAATAAATGTTTTCAGGGGTGAGGGAAGTGGGACTGCGCAGAGGAAAAATTCAAACTGCAATATAGCTATAACAAAGATCTTAGCAGATCTTACTGGGGGGTCTGGAGCTTTGATGGCCTTTTAGAATGGTTCCCCATTTGGAGAAAGGCAGCTGTGTCTTTGTGCCCCTTCATCGATCAAGATAATCAGTGGTTAGATGAGGGCTGCTGTGGAGGAGGCAGAACCTTGAGCAAGCAGCTTCTATGAGCTAAAGGTAATACCCGGCAAGGGACTCCGCCGTGCACCATGAGCACCCAACAGTCTGGTAACTGAGAGAGTAAGTACAGTGGCCCTCAAAGGGCATTTGTGGGGCACCTTCGTGGCTCTGTCGGTTAAGCAGTTGACTTGATTTCGGCTCAGGTCATGATCTCAAGGTCGTGAGATCAAGCCCTATGGGAGGCTCTACACTCAGCGTGTGTTCTGTTTAAGATCATTCCCCCTTCCCTTGTCCTCTGCTTTTCCCTCTCCTCTCTCTAAAATAAACAAATAAAATCTAAAAAAAAATTTTTTAAAAGACATTTGGGCAACTTCCACAGCCTACACAACAAATTCCTTACCAATGAACTGCATATAGGTGGGCCATATATAGGTACACATAGGATATTCAATGCATGCGTGTGCTACGTATGTAACTATGTAGATAATTTTAGCCTCATTGAAAGCATTTTAGAGCTCAGAAACCAGGAATTTACAACCTCCTTCTGCAGAAGAGGAAACTGGGGCTCAGGGAAGATAAGTGACTTGTCCAAGTCTCTTTGTGTGTCAGAGATGGAAAAACAATGATAAAACTGTTACTTGCTCTATTTGACAAGTAAAGTGATATCAAAAGATAAGATAACAATTCAGTTTAAGTAAAGACACAGTGATTTAAAAGTTAAGCTTGGGTTCTCAAAATTAAGCCATGAATTTTGAGTTTTTGCTTTTACTTTTTCCAAGATTATCTTGGTTTGGAGCACATAAAGTTTTTGAACAGAATTTAGCCTATCTTGAAAAATAACACATTGGTATTTCGCATTCTTTACAAAAATTCATAAACAGTGCCTTTGATTTTCTGAAGACAGAGGCCTTCTTATGCCTACAAAGCTCTCCTTATGTTGATGGGATGGGGTGAGAAGGCAGTCCATCTTATTAAACTGCATTTCTAAACAAAAATAAAGCAAAGTGTTTCAAGTGAAAAATTAAATGAACATAATGTAAAACAATTTTAAGAAATAATCTTGATTTGAAGGAAAATCCAACTAATTTCAGGTTCAACCCTGCTAAGCATGGTTTTCCACTATGTTGTAACCATGGCCCTTTACGGACACACACGCCTAGAAAATCCCTCTTCACATCTAGTCTTCACATCTCTGTGACACAGAAGACATTGCTTTTTGTTCACATGTACCCAAGAGGAAAAAAAAATGTCTCGTCATTATGTGGTGGATATAGCAGGAAAAGCAACAAAACACTTTTAGAAAAAAATAAACCTGTATTATGCATTTCACCAGTAACCATAAAAGGACTCAAAATATTTTAAATTGCAGTGCCTTCTTCAGGATATCACTTCTGTGAGCCCACCTCAGGGTCACAGCGACTCTGGACATCAGTGTTACACTTCTAGTTAACACTATAGTCTTTTTTCTTTCTCTTATGTGATACCTTTTAAGGTGTTATCACAAGTGTCTATTTTTTTTTTTCTAAAGCAAACACGTTGTAACTCTGGAATTCAAATGAATGGTATCTCTTTCAAAGCAGTGGTTTTCAGAATCTGTAAGGTGATTCTTACAATGTTGCGAAGTGCTTGAAAGTTTTAGAAATCCTTTTAAGAATTCTAGCCTAGCGATGTACTCAACTCTATCAGAACTTCAAAAAGAAAAGAAGAAAGGATGCCCATTTTTGGGAACGTAAGGCTATGAATACCCCTAGGTGTGTTCAGAGAAAAAAATTCTCTTTTAAAGATGGGTTCAATATTTAGTAAAAGCCAAAAATTTGTTCAAAGCCGAATGTGATGAAGAAGACATACAAGTCAAGCTTGTCAAAACATATGTAACAAAGGAAAATGATGAGACTGATTGTGTTTGCTGAACTAATTCTAAAAAGAGCTCAAGAGAGGAATTATCAGGAGAACACACAGCACAGCTTCATGTATTACAAGGGACTGGGAAAGGGAAGCAATAAAAATCCTCGGGTTGAATAACAGATTTAGCTTGGTAATTACTTTGCAATCACATCTATATGTGAAATGAATTTCATCTTGTTTAAAACCATTCATCCACTAACTGAACAAATGTTTCTTGAGTACCTACCACGTATCAAACAAGAAATATACATAGATAAAAGCTCATAGTCAACTAAGCCAACATAGACATGACTGAAAATTATAATATAATAAATATAATAAATACTAAAATAAGGTATGCAAAATGGGAACATTTTGCATACCTTATTTTAGAACAGAAGGGAAGGGAACAGAAGGGAAGAAATTAACTCTGCCTGGGGATTATGGAAGACTTCATAGAAAAGGTAGTGATTTACTGGATAGGTATGAATTTGCCATGCTGATATGACAGGAGTTGTGCAGGGCTGGGCACTCCCATCAGAGGGCATAGCACATGAAGAGGTCTGGGTGTAAGAAAAAACAACAACACATTAGCTTCCAGTTTCGAAATGGCAAGCTAAGCCCACATTGCAACTCTTCTCCCTGTCAAATCAAAGAAATGATTGAACAAAGAGGGGAAGGAGAGGGGAGGGAGAAGGGAGGAGAGAGAAATGGAAGGAAGGAAGAAAGGGAGGGGCCGGGGAAGGAGGAAGGGAGATGTGCATATACAGCAAGGCTCAAAAATTAAGAGGAGAGAAACTCATCACCCAGAAAGGAGGAGTGCCTAAAGGCTGAAGGCAGATAGCACAGGACCAACGAGAGAAGCTGAAGCTCAGAGGACAGGTGGGAAGTCACACACTGGGCAACATCAAGAATACTCACTGCTCAATCATGGGGGAGCAATAAGGAGGCCCATGGACAACTGAGTGGAGATCAGTTGCAGACCCCTGTGGAAGCAGCAAGGCTTACAGATCTCATATGAGCTCTCACTCCCACCCCAACCTCAGAAAGCAGCTGGGCAGAGGAGGAGAAAGGCGTTAATCCAACAGAGAATCTAAACTGCAAACTAGGCAATTTAAGAATTACCGAACATTTAAGAAGCCTCCATACTATGAAATAAAATATTAAATAACAAGACTTAGATTGTCCTCCTTAAGGCAAGATTTAATAGACCTACCAAAATAGAATTTAAAATAAATATAATTACTTGAGAGAGGTTTTCTTCTTAAAGTATACATGTTTAAAACAGGTAGAAGAAATTATGAAAAACAACCAGCTAGAGATCTCGGATATGAAAAGCTGTGGGAATTTTTTAAAGCGTAATAAAGCAAAAGAGTAGGACAGACCCTGTGGAAATGATTTGTGAGTTGGGAAAAGAAGACCACAGAATTCTCCTCTAACACAACACAGAGAAAGAAAGCTTAGGAAATATAAAAGAAAGATAGAAGAAACAGAGGAGAGATCCAGAAGTTTCAACATCAGTCTAATAAGAGTCCGAAAAGGACAGAATAGAAAAAATGGAGGGAAGGTGATATCTGAAGAAATCATGAAGTTGAGACGTCCCCAGATCTAAAGACAGACATTAAGTTCAAGGAGTTCAGTGTGTCAGGTACATCAGATACAAAAGACTGTGCCTACAAGGTTGCAAAAGTAGTCAGGAGATAGATCATGAATGATTATGACTTTTAGGTAAAGCATTACAAGAGAAAATTACTGAAGGGAGATACAATACTGGATTGGAAAAAGTATCAATGGGAACTCATGATTAAAAGACATATATTTAACATATCTATGTATCTATGTATCTATCTCCAATGAATGGGCCTTGAAGCAATGACAAAGTTATGAGCACCCCTAAAGCCCCGATCTTAGTTTCTTAATGTCATTGCTCACTAAATGGAACCAGGGCTCCCTGAAGAAATGACTGATTGATTCCAGGTGAGCCTGGGACATCTTATGCCATAAAATAAGGAAACACTCAAAAACTAATTGGAACTAAATTGAAAAGACTCCCTCCATGCAAATTTGGAGTAATATGAGCAACAGAAAGGATAAGGATAAGAACAGATTATAAAATATTGAATTTAAAAAAACAAATCCATGAATTATAATGATTCTAAAAGAAACGTGGGAGCAGAGAGAAGGATAAGCTCTATTTACAGAAGAATACCAACTATAAGTGTAGGTGGAATGACAGAAAATCACTATTTTGCAACCACTACAACTAAAGGAATTATGCAGAATAATGGGCTTGGATTCTTTAAAAATGTCAGTGTCATGAAAGACCGGGGGAGCAGGGGGCGGAGGAAGGCTGGGGAACTGTTCTAGATTAAAAGAGACCAGAGAGATATTAGAGACACATTACATTTATTTATTTATTTATTTATTTTTAAAGATTTTATTTATTCATTTGACAGAGAGAGATCACAAGTAGGCAGACAGGCAGGCAGAGAGAGAGGGAAGCAGGCTCCCTGCAGAGCAGAGAGCCCGATGCGGGGCTCGATCCCAGGACCCTGAGATAATGACCTGAGCCGAAGGCAGAGGCTTTAACCCACTGAGCCACCCAGGCACCCCGAGACACATTACATTTAAATGCAATGTGTAGTCCTTAATTTCATTCTGGATTAAAAAAAAATAGCTTTGGAACAATTGGGAAAATGTGAATGTGGGTTATGTTTAAAGTAATAGGATCATAGATAATAGTATGTCACATATCTTGAATGATGGTTGGATTATGGTTGATAGGAAAATGGTTCTGTCTTAGACAATACATGCTTAAGTAATCAGCACTGAAGAAATACCATAATTTTATAATTCACTCCCAAATGAAAAAAGAGAGAGTCTCTCTTTGTGTGTCTCTGTGTGTGTCTGTGTGTGTGTGTGTGTGTGTGTGCACGCGCGTGTGTGTGTGTGTGTAATCTCTGGAGTTCACTGTTCTGGTCAATTTTCTTGGGTTTGAAATTTTGCAAATAGAAGGGAAAAAGAAGTAAGTTTCTAAAGAATTGAAAGCATTGACTATCATGATCTGACCTATATTCTAGGATGATTATTCTGAGTGGATTTATTTCAGAAAGAATCAAAGATGGAACAGGAGACCATAGGTCAATTCACCACAAAGCTGATGAAGCCTAAGTGTCAGGGCCCTTGTGTGTGAGTCTTTTCCAAAGCCTTGGGAGAAACACAGTCATATGCTTTTGTAAGATTTGCAAAATACGATCCTCTAACTATACTTGGTAAAGACCACTGCCTCTTTCCACTCCAACTCACTTTTATGTCAGGCAGTCTGGGAGTAATGACAGGCATTTTTGGGATCCTGCTAATGTGAATTTAAGTTTAGGTTTAGTGAGATATTATTTGTGGTTTGGAGTCACTTCCTTGTACAGTTAAATGTTTGAGAACTGTCCTGGTACACGAATAGCCTTGAGGAATGCTTCTGCCACCTACATTGTAGACTTGTTTGGTGTTGTGAAACAAAGATGCCAGGCTGAAAGAGGAACACAACACAAACGACAGTGCCCGTCACCAGAAACATATGAAATGTGAAGAAATACACTGGAAGAAACACTATAATTTTCTTCTCTATATAGAAAATAGCAAAAGTGGTTATCATATGAAGAAGTAATCAAAGACTATGCAGCCAAAGAATATAAGAAAAATTAAAGAAATGTCAAGCTGTTAAATAATAGAAATATTTTTTAAATGTTTATGATATTTGACAGATTTTTTTTAAAGATTCTATTTATTTATTTGACAGAGATCACAAGTAGGCAGAGAGACAGGCAGAGAGAGAGGAGGAAGCAGGCTCCCTGATGAGCAGAGAGTCCGATGTGGGGCTCCATCCCAGGATGCTGGGATCATGACCTGAGCCAAAGGCAGAGGCTGTAACCCACTGAGCCACCCAGGTGCCTGGTATTTGACAGTTTTTTTATTTATTCTCTTTTTCTATTTAAATTCAATTAGCCAACACATAGTACATCAGTAGTTTCAGATACAGTATTCAATAATTCATCAGTTGTGTATAACACCCAGTGCTCATCACAACACATGCCCTCCTTAATGCCCATCACCCAATTACCCCATCCCCTTACCCTCTTCCCCTCCAGCAACCCTTTTTGTTTCCTATGGTTAAGTCTCTCATGGTTTTTTTCCCTCTCTGATGACTTCCCATTTAGTTTTCCCTCCTTTCCCCTACAATCCTCTGTGCTGTTTCTTATATTCTACATATGAGTGAAATCATATAATTGTCTTTCTCTGATTGATTTATTTCGCTCAGCATAACAGCCTCCAGTTCCACCTATATCAATGTAAATGGTAAGTATTCATCCTTTCTGATGGCTGAGTAATATTCCATTGTATATACATACCACATCTTCTTTATCCATCCGTCTGTAGATGGACTTCTTGGCTCTTTCCAGAGTTTGGCTATTATGGACATTGCTGCTATGAACACCGGGGTGCAGGTGCTCCTCTGAATCACTACATTTATATCTTTAGGGTAAATACCTCGTAGTGCAATTGCTGGGTCACAGGGTAGCTCTATTTTTAACTTCTTGAGGAACCTCCATACCCTTTTCCAGAGTAGCTGCACCAGCTTGCATTCCCACCAACACTGTAAGAAGGTTTCCCCTTCTCTGCATCCTTACCAACATTTGTTGTTTCCTGTCTTGCTAATTTTAGCCATTCTGACTGGTGTAAAGTAGCATTTCATTGTGGTTTTATTTGATAGCTTTTTAGATTTGCAAATTGTCATGCTTATTTGTGTGTGTGTGTGTGTGTGTGTGTCTGTAATGTTGGTTTTTTTTCCCTTACAAAGGACCTCTAGAACTCTGTAAGTTTCAGATCCTACAAGATCAGGAACTGCCCCTTTAAGCCAAAAGGAAGGTTACTATGACAGATAATTGAATGACTAGGATCTAAAATCCAATGAAGATAAAGGGAAAGCAATGAATTTGAGGTTTATTTGAAATGTGAAACCAAAAGAGCTTCTAGTGCACTAGATATGGGGAATGGGAGGAAAGTTGGGTTGGATGATTCTAGTAGGGGTGAATGGATAGGTTTGACATCATTCACCAAGACATGGAATTCAGCAGAAAGGGGAAGATTTTGTGGTGACACAGGTTGGAAGAGAAACTAAAGCTGGAGAAAGAGACTGGGTATTCATCAGTGACTACACAGGGAAAGGGAGAACAGGAGATTAACAGATTCAAAATAGCAAGAAATTGGTGAAGCCAAAGGATGGAACCCTGGCAACAACTAAGGATGCAGTGCTTCAATATGTGTATGGGGGAGGGGGTGTTGACCAGTAACAAGACAAAGAATGGGAACAACCATGAAAGAAAGAGTAGCTTTTTTAAATGGAGGAAGAGATGTGTTCAAATAACCTCAAAGGGCGAATTGGTATTAAAATATAAGTTAAAGTGTAAATTAAATGGAAAGGGAAATCAAATTTGGCAAGAAGCATTTAACTGGTAACCTTGAGTGAGAACAAATACAATGTAATTGTGAAAGTCAAAGTCAGACTAGAGTAGACTGAAGAATAAATGGGAAGTCAGGAAGTGGACTCAGGAAGTGTGGATGACTCTTTCAAGAATTGAGGCCAGTAATAAAAAGAAACACAGGGGAGTAGAGAGGATGTGGGGTCAAGGAAGGGTCAAGCCCACTTTATTTGTGTCTTCTAATATACCTACCCTATGACTATGACCCAAAATCCTATTCCTATGAAACAACCATGAAAAGGAGAATGAATAAATGTAGTACAGCACATTGACACAAATGAAAAATACACAGCAAAATAACAAATTGTAGACAAGCACAACAGAGATGAATGTCAGTATTATGCTAATTGAAATTAGACACAAGATACTACATACAGTATAATTCCAAGTATGTAAATTTCTAGAATAGATAGAACTAATTTATATGGTGAGAAGTCAGAACAGTGGTCATCTCATGGAAGGGGGGCTAGTGACTGGGAAGAGGCATGAGAGAGCCTTCCAAAGTGAGGCAAATGTTCTCTATCCTGACCTGTAAGATGGCTGCAGGGAGGTATATATATTTAAAAATGCATTAAGCTGCACTCATGGTACCTCGTGAACTTTATGTCCTTTCCTTTGCTGTACCTTAATGAAAAGGGAGAAGAAAAAAAAAGAATAAAATTTCCAAGCCAGCTTCACTGAGGAAACACCACTAAAGAGAACTATCAAAATACCACCAAATCAAAGTGACTTCTGTGTCGGCCCAAGGATATCTGACGACGATATGCGTAGCAGCAACGGCTGGAACGGACTGAACCAACTGAATCCATCGGCCATGGAGGAAATGAGCCCCTCTCTCAGGCACGAGTGTCAGTGTCTCCACCTCACTCGTTCCTAGCTATGTAAAAATCCTGCTCCCAAGCCCAAGCCCAATCCTTTTGCAGGCAATCTATCCTTCCCACTGGACAGGCCTTTAGAATGTCGAAAAGAGTCTTCCAGAGCTCAGCACCAGCCTAATACCTCTCTTAGATCAAAAGAACACAATCACTGACTTCCTTCACTTCTGTAAAAGAGCAATTTAGAAGACAAATTTGTACCCATCAGAATCCCAGCAGTCGTCTGTGACACTTTCCTTTGATGTCTCACTATCATACCCAGTGATGAAGAGATAACAGCTGGCATTTGAACACAGTCATCTTTTTTCCAAAAAAAAACCCATATCAATCATTAATAAACTTAACACTATTTAAAATTAGTTTGGTACCTGCACTCTTATCGTAAGAAAAAAAAATTAGATACTTACCATTTTGTCTGGTACCAACAGCGGCAATGATGACTGGAACTGAATTTAATGCCCTTTTTATCACTGGGATATAATTATCCTTTACTTCGTGGAATGAGAACTTGTCATTTACGTTGTATTTGATCACAATGATGTCGGCACTCCCGATTAGGTTTCTAGAGGTATACCAATCACTGTCAAAAATGTCCTAAACCAAAATGCAAAGAGCACTCGTTAGTCTACTTGTCTTCAAATCAGTCATGAAATAAAATGGGACACACACCATTTTTTGCTGTAGTTTACTTTTTGGAATTCATAAAAAGAATTGATTTTTAAATAAGTAATTACCTAAAATAAAAATGTCTGAAGCCTACCAACTCTTCTATTTTTGTGTATTCATTTAACCTAGACCACAGTGTAGTTGTTGTACTATAAAGGAAATCTAGAGAATTACTGAGAGTACAAATAAGCACTTTGTTTTCAAATTATGTCATACTTTTATCACCTAATAATTTTGAAAAATTTTTTTAACATTTTTATTTATTTCTTTGAGATAGAGCAAGAGCAAGGAGGACAGGCAGAAGGAGAGGGATAAGCAGGCTCTCCCCTGAGCAGGAATCCCAATGTGGGGCTTGATACCAGGACCCTGAGATCATGACCTGAGCTGAAGGCAGAGACTTAACCAACTGAGCCACCCAGGCACTCCTAATTTTGAAAATGTTAACACCACAGCCTTAGATGCCAGAGCATCAGTATGAGTAAGGAAGCTTCAAAGGATTTTCTGTGACCCAATTAGAAACTGCAGGATTGTTCAGTGTTTTAAACTGCAATACACTGTGAATTCTGTGGAGTTGCACATATTATATACATATTTTCAAAATGTATGTATACTTTTCAACTTTATCCACCCTTTGGACAGTAGTGTATACATATAGTGTATATGTATGTGAAGGGATGTATGTTTCATAAAAAGACACTGTATATTATAAAGTGTGAACATTGTAATGAACCAATTTTTCAATTTGTGTATCTAGCTTATATAAATTAAAAATTCAGGATAAGTCTTTCAATTTTAAAATTTTTACTTCTGGACTACAATTAATAACATTTATATTTAGAATCAGGGTCAAAAGTAATTTATTATGAAGCCTAATCTTTAAAAGCTTTGGTATTTTAAAAGTATTTTTTCAAAGTTTCTATGTGAATAATAGCATAAGAAAAATATGTATCTTAATACCATTGCTAAATATGCATTAGTAGGTTTCTTCTCATATTCTAGTTAATTACTAATCATTATTTGTCATTTCATGCAGCCTTTGGTATGTATTTCCAGGATATATTAAAGCTAGATTAAGAAAACAGTTAGATGTGGCTAAAAGGTCTAAAAACTGCTGGGCTATGAAAGTTCACACTTTGAAATATGAGTCCAAAACAGGTTAATAATGCTGGAATGAGTCAATCAAGAGCCATGTGACAGAGCTTCTACTGTATGATGGAAAGTTCTAGAGAAGTGTTACACAGCAATCCCCTTTTGCAGAGAGCTGCTTCTCACCAGTACTTCCACAGTGTCCAGCAAAGCCTCTCCCAATTCCCTACATCCACCCCAATCCACCCACTTCCTAGAAGTACACTCAGAGTAACAAGAACAGCAAGATTTTTAGATATAACTACCCTCCTGAAAACAGGGGTATTTAAAAAGGAAAAATAAAAGGACCAAAAAAGAAAAATAGGCAAACTACAGGAATATAAACGCCAAAGGCAGTCTTGAACTTGAACTCAGCCAGGGGAGAAGTGAAGTGGGACACAGATCAAGAAAATGTGAAAGCTTCCCAGCAGAGCTCTACCCTAATTTCCAAATCCCAAACCACAAATCCATTCAGTTCCAATTGTATCTGTTGTAATATCCAAGCTCAAAGTATACAAGCATAACAAGGGTACACAAGTACAACAAAGAAAAAGAACAAAGTCAGATGAATGGAATAAAAAACAAAAACTAAACAGAGGTGGGACCAACATTAAACAGCCATTTAACTCTGAGAGAACAAATCAAAAGTAACTACTCTTTGCATTCCAAACAGTTTAAAATTCCAGAGTAACTAGAGAGGTGTACTGGGAGGAGAGGAGACATTTAGAGGAAAATATCATGAGAAAATGGGTGTTGGCAACATTATCACTGTTGTACTGAGGATATTAAAACTAAAAATAATTTTGTTTTTAACACAAATCAGAGTTTCAAACCCTGCACAAGAAAACTGTGCACACATTACCTCAGTGCTTTTTGTGGAATATTTTTGGTAAACAGGAAAAGATCTAGAAATAAAATAATGTAACTGCACAAAAAAAGGGAGGGTGGGCTTGAGAGAGACATAATAATAATGAACTACATAAAATGAATTTGAAACACATTTATGTTAAAAGTGTCAAGTATATACAGCAAGGATCCAGAGTGAGGCTACAGATCTACAGAAGAAACTAGAAAAGAGAAGCAAAACTATCTCATTCTGATTCCAAGGAGGAACGAACACCACATTTCTAATCAAGCTATGTCAAAGAGAAAATGCTCTCCTGGTTTCTAGAAATACGAAGGAAATCAAATTCTCCCACCCCTTGTAAATCAGTTCCAGGATTTCCTCTGGGAGGTTATGCAATGCAACACTTGGAGCCACACTGGGAGAATGGAACTCATCTTTTTAAAAATAATCTAAAATTTTAGAGCAAAACAACAATTTTATTCCACTTGCTGGCACTGCAAATACAGCACCTACTAAGTACCAGCACTGCTACCTCAATGTATTGTATTTGTGTAAATCTTGAATGATTAGGAACACTTTACTTTGCTTAGTATAAGGGATACATGGTTAGACTGATGTTGCAATAAACATTGTATTACTAGAGTAGCTACCACCTGGACTACCTACTAGAGCATGTCAGTTTCTATCTTAAGAACTTTACATGTATCATCTCATCTACTCTTCAGCACAGCTCTAGGAGCCAGGGAGTCTTTAGGAGGCAGAGTCTTATTTTATACATAGGGAAAAACAAGGCTAAGAGAAGATAGTGACTCACCAGAAAAAACCACTAAGCAGCAATGTGGGGATCTGAAATCAGGTCCTTTTGCTATCAAAACCTGTGCTCTATCTGCTTTGCTATACTGAATATTCTGTTCTGGTACACGTCAAGTATTAGCTGATAAACACAACCAACCTGAGTATCTCTGAAGGACTTTTACTTACCACCAAGAAAAGAAAAGCATCTTATAAAGAGAAGGTTTACAAATGTATTCCCTTAGATTTGAAGATCATTATAACCCAAAAAAGTGTACCAAAACTCAGTGCTTTAAACAGGACCAGAATCTAAACAAACAAAATGTGGTTAGTACAATAAAGCACAATAATCAGTATATGGCAAAAATCTAGACTACAGAGGCTTATTTTAATCCTTTGGAAAATTTCATTTACTACAGTACCTGGCATCATAAGTATTGTTTTTTGCTAAATTAACAACATGAACAGTAAAGAGTTAACAGCTTGAAGAAAAAACAGGAAAAGTAATCCTAACATCCTAATTCAGCTTATTTTATTTTCCTTAAATTTATTTACTCTATTCACTCCACGTTTGTTCAACTGCGTGTAAAACCGGTAAGTTTTTAAATTGTACCATCTTTCACAATGAAATGATCAAAGTAAAAGAAGTGTTTCACTTGTTTGCATGGACTCCAGCCAGTAAGTTCCTTACCGATGCTTCTTGTGATTGGCATCGTCACTGTGATAAATAGGAGTTTAAACCTGGTTATTGAAAAAAAACCTGTTTTATTTATTTTAGCCCATTAACATAAATATCCTTTAACTGAAAATTTCCTTGAGCTAGTGATCTTTTCATCTTGTAATTTGCATAAGTAATTTTTCTAGGCACATTCCATACATTCCTTTAGAAAGATGTATTAGTTCCCTATAGCACACAATTCAGGTTTTTACAATTGATGTTTAAACATAAAATCTCACATGATAATTTGTAATCTTTTTCAGACACTAAAGCTTTCATCTGTTATAAAATATAATCTTCAGCTTTAGTTATACTATTTTAACTCCAATACCAGTATAGAATCAGAAATTTTCAAATAAAATTAAATGAAAACATTAAAATAACTACTGTTCTTGTGTATTACATTATAATTATTATATTATAATGTACTGAAAATATGTATGTGTCAGAGAGTAGATTTCTTTCTCCTTTTATCAAGCACTCAAGAATCAGACTAGAATTTTATCAACTTCATTACAATTTCTTTTAATTATTACAAATTTTAAAGCTTTTTAAAAATTCCAAGCAGTATCATTATTTCTGATTTATTAGTCACTGAAAACAAATAGCTACTATATTAAGAGTATCTGCATTATTAAAATTAAAAACAAGAATTAAAATTTTCAAAAGTGGATAGTATTATAAACGAGTGGTTTAAAATTAATTCTCAGTCGCTCTCTCTTTCTCTCCTTTCCAGGGGTCCTATTCCTGAACTGTCCCAGTGAAATTTATTTTTGCTTGTGTTGAGCTTTCAGAGGACTTTATTTTTAGAACACTAATATTACACTCTCACCCACAGGGTAGGCATGAAAAAACATTGCTCTCTCTTGGTGAAACTTAGTGACCCCGTCCCTTGGGGTTGTCACATTCAACTGCCAGCTACCAAGGGACAACCTACAGTCCTGAAGCCCATGAGTAAGTGCTCCATGTTGCCACTGGGACTTTTTGCCTTCTAAGAGTGTTCTCTGACTGGGCTGCCCCCTGCCTAATGAAACAAAGGAAAATAAAGATTTCCCCCCAAATGTTTAAAAACTCTACGCAGGTGACCCAGACGGTCCACAGCATAAAAGGGGGGAAAGGGAGAGGAAGGGGGGGGGAAATGAAAGAAAATCTCCGTCAGCCTCGACACCGAGCAGCTGCCATCCCTTACCCAGACGGGACAGTCGTGGACCACCAGCTTGACATTGCCAAAAGCGCTGGCCTGATACTCGGTGAACACCGGACGTGCGACCGTGCTGGTCGCGTTCAGCAACAAGCTGCTTTCGTCCCCCGAGACCAGCGGGCTTCTCCCCAGGTAAGTGCGGATGAGCCCCGACGGCCGATTGTCCTGGTGAAACGTGTCCCCCTCGTTCCCCAGCGCCACGATGTGAATGGACCTACACGACAGAGAGGGGCGAGGGGGAGAGAGGCGCGTGGTCAGCGCGAGGATCACTTTAATCCGAACAGGAAGGGCGGGGGGCAGCGCGCGGCGAGGATGAGCAAGAGCCCCTCGCGCTGGGGCGCACGACACGCGTTGGGGTAGAGACAATGGCAGGACCGCGACGCGTACGTACATGATCTCAAATCCAAGGGCAGGGCGGAGACTCGGAGAAAAGCTGCTCCTCGCGGCCTCTCGGGGCCAGGCGACGGCGTATTTACCCGCAATCAGCTCATCCCCGGCCGCGTCCCCCTCGCGCGCCTCCACCGCGGCGCGGCCGACGCAGAGCGGGCCCGCGCGAGCGAGCGAGCGACAAGGGGGCCGGGGACGTGCGAGTCGGGCCGTGTGCGCGCTGCCAACCAGTCAGGAAGTGCCCGGGAACATCCCGAGCGGCCCGCCGCTCCCCGCCTCCCGGCCGCCGCCGCCGCCGCTGCTAAGAGTGGCCAGGAGCCCGGGCGCTGCAGCCCCCTCTCCGCCGCGCTCTCTGGGCAGGGCAGCTGTCGCCTTCTGCTGCTGCTGCTCCTCCTTCTGGCCGACAGTGGCTTAGGAAAAAAGCCGGGGCCTCCGCCCCCTCGGCCGGCCAGGCTGGCGGGCGTAGCACGTGCTGGCCTTGAGGGTAGGGCGGACGCGGGGGCGCGCTCCCGCCGGGGCCCCCAAGCCCAGGCAGCGGAGGCGGGATACAAAGGGCCAGCCCGCACAGGGCCCCGCGGAATATAAATTAATAAATACAACGTCCAAGCCTGAGAGCTCCTGATCGCCAATCCGCCTGCAGCAAGTTTGTTCAACTCGAAAGGCTGTAACCAGAGCCAGGGAAAGGGGGGTGGGGCGGTGAGGCCTCCGCTCCCTAAAGACTAGGGAAAAAAGAGGTTAGGGAAGCTAGGCATTCAAACCCGTTGGCCGCTCTGGCAGCCCAATTTTTTTTTCCCCTCTTGGCTTTGATGGAAAGTGTTTTACCATGTCTGCCGCTTTGTCATTTGTCAACATGCACTACAGCTGTTTTCTAAAATCATACTTGTGAGGAAAAAATAAAGGCAACATTCATGCTGGTGCAGAAAGGGATCTTTGTTCACACACCAATTAATTTGCTAATATCGCTTTTGAGGGATTATTTACTATTTCAAGCTATATTTGGCATATTTTACCAAAAACTGCAAGGTTTTTTTTTTTTTTTTTGTTTTAAGTGCTGGGGTTCTTATTGTGATAGTTTAAAAAAGAAGTTACGTGTGAGGTGTTTACAAGCTAAATGCTCGTTTACTTGGAGATCTTTCAGTACACATAATGGCTACACATTTAATAGTAGCTTCTTAGACCAAGTGAAATAATAACGATCATGCTAATGCAAGGATACTTCAGATTCTTTCATGATAATGCACTAATGTAAAGGTTATGAAGGTCTCTAAACGGCCTCGAACTACCTTAATGCAAATGAACACTGGAATCCACTAACACCAAGAAGAAGGGCCAGAGGTTACTGTAGGACTCAGCTTCTCCATAAACATAAAAATCCTCACAAGTGCTCTGTGTTTTAAGAGTCCTTATTTATCCTTTCCCTTATTTATTTTGCCCTACTTTAAAATTTCTTTTCTCAAAAGAGCTATTTTGAGGGCATGAGGTACTGAAGAGGTACTGAGGTGCTGAGTAGGGCAGTGACAAGACTAGGGTAAGAGGCCTTTGGAATGTGAACAGCTTTTTATTATGGGCCCTTGCTGCTCAGTTGGAAGCAGTATAATATAGTTTCTCATGCTCATAGGTTATGACAAGAGGCATTCATTCTGTAGTCACTGATTTTTTTTTTAAATCTAGTTTCCCTTGCACTAAGTAAAATTTCTCCTTTAGTCTCTAGAACATAAACCATCCTGAAATATTTAAGAGTTTAGGATCACCTTTTCTCTTGGTCAATAGAAAATATATTTTCCCCCTCTAGTAATCAAGCACAGGTCAAAAAGACAGACACTAACAATGAATGGATAAAGAAAATGTGGTATGTACCTACAATGAAACATTTGGACTTGAAAAAGAAGGAAATCCTGTCATCTGTTACAACATGAATGAATCTTGAGGGTTATGTGAAATTATCTTGAGGCTAAGTGAAATGTCAGTCACAAAAAGACAAATACTGCATTATTCCACTTACATCAGGTATCTAAGCTAGTCAAATTCTTAGAAACAGAAAGAACTGTGTTTACCAGGGACTGGGGGTAGGAGGAAATGGAGAGTTGTTCAACGAGCAGAGTTTCAGTTTTGCAAGATGAAGAAGTTCTAGAGATCTATTGCAAACAAGACACATATAGTTAACACTACTGTAATGCACACTTAAATATGGTGAAGATGATACATTTTATATGTTTTTGCCACAATATGAAAAGGGGGGGGATTGGAAACTGGCAGGAAGAGAACATTCATTTTTCTCCTCTGTTACTGAGTATGTTAGGCAGGCCTGGGAGATACTAAGATACATAAGACACAAGTGTTAACCTTGAGAAACTAAGTTCTATAATTAAAGGTCACTATATTATAAATATTAATCACCCAATTCTTTGAAAACATACAGGTTCCTTTAAATAATTATAATACAGGCTCACACATGCAGTAATAGAGGTAGGTACAAAGTACAAGGATAAAGTTCAGTGAACATTAGGAAGAGATCTGTGCCTGTGTGTCATCAGAGAGAGGTTCATAGAGGAAGTAAACATTGTCTTGCATCTTAAAGGATGAGGAGGAATTGCTAGATGTGGAAGAAGAGGAGGGAGGAGGAAAGGCAAAGAGTTTTAGAAAGAATGGACAGACATCATATGCAAATCACATGTAAAGGTGTAGAGACATGGAAGATCATGTCTTGTTCAGAAAATATCAAGAGTTGAAATTCATGCTGGGGTGCATATGCCTTTATTACAACAAGCAAAAAAAGAGACTGATTTCCCGAGAGATTTCCAAAGTCAGACCTGATGATAATTATAGATTAGAAATTCATCTGTATATACAATAGAACTCAGCTAGATGCTCACCAAACCCATCTTCTCTTCCAGGTAAACTAAACTACATAGCTAAACTACATTTCCATAGTTTTTACATGTAAATAGGGCCAGACAATTCATTTTTGGCAGTAGAATATAATCCCCGTTGAACAGTTAAGAAAAGTATGCCTGCTCCACTCTCTTTTATCCCTCTTTCTGCTAACTGGAGGAAGCCAGGTTGATGTGGAAGCCATGTTTTTGAAATTGTTGGTCTGCAGCATGGAGGAAGGCTGGATTCCTGAACGACTGGTTATAGCAGAGCTGCCTCACAGCATACACTGACTTGAGACATGAGCGAGAAGATGGATCCTTATTGAGTTAAGCAGGACATTTTGTGGTCAATTATTACGGTAGCTAGTGTTACTTATCTTGGCTAATACAAGATCACAGATGGTCCATTTCCTGATATCTTAAAGATTATTTTCAAAATTATCTTAATACTACTTTTTTATACTTATTTTCCTTTTATTTACAATGTTTATTTGGTTTATATATCTGTAGTTTCCCTCAGTAGCATTTAATAAAATATTTACTTCTACCAGGATGTAACAAATTCGATTATCATTATGTTCTCCAATCTCAAGGTCACTGGGGAACACAAAAGCAAGCACCTGTAGTCCAAACAATATGTTTTCCTATTTTCACAGCTGAAATGCCACTATTTTATATTCATTCTAACAGATGTTCTCATCCCCAGATAAAATGTAGCCACATATGTGTGTCAGGTATGTATGAGGTAACCCAATAAGTTATTACTGATCTCCAGATCATGAATATTAACATACCAGCCTTTGAAAAATATCTTGATTCCTTAATGACTAGAGAGGAAGCATAAGATTTTCCCAACTGTGTTTCATGGAAACTAGTTTTCCACTTGAGGAGGTTGGGGAGAAAGATGGATATCTAGAGAGGGCTGAGCACCACCTTCTCCCATCTCAAAGTCAATCAGACCATTGTTATTGTTACCTAATTTTAAAAAATACGTTAGTTTCATTTTCAGTAAAAAGAGGGTATTTCTAACATTTGAAAAACCCAAAATTCTAAAACACTTATCTAGAGCAAGGGTCTCCAAAGCGGGGTTCAGAAGATGACATTTTAGAGTAAGCATTTGAACTTCTATGTATAAACACATATATTTTTTTACCAAAAAAGAGGGGAAGAAATTAAGCTTTACTCATATTGAATGTGAGGACTAACACCAGCATCCACACCCGATCCATAAGTGGGCAAGCACCTGGAGTGCTCTCGGGAGAAGGGGAAAGCACAGCAGCACATAACAGGGGAGGGGAGGGCCGTCTCCCTTGTTTGTTTTCAACACATTGCCACATGGTGCAATTTCTGTATCTAAGTGAATTTATTTATGATATTTATTTATTTTTAAAGATTTTATTTATTTGACAGAGACAGTGAGAGAGGGAATACGAGCAGGGGGAATTCGAGAGGGAGAAGCAGGCTTCCTGCTGAGCAGGGAGCCTGATGCAGGGCTTGATCCCAGGACTCTGGGATCATGAACTGAGCTGAAGGCAGATGCTTAAAGACTGAGCCACTCAGGCGCCCTATTTATTGTATTTAAGTAAACTAATTGTTACTGCATGGACCAATGGAGGTAGTGTTCATAGTGCAAGAATAGGCAAACACAATTCACTGAGCTGACATTCCTGAAGCCCTTCGGAAGCTGCATTGCAAAGTAAAAACTAATGACTAATCAGATCTGACAAGGTGGCCATAATCACTGAAATTAGAAAGAACATTGTTTTAAATATGAATTTACACCTACTTTTACTGATTTTACCCTAAGTGCATATCAGGATTAATCAATGATGATATTCTGAATTGATTACAATTAGTTAGCCATTTAAAAACTAGGTATCCAAACATGAAGGCAAAACTCCACAATATCTCCAGCATACTTAGTAATGTACTATTTAAGCCAATATTTTAAAGAAAATTCATATATTATAAATGCTAAAAAACCTCTTCTGAGCTTTCTTAACAATGAAAGTCAAAAAGCAACATACGTTTGGGAAAACAATTTTCTTCTTGCCAAGATGAAAATATCTGAAATTATACATGGAACACAAATGGAAAAAAACGACTGCATTCCTTTGACAGTGAATACCTTGAGAAAATGCATCTAAAACACTGCTAAAGACCCCAAGACACAAGTATTGGAACAAGTTGCACAATGTGGGAAGTTTACCATAAACTTAAAACTGAAGGCACAGATGTTTTTAATATGTCTCACATTATGGTAGATAGATTCTGTTATGATAGCTAGATTCTGTTTCAGTGTGGTTATTTACTAGACTGTGTTTCAATAATGAAATACAACTTAAAATGACATTTTTTTATGAGCCATTAAAGGAACGCTACAATAGAGAAGATAATCTTTCTCTGCTACTTCTTTAAATGGTATTTTAAGTAATAATTGAATTTTTAAAAGCAAAAACTATATTTTATGCAAAACATGTGTAAATATAAACACTGATTGATTAGTTGTTTTCACAAAAACTTTTTATTAAAAAAAATAAAGGGAGGATTCCAAGCTAAGGTTACAGTGAGCACAACCACGTGAAATTCATTCATGGCACATCTTACAGGCAGTTATTCCAGCAAAGAAATTGGGGCCAGAATACATAGTACTATAAGATGTTAAAGCAGTTAATTTTGTGCAAACAAGACTTGTGTGAGTTTTTTAAAAAAATGTTCATCCTGAAATATAACACACATCCATAGAAAAGTGCATAAAACTTATCATAAGTTAATAATTATAAAATAAACATTCCTGAACAGCTCCCAAATCAGAAAATAGGGAACTATCAGCATTCAAGCAACGGTACAGGCGTACATGCTCACGCATCCACCTCAGGTGCCCCTCCTCAGTTACAGTCCTCTTCTTTTTTTTAAGAGATAATCATGAGCCTGACTTCTGTGATGATTATTTATTAATTTTTCTATATAATTTTACTATCTGTGTATTCCTAAGCAAACATTTTTGTTTTGCTTCTTTTTGAACTTTTTATAAGTGGCACCACAGTATATATACAGTTTCGTGCCTTGGTTCTTATAATCATCACCATTTGCCAGGTTCATTCATGTGAATGTAGCTGTGGTTTGCTCCTCCCATTCATTTTTATTGCTGAATAGCATCCAGTGGATATATACAAAGCCATTTACTTATCCATCCCTTTGTAGATGTGCATGTGGGTTATTTGTAGTTTTTGCCGATGACAAACAATGCCTTGAGGACCACTTTCATTAAATATATTTGTGGGTATGTTAGGGCACAGGGTATATGTATGTCCAACTTGAGTAGGTAATACCCAACTGACTTTAAAAGTAATTTTAATTATTACATTCTTCTAACAGCAGGGCATGAGAATTCTCCCCCTAATCCTTTATATATTTAAGTATATTTACTCTATGTCAGATATTATATTCAGCACTTGACTAAAATTGTTATTCAGTTTTCGTAATGGCCTTGTCAAGTAGGTTCTATTACCATTCTAATTCCCAGGAGAGAAAATTGAGGCACAAAGAGACTAAGTAACTTGCCCAAGGCTACATAAGCAATGAGTGGAGGAGTTGGGATTCCATCTTAGTAGACTGGATCAAGTCTATGCCTTTACCCACTATGCTATATTGATGTTTGAAAATATTTCCTTTATTATGTAATTTTGTGATGAAAAACACAACCTATAAAAAAATCATAACCTATAAAAACTCATATCTCTTAAGATTTTTTTTAAAGATTTTTATTTATTTATTTGACAGACAGAGATCACAGGTAGGTAGAGAGGCAGCCAGAGAGAGAGGAAGGGAAGCAGGCTCCCTGCTGAGCAGAGAGCCCGATGTGGGGCTCGATCCCAGGACCCTGGGATCATGACCTGAGCCAAAGGCAGAGGCTTTAACCCACTGAGCCACCCAGGCGCCCCTCTCTTAAGATTTTTTAAACCCAGTCATTTTCTAAATAAATTTTCCATGCAGTTTGAAGCCATTTGTTAAAAATATAAACATTTACAACACTCTCATTAGAGTGTAGAAACAAATGAGTAACAGGCAAACTTGAAATGTCTTCATTATATATTAACCAAAACGTTTACACAGCAAGTGGTACTGAAAAATAAGTATTGTGATTTAGTAACCCATTTAAGGAAACAGGTCTTCCATTTAAATCCATATATCTTTGTAAGCTCTTTTCAGAGAACCTTTAAATAAACTGAATGTAAAAGTAAACATCTGGTGGTGGTTGGGTGGCTCAGTCAGTTAAGCATCCAACTCTTGGTTTTGGCTCAGGTCATCATCTCGAGGTCTTGGGATCAGCCCTACAATGAGTTCCCTGCTTAGCACGAAGCCTGCTTCAGGTTTCTATCTCTCCCTCTCCCTCTGCCCCTCCTCTAGCTTGTTTTTGTTCTCTCTCTCTCTCTCTCAAATAAATAAATAAATCTTAAAAAAAAAAAGTAGACATCTGTGTTGCTGTATCACAAAAATGTTAAATCATTAAAAAGTACTGAGGCACATTTAATTATTGCTCTCTCTAAAAAGCTTTATTAAAAGTAACATTTTAGAGAAAATGTATTTTATATTATTAATATAGTTTACATTTATTTAAAGTATGATTTACTTCATCTTAATCTCATCTACTGAAATTTTTCTGTTTCAGTATGTTATATTGTATTCTTAATGTATTAACAGAAATACATGCATGTAATTTATGACAATACTAAGGGTGTGCTCAAAATTCTTTCTTTTAGGTTACTCTGTCAAAAACAGTTTGGAGACTATGGATCTGGTGGCTTGGGCTGTGCTCTAGAGAACGAGCTCAGAGAGATATGGTAGCGGAGTCCTGAGCTGCCAGGATGCAGAACAGGGCATCAGGGCTGGCTGCTGGGGTGAGGGAGGCTGGGAGAGAGGAAGCAAAGA
Source organism: Lontra canadensis (assembly GCF_010015895.1). Classification (NCBI taxonomy): domain Eukaryota; kingdom Metazoa; phylum Chordata; class Mammalia; order Carnivora; family Mustelidae; genus Lontra; species Lontra canadensis. The sequence goes on from NW_022630998.1 coordinate 19,339,885, forward strand.
AGAGATAGGAGAAGGCAACACTGATAAACTGTGGACCTACGGGCCTAGAAATCAGCCTGGTAAAAAATGTATTTGTATTGTATTAACTTATCTAGGAAGAGATAAAGCTTGGAAATTTACACAAAATCATAAAATTCAAGATTAGCATTTTTTAAAAACAAGAGCTTGCGTGTACTTCACACAGAATAACGTAAGCAATGTTACTTACCAGGGTCAGTAATGACACAGTCAATAATAAGAAAAGTTGACTTTATTCCTTTTATTACCTGTATAATTCTTCCTAGAGAAGTAGCTGACAGATTTCTTCTAGAGGATTTCTTCTAAACAGCAAGGTTGCTATATTGTCAATTCTGTTTGGAGAAATCAAGGTGAAAATCAGAGTGATACTTATTTGTCAAATCTAACCACAGGTCTAAAATGTTCAAATGTTTGTTTGAATAGATACTATCCACCCACCTCTATCATTGTGCCCAATTGTGTTTTTCAAACAACCTTTCTGTTTTCCAGTTAAAATGTTACTTAAAAATAACAGAGCATATATGTTCCTTTGAACCAGGACTGCTTTCTACCAGCATTTTTCAAAGGATTGAACTTCAAAGAAATCTGGTTGTTCATCCTTTAATATTCCTGCTTTGTCATTTAGTTATTGAAAAATATCTATACAAGTATTGTTATAAAACATTATTGATGATATAATTTATTTATGCATAATATTTGTGAATATTTCCATTTGTAGCCATACAGAAATATGGAACATTAGATTTAAACAGTTTAACACTTTGCTGATAGACCTTTTTGAAGATCTCTAATACATTAGAAAATAGAATTTTTTCAATATTACTATAATCTGGCTCTAGGGTTAACTGTACTAAAATTTATGCTATTTTCAACAGTAAATTGTTCTTAAGTCTTCCTCATTTCTTACTCCTTCTCTGCTATGCATCCCTGCTATGACCATCCGCTGGGCATTATCCCAACTGGGCATTTCACAAGCGTGCTTTGAAATGTTCTCCTTTTTTATTCAATAGCTTGGACAAACCAATTCACCTGACTTCTGCTCTCATATAATACTTCTGATCCTTATTTTTCTCACCTTGATTTTACTTTCCACTCCCAAGTCTATAATCCTGTCTGCAGTTAAAAACACTATTTTATAGTGAACATCTGAAATTTTCTTAGAAGCTTTTTTTTTTTTTTCCTAAGAAAAGCCCAGCTTATACCATTAAATATTAAGTAAACGGCTTGTATCCTTGGTGAATAGTCCTTTTGGCATCCTAACATCACCTAATGGGAATTTAAAATTTTCAGCTTAACTTAGGGATATTTTTTTCTCTTCTTTTGTCTTGACTCTCACCTTGACTCTCACCAGATTCCCTGGGTATATTTTTACTGACAGTCATCTCCATAATTTAGAGCCCATTCAACATTTTAAATCTTAGTATGAAACTTCAGTATTATTTTTGGTTGATACTCTCTCTTCTCATCTTCAAATTAAAATATCTAGACTTGTATAGTTTTTATAATCTTTCCAGTTATACTACCAGTTTTTTTCCCCCACTGAAGCCAGATCCAAACTCCTTTCCCAGCCAGTAACTGCCCCCACTCCTACAGGTCCAGTACTATTTCTGCTAATAAGGGGGCATGTCCAGTGTTCTTCCTCAAGATGTTCTAGTGTTACAAGCTCCTTCCAGTTTTAGGACCAGAGTGGAACAAGGGCAATTCAATCTACTTAAAATATTCAGTATTTTCATTCAAAAGTATCTAGACCTTTCTCAGGAAAGTACTAAGTAGGAGAAACAAAGCAAAGATGATTCTGGACTAATCCCAGTTATTGAGAAGCAGAGCTTCTCAAAGTTTCCACTGAAATGTCCCCCAAAAGAAAGGAGCCTAAACAACCATCCCCAACATACATCCTTAAACTCCCATCCCTCCCCACTGCAAGCCCAGGGCTTTGTTTAAATTCTCAAGTTTTGCCTTGGGCCATAGTATATCCTTGCTGATTTAATATAAAAACAAGGATTAAATTACTTACCATCAGGTAAAATTAAAGTATGTGCATGTTTATACTGTGACTTTTTTTTTTCACATACCAAATTGACAAATCATTAGGAGAACTTATGAAATTCTGAGGGACAAGAAAACTCTTTTCTTCTAGTGAAATCTAGCAAGAAATGACATTTTGTTGAACTTAGGATAGTTATCTTTTTATAGGTGAACAGAAACAAAAGAATAATCAGTAATTGTTATTGGAATGGTTGCCATGTTGGAAAAAAAACCTGTTTTTACCAGTCATTATGTCCCACTCTTCAGAGTAATGGGAAAAGTTTATGAGTCTAAGAACAAGAAGAATGAGACACTCAGAAATATGCTACTCTGGCATAACACAAGAAGCAGTGAAGTATAATACAAACAAAACAAACCAGTCAAAAGAGCAGAGTCTGCTTTGTTTTGTTACAAGCATTTTAGTACTCACAGACTGTAGCCTTAAAAAAATGGAACAGTCTGTTACTAGGTCACTACCCATGAACAGTCACAAATTATATACACTGTTAATAACTCCCTGTGCTAGACTCTAGAATTAGGAGACATTTTCAGCCACTGTATTTTATTAACTCACTATGATTTCTAATACATTACTTAGTCCTCTTGCATTAACTGAGATTACCAGAGTGTTTTCCTAACAACTCCATCATGGTCTCAAAGATTTTTATTGCAGGAGGTTAAAAAATGATTTCAACAGGGTTGCTGTTCTACAACCAAGTTAGAAGTGTCATAAGGAGAGGACAGCTGGGCCGCACAGGCTGGGTTCAGGATAATACTGCCACAGTTAAGTCACATTTTCCTGGGCTCATTTCTCAGTTTTGCAAGTCCAGAAGCTCAATTTTGTCAGGGTGCCCAGAGTTCATCATACTCAAAGGATGAGGTTTGTGCTAACTCAATGCACAAGAGGACAGTGTATAAACTAGAACACCAGTTTGCTCATTTATAATGAGAAGGGTAACTATCAAAGGGCCTAGAAACCTGACATGTAGCCAACACCTTCTTTTCCTTGCAGGAAAGTCTACATGGAAAGTCTGCTCTTATCCTTTCAGTTCAGCAAACGTTTATTAAGCACCTAAGGTACAGGTCATTTTGATCCCAAGGATGTTTTGTATATTTAAACAAACATTTTAAATGGAGTTACGCCAGCAATGAATTGTTAAGGAGACATTCTTTTCCAGAAAAAAACTGGAAATTTGTACTGATTTATAACTTGCTCAATTTTCTAAAGTTTTCTCTTCTGATTGGCAAGTTCAGCCTTAGGAAAAACTAGTATCTGTCTACATAATGGAATTATCCAATAGCCATATTAACAAAACTACCTTCTAACTATGGTTCTTAACCTAGAGCTTCGAAGAAATCTCATAACCCACTAACGAGTATGCAAACATTTGTGTTTAATGCACATGTGTTCTTTACTACTAGATTCTCATATCAGGGAGTGACCTAAAAACTTGGACTCTTCCAGAGCCAGCCTGGGCAACCTGGGATACCAGTACGACTCATTATTCAAAATCAGGGCATCTAGAGTGAATTCTTGAAAGCTTTATAGCCAATTTAACCTAATATACCCTATTCCCTGATATTCTTTTTTTTAAAATAAGATTTTATTTATTTATTCAACAGAGAGAGAGATCACAAGTAGGCAGAGAAGCAGGCAGAGAAAGAAGGGGAAGCAGGCTCCCTGCCGTGCAGAGAGTTTGATGTGGGGCTCGATCCCAGGACCCCAAGATCACAACCTGAGCTGAAGGCAGAGGCTTAACCCACTAAGCCACCCAGGCACCCATTCCCTGATATTCTTATCACTAGGCCCAACTATAGCTTATCCCGGTCATCTAGGTTTGCCTATGCATTTTTTTTCCTGCAAAACTTTTCTAGTTTACCTTCTGGAATTCCAAATGGGGTAGAGGGGAAAACCAGACCATTATTGCTCTATTCTCCTGAAGAGCCATTCATCTGACCCAAAGAGCCATTTACTCCACTTCCTTCTACCAGACCTAGTGCTGTCATTTAACAACATCTCAGTCAACCCGACCTTTGATTCATACAATGTCCACTCTTTTTCTATTTCAAACACATCTATGATCCTCTGTGATGTCAGTGTCCACATGAACTACTCTTTCAACTTCTCAGCCTCTTCATCTTTGATGATCTTCACCTCCATTCCACTTCATCCCTCCCTTCCCATGGCCAGTCTTTAGGTATTATCAATACCTGCAACTATTTCCTATTCAGATATTCTACAACCTGGACATACAACCTTCCATCCTTCCATTTCCATCATTCATTTGCTCCCTACCATGCTCTTATATAACATCCAAATCCTTGACCCTTCCATGTTCTCCTCCTCTGCTAGCCCTCTTCTGCCTTCATTTCTTGTCCTATACATTTGAGATCCTATGGTGTTTCTCTTTGTCCTTAGACTCACATTCCTTGTTCTGTTGTCCTTCAGTCCAAAATCCCAACCCTGCAGGGATCAATCCAGGTGTCTGATTTTTCTATAACTGTATGTGAGTTGCTAAATAATGCTATGTAAGTCACCATCAGATTGATGGTGCTACAAATTCATGGTCTCCAACTTCAATTGGGTATTTGGTACTTCTTGGAAAAACGTGGTTATTATTCTTTTTTTTTTTTTTAAGATTTTATTTATTTATTTGACAGAGAGAGAGAGAGATCACAGGTAGACAGGGAGGTGGAGGGAGGGGGAGCAGGGTCCCTGCTGAGCAGAGAGCCCGATGCAGGGCTCGATCCCAGGACCCTGAGATCATGACCTGAGCAGAAGGAAGAGGCTTAACCCACTGAGCCACCCAGGCGCCTCCTGGTTATTGTTCTTGTTCTCCAAAGTAGTTCAAACCTTCTCCCTGTCTTCTGTCTCAGATTTGACATCTCTTCCCCTCCTTCTCTTCCTTCATGGTTTTTGTCCCAGAGAAGAAGGAAACATCAGATGGGGAACTCCCCTCAGCTTCCCTCTACTAAGCCAACAAATTTATATGCAGCCACATACATCTTTCTCTTTTTCCCTCAGTCACAGTGCAATAAATATCCCTCATATTATTTAAGGCTAATCCCTCTGGTAGTGCTGTGTGTGCTTCCCCTTTTGCCATTTGAGGAACCTCACTCCATCTGTTTCCCATTTCTTCTCTGGTATCTTCAACATTTACCTCTATACTATTCATTACTGTCAGTTTTTACACATGTCCAAGTCTCTAGCCACTATTTTTTCTTCCCCATTTGGCTCAAAGCAACTTTTTTTTTTTTAAGAAGAAAATATCTTTTAGTCCTGAGTTATTTAATCATTTCACTTGTCCAGACTTGTATGGTTGTTTATAACAAATTTCTAGTGTTTTCTTTTTTAAAGATTTTATTTATTTACCTGACAGAAAGAGAGAGGGCACAAGCAGGGGGAGCAGTAGAGGGAAGGGAGAAGCAGGCTCCCCAATGAGCAGAGAGCCTGACATGGGGCTCAAATTCAGGACCTCAGGATAATTACCTGAGCCGAAGACAGACACTTAACCAACGGGGCCACCCAGGCACCCCACAAATTTCTAGTGTTTTAAACAGACTATTTTAAGTGCCACAAACTTGCTCACCTGAAAAATTGTTATGACTTTTAAAACTCAAGTATTATACAATTTCCTACTGTTCAGTATTATTTTCTTCTTTAAATATTTAAATTATGAAATATACAAAAAGCATAAAATATAAATGCACGGTTTAATGAATAATTATAAAACAAACACCCATTTAACCATCATTCAGATAAGGAAATACCCCAACACTGGGTCCCTTCTGGATAGTTACTTTCTCACCCTCCTAGGGAACCACTATTCTGATTTTTATGGTAATAATTTCCCAGCTTTTCTTTGTAAAGTTTAACTCTTTCTCTGCTTATCTAGGCCCACTCTTCTCTCTTCTCCACCCTGCTCAATATACTGGGAAGCTAGCTTGTATGAACTGTATCAACAGGTTCCTTTGGCCTCTGGCTTCCACTTGCATTTATCGACAGAGAGATTAGAGGGAGTGGAATAAAACAGGATATTTTCCCCCCTTGCCTCCTCCCCTAGAGGTCTCCCTAAGGGCTAGCCGGGTTGGTTTTATTCCCAGCTGTATTCATAAGTGTAGGCAGAGAAACGTAATCAACAGGGTGTGTGTGTGTGTGTGTGTGAGAGAGAGAGAGAGAGAGAGAGACAGAGAGAGCATGCACATGTGTTTATATATGTAATATTGTTATAGATACTGCCCTGATATATATGTTGTATATATATAAAACATACATATATATGAGAGAGAAGGAGAGAGAGAGATTTATTTTAAAGAATTGGCTCATGCGATTATAGAGGTTTGGTAAATCCAAAACCTGAATGGTAAGCCAGCAGGCTGGAGATGTGGGGTAGAGTTGTAGTTCAAGTCCAAAGACTGTCTGCTGGCAGAATTCCTTTTGCTTAGGGGCAATCTGTTCTATTAAGGCCTTCAAATGATTGGGTGAGGCCCACCCACATTATGGAAGGTAATCTGCTTTGCTCAAAATTCACTGATTTAAATGTTACTCTAGAATGAAAAAGTCAGAGGAATAAAAGACACAACATAGGGAATATAGTAATATTGTAATAGTGCTGTATGGTGACAGATGGTAACTACACTTGTGATGAGCACAGCATAAAATATAAAGAAACTGAATCACTATGTTGTACACCTGAAACTAACTTAACATTGTGTGCCAATTCTACTCAAATAAAAAAATTTAAATAAATGTTAATTTCATATTTGAATATACCATCAAAGAAATCCAGAATAAGTTTGAAAAACACATGAACACCATGGCCCAGTCAAACTGATACACAAAATTAACCATCACAACAACCAAAGGCCATTAACTCTTAACTCTTTGTGCAACTCTTGCCCTCTGGGTTCCTTCTGGTTACCCTTATGACTCAAGAATAGTTATGGTTCCTGCTGTTATCAGCACTAAACACTGTACCATTCCTTACATTCCTCATAGCTTTTCCTAAACCTTGCCCATACCTTTTATTAAACAATATTCAATTATCTAGCTTGAGAATATCAATAGAACTACCCACGTGTGTAATCTTAGAAAACAGAGTTGCCTGTTTTAGAACTTGATGTAAGTAAAGCCATGGTGTGTGTGTTCCATTGTGTCATGCTTCCTTTGTTTAGGGGTATTTACAGAAGTTTCACCCATGTAGCAACAGTTTGTTCACTTTCAGTGCTGTATAGAATTTGAATACATGAAAGTACCATTATTTATATATCCATTCTAGGGTTGATGAATATAGGTGTTGTTTCCAGCTTGGGTCTATCATAAATAATACTATTATGGATATTCTTTACATGTATCTATGTATGCAATCTTCTCTACAGTATATACATGGGACTGAGGTTATACATAATAAAATATGCACATATTTAATTTGATGAGATAATGCCAATTTTCTAAAGTGCTAACTCCAACTTATATACACACATGAGTGATTCTGTTACTCTATATTGTCAGTAAAGTAACCATCTTGTTATTTTCATACCTTTGAATTTTTGTCACTTCTGGTGGGAAGTAAGTCATTGTGGTTTTAATTTATATTTCTCTAACAAATACGATGATTGATTTTATTGTATATTTGGATTTCTTCTTTCATAGGTATCTGTTGAAGTTTTTTGTCCGTTTTTACATTGAGTAGTCTTTTGCCCTTGATCTGAATGAATTATTTCTTTATCCTATAGCCATTGGTTAGCTATCTCTGCGAGAAATATGTCTTCACATCCTGTGGGTTATCTTTTTCTTTGTTTTTATGAAGTCCTTCAATTTTAGGATGTCAAATTTCCTTTATAGTTAGAACTTTTTCTGTCTTGTTTAAGAAATTCCTCTCTAGGGGCGCCTGGGTGGCTCAGCGGGTTAAAGCCTCTGCCTTCAGCTCAGGTCATGATCCCAGGGTTCCGGGATTGAGCCCCACATCGGGGGTCTCTGCTCAGCGGGGAGCCTGCTTCCTCCTCTCTCTCTGCCTGCTTCTCTGCCTACTTGTGATCTCTGTCAAATAAATAAAATCTTTAAAAAAAAAAAAAAGAAATTCCTCTCTAGGGGTGCCTGGGTGGCTCAGTGGGTTAAAGCATCTGCCTTCAGCTCGGGTCGTGATCCCAGGGTCCTGGAATCGAGCCCTGCATCAGGCTCTCTGCTCCACGGGGAGCCTGCTTCCTTCTCTCTCTCTGCCTGCCTCCCTGCCTACTTGTGATCTCTGTCAAATAAATAAATAAAATTTTAAAAAAAATTCCTCTCTAGACTAAAATCACAATTTATTTCTATATTATTTTTGTAAGTTTTATATTTTGCCTTTCACATGTAGGTCTTTAATATATCTGGAAATGAATTGTATATGATGCAATTTTACTTTTCTCCATATGGATAGCCAACTGTTCAAACATCATTTTTTTTAAAAGACTGTTCTTTTCCCACTGCTCTGTGATGCTACCTATTTCACATAGTAAGTATCAATAAATGCATGGATCTATGCTTTTCCACTGGTGTATTTGGCTTGTCCTATCAATATCATGCTGTCTTAAATATTATGGTATTAGGAAAAAAAATTATTATAGTGTTAGAATAACTACTTCTACTCAAGTTTGCTTCTTCAAAAGTCTCATGCTTGTCATTGGCTCTTTACAATCTTATGTAAATTTTAGAAATACACTGTCACAGGGTGCTAAATGAGAAAAATATGCAGCCAAGAATACTTTATCCAGCTAGGATGTCATTCAAAATAGAAGGAGAGATTAAAAGCTTCTAGGACAAACAGAAACTTAAATAATTTGTGATCACCAAACCAGCCCTACAAGAACTATTAAAAATGATCCTCTAAGCTAAGAGAGATCCCAAAAGTAACATAGACCAAAAAGGAACAGAGACAATATACAGAAACAGTGACTTTACAGGTAATACAATGGCACTAAATTAGTATCTTTCAATAGTTACTCTGAATGTAAATGGGCTAAATGCCCCAATCAAAAGACACAGGGTATCAGACTGGATAAAAAAGCAAGACCCATTAATATGCTGTCTGCAAGAGACTCACTTTAGACCCAAAGACACCTCCAAATTTCAAGTGAGGGAGTGGAAAACCATTTATCAAGCTAATGGACACCAAAAGAAAGCTTGGGTGGCAATCCTTGTATCAGACAAATTTGATTTTAAAGCAAAGACTGTAATAAGAGATGAGGAAGGACACTACATCATAATTAAAGGGTCATCCAACAAGATCTAATCATTGAAAATATTTACACCCCTAACATGGGACAGCCAAATATATAAGCCAATTAATAACAAAATAAAAAAAACATTGATAATAATATAATAATAGTATTATTATAGTAGGGGATTTTAGCACCTCCCTCACTGCAATGGACAGATCATTTCAGCAGAAGATCAAAAAGGAAATAAGGGCTTTGAATGAAATACTGGACCAGATGGACTTCACAGATATATTCAGAACATTCCATACTAAGGAAAAGAATACACATTCTTCTCTGGAACTTGGAACATTCTCCAGAATAGATGACATACTGGGTCACAAGTCAGGTCTCCACCAGTACCAAAAGGCTGGGATCATTCCCTGCATATTTTTAGACCACAATGCTTTGAAATTGGAATTCAATCACAAGAGGAAATTTGGAAAGAACGCAAATATGTGGAGGCTAAAGCACAACCTACTGAAGAATGAATGGGTCAACCAGGAAATTAAAGAAGAATTTAAAATTTCATGGAAACAAAAATGAAAACACAGCAGTTCAAAATCTTTGGGATGCAGGGAAGGCTGTCCTAAGAAGGAAGTATATAGAAATATAAGTCTTTCTCAAGAAACAAGAAGGGTCTCAAATACACAACCTAACCTTACACCTAAAGGAGCTGGGGAAAGAACAGCAAATAAAGCATAAACCCAGCAGGATAAGAGAAATAATAAAGATTAGAGCAGAAATCAATGAAATAGAAACCAAAAGAATAGTAGAACAGATCAACAAATCCAGGAACTGGTTCTTTAAAAGAATTAATAAAGTTGACAAACCCCTGGCCAGACTTATCAAAAAGAAAAGAGAAAGGACACAAATAAATAAAATCATGAGTGAAAGAGGAGAGATCATAATCAACACTGGAGAAATAGAAACAATTGTAAGAATATATTATGAGCAATTATATGCCAACAAATGAGTCAGTCTGGAAGAAATGGATGCATTCCTAGAGACTTATAAACTACCTAACTGAAAGAGAAAGCAGTAGAAACCCTGAACAAAGCCATAACCAGCAAGGAAATTGAAACAGTAATCAAAAATTTCCCAATAAACAAGAGCCCAGGGCAAGATGACTTCCCAGGGGAATTCTACCAAACATTTAAATATTTTTTTTTTTATTTTTTGAAAGATCTTGTTTATTTATTTGACAGAGTGAGAGAGCAAAAGCAGGCAGGGGCAGCAGTAGAAGGAGAGGGAGAAGCAAGCCCCCTGCTAAGCAGGGAGTCTGAAGTGGGGCTCAATCCCAGGACCCTGGGATCATGACCTGAGCTGAAGGCAGAAGCTCAACCATCTGAGCCACCCAGATGCCCCCTACCAAACATTTAAAGAAGAAATAACACCTATTCTTCTGAAGCTAAAACTAGAAATGGAAAGAAAACTTTCAAATTATTTCTATGAGGCCAGCATTACATTGATCCCCAAACCAGAAAATTGCCCACCAAAAAGGAGAATTATAGACCAATATCCCTGATGAATATGATGGAAAAATTCTCACCAAAATACTAGTCAGTAGGATCCAGCAGTGTATTAGAAAGGCTATTCACCACGACCAAGTGGGATTTATTCCTGGGCTGCAAGGGTGGTTCAACATCTACAAATAAATTAATGTGATACACTACAGAAATACAAAAAAAGGACAAGAACCACATGATCCTCTCAATAGATGACAAAAAAGCATTTGACAAAGTACAGCATTCTTTCTTGATTAAAACTCTTAGTGGTAGGTATTATGGAGGGCACATATTGCATAGAGCACTGGGTGTGGTGCATAAACAATAAATTCTGGAACACTGAAAAGAAATTTTAAAAAAATAAAAATTTTTTAAAAACCTTCATAGTGTAGAGATAGAGGGAACATATCTCAATATTATAAAAGCTGTATATGAAAAGCCCACAGCGAATATCATTCTCAATGGGCAAAAACTGACAGCTTTTCCCCTAAGGTCAGGAACACAGCAGGATTGTCCACTATCACCACTGCTGTTCAACATAATACTAGAAGTCTTAGTCTCAGCAATCCAGAAAACAAAAAGAAATAAAAGACATCCAAATCAGCAAAGAAGTCAAACTCTCACTCTTTGCAGATGACATCATACTCCATGTGGAAAACCCAAAAGACTCCATCACAAAATTGCTAGAACCCATAAAGGAATTCAGCAAAGTGTCAGGATATAAAATCAATGAACAAAAATCAACCTCATTTCTATACAACAACAGTGAGACAGAAGAAAGAAATTAAGGAGTTTATCCCATTTATAATTGCACCCAAAACCATTAAATATTTAGGAATAAACCTAACCAAAGAGGCAAAGATACTCAGAAAACTCTAGAACACTCATGAAAGAAATTGAGGAAGGTACAAAAAAATAGGAAAACGTTCCATGCTCATGGATTGGAAGAACAAATATTGTTAAAATCTCTACACTATTGAGAGCAATCTACAAATTCAATGCAATCCCTATCAAAATATTTTCTCCAGAGAGCTGGAACAAATAATCCTAAAATTAGTATGGAACTAGAAAAGACCCCAAATAGCCAAAGGAATGTTGAAAAGGAAAACCAAAACTGGCAGCATCACAATTCCAGACTTCAAACTCTATTACAAAGCTGTAATCAAGACAGTACGGTACTAGCACAAAAACAGACACATAGATCAACATAACAGATACAGAACCCAGAAATGGACCTTCAACTTTATGGTCAACTAATCTTTGATAAATCAGGAATGAATATCCAATGGAGAAAAGACAGTCTCTTCAACAAATGTTGTTGGGAAAATTGGACAGCCACATGCAGAAGAATGAAACTGGACAATTTTCTTACACAATACACAAAAATAGACTCAAAATGGATGAAAGATCTAAGTGTGAGACAGGGATCCATCCAAATCCTAGAAGCCTGCACAGACAGCAACCTCTGTGTCCTCAGCTGCAGGACCTTCTTGCTAGACATGTCTCCAAAGGCAAGGGAAACAAAGGAAAAATGTACTACGGGGTCTTTATCAAAATAAAAACTTTTGCACAGCAAAGGAAACAGTAAAAAAAAAAAAAAACCCCAAAAGACAACAGATAGAATGGGAGAAGATATTTGCAAATGACATATCAGATAAAGGGCTAGCATCCAAAATGTATAAAGAACTTCTCAAACTCAACACCCAAAGAACAAATAATCCAATCAAAAAATGGGCAGAGGACATGAACAGACATTTTTCCAAAGAAGACATCCAGACGGCCAAAGACACATGAAAAAGTGCTCCACAACACCCAGCATCAGGGAAATACAAATCAAAACCACAATGAGATATCACTTCACACCAGTCAGAATGGCTAAAATTAACAGGTTTGGAAATGATGGATGTTGGCAAAAATTCAGAAGAAGGGGAACCCTCTTACACTGTTGGTGGGAATGCAAGCTGGTGTAGCCACTCTGGAAAACAGTAGGGAAGTTCCTCAAAATTTGAAAAGAGCTACCCTATGACCCAGCAATTGCACTACTGGGTATTTACCTCAAAGATACAAATGTAGTCATCCGCAAGGGCACCTGCACCCCAATGTTTATAGCACCAATGTCCACAATAGCCAAACTATGGAAAGATTCCATCGACAAATGGATAAAGAGATGTGGTGTATATATATACAATGCAATATTGCTCAGCCATAAAAAAAAAAAAGAGAAATCCTTCCATTTGCGATGATGTGGATGGAACTAGAAGGTACTATGTTAAGCAAAGTCAGTCAGAGAAAGATAATTATTTATGATCTCACTGATACTGGAACATACAAAACAAAACAGAAGATCATAGGGGAAGAGAGGAAAAAAATAAAACAAGATGAAACCAGAAAGGGAGACAAACCATAGGAGACTCTTGTGTGTGTGTGTGTGTGTGTGTGTGTGTGTGTTTTATTTTATTTTCATTTTTTAATAATTTCTTATTTTTTAAATTAATATATAATGTATTATTAGCCCCAGGGGTAGAGGTCTGTGAATCGCCAGGTTTACATACTTCACAGCACTCACCATAGCACATACCCTCCGCAATGTCCATAACCCCACCACCCTCTCCCTACCCCTCTACCCCCGGCAACACTAAGTTTGTTTTGTGAGATTAAGAGTCTCTTATGATTTGTCTCCCTCCCAATCCCATCTTGTTTCATTTATTCTTTTCCTACCCCCCAAATCCCCCCATGTTGCCTCTCAACTTCCTCATATCAGGGAGATCATACAATAATTGTCTTTCTCTGATTGACTTATTCCACTAAGCATAATACCCTCTAGTTCCATCCACGTTGTCGCAAATGGCAAGATTTCATTTCTTTTGATGTCTGCATAGTATTCCATTGTGTATATATACCACATCTTCTTTATCCATTCATCTGTTGATGGACATCTAGATTCTTTCCATAGTTTGGCTATTGTGGACATTGCTGCTATAAACATTTGGGTGCATGTGCCCCTTCGGATCACTACATCTATACCTTTAGGGTAAATACCCAGTGGTGCAATTGCTAGGTCATAGGGTAGCTCTATTTTCAACTTTTTGAGGAACCTCCATGCTGTTTTCCAGAGTGGTTGCACCAGCTTGTATTCCCACCAACAGTGTAGGAGGGTTCCCCATAGGAGACTCTTAATCAAGGGAAACAAACTGAGGGTTGGTGGAGGGGAGGGGGGCAGAGGGATGGGGTAACTGGGTGATAGACATTAAGGAGGGCCTGTGATGTAAAGAGTGCTGGGTATTATCTAAGACTGATAAATCACAGGCCTGTATCTCTGAAACCAATAATACATTATATGTTAAATAATTCAATTTAAATTAAAAAATTAAAAGGGCTAAGGTATTCTCACGGCTTCTACAATTATATATATATTGATGGTTCTCACATTTCAAACACTTAGATTCCATATTTCTCTCCTGAGCATATGGTCTGAGTATCCAATTTCCTAGGCATCTTCATTTGGTTCATGCCTCAGGAAACATACTCATAAAAGTCTGATAACCTTAACTAAAAATAATAAATTTATGCAAACTCAGCCTCCATAAAACTTAACTTACTGAAAACAAATAGAAACAAAAAATAACACAGAAATGTTAAAAATGGAAAAAAGGAATAAAATCATTATAAAATTATTATTATCATGTTATAGTGGTATAAAAGGACTATCTCTTGTCACTGTCTCTCTCTCAAATAAATAAATAAATAAAATCTTTTTTAAAAAGGGAGGGGCGCCTGGCTGGGTACTCAGGTGGTTAAGTGTCTGCCTTTGGCTCAGGTCATGATCCCAGAGTTCTGGGATCAAGCCCCATGTTGGGTTCTCTGCTTAACAGGAGCCTGCTCCCCCCTCTCCTTCCTGCTTGTGCTCTCTCTCTCTATCTTTTGTCATTATCTGTCTCTCTCTCAAATAAAATCTTTAAAAAAAAATTTTTTTTAAAGATTTTATTTATTTATTTGACAGAGATCACAAGTAGGCAGAGAGGCAGGCAGAGAGAGGAGGAAACAGGCTCCCTGCTGAGCAGAAAGCCCAATGTGGGGCTCGATCCCAGGACCCTGGGATCATGACCTGTACCGAAGGCAGAGGGTTTAACCCACTGAGCCACCCAGGCGCCCCCTAAAAATTTTTTTAAAAATTAAAAAATTAAAAAGGAAAGGAAGGAATCCATTTCTGCTGGAACCCATCTTCCACTAGATAACCAAAAAAATATGTATTCTTATTGCCAAAAAATTCTTGACAATAGGTGAAATAATTGAATAATTTTATGTCTATAAGTTTTAAACATTTTAATAAAATTCATTATAAAAGAAATGCATGCTTATTATTGTATAAGTTTCAAATAAACAAATCTGGCCACCCACTGATAACCACTTTATATCCTCAGATATCTTTATGAATGTATACATACATTTTTTTGCAAAATGGGATTATTCTAAATATATCTTTTTTTTTTAAAGCAATATGGCATGAAGTCAATAAATACTTGTTCGTTCTATTCCTAATACATAGCAGAGTACAGGGTATATTGAAAGCATTAAGAAAATATTTTTTAAATAAATGGAGGAATCCTTTATGACTGTCTTTAGTAATATTTTTCCCTTTGGCATGCTTATATATTTATTTATGAGTCCCATATGAAGTGAGAATTTTAGCTCTTTGTTATATATGTTACAAATGCTGTTTTCCCCTACTTACACTTAATTTTAGTTTTCCTTTTCCAAAAGAATAGAAAATAATATTTCAACATATAGCTTAATTTCATTGAATAAAAAGGGTACCTGGTTTAATACAATTGGTACTTTATTGCAACTTTTAAAGAAATAAATGAAGTAAATGCAATATAGAGGAGCAAAGTGCTAACTGCTCCTCACTAGAGGTTCCCCTCCATTTAAATAAAGTTATGGGAATGATTTATAGATATTAGTGCTGAGTATGCCAAAGAGTAGTAAATTTTTGAGTCAGGAAGACTTGGTTCTTATCCCATTCCTGCCCCTCAGCAGCTGAGTGAGAAGGGAAAAATCACTTACTGCTCTAAGGATCTGTAAGTTAATGGTGTCTATTCTGTAGATGATCCCTTAACAGATATTTCCAAAATGGATATTTATTCTTAAATATGAGAATGAAGCATATCAGAGCCCCAAATCAGCCTTAGGTTCTCTGCCAAAAATTTGAAGATAATGTGAAAAAATATATATGTTTTATATGTTCTATTTTTGGTTTTGCCATAATTAATTCTAAACACTTGGGTTTAATACTTCTTGCAGAGAAGTTGTGTTTTTGCTTTGTTTTTTTTTTTTCTTTTCCTCTAACAACTCTGTTGACTAAAAGCAAGTACTTTGTGTTCTTAAATTTTCCCTTGAGAGAATCTTGGTATCATGAAATGGAACTACTAGTACAGTTGTAAGTGGAACAAGCTACTGAACAATCCTTTGAGGGTTTAAATATGCTCCATTAACTTTAGTTCAGTAAAAGTAACATCATGAAGTATTTTAGTCCACTGTTTTGGGGTATTTTTATTAGAATATTACTGAATTAGAAATCTAACTTTACCATTGCTGTGTTACCATCAATATGTTAAATTGCCAAGCTTTCTAAAATGACTACTGTACAAAGTCTACATCTCATGGCCACTTTTACAAAGTGGTATTTACTCAGCCTACAAATATTTACTTTAACATTGATCTTACTTACGTTGATCTTCTACTAACAGTTTTGTCCAAGCATAAAAGCTCATCTATTTTCATGAAATTAATTCTATATCTTTCTTGGGGGGTGAGGAGGTGAATCCATTTATAAGGATTAATTTTCTTGGCAACTGGCCTAATACTATTCTCTTCATAAAGAGCAGAAACCTCCTCCTTGTCTAGCCCAGGTCAGAGTATCAGAAATTTTTATTTGTTTAAGTATGAATGAAGCTCACTGGTGATATGCTGTTTGTTATCAGAATAGAAATGGTTCATGATGTTTTAGTTAAATTATTATTAAAAATAATGGGGTAACAAATATTTTCATTCAAAATATATGTTATTTTTGTTAGGACAGTTATTAGTGTATTATCACATTACCTAATATATACAAGCCTTTTGAGGAAGCAGCCACTTGTGGAAGGTATGCTAGAATCTTTCCAGCTAACAGGGTATTATTTACTACAATTAGAGAGTTATTAACTGTGCCCCAGTGGCCACTGGCCTAATAAGATAAGAGACTGACCCTGAGCCAAAAAGAACTAAGGCAGAAACTTTATGATTTAGATCATGAGACCAAGTGACCTAATAACTGGAATTCTAAAATTGTAGAATTGCAGGGTTTTAGAAATCATAACTCACATTTTACTGATAAAGAACTTAGGAAGCAGTGAGGGACTGTCTAAAGTTCTTAGAAGAATCTGGCTCAATATATTCAATAGTATAAAAAATGTATAAATACCTTGTTAATTAGATATTTTAAAAATCTTTGTGATTTTTGCTGTAGTTGCTGTTTGAACATTAGAGATTATCAATAACACACAAAAAATACTTTAACAAAATCCAATGGTGTAGATTCTTCATATCGTATAATTAATTGGAGTGAGGAAAAAGAAAACAATTTAACAATTAAGGATAAAAGATTATATGAATCCATACATGTGATAACATGGCATAAAATTAGGAACACACATATACACAAATGAGTGCATGTAAAATGGGTGAAAACTGAATAAAGTCAGTGGATTATACCAATGCTAATTTCCTTGTTTTCACATTGTACTCTAGCTATGTAAACTACAGTCACTGGGGGACCCTGGGGGAAGGGTAAATGAGACCTATATACTATTTTTGCAACTTCTGTGAATCTATAATTACTCCAAAATAAAAAGTTTTAAAATATGAACACCACTGTACAAATGTTTTTTTATAATTAAATATTTAGAAACAATACATGACTGGCATTTAATATAAAAATAATTATGATCCTGGTTTAGTTCTTACCTGTTTGTCCATTTCTTAACTGAATGAGCCACCCAAGTGCCCCAAGTTTACCCATTTCTTAACTGGAAATATTCCTAGAAATTGTGTTTTCTTCACACTATTAGAAAACTGATTAAAATTCATGATTTGGGGGACCAGCTGTATGTTGGAGGCCCCAAATCTTTCTACCAGCCCAGAGGTCCCATTTAAACTCCAACTTTACTAAATTGTTTTCACTAGACCCTCACTAGAGCGACACCAACTTGGCACTCAAGACATACATTCAATAGAAGAATGAATAAATAAATGATTTTCCAAATATCTATAGGATGTTTGCCTTTGGAAGTTACATCATTGCCTACATCTAAAATGCAGCAAAACAAAACTAGTATTTTCTTCCCACCACTCACCCACCTAACCTGCTCATTCTGCTAATGTTTGTATCACTCCCTTTTCTACTATTCTCCCATCCAACCAAGATCTAACAATTTAAAGTGGCTTTGATTCTTCCTTCTCCTTTATTTACCTTATTGTATCTAAGCAGTTACCTCTTCTGTTCATTTGCTTCTCAAATATCCCTTACATTTGTAAGGATGTATTGACCTCTACTGACCTTGACCTCTATTTCATCCCTATAGCTACCATTTAGCTTCATTTTTTTACTCAATGATTCTAAGTTTTCTGCCTCCTCCTAATCTTGATTTACCTTCAATCTATCTTCCATGCTAATGCCTGGTAAATTTTTCCAAACTACTATTTTTGTCAGTACCAACCAAGATTGTGGTAATCCTAATCACTGCCTACCATTTATTGAATGCTCACTATTAACTCTTTACAACAACGCTGTGAAGGAGGCATTATGTATCTCCATTTTATAGATGAGGAAACGGAGAATTCAGGAGATTAACAATGTGTCTGTCACATTTTTTAAGCAGCAGAGCTGAGACATGAACAGGTTAGCCTGGTTCCAATCACTCTGAAAATACCATTTCTCCTAAATATGTATACATCTTGCCCACTCATCAAAACATGCACAGCTGAACTTTGGCCTGGCAAAAATAAACCTCAGTGAATAGTTACTGAAACCACTTTATTAAAGGAGTAGAACTCTGGAGGGTGCAAGCTAAAGGTAAGGATCTCTTTTGTTCCCACTGTCCTTCAAATGCGCACTATCACTCTGTTCCAAATCTTGGTGCTCCACCTCCACTACGTTGAAATCTCAGGGCAATTTTATGGTTTTGTGCTTGTTCTCATGTACTAAATCAAGTTTTAGTACTTAGAGTCCAGTCCAGTGTCATAATCCAAACTCTAATCCCGTTCCTTTTAAAATTTCCCTTTCCTGGCTGAGTTTTGCTGCTGGGGTGGGGTTAGGGCAGATGGGAGAAGCTCGTACTTAACTACGTGGTTGTGACCAACATTGGTGCCCTCAGGAACAACAGTCAAAGGTGACTATATCATATGGAACCCTGCTGGGAACCTCCTACTGCATTTCCAGCTAGATTACCATCCTGAGAAGACCCTGAGTGGTCTAGCAGCAGCCTTCATCCCTCACACTGCCTCTTCAGGTGTCCATTTGGGTCCCTCCACAGATGCCCAGATCTAGCCCAGAGTTTGCTCCTAAATAGCTTTCCCTCTCTCTCCTCTTGAATGTCATATGCTCCTTTCATTCCAGCCCCACTGGATCTGCTTATTTGCCTCTCCCACCTTTCTGGTTCTCTGCCAGTTGAAATGTAACTCCCAGCTAATCTCAACACACACCTTTCCCCATGAAGCTTTTCCTGAGTTACTTCTTTCTACAATGATTTTCCCAGTCTAAAGTCCCGAGCACTATACTCTGCCCCCTCCTGAAGGTCAGTTTTACCTAAGAGTATCCTGGATGAAGCAAGAAAAATGATTAATCTTATTAAATATTGACCCTTAGGTATATATCATTTTAATATTGTGTGAGTTAATAGGAAGTATGCGTAAAGCCCTGTTGCTGCATACTGAAATACATGACTGCCTCAAGGAAAAAGCAATAGTATACTTGTCCTGACCTGTGACCTGAATTAGTAGCTTTTTTCATTGAATATCATTTTCACTTGAAAGAACAACTGACAGAGAAATTATGGTTATACAGAGTTGAGTGTTAGGCAAGATTTTTCCTAAAAATGAAAGATGTTAGGCTGTCATTTCAAGGAAAACAAGTGGCAGTGTTTATTGTCAATGATAAATTTAAAACAAAAACTAAAATTTGGGAAAACTTGCATCTGGCATCATGAATTTGACAGCTTGTGGTGGTTTGGTAGGTATGCCCCCATATTCTTTGATCCAGTTCTCCTCAAGAGATGGGGCTTAGTTCCCCACCCCTTGATTGTGGGCTGGACCATTTCTACTGAACAAATATGGCTGAAGTGATGAGTTATCATACTGAGACTAGGTTGTAAAATAATTATGCTTCTGTCTTAGGTGAGCTCCTTTATAGTCACATTCCCTGTCTCTTTTTCTCTCTTTCTCTCTCTCACCACTCATCTGGGACAAGATGCCAGGATGTGAGGTAGCCCTGGTAGAGGAAAGCCAACTGCTACATCTTGAGAACATGCAAGCAGCCTAATGGAAAGGTCCACTTGGCAAGGAACTGAGGCTTGCAAGCAAACATGTGAGTAAACTTGGAAGTGGATCTTCTGAAGCTTGCCAAATAGCATATGAATGAGTTTGGAAGTAGACTGTCTCTCTATTGAGCCTTAAAATGACTGCAGCCCAGCCAACAGCTTGACTGCAACCTCTTGAACGACCTGACCCTGAACCACCCAGCTAAGCCACTCTGGATTCCTGATCTACAGAGACTGTGAGACAGTAAAAACTTGTTGTTCTAAGTTGCCAAATTTGGGTAATACTATGCAATAATATGTAATACAATAGTTTCCCCAAACTTAAAGACTTTTCTGATAAGAGAAATGATAATATTAGCAAAGGGTTTTGGTGGGGGGGGGGGGAGGTGTGTGGGAGGACAACAGGCTGTTTTATGATGAAACATGTCAGTGGAAGATCTACCAAAATCAGAGGACCAATATCCAAGTGATCAATGCATGATGTTACAAAATCATGCATTAGTAGAAGATTCAGTCAAAGTACAAGACAGACCGATAAATTTTAATGTAACAGACTACCCTAACTAAACTGACTAAACTAACTAACATTTAGTTACTAATGTAGCTAAAGGTTGCAACTAACCTTTGGGAAACTACCACTTATTGAAAGATGGTATAGTATCAAAGAAGACTATCCAGGCTTACCAGAAAAGAGTATTATGTAATATATGGGCTGCCAAAGTGAGCATACCAGGAAAGAATATTAAAATATTCCTTACTTTTACAACTACATTATCTCTCTAAGGCTGGATTTTCTTCATGTATTTCAACCAAAACAATGTGCTGCAACAGATTAAACTCAGAGGCAGATATGAGAAGCCATATGTTTTTAATGAAACTAAACATTAGAGAGATAGCAAAAATGAAAACAAGATCACTCATCTCCCTTCATGTTTATTTTGAAAAACAGTTATTTTTCATAGGAAAGATTGTTATTGTCATTTTTTAAATGACTTGTATTTGTTATATATTGTGTCAGCAGTTAGGCCAAAATTTAGCAGCTTAAGAGTATTTATTATCTCACCATGACTATGGGTCAGGAATCCACATGTAGCTTCTTTTGGTTCCTCTGGTTCAGGATCTCTCACAAAGCTATATTCAAGGTATGAGTAGAGCTGCAGTCATCTTAGGGCTAGACTGGGGTAGGATTAGCTTCTCAGCTCACTTACAGAGCTATCAACAGGACCCAGTTCCATACTGCTGTTGGCCAGAGACATCAGTTCTTTGGTCATACGAGTCTCTCCACAGGAAAGTTACAACATGGCAGCTGGCTTCCCTCAGAAAGAGAGAGAGCGCATGCACAATCAAGACAGAAGACACAGTCTTTCTGTAACCTAATCTTGAAAGTGGCATCCCATCATTTTGGCTGTGTTCTTTTTTTTTTTTAAGTCAATGAATTGAGCCCATACTCAAGGGGAGGGGATTACATATGGGCATGAATACCACAAAGCAGGAATCATTGGGGGCCATTTTAAAGATTGCCTACCATATGAATTAATATGTATTTTTATACATTTCTTATTATTAATTTCTAATAAGGTATTATCAATAGATACAAATCACATAAACAAAAGCTATTTGGGGTCCTCAGTAATTTGTAAGAGTGCAAATAGGTTTTGAGACCAAAAACTTAGAGAACTGCTTTTCTCATAAGACAAATATTGGCTTTCCACATGGTAGAGATAAAGAGCATTATTCAAGAGTTGATAATTCATGTCTTACTTTTATTATCATTCATAATTGTAAATTCTTTTCCCCAAAATGATAGTATTTATAATAGCATTATAGATACACAAATGCATAGTGAAATATAGTGGCCTCTACCACAAGTAAATATCCAGTAGGTGTAGTATCAAGACTTATAAGTACTGTATGTACTGTATATTTATCAATACCAAGAATACTTCATTTACAAATTTTAGTAATGCTTATAACAATGATAATACTTATATACAATATATTAAGTGCTTAGATTGTGAGTACTCAATAATTGATTTTATTTTATTATTTTTATTATTATTTATTTATTATTTATAAATATAAATTATATATTTATTATTGTTTATCAGCAAGTATTTGGGAAACTCTGAACAAAGAATAGTACTAGAGTTAGAGATATATGAAGTTCCTAGCAAGATTAATAATTTAAGCCAATATTCAGATGTGATTGCCATGACACATAATTTAATGATAGAATGAATAAAGTACAAGACTTTGGGGTGTGGAGAAAGAATAGAAAGAAGGAAGACAAGACATGGAGAATAACCAGAAATAAAATACAAAACTGTCTTATGAAAGAAAAAGAAGGCTATGTTAAGAAATACGGACTATTAATAGCATCAGATACTATAAAGCTCAAAAAGAATGAAGACTGAAAAAGGCTTAGATTTGGTGATGAGAGTTTAAAGAAAATCTCCCAGAGGGCCAGAATGCACATCTAAATATGAAGTAAGAAAGCTGAGACAATAAAGGGAAAAGAAAATTTTGGTTGGTAACAAAAGAAGGTTGCAAGATCTAAGGAACAGAAAATCTAAATACGTGTCTTCCTACTGTTTACTACTTTCAGCACTGAAGAATTTTATGGACAGCCTGTATTCTTTATGCAAACCAGGAAGGGCCAATTTTGAATTATATTTGTTATAATTTTAAAACAGAATATCTTAATAAACTAAATTTTAAAATTTTGTTTGGACTAAGAATTTTTCTATTTTTTTTTCTTGACAATATGTTATATCTAGATCCTTGATTTTTTTCCCCTGTACTAAGTGCCCCTAATATCTGGTTTGATCCTGGAAAAATTACAGTTACAAAAATATACAATGACCATCTGTGATAATGTTGGACAATCGCTAAGGTTAAACAAAATTTTGGAGATCTCTGTTTCAACTCCTTTACTTTACTGATTCATCTATTTGAGCCAAGAGATTGTAGTTCTTACAGACAGCCAGATCAAGCCTGGCACTAATATCCCAGGATCTTTTGACTTCTAATCCTGGGGTATCTTATTGACATCATATGATGCTACATTACTTTTGACAGTATTTTCCTAAATTATTACTGGTGTGTTTTTTAAGAAGATTTTATTTATTTATTTAAAAGGGAGAGAGGGCATGCTCATGAGTGGGTGTGGGGGTAGGGACAGAGGGAGAGGGAGAAGCCGATCCCTACTAAGCAAGGAGCCCCACGCAGAGCTCAATCCCAGAACCCTGGGATCACGACCTCAGGGACAGGCAGAGGCTTCACCCACTGAGCCACCCAGGTGCCCCTACTGGTGTGATTTTAACAGAAATTTGATATTTTGGAAGAGAGGGTTTGAGGGTGAAGAAACCTCTGAATAACAAGGGATAGTGGCTTGACAAAAATTAAAAGGTGTTTACCTTTTAGGATTAAATTTTTCTGCTCCCTGGTGCTATTCTTGGGCTTCCTAAAACCATCATCCCTTTTCTTCAAAATGATGTATGGCAAGACCTTGTGTCTTGGGGCTTCGTTTTCATCACAAACAAATCAACCACATTCTGCACCACTTGCTCTTCTCCACAGGCAAAACTCCAAACCGCTAGGGCCAGAGGATCTCCGATTTGAGGCAGGAGTGCCATTCTCCGTACCGACATTTGAGTCTCAGGTGCCAGGACACTAAGCATGTCCAAAGTTGGAGAGTGAGTTGGAGATGCCAAGACTCCCCCTCTGCGCCTGCGCCGCATCTGGGACCTTCGAGAAGTTCTGAATACCACCATGCCACCACGCAACTCGGGAGCTTCTCTGTGCCTGGAGCCCAGTGTCTGTCCCAGGCTCCGCTGGCGACGCTCGGCTTCGCGCAGGACGTGTTGACGTCGCACGTGATGGCACGTTCCGCGAGGTCTGCGAGGAGTAGCGCAGAGGCTCATGGTTACACGTGATTGGAAGTGGGAGTAGTTGGACCTTTAGGCCGCTGGTCTTTCATTTCCGGGTGGGAGGCAGCTGGTGGAGGCGGAGGCTGCAGCCCAGAAGGCCAGGAGGGGCTTGGGGGAGATAGCGACTCAGCGCGGACGGCAAGGAGGCAGCCTGCACCTGGCATCTGCACCTGCACCTGCGTGACATGCACGGCAGCCTCCTCCGGACTGGACACCTCCTGGAGAGCAGGTGGAGGTGAGGACAGCCCTCAGGGCCATTAGCATTCCGTAGTCTCTAACCCCCCGCTAGTCTCTGCGGAGGGCAGCTTTGTTTATTGAAAGGAAAAGGGATGCTTCTTACTATTTTTTAAACTGGGGAAGGATGGAACTTGAATCAAGAGATTGTGAGTTTGGGCGAAATTATACCATTACCTAGAAAGTAAACTTTATGTAGAAGATAAAGATATTTAGTTAGTTAGTTTGTTTTTGAAGTACTGATTTTGCCCCTAAACACTGAGCAGTGGCTATTCGAAGTGGTATACCCCCTCGACATCTCAGGTCCTTTTCATTTTCTCATGGGAGTTCTTCCTTAACGCTTATAGTAACCCAGTCTTATCTGCATATTGATGTATTTCATTTCCAGTATAGCACTTATTAGTACATGGGATGACCTCATTTATTTGCTTGTTTATAGTATTTTCTTATGCAAAGTCAAGGAGAGCTGTGATCCAATCTGTTTTATTATCATCTCCAGCTTTTATCACAGTGCCTGATGTTTGTTAATTAGAAGAAATCTTTTATGACTCTTTGGCCACCCAAAGCCGGTGCCCTGCCTCTTGCTTGCAAGGAACAACATCCTGTATATTTCTGTCTTATTGCATTTATATTTTATCATAATCGTCCCTGAATATGTCTGTGTTATACTGTGTGCTCCTTTATTTAGAATATGGGCTTTCTGGGCACCTGTGTGGCTCAGTGGTTTAAGCCTCTGCCTTCGGCTCAGGTCATAGTCTCAGGGTCCTTGGGCTCTCTGCTCAGCAGGGAGCCTGCTTCCCCCCCCCCCCTCCGCCTGCCTCTCTGCCTCCTTGTGATCTCTCTCTCTCTGTCAAATAAATAAATAAAATCTTAAAAAAAAAAAAAAGAATAAGGACTTTCTTTGTTCATTTTTTTAACCCAGGTGCCTGGGATGAAATGGACTCTCAGATTTTGCTTGAAAAGGTGAAAGCTATCCATAATAGAATTCTTTTTTTTTTTTTTAAGATTTTATTTATTTATTTGTCAGAGAGAGAGAGAGAGAGAGAGAGTGAGCACAGGCAGATAGAGTGACAGGCAGAGGCAGAGGGAGAAGCAGGCTCCCTGCTGAGCAAGGAGCCCCATGTGGGACTCTGTCCCAGGACTCTGGGATCATGACCTGAGCCGAAGGCAGCCGCTTAACCAACTGAGCCACCCAGGCGTCCCCCATAATAGAATTCTGATAATCTCTATCTTTTCTACACTTCTTAGACTATCTCAGAATATTTCTCCTCTTGATGGTGTTTTTGCCCTGATATTGAAAGCCACTCACTCTAACTGAAGAAAGTAATATGTGTGGTGAAAGAATTAAAAATTTGGGATACAGAAAATAGGTAAGAGTCTTTGTTCTATCATTTGCTGGTTTGCAGATACTCTGTAAAGTTTTCAGATCCTGGCTTATCATTTGTAGATTGAGATAGTAATACTTACATATGGCCTATGTAACCATTCTATCTCTTTGTATAGAATGAAAAATAAAATCTGGCTTTAATACACCTCTTTAAAAGAAAAAAACAAAGAGTTCTCCACTTTCCCATCCTCTGCCTACATAACACATATTGGACATATTTAGTTTTGAGGTTTATTGAAACTTACTTATTCATGTAAAAAATGATTGAAAACCACAAATTAGGCAGATACAATTTAAATCATTGGTCAGAAAGACCTTATTTTAAATTAAGAGCATTATTACTTATATAAATGTTATATATAATCTTCATAATTTAGGACGGTGGGCAACTTTAGTCTTTTAACATGTAAGAATTATTTGTGTATAAAATAGCTTAGAAATACCTAAGAGGATTGCTTGGTACTGGCTGAAAATAAATGTAGTCTCATGGCGAGTTTACATATATTCACACTTGGTGAATTAAGTCTTGTCTGGGCTCCACTTCAAAGACATGTCATCAACTTGCTGTTAAAGTTTTGGGTCAGAATAAAAAGTAGATTGCATCACTTACTGTATTCATTTTTGGCACTGTTGAGTGAACATAATTTTCTTTTCTATAATTATGTAGAATTACATGGAATAACTAGTTATCTTTTTTTTTTTTTTTTTTTTTTTTTTTAGATTTTATTTTTTTATTTATTTGACAGAGAGAGATCACAAGTAGATGGAGAGGCAGGCAGAGAGAGGGGGCGGGGGGGGGGGAAAGCAGGCTCCCTGCTGAGCAGAGAGCCCGATGCGGGACTCGATCCCAGGACCCTGAGATCATGACCCGAGCCGAAGGCAGCGGCTCAACCCACTGAGCCACCCAGGCGCCCGGAATAACTAGTTATCTTTTTCATTATGCTTGAACATTATTGGTTTGGCCAGAGAGATCTTAACATAAGTATCTGTACATTCTATGACCCTAAGGGAAGGGACTAAAATACCCAATCTCTATTGGTTCCTGCAAAAGTTACTGCAGAAGTAAATAAGTCTAAGACTTGTAACCAAAGGCCATAAAAAACATGGATTGTGAATACTTAAATGTATTTAATATGTATTTCTTTGCTTTTCTTGACATGCTACAATTAAGATTGCCTGTTTCGAGGTGGAAGAATCTATCAGAAGATACGCAGCTGCTCAAAAACCCTTACTGACAGTGATGACTACAAACTTGAGGAACAATATGTAAGAAAAGAATGATTTTAATTGTAAACCATAGATTTATAATGAAGTTTGCAAAGGCTAAAATAAGATCTACTTTTCAATCAGAGGAGTATGTAATATATGTAATTTTTTCAATTGTTAATAGAGAATGTAGTTGTGAAACACTCACCTTAAATTTGAGCAAACTGCTAGTGAACAAGATAGCTTTTCTAGGTATAGAAAATAGCAATAAGTAGTTTGATTCTGTTCCACTGTATGCAAGCTCCAACAGAGTAAGGCTTTTGTCTGTTTTGCTCACCCACTGCTGAGCAGCAATAGCACCTAGTACGTGCTCAATAAATAGTAATGAGTGAAAGAAATCCCCTTACTGTTATTACTAGAATAGCTATTGATGGTAATTCTTCACAGAAGTTGTTATGGAAATTTGCTCATCAGGTTATTTCATTTTATTGCCTTGATTAAATATTGAGAAATCACATATAAATTGTTGTAAGGTATAAATAATTATGGGACATTGATATTTGTACACATGATTAAGTTTTAGAAAAACTACATTACCATTACGTTTGCAATTGTCATATGCCCTTGGTCCAATTCAACGTCTTTGTCCCACCCTATTTTGAATTTTATGTTTATTGTTCCCTTTCTTTTTCTTTATAGTTTTACCACACATATCTGTGCTCCTAATATATTGCTGAGTTTTGAATATTTTTGAACTTTATATAAATGAATCTAGCTGTTTTTTCTGTATGTTTTCCTCATTCAAAATTAATTACATTCCTAAGAGTTATTCATGATATTGCGTGTAGTTGTAATTTATTCATTTTTACTGCTGTATAGTAACAATTATGGATATTTATTTATTTATTTATTCCATAGTTAATAGATGTTGGAGTTGCTTACATTTTCTTCATTCTACAATTATCATCTTCATTCTACAAAATATCAAAGGAATTATATGCTATCAACAAGTACACATTCTTTTCCAGGAATGCAAAGATGATTCCAATATCAGGAAAGCTAATGCTGAATTTCTCATATCAACACACTGAGGGGGGAAAAAAGTGATCATGCCCATAGATTATGAGATGGAAGTTGATAAAATTCAACAACCATTCCCAGTAAGAAAGAACAAAACCAGAAGGGGCATAGAAATATGATAAAGATTGTTTAGAATAACACTTGTTATTGGTTTTTTGGTAAGCAGGAAAATATTGAAGATGTTTTAATTGAAAACAGGAACAAGCTAGGTGTCCCTTTATAATCATTGTTACTCAACATTATTTTTGGAAGTCCTAGTGAATGCAGTTAAATAAGATAATAAAATAATTGGTATGGACATGGAAAAAGAAAGATTAAATTATTTTTTGCCCCTTGATGACAGTGAAAACATGGAAAATCTAAGAGATTAATGGAATAACTGAGCTGGGGAGCAGGGGATGAGGAACTCCACTAGAAATAATAGAATAAAAAAGAAGAGTAGCAGAGACTTTCCTTAACAGAAAACAAAACATACTACAAAGTCAGTATAATCAAATTAGTATTATAATGACATAGAAATAGATCAGTAGACCAGAAGAGAAAGTCCAGCAATAGTTCTCAATATATGTGTATGTGGTAGTAGTGGTATTTCGTATCAGTGAGAACAATAGTTTAATCAGTAATACCAAAACAACTGGATAGTCAGATGGAAGGAAACCATAACCTATTAAAAATGAAGCAAAGATGAATTAAAATTTTTAAAAATTAATTTATAAAGAAAGAAAACTGAAGAAAATTTGGGAGACTATGTCTAATTTAGGGCCTGAAAAAACGTCATTGACAGGAAAACCATAAGTTTTATAAAGAAAAATAGTTTAATTTGACTATATAAATATTGAAAAATAAAAAATCCTTTCTTGAATATAAATTTTATTTTTTAAGATAATTTACTTTTAATTTATAAAGGTATTGGATTTTCACTGCAGTTCGAGAAGTACTGATGTAAGTTGTGCGTTGCCTATATTTCTGAGAAACTAGAAGATACATTTAAAGTTAGATTAAGTTGGAACATTTTTGGCTATAGTATGTCATAGATGATATGTACTTAAACTTGCATGATTTTAGGAGACACAGAATATCTGTTCATCCTATAAATAATAATGCTGTATTAACCACTGCATTAGTATGATAATGGCTGATTGCTTTGAGACCAGCGGGAGTCCCTTTAAACTGGCCTCTGTGTTTGTTTATTTATTTATTTTTTTTTTATTTTTTTGACAGAGAGAGAAACAGTCGAAGAGGGAACATGAGCAGGAGGAGTGGTAGAGGGAGAAGCAGGCCTCTTGCTGATCAGGGAGCCCGACACAGGGCTCGACCTCAGGACCCTGGCATCATGACCCAAGCCAAAGGCAGACACCCAAATGACTGAGCCACCCAGGCGCTCCTTCTGTGTTCTTTTAATGAGATTCCATTAATATTCAAAAACTGTTTTCCTTTTTGGCTTGAGATCTCCCTGGTTCATCTTGTACTTCTCCTGCCCCAGACCTGGTATCAGCTGTTTATTCAAGGAGTCCTAGTTCATTGTAGTGAGGAATGATATTAAAGCCCAGATTCTAGGTACTAGGAGTATTCTTTTCTACAGGATTGGCAATGTTTCTAGCCATTCCAGTCTGTACACCAAGAAAAAATGCATTTTTAACGATCATTTTCAATTGTTTACCATTACAGTGTTTTACTTTGTTCTTTGATTTTCTGATTAGGTCTTTTTATTCTCTTATACTGAAATCCTTGATTCTTAATGTTATTAACTCAAAAATGTGTTTATCCTGCACTATAAGGAAAATAATTTCAAATAACAAAACTAATAATAATAGTACCAAGAAAATGACTGAATGAAATTTAAAATGTCGTGTTTAGTTCTTTTTGTCCTTGCAGTGTTCTGAACTGTGTTCTAAAGTCACTGGAATAAATAATTTCTATGTGTTATAAAAAAATTTGATATACAGCTATTTTTTTCAATTTGGGGGATTAGTTTTTAAAAATAAGTATTTTGAAAGTTTTTATGTGTATATTCTTTTGATCTCTACTGCTTTAGATATTTTCATTTACTTTACCCACACATTTGTCACTACTGCACCCATTAATGTGCTACACTTTTATTTTCTATTCTCAGATATACAGTATAATTGACTGCAGTTAATCTACCCAGCATTATTTACCAAAAAAAGCAGAAAGGGAAGTCAAAAAAATGTTCTCATCATTTCTGTTTTCTATTTCTTAATGATTGAGATCATATTAAAATAATTGTTTCAGTTAATTAGGACATGTCACATGATCTAGTATTCACTATAATGGGTAAAATAAATAAAAATGTAGTGCTTTGTATATGGGAAAGCATGTTCTTCCCATAATGTGTGATAAACATGTGTGTATGTGTAATATGTCTTATGTGTCCTGTATTTACATGTCAGTTGGTTGACTCCATGGTGAATTTGTTAATGGTAAAATTTTTCATCCTACCTGAGATGTAAATAATAGATTTAATTATATTCATTCAGTAAATATTCATTATAATGCTGAAAAATTATAAAAGTACATAAAAGCACCGTCCTGGTTTGGGGACTATAGCCTTGAGCTAACCAAAGACCCTGAACTCATGGAGCTGATATTGTGATAGGGAAACAGATCACAAATAAGTCTGACCTTCTCAGCTTCCTACCATCTAACCAGTCTCAGCAATTCCCACAATTGTGCAGTAATGCTAACGTTGCATTCTGTCTCCTATATGTCTTGCCACTTTTTAATAATCATTTGAAGACTTCCATTGGGCTTGCCAAGGCTATATAAATGGGACCCAACTGAAAGTTTAGAATATAATTAATGTCCTAGCACATTTCAAATGATTAAAGTTAAAAACATCTTGTTTATACACAAGCTGCTTCAAATTCTTACTATAATGAGAAAGTCTATACAATTTCTCTTGTGACCCAGGATTTCCCAAGCTTGGTCAATTTATGATTACAAGAGGGATCACAAGAATAATAGTAACCTGTACTTCGCTGGCTTTGCCCCACCTGCAGAGCTTCCAATCTCTCCAAAGGCTTGAATCTGCTCCCTTCCTTCCAAACATTTTTGGGTATTCCCAAAGAGCATCTAATTATTAAGAACAAATCTGGTCAGCTGCCTTGCAGGTAGCCTCTGCTTGGCACTTGTAACTACTTCTGTGGATATCACTATGTCTCCCTTGGGCACTGCTTCTGTTTTGGCTCTGTTCTGGACACTGCATCCTCACAATAAGGACCACTGCTAATGCAAAGACACAAAGAGCCAAAGATCTTTGGCAAAGTCATCCTGAAAATGCCTCCTTCCCCTCCTTTTTTTTTTTTTTTTCCTGTGGGAGCAGTACACTAACTGTACAGCTAATTTGTGAGTACTGCCTTAGGAAAGCTTAGTAAGACTGTTTAAGGTGTCTCTTTTCATTCCATCTACTCTGAATCCCTATTGAATGTGAGACTAAGGATAGATCTGAGTGACATACACCATCCTATGCTCAAAATCACTCTTCTCCCAAGATAATTAAGGCATTATTACTTGACTGGCTTTGTCAGAGCTGGCCAATGTAATTAAATCTGGGTTCTCTCCCAGAAGGATCCTGCAGTCTTGTATATACAAGACTGTTAAAGGCTCAGACAGGTCCTCAGATGTTGGACAACTGATGCAGCAGACTGATAAAAAAACCATATATATATATATATATATATATATATAATTGAGGATTTTTCAAATTGGGATATATTCCCAGGATGATGGTTGGTATGGGTAATAATAATGTATTGGTATTGTTTGATATTTTCAGACTGCTTTCAAAACATTCTTACCTCTCAGCGTTAGTTACTATGAGAATTAAGAGATAAGTGGGGTAACCTAGCTCATAGCACAGTGTTAAATTAATTAAGTAAGGAGGCCATTAGACTGAGGTGGCTCCAATTCTTTAGCAGCCTACAGAAGCAAACCAAAACCTAAGCCTGTAAATGCCTCAAGATTATGCGGTCTATACCTAAGGACGACCCGTCACAGTCAACTAGGCTTTCCTAAAGAATGCAACCCCCTGAGCTATACCCAATCAAATAATTTTCTTGCTTTGCTTCCATGTCTTCCGTATAAAAGCCTTGCCTTTAGCTACAGTCTGTGGCGTGCTTCTAATCACTCTGGTTTGGTGATGCCTGATGCAAATAAATTTTTGTTCAAATAAACTCTTAAAAGTTTTAATGTCCCTCAGTTTATCCTTTAACAACAGTTAACTAGTACATATTTGGCCTTCAGTAAGTGCCAGTACCCTTCCTTCAGATAATGATTTTTAAAATTACTTTGAGGGGCACCTGGGTGGCTCGGTCGAAACTGTTTCGGCTCAGGTCATGATTTCAGGGTCCTGGGATCTTGTCCCAGTCATGCTCAGTGGGAAGTCTACATATAGATTCTCTCTCTCTCTCTCTCTATCCCCCTGCTCACACGTGCTCTCTCTCAAATAAATCATCAATCTTAAAAAATTATTTTGACATTATTAAGCACTTACCACCAACTGAGATGTACATAGTCTCAGAGCATGCTGTGAGCTGGAGGAACTTAGCACTGGAACTGACAGAACTAATCCACTTGTGAGTTGGCACCCAAAGGAGGTGGCTTCCAGTCCAAATCCTTGACTGGGCCAAGGATGAATCTTAAAGTTGTTCTTTTTTTTTTTTTTTTTTTTTTTAAAGATTTTATTTATTTTATTTCCCAGAGAGAGATCACAAGCAGGCAGAGAGGCAGGCAGAGAGAGAGACAGAGGAGGAAGCAGGCTCCCCGCTGAGCAGAGAGCCCGATGCGGGGCTCGATCCCAGGACCCTGAGATCATGACCTGAGCCGAAGGCAGAGGCTTAACCCACTGAGCCACCCAGGCGCCCAAAGAAGTTGTTCTTGAGACTTGACATATTACTTGAAATCGGAAGTATAGGTCCGTATCATTTGCATTTGAAGTAGGTTTGAGGGAAGGATCCAGTTAGGATGGTTATCAGGATTCTAGCCAGTTGTGTGCAAAATCAAAACAGGCTGAAACCCATGTGAACAGGGAAAACTCAGTATTGACTTTTCACCCAAATTTTGCAAACTTTCTCAAAGCAAAGTAGCTGTTGTAGGTAGGGGCACCAGAATGGCTCAGTCGTTTAGGAGTCTGCCTTCAGCTCTGGTTATGATCTCAGGGTCCTGGGATGGAACCCTGGGTCCAGCTCCCTGCTCAGTGGAGAGCCTGCTTTTCCTTCTCCCTTTTCCCCCACCCTGCTCACTCTCTCTCTCTCTCTCTCTAGCTCTCATTCTGTTTCAAATAAATAAATAAAATCTTTTAAAAGCAAAGTAGCTGTTGTATATTTACCAATGGCTGACATTTATCGAACATATCTGGTCTGTTAAATCCTGTCACCTTTTGAAAAGTAAAATTTAGGTTAAGAAATTTGCCCAAGATTACACAGCCTAGTAGGTAGGTAAGTGATAGAGTTGGAATTCAAATCGGAGTCTGACTGAGTCCCAGAACTCTTTATATTCTAATTAAGCTTCTATTGCTTTCACTTACAGTGTGTAAAATGTTCATTTTCTTCCAAGCTTTGTGCAAATCAGAGATTCTCTTCTTTCTGTATTAAAGCCTTTTAAATATAAATAAATTTGAAGGGCTGTTACAAAATTTGGAGGTATTTGTAACCTTTTCCAGCTAATTTTTGTAAGTATGGAGCCCTGTATTATGAGCTATAAAGAATAACATTATAGGGGCGCCTGGGTGGCTCAGTGGGTTGAGCCGCTGCCTTCGGCTCAGGTCATGATCTCGGGGTCCTGGGATTGAGTCCCGCATCGGGCTCTCTGCTCAGCAGGGAGCCTGCTTCCCTCTCTCTCTCTCTGCCTGCCTCTCTGTCTACTGTGATCTCTCTCTGTCAAATAAATAAATAAAATCTTTAAAAAAAAAAAAAAGAATAACATTATAGCTAAAGAAGATAACCATTAACATTATTTATTTTGTCTAACTTTATTACCTGAAATAACATAAGATACATAAGGATATGGGTATAATTAAATTAAGTCAAACCTGTAATATGATCAGATACGGCCACAAATATAAAATAAGTGTGGCAGGGTGGGATTTCTTGAAATCTCATGACCCTCTGTCTTTTTTTCATCATTCGTCTCTCAAGCAGAGTCATTGAGAAAGCAAAGACAAAAAGAAATTTGTTAACATGACACCGAGTCTGGTTATGTTCTAGGTGTGGACAATATTAGCATGAGAACCTGTTTTTTTCTTTTAGATTTGTTAATTTCATAAGATACTGAGGAAGGTGAGAGCTAATAAAAAGAGAAAAAAAACTGGATGAAACCAATTGGGAACTAGGATAGACATCAGGAGATGGGCAGTTGGGTGAAAAGAACATAGGGGTGTCAGTGAGAGTGGAGAACAGGGAAGAAGACCAATGAGAGAAGGGACAGCCAACTCTTCCTATGGGGTAAATTCTGATAGGCACATATCGTAATAGGACAAATAAAGGGTTACATTTCTTACAGACTTTCATCATTGTCTAATAAATTTTCTTTCTGGCAGTGGATTGCAGTTTCAACACATTAAGAGTATAATTATCTTAAACATTAGGGTCATGATGGAGGGAAGCATGTTCTTCTAATGTTAAGTGAAGTGTTTGTGGTGCGGTGAAGAGTGTTCTCAGACAAATTAGGACTAAAGGCAAACTGAAGGTGGGGATCTGGCGGGCTTCACATGATAGAGAAGTTTTCTAATGGACATTGTTCTCTTTCCAAGACAGCTCCAATGAACAAACCTCTAGCACCCACAGCTTATGCTTGCTAAAGACAGTGGTCTAGATACAATCAGATGTAAAGTCTTCAAATTAAAATGGGATTTGTGTTAATCAACTCTGAATTCATCCACACTAAAATATTAACTAGGTATTCAATCAAATCCACATGATATGAAGTTCTTCCTATATTTGATAAATGGAAAAGAGTGAAGTAGGATAATACTAGGAGGGGAAAAGATGAGGAAGAGGTGGAAGAGGAAGGAGGAGGAGGAAGCGGATTTTAGATTTTATAATTTTGCCTGTGGTTGACCTAGTGATCTTTATTTGAGTGAAGGAAAACAGTCTGTTCAGAAGTCTTTCTGAAATAACTGCTGGTTTTCTTTTCTTCTTGGCATCATATGTGAAGCATTTCTTTTAAACCATATGCCAACTCTTTTCAAAGGGAGCTTTGTTCTCAGGTGATCCATTAATTGAGGTATCATTGTAGAAGTTGGGGCAAAATTCCACATAATGCAGAACTCCTTAGTATGGTTTATTTTTCTTTCTCCTTTCTCCTCCCCTTACGCCTTCAAACACATTTCTTCCTCTTCTCACTGCCAGAGTGATTTCAGAAGATTCTGTAACAAGCACTCAGAGTCCCATTGTGCAGTAACAAAGAATTCTGTCAATGAGCTGTAGGTTCTGTCCTTGCCTGCTTTCCTGGGTGGAAGGGTACCTTCATCCCTCACTAATGGCAGAGTAGGACAAGTGTTGCCCTGGCCTGCAAACTTTCCAAGCACTAGGAACCCAAGCAAGAATTTGTCATGCCAATCAAACCTGTTGGGTGGATATGTGGGCAGGTGTTGAAGAACTTTTCTGGAAGAAGTATATGTAATCTTGTTGTAAAGGGGATATGGGTGTGGGATACAATGGGGAATAACGTCCCCTAGGGTTTACTTGCTTTCCCAGGCACTTACAAAGTGGACCCAGCATCCCAGGTTCTTTTGAATTATGGTTAGGTGATGATTTTTGCTAAGCTCTTTTGTCCCCCTAATTTCTCTTTGTTTCAGTGGAAGGGATCCAGAAAGTCATCATGGACCTTATGGATGAGTTTAAAGATGAATTCCCTACCATCCTAAGATTATCACAGTCTAATCAGGTAATGCGATTTCATAACTTTGAAAAGGATTATAAAAAGTACATTGTATTTTTAATATCCATTATTTAATGCTTGACTTTGAGATCAGTGCCTGAGGCTTAGGAAGAAATTAATTTTGCCTCAGAAGAACAATTTCAAATCTTACTGGGTGGGTCTATGAAAAGCAGAGAGATGGACAAAGAAATGAGGTAGATAAATTAAGTTTAAAGAAAATCACCGTGCTGTTAGATTGGAAATGTGGAGCTCTCTCATAGCCACAATAGTAATGTATGTGGTTTGCTACATTTGCTTAAGATTTGCTTAATATTTAAAAATAAAAAGATTTGCTTAATATAAAATCAGGAAAACACCTAGATGTATTTTAACTAAAATCTATGGCAATTAAATCACTGGAAAAAAATAACTGACATAAATTATAATAATGGAAAGACAAAT
This sequence comes from Lontra canadensis, assembly GCF_010015895.1. Taxonomy (NCBI): domain Eukaryota; kingdom Metazoa; phylum Chordata; class Mammalia; order Carnivora; family Mustelidae; genus Lontra; species Lontra canadensis. The sequence goes on from NW_022630998.1 coordinate 19,376,420, forward strand.
GTGGTATGAGTGTATGTTTTCATGCGGAAGAAAACACATTAAACAAAGCATATGTGCATATGTTTTATATAATGTTTGTTCCCAAAAGGATTTGAGGCAGATAAAATATTGGGAATGAAAGAGGGAATAGGTAAAGAATTCTGAGACATTTGATCAGGAAAAAGTAATATCTTGTAACCTAATTTACTTTAAAGTACACAGCTCTTAATGGAAAAGTATATTTAATCATCTAGACCACAGTTGGAATAGAATATGTTGTAAAGTTACATGGTACAGTAAGTAATAATTTCCTCATCCAGATATCAGAGTTTTGGCAATGTCAAACATGAGGAACATAGCCAAAACCTGGAAGTAAACAAAAAAGCTCTCTGAGTAACACAGTAATCACAGAGTCTATATATTTTATTCCAAAGGAGAAATATTAGAGCCACTTTTAACCATTCATCCAAACAACCAGGCATCAAACATTTACGAAATACTTTGCTATTGTTTGGGACTGGGGAGAGGGAATAGAGAGAAAAGACAGGATGCTTTCAGCCAATTAGCTTAATGTAATCAAGACAGAACTGTAAACAACTAATTGTTTTTAGAATATGGTAAGAGGTAAATCCAACTTAGAGGAATGAATTGCTCTAGCTAGGATGGTCAGAGAACGCTTTTTGGAGGAAGGATGCTTAAATTGGGTTTCAGAGAATGAATATGAATTTTCTAATTAAAAAAGAGATAGGATAAGTGTACAGGAGCAGAGGAAGCAGTGTCAGGATAAAAAGTGTGAAACAGCGTAGCATGTTCCCAGAATATCACGTAAATATGAACGAATGGCATGAGCCTTGAGTCTAGACTTAGGGGAAGGCTGATACTGAAGTGTAGATAACTGGATACCTAGTGGTAAGATGGCATCCCAATGGTGGTCCACTAAGTAGGATAGAATGAGGCTTAAAAGCTCCAGACCTCAAACCAGATTTTATAAATCTGTATCTTAGACTCGGTGTCTAATTGCTTCCCCCTATTTCATTCCCCCAGTTTTAGTATAAAGTCTTTTTAACTGTTGGAGATTTTTCTTGAGTATGCACTGGAGTGTTAGAGAAGGAATGGGCCGGTGACCGTGCTTGATCTAGGATGTAAAATGGCTAAGACTGGCACAGTCTGGAAAGCCCTGTTTCCCCTTCAAGACTGTGATTCTTTCACCATTGGCAACATTAAAGGAACTGGGTTTAATAATGTAAGAAGTTGCAATTTTCTTTGTAATTGTCTTCATCTCTTCCTACCCCCTGAATAGCCTCATTATCATTAGAGCAGCAAATTTGGTTTAATAGTGAAATGGGTTGATACTCCGATCCCAAAGAAAGAACTCTGAGTTCCTCTTTCCAACTCATTGAAGTTATTTACTTACAAGAACTTTACCTCATTCAGAGAATAATATAAACATAGTTACTTTATTTCTCATTTTCAACACACTCACATTGTTCTTTTTCCACCCTGACATTGGCAAGAAATCCAAGTTCTTAGGGGGTATTGTAACAGAGTGAAGTTACTTGTACTTCAAAAATAAATCATTCAGAAAACAATGCTAATACTCCAATAACGAAATTATTTTTAAAAGGTTGGATTGTAAATGCTACAAATCTGATTATTTTGGAGATGATCCATAATTCCCAAACATACTGAAAGGAGTGGTTTTAAGAATACTTAGAGGATTTTAATTAATTGGATTGGATTTTAAATCTCTAAATTTCATAATTAGTATTTAAAACTTTTTAAGAAGTTGTAGGCATTTATTTATTTAGGAAAAGGCCATCTTGTTGTCCAGAAACAAACAAAAGATTGGTGGGAGTAATGGTGGGATTTTTATAGAGGGATATATCCAGAATAATGGTTATTAAATAGTTCTTCATGACTAATGATTTTGAAGGAAATTTTCTTCCTGGGACTGAGGGAAGTTAATTTTAGAGTCTTGGTTTGAGGTCATGGCTTCTGACGTCATGTACTTCCCAGTCCAACACAGACCCCAGTACCATCAGTATCCACTTCCTTTAGCAAAAAAGTGATTTTTAAAGGTTTTCATTTGCAAGTTACAAATGATTTCCATATGAGGATTTAAAAGTATTAAGCTTTTACATTTGAACAAATGAAAAAATGTATTTTACAATTACGAAACTAAAAAGTTTAAATTTAGAAGATCTTTACTTGAATGCGAGAAATCTTTTGTGGTAAATAAGGTCAATTTTTGTGGTTTTAATTATGAAAAGTAATTATGTGTTTTATTCTGTAATTATGTTGCAATTAACCTTATACTATAAAATTAGGAGTTGCGGGATGCCTCGATGGCTCACTCAGTTAAGCATCTGTCTTTGGCTCAGGGATCAAGTCCCACATTGGGCTCCTCACCCAGTGGGGAGTCTTCTTCCTCTGCCTGCTGCTCCTCCTGCTTGTGCTCTCTCTCCTTCTCTCTGACAAATGTATAAAATCTTTAAAATAAGATAAAATAAAATACGGAGTTGTAAGCAGAACATATTAGAATCCATACAAAACTTTGGATTTTTATAACTGTATATATACTTTTCTGAATTCTCTTGGCTTCTTCTTCTTCTTTTTTTTTTTAACATGTAGGACTAAACTCTTGAGGCTGCACCAGTGACGTCTGGAAATTACTCTTATTGGTATAGAATTTCTAAATATGATGAGAATAGGACTGTGTTCTGTAATTCAGTTATATTTTTGTTTTTGGTGAGTTGTTTCTAGTGGGGCACCAACATAATTGTGAAAGTTACAGAGCACATTGTACACTGAAAACTTTCAGGGTGGTTTCTAATTTAATATTTGGTATATTTCTCTGTTTCTCCATGTTAACTTGTTTTATTTTCTGATACTCTTCATTCATTCATTCAACAAATATTTATAGAGTACCCTACTATGCACCAGACCCTATTCTAGATACTGGGGAAAGATCAGTGATCCAAATAGATATAAAACACTGTTGTCATAGAACTTACATCCTAGCCAAGTAAGAAAACAAGAAACAAGGAAAATAAACTATATATTATGTTAATAGTAGGTCTTAAGAAAAAGAAGAAATTTAGAAGAGATATGAAATAAGGGTAGGGACAAGGAGAACAATTGACCATTAAGGTAGGGTGACCAAGAGGGTCTTAGTGAGAAAGTAATTCTTGAATTAAGACTTGAGGGAAGCAAGGGAGTAAACCTCAGTATCTTGAAGAATCAAATGGCATAGTAGCTAGTGCTAAATCCCTGAGGTTAGAGTATATTTAACAAGCTCAACAAATAGTGAGGAGGAAAAGGAGAGAAAAAGACAATGAGGTTAGGGAGGTAAAGAAAAGACAACTCTTGGGGCACCTGGGTGGCTCAGTGGGTTAAGCCTCTGCCTTCGGCTCAGGTCATGATCTCGGGGTCCTGGGATCGAGCCCCGCATCGGGCTCTCTGCTCAGCAGGGAGTTTGCTTCCTCCTCCCTCTCTGCCTGCCTCTCTGCCTGCTTGTGATCTCTGTCTGTCAAATAAATAAATAAAATCTTAAAAAAAAAAAAAAAGAAAAGACAACTCTTGTAGGGCTTTGCAGACCACTGTTTGTAATTTGGCTTTTACACTGAGTGCAGTAGGAAGCCACTAGAACAGCAGAGCAGAAAAGCAGGATAGGATCTAAGTTTTATTTGTATCTCTTTTGCGGAGGCATTGAGGAATAGAATGAACATAGACGAGGACAGAAGCAGAAAGACCCTTGAGGAGGCTAATTTACTGATCTGGAAAAGAGATGGTATATAAATGCAGTGGACTGAGTGTTGGTATTGGAGGTAGTGAGAAGTGGTCAAATTCTAGGACTGTTCAGAGAAAGAATTAAATAAGATTTGCTGACAGGCTGGTTTTTTGGATGTAGAGTAGTAAAAAGCTGATGTAATAGAAATTGGAGTTCAGCATTAAAACTGCTGATGATAGAGAGATGGGTATGTCTCTAAAAAAAAAAGAAAATAGGAAAGCAGGATATATTCGAAGAATGGGGCTCAAATAGTGAAATTTGGAGCAGGATTCTTGAAACAATCTGATTAATTGATACTGGGTTTCTTGTAGTAAATCATCATTGTCTTTGTGTGTCTCTGAGATGGAGGTGGCGGCGGGGGGAGTGGAATTTCTTTTCTCACATTCGGTAACATACTCAGGTGATAATGATGACAAGAAGAATCATGTAAACTTGCACATTTTGCAGCCAATTCCAGTATGCTTAGGACAAGAGTCAAAACAAGATAAACCAGGGGAAAGAAATGGGTACTTCTTCTTTTGGGGTCAGCATTTAAATTTAGACACATGGCTTGGTAGAAAAATATGTAACATACATAGTAGACAAAGGGAAAAGCTGATAGCTCAAAAAAAGGGGGAAAAAACCCCTTTTATTTAACAAATTTTCTACCAGAGCCTATTTCAAAAATTCACTGAAGGCAAGAGTGAATTAGAATCATCACTATAAACTGGTGACTAATTTTTTTTTTTAAAGAGGAAAATCTCATTCTGCATCTCCAGGACTGTATGTAGCTTCTCCTCTGTTGTTTCCTTTCTAGTCTCAGAGCCTCCCCCCCACCCCGCCCCCCCCCACACAAAACTACTTTACATGCACCTCAGGGTCTAGATTTGGTTTCTAATACTGTTCTGAAAAGCAGTAATGGTCTTCTAGGGAACAAGTTGATTATATGTTTTATGTTAGGAAAATAAAGATGGTCAGAAATATTTTGTTGCTAGAGGAAATAATTCTTTCAGAGATTCAGAGGTATCTATGAAAGTACTGAAAAAGGAGAGTATTTTAAAAACCATGAAGGTAGAGGTACCTGAATGGCTCAGTCGGTTAAGCGTTTGCCTTTGGCTCAGGTCATGATCCCAGAGTCGTGGGATAGAGTTCCACAGTGGGCTTCCTGCTCAGCGGGAGTCTGCTTCTCCCACTCTCTCTGCCTGCCGCTTCCCCTGCTTGTGCTATCTCTCTCTCTCTCTGTCAAATAAATAAGTAAAATCTTAAAAAAAAAAAAAACCATAAAGGGAAGCACAGTCATCAAATTGTAATGATTTCAGCATTAAAAGGAAACAAAGATGATGTTAACTAGGAACAAGTTGAGTCTGTTGGAAAAAGCTATGAATTTATGACAATTCTAAAATGAGAAATACAATATAAAGTGCACTGACATGTTATTATAATGCACACCTGAATTTTTAAAAATATTGTTTATCATAAATGCTATATTTTTGTCAACACAAGTTATATGATCCTACAGGAAGGTTTTGATTCATGGATTATCAAATACAAATAGGCTTATTTCTCTACACAGGTAAATATTTAGAAAGACAATCTTGTAAAAGAGGGGAAGGTTCAGTGGATCAATCTAGTATAGTGTTTGGGGAAATGAATCAAGATTAGTTAACAGAAATACCTGAGTAAAGTCAGTGAATCCAGGCAAACAAGTACGGATCACCAAGATTTTGTAAAGACACAAAACAAGGAGAGGGAAATTTCATAAAGTTAGTGCTTCATCTGCAAAAATGAAGAATCCTTAAAACACTGAATGACTGTGTAGACAAAATTTCAGCGTGGTGGAACTGTCCACATCTCACTCTTGTTCGCTTTGGCAATATGGCCCTCACCTTTTGACTGTAAATTATGAGAGAAAACACAGTAAGCTAAATCAGAAGTAAAACCAAACATTCTAGCTGCTCCAATTTCAGGAGGAGTTGGGAGGTCAGATCGGTGAAGCAAAGTATAAGATCACAAGAGAAATTGAATCTGTGTGTAGGAGCTCTGGATAGTGCAGATCATTGTGGTTTCTCTCACCAGTGTGCTGGAAACCAAGATACAGTATCAAGTGATTGCACCCGTGTCTTATTTTGCTTGTTTTACGTACCACGTAACTGCTTTTAGGGGTCGCTCTGCTCTAAATTGGCTTGGAATTGCCACAATTCTAGCAGCCCACAGCTCCAATGGCCTTCTCCTGTTCGTATTGACTAGGAGGGCTGAGACCAAAGGTGGGATAATGGGACTTTTTCAGTCACGTTAACAGATGAAATCATAATGTGACACCAGGCGCTGCAGATGTACATCCTCATTGACAGACTAGTACAATTTTGGGTGATCTCCAGTCACAAAGGCTAAAACGGTAAGAGAAGCACTGAACTTCAATGACAAAAACAGCGATAATAAAATTATATCTTCAGGATGATGGCTGAGGCATTTAAAGGCCATACACAGTACATTAGCTCTTAATGCAACTATATGTTGCTCATTGTAGGCCAAAACAATCCATCTAAAAGATGTTTTGTACTTATACATATATTTGGATTCAATAAATAGAGACTCGAAGTTGCTTATTTGTGTTATAAACCATTAGTCCCCCCCGCCAAGTCATATATGAAAAAGCCAGAATAGCCCATAAAATTGCTTAAATGAATAATGGCAACTATCCTTGCTGTTGCCTGGAATGCAGTCTGACCACATTATAAGTAATTTCTCTGCGGTTCACTGTCTGGTACAGCAAGGAAGGATCTACATGTCATATGTTTTGCTAATGCTACAAATTTTTTCTGTCAGAATGCTCACAAGTTTTGAAGTTTTTAGAAATGAAAGTTCCTTAAGCTTGTTAATTAGTATATAGGGGATTTGTTTTATTTTTTTTTAAATTGTACCATGCATTATGTATGAATGCTTTAATCATTTACATTTTTAAAATAAACAGGAAATATTTGTAACAGTTTTGAATAAGGATATTTAATGTTTGAATAATTCAAACATTGAGTAATATTTGAATAAGAACTGCTTACTTTTGAAAGTGCTCTTTAAAAAAAAAAATCAATGCAAAAATAAACCCAGAGAGAAAAATGAAAATTTTAGGTCTTTTGGCTAGTAACTTAAATTCTGGATATTTATGCTGAGGCAAAAATCCTACATTTATTCAAAGATTTTAGGTACATGGGGGGTGGGATATAATTACTGGACACTGAATGTGCATAGGCCCATGCATAATGTGCAGTTAGGTCGTACTTGGTCTCAGTCTGGAGTAGGTTGTAATAATTCATGCGAGAATCACACATCAGTCACTTTTTAGAGGCTTATTTTCCAGAAAAGAGAACCCATGCAGAAAACGTCCAGAATCAGAATGGCTGTCGCCTTAGCAAGGATCAACCGAGGAACATTGATTCAAGGATTAAACACCATATCCAGATCCTCCAAATCAGTGGCCAAACTTCTGCATCCCCAGCTTGCTTGTAGACTTCTAGAGTTAAGGGACATATCACATCGTTTGCTGAGGGAAGTTAATGCACCAAAACAACCTCTCTATAACGTGCAGGTGAGCTCATATTAACATTTGCACAAGATACAGCCTCTTTTTTAAGAAACTGTTTTGAAATAGCAAGATTTGAAAATGTAGCTCATTTGGTTATCTTAGATATGAGACAAGAATAGTTGGATAAGAAATGAATGGTTTGGTCTTTTTTCAATATAGTATATATATTCTGATTTAAATAAATATGAAAGAGGTGGTAATGTGGGCTTTTTTTCCCTACTTGTTTATTTGATTGAGCTTTATGAAACTAAATTTCAAATGATTCAACCTAAATATCAGCATACAGATTACTTATGTCAAACTTATGTCAAACCTAAAAGAAATCCCGTAAGCCTTAAAAATGATTGTTTTGTTCTTCCCCCCCCATAACTTTGCTGTGTTTCCAAGACAATCTTTATTCGACTTAACATATTTGAATATATTCAACCATAAACTCATTTTGGTAGATCCACCAACATCCAGTGTATTTCAAATTACAGGTTCTACATTGTTTTATTGAGGCTCTGTTATATTTTGTTAAGGGCAACAGCTCTTAAAACTTTTTCAGGACCAGTTTCTTTTTTTCTAAACTTTGTGGCATAGAACTCTGGATTTTTCCACTTGAGCATTATTCAAAGCATTCTAAATGTTTGTTACAAACGATTGGGAATCCTGCAAGCCTGGCACCTAAGCCCGAGAGTGAATCATTTTGTTGTTGAAGGGAGAAGAACCCTGGCTCAAAGGGAGTGAAGCCAAAAATATGTATTAGTTCATGTAGTTGAACAATTCAGAGTTGATAAGGTTTCAGGGTATAGGTACTCAAAAGATGCCTTCAGGGCCTGTTGTTCTCTTTCCACCCATCCTGGCTCTGCTTCCTCTGTATTGATGCCATCCACAGACTGACCTTCCCTTCTTGGTTACAAGATGATTTGCAGCTGTTCCCAGGACTCCATCCTTCCAGGTTCAATACAGCCCCAAAGAATGACAGTCCTTGAGCCAGCATTCCTGGCCAAGTCCTGGGGTTCTCAGAGAAAGGCGTACCTCTAAAGCAGGGGAATGGGATGCGCTGTTTGACCTAAGACCTGATTGCCATCCAGACCACATGACCAGAGAATGGGGAGAGGATGAATCCTCAAACAAAATTTGGGTTATTTTGAAAAGATGAGAAAATGGATGATGGATGGCTAAAATAAACAAAATATCCATTACATAGGAATCTCTCTTTCATCAAAGATTTTAACATTTCCAGAAATCATGGGATAGGTCCAGCTATGAATTGCCTGAGAAAGCAATTATAAAAGGCTCCGTTATAATACCTGATGTTTGAGAAAGTAAAAAATGTTTTGTGTTTATTACCTGCTGCATTCTCTAAGCAGTATAAACGTTATTCCTGTATCTTTAGTTTGTCAAAAAGAAATACAGCTGAGATGTATAATTTCGACTGAAATACATTTCTAAAATGAACCTTTTTACCTTGATGTTTTTTCCCTTGCATTGTTAACCCTTATTTTTTATACAGGGTTGATATAAGAAATGTCCTTTGAAGAATATTTCTGTATGTATTACGAAATCACATTTAAAGACACTGTCCATTATATTATACAGGCTTTCTTTTTGCTTCTCTTTGCTAAGTCAGAACTGAAGAATCTAAGGTTTTACACTATTTACGAGCTAACAAGTTAGCCTGCCACAGCTGTACAAACACACACACCGATAGAAGACACAAGACTCCCTTGAATTAGAGACTGAGACTGTTTATTATTAACTTCAAAAGCAGCAGCCAGAGCAATATTTTGTGTCATTTCCCTAACCCCTCAGTTCCCACAGGGCAATGCAGTGAGAGCCACATGTTACCTATGCATGTAGTAAGTTGCATCACAGGAGAGGAGCCTGAAATTAGCAGACAGCTTTTTTAGGAGTGCTGACCTACTGGCCCAGCCTGAGAGAAAGGGACAGATAAATAAAGGGAGAAAAAGTAAGAAGGGTTTGAGGGAGAGAAGTAAATGTTTCTAGAGGGTTTACAGTGCCCTAAGACATGTCTTGGGAAGTACATCTCTAGATCTCCCTGGATAAATATGCTTTCTCTAGCTTCTAAAGCTGTTAGTTAGTCAACCATGTCCTTTGTTCAGAGGGCCCGATTGGTACAGGAATGAGAGACATCCACAGAGAAATGCTTCCCAGTACTCATGAAAATTCAGTGGCAGGAAAATAATCTGTTTTTCCAGTTGAATTTATGTTTCCTTTTATCCAATAAAGAGAAGTGAAACAAAACAAAACACATTTGCCATTTTGCACTGTTTCACAGGTAAATTTAGAGCTTAATTGTGATGATGTTTTCCAGGAACCTGACGTGAAAGAACCAGGTGGAGGGAGTACTTGACCTATCCAAGGTCCTTGTGCTGACTGTGACAGTCTCTATGACATCAGTTCAAAATCAACACCCATGAAATTTCTTCTCCTGTGCTCTTATTCTAATTGTCTTAGAACCCAGCTTTAATTTTTAAAATTCTTATCAATAAAATATTTCAAAATATATGAAAGGTAGTTTATCAGAAGTCCCATCCAAATGTAAATTGGTAGTAATATTTTGCAGTATAAACTTTGGATATCTCCTTTTAAAAAGAAAAATAATTAACCATGTCCTGAACCATTCCCTGTTTTTTTCTCTACCAAATGTAATCATTATTCTGAGGTTGATGTGAGCATTTGTGTGCATACTTTTACAGTTTCACTACATTTGTATACATCTATTATTCTCCATATATTTAAAATTTATATAAATGATATACTGTACGCATCCTTCTGGAACTTTCTTTTTTTACTCAACATTTTGAAATGTGTAGCTATGGTTTATTATTTTATCTTCTTTATTCTATCCCATTGTAAGAAAAAATAATCCATAGTTTATTACTGGACAGATGGCTAATTTAGTTTCCCATTTTTTTGTTTTCCAAACTGTATTTCTTTGAACACTCTTGTAATTGCCTCCTTATTCTGTGTGTGAGAGACATTCTCCAGGTATCCGTATATGTCTAAAAGAGGGATTACTGGGTCATGAGAGTTGCACATCTTCAATTTTATTAGCTGTTGTCAAAATGTTTTTCATTTTCAAAATTCAAGAATCATAGTGATTCTTGAATCTGAGGAGAATTTCTTTAGTTCTGGAATGTTCTTAGCCATTGTTTGTTCAAATATTACCTCTTATTTACTCTAATCGCTGTTTCTGGAGTATCTGTGAAACATACTTTGGACCTTTTCATTTTATTCTTTATGTCTATTTACCTTCCTCATATTTTCCTTTTACTTATCTCTTTTTTATATTTCCTGGGACATATACTCACACACTTATGTTCTTCACTTTAGTTCCTGGCACAGAGAAATTTCCTTCCTTCTTTCCTTCCTTCATTCCTTCCTCCTTCTTCCCTCCCTCCCTCTTTTTTTCTTTTTTGTAAACTCAGTCTTTTATTAGACTTTGGAGTTTGATTTTTTATGGAATTTCTAGGGGTATTTATATGGAATTTTTAGAGGGGTCCACATTAGTTCAGTCTGCCTTACTACTGGAACCAGACGTCCTTCTCTGGTATCTTTTACAAATTTTAATATAAGATGGTTACATTTCTCTCTGGAAGTAAGTGAAGTATTATTCTACCTTTTCATTTATTCAACATATATTTATTGAACATTGACATGTAAAATCACTAGGTTGGATACTAGGATTCATAGATGTCTCACTCTTGCCCTGAATGGACTGTGTGGATGATAGGCAAATAGGCAGTGTTAGTGGAGTATAGCAAGTTCATGATCAGTGTGTGCAAAGTGTACTATGGAAGCATCAACAAGAGGCATAGAATTCCACCGAATAGTCAGTGTTGACTTTCTAGAAGATAATACTGAATCTTGAGAGAGGAGATATTAGCTAGGTAAAGAATTAGGAGAATTATTCCTGGAAGTGAACATTGTAATTAAGATATTGAGGTCAGAGAGAACATAAGTTATTTAGGAAATGTAAGCAGTTCATATGGCTAGAGTGAGACAAGTGGGAACAGTCTCAGATCAGAGATCCCAGGGTCCTTGAGGGTTAGGAATGAGAAATAAGCTTTACTCAGATGATATGTATTAGCTAGGGTGGAGAATCAGAATCGCTACTAAGAGGAATTACATTATAGTGAAGATAATGGCCTGGAGAGTCAAAGAACAACAGAGTAATTAAGAGATGTGGCAGAGGTCAATGGATTGGTCTGTGAATGGAATTTTCCAGAGTACCAGTGTAGCAGAGAGATAAGTGGCATAACCTGAGGGAGCTACACCAGCCCTGGTACATACAGTGCTTGGCTGTCTTCCCATAGTGACAGAGTTTCGCTCACCCAGAGTGGATTCCAGCATGAATTCCTTCAAGGATTGTCAGGCTGCCTTTGTCAAAGTGGAGCTTTCTGGTGTGCAGAAGTTAAAAAAAATTAAAAAAAAAAAGGGAAATCTGAAATTGCCAATGCAAGGGGATATGCTTTGTAGATGCATGGAGGACATCACTTTATGTAGGAAGGTAAGCAGCCTACTTAACCTATTGGGAGGTATTAAAGATCCTGATCTTCATATGTCTGACTTGTCACTGATCTGAGAATAATTAATGATAGGAAGATACTTTTGTACATAGAGCACCTTAAATGGTTCTACCAAAACTCTGTTGGATATTATGTAGCTGGGGATGCCAGTCCGGCAGTTTACTCATTCAGGAACAGGTAATAGAGGAGCATTTTCATTAGGACACTACCTATGACTAGGATAGTATGTCAGCCCTCTAAAGTGGTCTGAGATGAAGCATATAGTAATAGTCTCCTCAAGATAATTAGAATATGAATGTTGTTACAGGAGCTCCTTGACAGTACGACTGGGCCTTTCTGATTATATACTCAGCCCTAGAGCAAGTCCTATTTATGTTAGCATATTCAAAGATATTGAGCCCAATATGAATTATCCAAAGACCCAACTGATACAAGCGACCTGAAGAGATCCGAAGGCTTGTTGTAACATGAGCATAGTTGGAGTCGGTCTTCTCCAGCTTGATAAAAGAGACTTCCATTGCACCTGTCTTCACGGCTGCTGAGTCGGGTTGGTTCTCAAACCCTTCCAGTTTATGCAGCGCTGAGATTATAGCAAGTTATCTGCTATTTCTAAAAGGGCCTCAGGAATGGAAAACTCTGGTTAGATCATTTCTCAGTGGTTTTCAACAACCCCAGCATCAGTACTTACAGAATGGTGCATCTGCTTAGCCTTATGAGCTGTCTGGATGAGTAAAGCTTACAGCTGCTCTAGGCTGCAGTGACCTAGATAATCAGCTTGAATGCTGACTTCAGCCAAGACACGTCAGCTCCCAGACATAGTTGTTGACTTTGGCAGGGCAATGCAGGGCCACAGGAGCTCTTGCTATGATAGAATCATCCTTATATATGTCACAATCCTCCTTATAATGGCATGGGAGATGACTATTTATCCTTGGTACAGGCACTGTGAAGTGGTGTAGGCCAGATACGGGCGAAAGTGAAGAAAACCCTCACTATCTACAGTGCCTATGACTTATGTGGATCCCAGTGCCCTTGTGCTCCCTTTTTCAGGAAGAAGATCAGGTATTTTTCCAAATATAATTTCTTCCTCACCCCCAGCACTTCAATGTAGACTGGGGTTTAAACTCAAACTTCACATATTTTGTGTAAAAAAATATATGTAAACCTCAAAAACATCAAGAGCTTCTACAGGTCCTGGATGGGCCTGCCATGAGGTTATCTTGGGTGGTATAATTCAAGAGCTGGGGGAAAAGGACAATTCCTAGAAAGTAGAATCCTTGGAATCTTGATGACATAACTTCTCCAGGTCGGTCAAGAGGTTGGGCCATTTGAACTTTTATAGGACCTTGTGAGTAAGAGCTTATTCAAGAACAGTGTTCCACAGCATGGTAATAGGCGTCTCTGCCTATATGAAGTCAATTAATTTTCTTTACTGTGGACTGCTAGGAGTCCTTCCTGGGTTCTTGAGTACTGTGAGTGGTTCAAGCAAAGACAGAGTCATGTAACTTTTCCAAACCTACAGGAAATACTTTCTTCTGGGCCTATTAACCAGTCATTGCTCCTTGCAACACTTACTTGTGAATCACGGAGTTAAAGTTTCTCTATTACTTCCCCTAGTATCCTTTGAACAACATAAACTAAGTTGGGCCTGGTGATCCTTTAACCTTTAAGTCATCTATAAGTGGATCTTTTTTATTTTCTAAACTGCTTATGGTTTGCTTTTTCTGTGATTTATCTCAATTTTAATGAAAATAAGATAAACAAAGATACTTCTTTTATGAGATACTTCTTTTATGAGGCAGTCAAAACTATATGACAGAGATGGAACTCAAAATTATGTCAAAGAAATTTTGTTAAAGATTGAAATGTTTTTACTGTTGAAATACCCATATAGCTGAGATGTTACTATGAGCATATAACACATCCACATATCTTATATATACATATATATTAATATTAAAAATTCAAGAAAGGAATATATGGGCATAATATTGATATCAAGATTATTTTAACTTAAATTTCAAAAAAATTAATATAAGTTTAGATAAATTTTTGTAATTGGTTGAGATGATCTAAATACAACTTTTGATTTACAAATCTCTCCTATTTATTTATTTATTATTTTTTTATTTTTTTATAAACATATAATGTATTATTAGCCCCAGGGGTACAGGTCTGTGAATCGCCAGGTTTACACACTTCACAGCACTCACCATAACATATACCCTCCCCAATGTCCATAACCCCACCACCTCTCCCTATTCCCCTCCCATCGGCAACACTCAGGTTGTTGTTGTTTTTTTTATCATATTTTGTTTTATCATATTTTTTTTGTTTTTTTTGTTTTATGATATACTATTCCTGCTTATAGCAAGCCAAAAATGAAACAGTGTGGTTTATAATATGAAAAACATGTATTGGAAGTAGGGCATGAAATTGAAAATTGGCTACTTGCCAGGAGCCACATAAATTTTGGAGGAAATGCATTTTCTATAGGAATGATTTGTTACAGGAATAGCAAGTATTTATTGAAAGCATTAAAATGGTGAAAAAGTGACCTTAGGCAATATTAGATTCATCATTCAGAAGTGTAACATATATCAGATATATAACTTATTTTGAAACTTTGAAAAATAATCAGTTTTAATTACCTCAGGTGAAGGGCAAAATGCAAAAAAAAAGATGCAGTGAAATAGAAACAGAGTAATTTCTCATGCATGCAGACGCCACTTTTATTTTTACTGTATATGGCCTACCAGTTATTGGATATGGACTTCCCACTGTGCATCCATATATTCACAAACTCATGAATCTTTTATTCTCCTAGGAGGCATTTTGTTGGGAGTATATCTGCTTTCTTTCCTAACATCTGCTCTCTACTTATCTGTTTGTCTTCTTGTAGCCTAACAGTGAGATGCAAAAGCATGCTATCAGTTTGATTCTTCTAGCAAGAGGGAAAGAGCAGCAACTGCTTTAGTTCCTGGAAACTCTTTCCAGAAGCCAGGAACTCTGGGAAATTTTCCAGACCAGCTTATGGAGAGAGTGGGCTAAAACTGCCCATCCCTATTCCCCTATCTAGGAGTCAGTAGGGCCTGAAAGACAGGAAATAAGAAGGAATGCCTCCCTGCCCTACTCCTGCCCTCCACCCTTCCCCGCCCTGCACTGCTCCCCACAACTCCATCTCTTCGCTGATTGGCTAGATAGTGTTCTTGGCTTTAGCATTCCATTAATCGCTTAAGAGAAAAGAAGGTCAATGGTGATGGGCGACTTTGTTCTTCATTCAGCAGTGGCAGCAGTAAGCAAAAACTGAATATACTGCAACAGACACTTAAAACCCAGTGCCATACAAACATTTGTTCGATAAAATGTTATGAGGCATTCTTCAGAAGCACCTTTTAAGAGGCTGTAATACGCCATTGAGTGGATATTGCTTAATTTACCTAACCATTCTGCTATCAATTGTTTCCATTTTTCAGAGTCATAAATAACTTTACACATACATATTGTTCTTTCTAGTGTGTGTGCATTTTTACTGTGCATTTACATGATTTTATTAGCTGCGGCCTGTACCTTCAGGAGTTATTGAAGCCATTGAGTGTCTTGGCACATACTTCAGAGGAGCATGGCTAACTGCCACTTCACTGCTGAATGGGAAGGGAATGTTTTTCCCAATGCCCTCCTTTCATATCCTACTCAAGGCAACAGAGGTGACCTAGAAGAGAGTATGATTCCCCTAAACTAAACATATTGTTGTTTGAGGCAGAGACACCTATTACCAGAAACTAGAAACATCTGAGAGACAAAT
This sequence comes from Lontra canadensis, assembly GCF_010015895.1. NCBI lineage: Eukaryota > Metazoa > Chordata > Mammalia > Carnivora > Mustelidae > Lontra > Lontra canadensis. Next base: position 19,392,091 of record NW_022630998.1, read on the forward strand.
TCATTTTTGGTGTAAACCTCTGTTTCAAAGAAGCATGCTGGATGTGAGCGCGGAGCATTTCCCGAAGCTTAATGTTCACCTAAGGTTAATGCTGGCCTTCAGCAGTCTCATGATTAACATTTCCAATCAGGTCATTAATCTGCAGGAAATGCTTTGTATTTCGATTGCTGTTTGCTTAATGAAGAAGTGAAAAATTTAGTAAAGGATGATTACATGAATTTGAACAAAGAAGAGACTGTTTTTCTAATATGCACAGTGGCACCCCCTAGTGAGCACACTTGTTAAATGTAAAAAAGTTAAAGTAATTTAGATTTTGGAAATGCAAGGTTTTTTATTGATCTTTCATAGGTTTTAATAGATCTGTCATAGCAAAACAAAGCACCTTTTTGTAAAAATAAATAAATAAATAAACCAATATATTTTCAGAATGTGAAAAAAACCGAGATAGACCCAGCAGATAATTTTCTTTAGAAAGAAATATTTAAATTCTCATTTTACAGTAATATTTTAAAATTTATCATTGTAACACTGAAAACTTTTATTGTAATTAGAAAACTCTTTTTTGTTTTCGCAGGTCAGAAGGGGTTCTTTGTTTGAAATCATTTCTTTTCCGGCAAAGACTGCTTTAACTAGCATAATATGTGCTTCATATGCAGCACTAATTTATCTGGTAAGTTAAGAAAATTACTAGAATCTAGGTATAAATGTACTTATTTCATGTAATGTTAAAGATATAGATACAAAGTAAATTCATAAGCCAAGGTACTGTTCTCTTGTTACACAAAATAATTTTACATTAGAAATTTACTTTTCTAAAAAAATTACTTTTCTGAGGTACACTCAATCCATTTCTGAGGCAAGTCAATCCATCAAAACCAAATTTACTTGAATAAAATTATTTTTGTAAAGTTTGTTATTATTTGGTCAAAACATTTTGGTTTTATTTTCATAGATATGGTTGTTTTGTTTAAGCCATTGTGCCATGGTTGGCTGAAGTTCAGTATTCCATCATTTAAGTCTATGATATTGGGGAACACAAATATTAGTGTATTTTGAATTATAAGTTCTGTAATTCAAAAGTGTTCATTACAAAGTATGACAGAAGGAGCACCTGGGTGGCTCAGTTGGTTAAGCATCCAACTCTTGATTTCAGCTCAGGTCATGATCTTTATCCACATAAAGGCTCTGCACCCAGTGTGGAGCCTGCTTGGGATTCTCTCACTCTCCCTTTACTTTTCCACCGCCTTTCACAAACGTACTTTCTATCTCTCTCAAAATTAAAATAAAATAAAATAAAATAAAAACAAAGTGTGGTAAAAATATAAAGGATTTTATAAATTATAAGGGGTTATTTTCTTTTACTCCATTGCTATTTATACTTACCTCTCAATTTTTTTTCAAAAAAGTATAATACAGAGAGAAAAGTACACAGCTTGATGAATTATCACAAAATCTATTTTTCACACACATCAAGAAAAAAAATGTAACCATGATTCTAGAAACCTCTTTCTCACTTCTTTCACAATCATGAACCTCATCTATAAAGGGCAACCACTATTTTGACTTCAAATACCATAGACAGTTTAAATTGTATATAAATTAAATAATATACTATATATTCTTTTGTATTTGTCTTTTTTTGCTCACTTGCCATTAATGAGATTCATTCATCGCCTACATCAATAGTTTGTTGGTTTTCATTGCTGTGTAGAATTTCATTGATTGAATGCATAAATAATTCAATATATATCCTATATATATGTTACTATCCACACTATGGTTGAAATTTTATATTATTTACAGTTTTGGCAACTGTGAATATGCTTTCTATGAATATTCTTGTACATATGTTTTAGTAATATTTCTGGACCACAGCATATGTAGGTATTCATCTCTAGTAGATACTGCCCAATAGCTGCTATTGTCTGTCTTTTCCATTTTAGCCATTCTTGTGAGTATGTAGTATTATCACATTGTGCTTGAATTTACATTTCCTTGATTATTAATCAGACTGAGTTCCTTTTATGCATTAAGCAGACATTGGGATCTTTTGTGAATTTCTGTTAAAGTCTCTTCTGTTTTTCTATTCTATCTTTTTTATTATTGATTTCTACTTTTAAAATATACTCTAGGCATAAACCCTCTTTTGGTTATTTCTTTTATTCTGTGATTTTCTTTTGCCCTTTTAGCAGTATCTTTAAACCAGACATTTTTAGTTTTAATGTTGTCCAATGTATTAATCTTTTCTTTATGTTAGGTGCTTTTTATATCTTAATTAGGGCAGCTTGACCTATATCCAAGGTCATGAAATGGTTCCCTCTGATATATTGTAGGAGGTTTATTATTTTACCTTTCGCTTTTATAATTCGCCTGGAATTGCTATGAAGTAAGGAACAAATTTTTCCTCCATGGGTATTCCATTGATCCAACTCACTTTGCTGGGGAGAAAATACTTTTCCAATTGCCCCAGAACATTTATTTTGTCTAAATCAAGTGTGTTTTTATGTGTAGGTCTGTTTATTGACCCTCTGTTATATTCAATTAATCTATTTTTCTATTTTTACACTGATTCAACATTGTATTATTTACAAGAGCTTTATAAGTCTTGATAAGTAGTAGAATAAGTCCACCCTTCAATTCATGAGCATGGTATATCCCTCTATTTATTTAGGTCCTCATTAATTTTTCTTAATAATTCTTACAGCTTTTTTGTTAGCTGGTCTTACACAGTTTTGTTAATTTTTAAAATCATATTGAGATACACAATAATAAAGATTCTTTTTACCATTATTTATAGATTGGTTATGGTCCCAATTAAAATATGAGCAGGTGTGTAAGTTGACTAATTTATTTTAAGATTTACAGGGAAGTGAAAAAGGTCAAGAATAGCTAAGACATCCTTGAAAAAAAAGTAAAGGAACTTACTTTTATAAACATAGCAATAGTTTTTTAAAGAGCCAAACTTATATTTTGCAAGTGTTTAAAATTTTTGAGACGTGTTCAATATCTTAAATGTGAATCTCATACAAAAATGACATCCAACTGATCTTGGATGCAAAATGCTGCAAAAAAAAAAATGGGTGGGATGAAATAGCTGTGATGAAACTAAAACAAATAAGACTAAAACCAAAATTAAACTAATTTCTTGAAGGCATTTGAAATTATCCCACATGACTTGTCATTCTATAAATTTTCTAAGTAGGTATTAGAAACAGTTTTTTGGTGACCTGATAATTGGTCATGTATGCACCCAAGGTCTAGGAGAGGTCAGGGCTGGAATTATGATTTCGAAAGCAAATAATTATATGTTGGAAGTTAACGTCCTGTGAGTGGAACCATTGTGGAAAGAGTGAAAAGTCTGGAAGTGAGAAGAGTGGAAAATCAATGAGAATGTAAAAGACAGCAACATTTAAGGTGAGCTAAGAAGAAATCCTAAGAAATCTAAGAAGAAATATAAGAAGAAAGAAGTAGGAAGAAAATCAGGAGACAAAATATCAAGGAAATAGAGACTTGGGAAGTTTTGAGCAGTTAAATGTCAATTACCAGGAGAAAAAAATCAAGTAAAATAAAAGATTTGAAAAGTGTTCATTAGATCTAGTAGTAAAGATGTTGGAGTCAACCATCTCATAACTATCTCAGTGGTGTGATAGAATAAGGAAGACAGAAATATGCAGGTTTCAGTGAAGAGGAGATGATAATATCAAAGCCATGAATATAAACCCTGGTTTGATCAAGAAAAGCAAGCATATGTAGCAGTCAAAGAGAGAAACAGGGTTCCAGGGACTTTTATTTTAAGATGGGAGATACTTGAACACATAAGTTTCAGGGCAAGAAGCAGTCAAGAAGGAGAGGCTGAAAAGGCAGGGAATAATTGGTAGAGAAGAGGTAGGGTATAGATTACAAATAGACACAGAGACACTGACTTCAGTCAAGACATTTTATTTTCTGTGACTGAGGTAGAAGTGGTTAGAATGGACACAGATAAAATTTTGTAGGTGAGGGAAGAAGAAATATATCAAATAGGACAGGGCTTCCTGATCTGTTTTTGGGGGGAGGGGAAGGGAGAGAGAGAGAGAGCATGTACAGGATCAGGCAAGCTGGGGAGGGGCAGAGGGAGAGGGAGAGGGAGAGGGAGAGAGAGAATCTTAAGCAGGTTCCATACCCTGCATAGATCCTGCCACAGGGAACTCGATCTCATGATCCCGAGATCATGACCTAAGCCAAAATCAAGAGTCAGATGCTTAATGGACTGAGCTACCCAGGTGCTCCCCTAATCTTTTTTCACAACACGGCATACATAAAAAATGACCCAACTGGGGGATAAACGGATGAAGCTGTTTGCAGCTGGAAGTGATGGACCTCAAGATTTATAGCTCTAGGTTGGGATACACTTGGATGCAAGTAACAAAAAATAGCTGGCAGTGCCTTAACTGATGAAGACATTTATTTTTTAAAGATTTTTTTTTTAATTTATTTGACAGATCACAAATAGGCAGAGAGGCAGGCAGAGAGAGACAGGAGGAGGAGGCAGGCTTCCTGCTGAGCAGAGAGCCCGATGCGGGGCTCTGGACCCAGGACCAGGACCCAGGACCCTGAGATCCCAGGATCCTGAGATCATGACCTGAGCCGAAGGCAGAGGCTTTAACCACTGAGCCACCCAGGTGCCCCAACTGATGAAGACATTTAAAAATCTCACTTAATCAGAAGTCTAGAGTTAGGTGGTTCCCAGGTTTGCACAGTGGGTCTACAATGTCATCTAAATCCAGGACCTTCCCACCTTCCTCCTATGCTATCTTGTTTATTGTTTTGGTCCTTAGGTTTGCTGCCTCATGCTCAGGCATCCTATCTATATCAGAGTTCAAAGCAGGGAGGAGGGGATAGTTATTGAGGCAAAAGACAAAAGAATCTTTCTTTTCATGTAGGAGAAAAACTTTCAAAAATCCCTCCTGACCTCCTCCCTGGCAGATATATTTTATTTTGTTGGCTAAAACAGTGTCACATGACCATGTACTAACTGTAGGGAAGTGAAGGAAAGCATCTGGTATTCCCTCATTCTATAGTGCAGTGCAGGCCAGGAAAAAGAGGAGGCAGGAGATCAGGAAGAAACTGAGGCCCTCAATCCTTTCTCTATTACCTTCTTTAGGAAAACCTTCTAAGAGTTTATAGCCTATTATGTGAGCTTTACGCATTGCTTTGTTAAGATAAGCTAGTTTAGGTCTTCTTATATTTTATGGATTGTATTATTCTTGTTGCTTGCCTTAAATAGCATCATCATCGTCTTCATCATTACAGTTCTTAGTGATTCCCAATTTTCAGTTATATTTCTCTGTGTGTTTTGTTTTGACACTCAAAGTACTGACTGGCATTTTTTGAGGGAAAATGGATCATGTGCTTGCTTAGAAATCATTGATCAACTAGCTTACTAAATTCTACCTAATGTGTTTACGCCCCTTCAATTGTACACATAGGTATAAGCAAAGTGTAGGGGGAGAAAGTAAAAACTAGAAGCCAACTTTGAGATATTAACACATTTGGGGACAAATTCAATCTCCCAGAAAGTGTTTCATTTAATTCAGGAGAAGAAAGGAGTCTCATTTAATTAAATCAGAGAGTAAAGATATAAAACATTTAATGAATTGGGTCGAAAAGAGCAAAGCATGTATTTATTGAAGCATACTATGCTTTAATTTTCTTTCTAGATGGTGTTGTAATATATTTAGAACAAGGAATCAACCTCCTGATGTTTATCATATGCCAGGAAAGGAAGTGCTTCTTTATTAGAATAAGTAGATTAATGACTTTATGTTACACATTTTATTGGACTTATTATTGGAAGTTCAGTCGCTTAAAAAGAAACTTTTCAAAATTTTTTTTTTTATTTTTAGACCATCTGTGTTAATGCTGTGTTGGAGAAGGTAAAGAAAATTTTCCAAGAAGAAGAATCCATAAGGCAAAAGAGAGAAGAGAGTGAAAATCTTAGAAAAGCCTTTTCTGAGCCTGTGCTTTCTGAGCCTGCCTTTCCTGAAGGTGAAATCAAAGCAAAACCTTACAGGTCATTACCGGAGAAACCAGACAATATTGCAGATCGCCCCAAACTTCCTGCTAATAAGTTGAATAATAAGATCCAGGTTTTACATTCTGTGTTTGACCAATCAGCTGAAATGAATGAATGAGCAAATTGGAACATAAGTATTACTGAGTGGAGCTTGAGAGTTATTATCTAATCGCATTTCATCTCACAAAACCAGGAAACTAGTTTTCATATATTGACTGCTCTGCTTTAAAATGTCACAAGTATTTATATGATAGAGAAAATAAAGTGAATCTTGATGTAAAAGTATGACTATGATATTTTTTTAATGAACAAGAAAGTGTACCCTTTGGAGGGTTAGACTTTATGCTATCATTTATAACATGGGCATATTTATAATACATTTATGTTTTTATTAAAACCTATTTCAAGTACCTTTCCATTATAGTTGGCCCTTGAACATGGGTTTGAATAGTGCAGATCCACTTATACGCAGATCTTTTTTGATAAATGAATTATAGTACTGGAAATGTATATTCACTTGCTTATGATTTTACATAGAACATTCAAAATATGTGTTAATCAACTGTGTATATAATCAAGTCAGGCTTCCAGTCAACAGTAGACTATTAGTAGTTAAGTTTTGGGGGAGCCCAAAGTTATATGTGGATTTCCAACTGTGAGTGGGGTTGGCATCCCACCCCCCTGCAATGTTCAAGGGTCAACTGTATTCATCTGGGGGGAAAGTACCTCCATATCAAAATGCTACATATCTTTTTCAGAGATAATAAAAGGATATTTATTTTCTATCAACAGGCTGTATAGTTTGAATCTGCCTTTTATCGATCCTTTTTTAAACTCATCTATAAAGTTATGAAGGACTTGTAATTCACAGACATAATACATTTTAAAACAAAATATTATTTACAAATCTTATAAGAGAGTTCTGTAAGTGAGGGTAGGATATGACATGACATTTTTTATTTCCAGATCTGAAGGAACACATTTAGAACCAGAAATCAAGTCCATATTCCTCATTATTGCCACTGTGTCCTGAGAGAAAATGCTTCTGTAACTGGCCAGCAAATGAGGGCCATTGTTTTGCCTGCAGAAGGCAGGCAAGAAACTTTGGTTTCTTCCACATGTCTTAAATTCTGGACACGTGTTAAGGCCTGACTGGTCATTGGAATGTTAGCCCCTGAGATAATTGGCTAGGATTTACCCATCGAGTGATGGTACATTTCCTGTACCAGGTAAATAGCTACTGCCAGAAAAGTATTTATAAAAATCAAACCTTGGATTTTCAGTAGTCTGAGAAATGAGTAACAAGTGTATCACTTCATGTTACCCATATTCCATCAGAAAAGGTAATGTAATAATGTGTAGCAAAGGTCTCGTAAGCAGACCCTTAATGATAGGTACTTAATTCATTTATTATTTATACAATAACCAAGGAAAAGAGTCCAGGTGGTCCCCCTAGAATGTTCAGTATTAGGTTTGGGGCTTTAATTAAAACCTAGGCCATTAAGAAGATTACTGTGCTTAGAGACAAAGTTCCAATTTTGACAGTTTTTTGCACTCTGAATTCATAATGTGATCATCTGGTTCTGATTCTACTTCTTATTTTCTACTATTTGCTGCCAAGTTTTAGATGGTGAGCACCCAGAGTGTTACAGTACGGTGTGGGCACCAGGCAACCAGAATAGTGCTGTTCGTAAATAACAGGCCTGTGAAAGCAGGGTGGGCCGACTTCACATCCACCCTGCCTGTGAACTCAGCAGGAAGGACTGAGGAACAACACCCTCTATCTCTTCTCTGTAACAGTTACATAAAACACTTAGTTCTACACACATCACAACATTCTCAAAAACAAAGCAAAACAAAAACAAACCTTTGCTTGAAAATTTCACATGGGACATTCAAAGCACATTGGCTCACTGTGTAAGAGACTTCACATCTCTCATGGCTGGACAGCAGCTCTGTGTGTCTTCCTTGCTTGTGAGAGTGTTTGCTTTGGCCTGAGAGAAACTGAGCCAAGATTTATTTGGTTTCAATGTGCAGTACAGGAAGATTAAGGAGTGCACTTGTGGTGAGCACCAGGTGTTCTATGGAAATGTCGAATAAGTGTCTTATTTTTAAAAGAAGCATTGTAAATTGATCCCATTTTGAAGGCAGCATTTTAAGTGTCAAAAGTCTGCTATATATTTGGAAAAACTGAATAATTGAGATTGAAGCATTTCAGTGTATTTAAATTTTACCTTTAAAAAGTAAGAATAACAACCAAATGGGGCAGAGGTGGAGAGTGTGTCCAGCCAGTGAAACAAGAATACGAGAATAGAAGAATGGAAGAATACTGATGATTGTTGAAGTGGGTGATGAAAGTTTATTATGCTACTCTGTTTAGTTTGTGTATATTAAAACTTTTGCATGATAAAGTCTGCTACATCAAAATAGGGATTACCCCCATATTTCTTAATAAATTTAATTTTCTACCTTTTCTTCATTGTGGTTATTGCAAATATTTCCACCCTTCTTAAAATGTACATTCCAAACCTATAGCCTTCAGGTTCCAGTCAATCCAGAGGACTGGATGAAATGTATTTTATATATCCTGATAATCCTTACATCACAGTAAATATGTATAATTTTGAACTGTTCAGCTTTATATGATTTTTAAAGATAAGTAATAAATGTGCCTATGTTGGAAAAATTAATACTCTTTGGTATTGAAGTATGATTATTCTAATACATTCAAAACATACACAACATTTTTCATTGCCATATAGTTTTATCAGAAAGAACTCCGAATAACTTTGAAGTTTCCAGTGGCATAAAAATCAGAGTCACACTTAAAAGGTTCATTAGAAAGAGTCACATAAATATTCCCATTGTCCACTGTCACTGTATGAATCCTTTGCTTTACTCCTTTGGAGCACCACTTGGGTTTTGCTGATGGATCTCTAGGGTTTATAGACTGATATAGTCCTTCTCCTGTTGCCAAAGTAATTTTGTATTTATGCCAGGGGCAAACTATACATGGTCGTCCATCAAAATCCTGGGGAAGAAAATAAATGATTTAATAGTCTGACATTTCCAACATTCACAATAAATCTCAGGCTCAGAACAGATTCTATTGCAGAAAAGCCAGGTTAAAGAATAGGCCAGTTTCTCTTTTTTCCTTCCATTTACAAATTATTCAGCATAAGGTGGAACCTAATCTTAGCAGTCATCAAGTTCCTGCTGCATTTGATTAGAAACGCAGCCTGTTAGAACTTTATCAGGAAATGAGCTTGGGCAACTGTACCATGTGATTTAAGCTATGATGTTATCTATTAGATGTTAATGTCATTTCCGTGACAGAAATGGGGCAAGGGCATCAAGTGTTTCTAAAGGAACTTTCACTAGCTGCTGGAAGAATGGTAAGTTTCAAATATAAAGAGTTACTAAAGGCATGAGTGTATATGTTAACTGAAGAGCAATTTGTAATCCAAAGTAGTCAATTCCCAACTTTTTAACGGCCTTAAATTGGTGCTTCTCAAATTTTAAAGAGCATGGGAATCACCTGGATCTTGTTTAAATGCAGATCTTGCTTAAATTCAGTAGTCCTAAGGTAGGGCACAAGATTATGTATTTCTAAGAAGCTCCCAGGTGACATCGATGTTGCTGGTCTGTGGCCCACACTTTAAGTACAAAGTCTTATAGGTCTCATTATGGTTGAAAACTGAAGGAAATTCTTTCACATTATGATCACTAGGTGTTTACATTTTGTTTCAGTTTGTATTTTGTACCAGTGGTGGCGGGGGGGGGGGGGCGCGGGGCGCTGGTGACAGGAAGGAGAGGGATATAGCATTCAGTTTTATGAAGTAGAAAACAAGAAATAAGGCAGCTAGCTAGTTTTGGAAAGCAAGGAAGTAAGTTCCCTATTCCTTCCTGAAATAAGCATTCAATGTGTGGTTTCCTTTTTAAAATATACAAATTTATATTTTTACTACATTATTCACGTAATATATACTCACTGACAACAAACTGTGTAGAAATGTATAAAGTAACAAAGTGAATATTTTTTATTTTAAAAGTGGGATCTCATTAGACCTATCATCCCATGACTTGCTTTTTTTACTCAAAAATATATTGCTGACATCCCTCCATACCAACACATACAGATCTGCCTCACAAATTAATGAGGCAGTGGTTACATAGTTTTCCATAGCATGGCTATGGCTATTCAGTTTATTTAAACGGTTTCCTATTGTTAAAACATTTAGGTGGCCTTCAATTTTTCATTGCAACAAATAATGCCACAGTAAACCTCTCCCATATATATACTTGAACATTTGTGCAATGGCATCTGTAGGATAGATATCTCAGAGTATAATTGCTAGATCGGAAGCCATGCATACTTCCTCTATTCATCTGTGAAATAGTTTTCTTTACATTGTAGGACTGTGAATTCCTGGAATACCAGCAATATACTCAAAGCATTAAAATACAGTTCAAACCCAAATATAAATGATTTTTGCATACAGAATGAAATATAGACTATAAAAAGAAACATGAATTTGTAGGGGATAGACTTAATTTTACATACCTCTATATCTCCCAAATGTAAAGGTCCTCCTGAGTCTGAAAAGAAATTAAATATTATATCTAGTCACTAAAAAAAAAAATAAAAAAAGCCTGAAATTTTGATAGTTGTGTGGTTAGCAAACAAATATACAAGGTTTACAAATGAAAAATCAACTCTTACGGTAACAGCGAATATCCATAGCATGATACTCTCCTTTGTGGTAGAAAATGACCACTTCTCTATCATGCACAACAGCTGTCATTCTTTCAGATTTTTTAATGTCCTCTTCTCTGCCAACATAGACAGAAGAATATTCCTTCATTTCGGGATCTTGTTCAGAGCCATCAACATCCATGCTAGTTGAACAAAAGAAAAAAGAAAAAACAAGTAGTCTTCACAAATTTGGCTACAACTTAACTCACAGAGATATTTTTTATATATATATATACACACACACATATGTATATTTATATAAATATATAATATACAAATATATAAAATACATAATATACAAATATATAAATATACATATTTATATATATATATAAATATACATATTTATATATATATATTTAGATCTCTAAGATTGATAAAGGCTTTTTTATAGCTATATAAAATAAAATATTCATAAATACTGGGTTATAGTTAGTCATGATTTTGAGTTAGAGACTCTTAAAGCTTGTCCAAGTTAGGGAAGACTCCCCATTTTGAGGCTGGACTCAAATTCATTTCATTGTGTAAAATGGATATTTCAGAAGTCCCAAGACCCAGAGACTGAAGTTTCACTGTTCTTTTATTTCCCATCATTTCAGTGCTATACAACACCCAGTTATCAGTGTTATTTTCAGCCTTCTCCTAAAGGTAGGATTCTTTGACAGTCTGAATAGTCTTGTATCTCCTGGTTGAGGTGACTCATTTGATTTTGCCTGGATCTGTCTTAGAAATCAACCAGATAACTATTCCAGTACAAGAGGAGAGGTATGTATGGGCGCATTTCATTTTCTTAACTCAGAAATTAACATCACTTTCTTCTGCCTTATTTGGGAATTCAAAGAGATGGCTTTCTCTTCAATTAATTTATGTAAGTATATAAACCCATATTTCTAAACAAAGAAGTCTTCGTGGAGAATTTTCAGGTACTCTAAATATATTTTTTTATCAGCACAGATATTCAGGCTACTTTTTTGAAAGCAACTGTTTCAAAGAGACCTTATATAATACTTTAAGAACATGGTCATGGTCTGTTAATTCCTGTGAGAAGGAAACATCAAGATACATCAGTGTCAGGACTGTCGGGCCTTGTAGAGGATTTTCCTGAGGGCCTTCCATTTGGGGGTTTTTGTTTTATGCTAGGACAGTTTCTGAATAAAATTATACATCCTGTTTTGGCAAGAACTGCTATATTTTTTCGTACTCCACTCCTAATTCCAACTCTTTCTTCTTATCCCCACCCTCTTTCCATTAGAGTTAATCCCAAATTTTCTGGAAACATTCCTGCTTTTCCTCCCTATCTCGGGGTAGAGACTGTGGTGGTCTATAACTTCCAGAAAGTGCAAAGAACGTTGTATATTATTATTTTAGGGTTGGCAAGAACCTTCTTCCCTAGGCGAGAGCACATTTTCAATCTTTGCATGTAGTGAAATAAAAATCACAAGACACAAACTGAGATTACTCAACTGACTTTATTTTTAAAGTAATTAAATTTTCAGATATCCCTGCATGGTTTCTGCCCTCTGCTGGAGAGTAGGGATCTTCAACCATCTGGATAATACCCAGCTTCACAACAGGCATTAGGCAAGTTCACTCCCCGATATGAGTGGACAGGAAAGAGGCTGCCTGCAGCATTTGGGCATGAGATCTTATGTGTACCTTGACCATTATCTTGGAGCAGCACTACTTCAATTATATGAAAGAAATTATATGAAAAAAATTATATGAAAGAAATTAAAAGTTCACGGTAACATCTAATCACAAGATACTTTTTTTCTTTGGTCACTGATGGACAAGTTTCTCTGTAATCTATTTAGGGAGGAATATATGTCTAAAAAGCAAACAAAATTCTCAAGAAGTAACTACTGACAATAATCTTTAGCACAGAATTACAGAATTTCAAAAGAAAAATTTCAACAATAGATCTTCAAATTCTCCTTTTGCCAAGTTCTCTTGTTGGAGATTATCATTCGTTGAATAAGTATTTTCTGAACACATGTTATGTGACTGGCACTTCAGGGAAGTAAATCAGATCAGGTCTCTGTCCTTTAGATATTATATTCTAGTTGGTGAGATCAACAACAAACGCCAGTAAACAAATACGCAAATGAGGTAATTATACACTACCTTAAAAGCCATGAAGAAAATGAACTGGGCAATATGAGAGAGAAAAGGGAGGCCATTTTGCAAAGAAAAGCCTGGGAAGGTGACTTTGGATGGATAGTTGAGCTGGAATCTAAAAATGCAAATGAACTAGACATTTTAAGAGCTGAAGGAAGAGCATTCCAGGCTGAAGGAATAACAAATATGAAAGCCTGAGGAAAGAGGGGGGTGGAGGGAGGAGACTTGGTTAATTTGAGGAACAGATAGGAGACTGGAGCACAACGAGTGAGTCTGGTTAGACAGAAGCCAGGTCATGCCTCACTGTGTATGATTTTACTCTAAGAGCAATGGGAAGGCACTGAAGGGTGTAAAGCAGGGAAGGGTGACATGATCTATTTTTAAAATAATGCCCTCACTGTGTGAATAGATTGTAGCAAAATAAGAAGGAAACACAGAAATCAGAAAGCTATTGCAGTGGTCCATTTTAACAAGTGTATTAATTTATGGATTTCATCAGATTGGGAAACTAGAGAAAGTTCCAGATAACTTGAGAGGCATCCAACTCTGCCTTACACAAGATAAGGAATTACATATAGAAAAGGAAAAGGAAATGAATCCAAGTGATGGCCCATGATAGTTGTAGAGACCCAGATGGTGTTAAACATCAGGAAGGTTGCCATGGAATGTCCATGATATTAAACAAAATACAACTGTCTATAATTTAAGATATTTAACAAAATGATAAATCACATGTCAACTTCAAATATTCTAATTTTGAAAGATGATCCTTCCAAATCCATGTTCTCTTCAAATATGGTAATATTGTCATATTCACAGGAAGTTGTACAGAATGACGATATACATTTTGTTAATAACAGGGAACTACTTTTTAAATTTCACTCGTCTTAGTTTAACATTTCACATAAAAACATATATATGCAACTTCTTTAAAAGGGGCACTTGGACCTTGATGAACCTAGCTTAGAACAGTTATAAACCATAGACTCAATCCCTACCCCACAGCAAGAGGGAAAATTTGCTATGTGGCAAGACCAAGAGTCTCCAGGCCTTCTGATGGCTTCTCTAAATATTTAATCTTCTATGACTGATTGGAAGTCTAGAAATATTGGGAGGAAAAGAGCATGGATCATTTAAAAAATAAATTTGTAAAATAGAAATTACTATTTATAAGTAAAAATCTCTATGTGAATGTGTTAGGAGTGAGCTTTTGAAAGAAGGAATTTATAGGCTACAATTTTGAGAAGGGTAATTCTGAGCCATAACAAAGACAGGTATTAGATCTTACAATATAAGCCTGGGCTCCAAAACTGAAGTGTAGCAAGTGGCGTGTGTGTGTGTGTGTGTGTGTGTGTGTGTGTGTGTGTTGATGGGGAGAGGCAGGAAGGAACTTTGAATTCAAGGTATAAAGGAAAGCATTACACAAACCAAGTTTAGGAAATTACAGAGATGTCAAATTTGTACTCTGGAGTTTGCACTGTTAACTCTTGCTCTAACTAACCTAGTTACTTTTTAAATTATGGAAAAAAGAACATGATATTAAAAAAAACTTTCACATAAGTAAGTCAAACTGAGAAAGACAAACAATATGTGATTTCAGTCAAATGAATAAACAAAGTAATAAAAGGCAGAATCATACCTGTAAATACAGAGAACTGATGGCTGCCAAAGGGAAGGAAGTGGTGGGGGGGGGAGTGGCAAATCCGTAAAGGGGAGTGGGAGATATGGGCTTCCAGTTACAGAATGAATAAGTCAAGAGAATAAGACACAGCAAAGGGAATACAGTCAGTAACATTGTAATAGGTTGTATGGTGACAGATGGTAGCTACACTTGTGGTGAGCATAGCATAAAGTATAGAGAAGTTGAATCACTATGTTTTACACCCAAAACTTATAAAACATCATGTGTCAACTATACTCAAACAAAAAAGTTAAAAATTAGTTTACAATGAAAAACAAAAATACAGTATTTTTACGAAAAGTCAATGAGGACCATGCCATGATTTTCTGGATTAGCTATGGCTGACAGAAGGCTGCATTACTATAACTCTAAACAGTTATCTTGTTTTGCTTCGTACTGGCAGGTACGAAAGTATACAAATGGCTCAGGTGGAAGTATTTACCTCCACAGTATTGGGTGTGCAGCTTTTATAACATTTTGTGACAGGACAGATAGAGGAACAGTAAAGACAAAAAAAAATGGGAACAGATGAACTGAAATAAGCTGAAAAAAAAAAAACAAAATTTGCAACACGTATAACCAACAAAGGATTATGATTCAGAATAGATGAAGAAATTCTATAAACCAGTAAGAAAGTGCAAAAAAAAATGGGCAAAAGAGACAAACATTTCATAGATGAAGAAGTCTGAATGGCCAGTGATCACACGTAAAGATGCTCAACCTCATCAGTAGGAAAAAATACAAGAAATGCAAGGCAAAGTCACAAATGGGATACTATTTTCTATTCAGTTGACTGGCAAAAATTATACCAAGTATTGGTGAAGATATGGAGAAATTGGTAGTGATGACATCAATTAGCAATACCACAATTTGGCATTACCTAGACTCTTCTAACATATCCATGACCCATTAATCCCCCATTAAGTATATTCCAGAGAAACATGCACAGGTACACCAGGAGACATGCACAAGACAAGCAAAACACAGGAAAAAAACTCAAAATGCATCAACCGTAGAATGTAGAATTTTTATGTTCATTCAGTGGAATGCTACATAGTAGTAAAAAAAATGGGTATATCAAGTTGGATTAATTTCAAAAATATAACTTTAAAGGAAAATTTTTTTTCAAGAATTCAGAGTATGCTTCTATTTTACCAAGTGCAAAAACAGGCAAAACAAAAACAATCTATAATGGATATGTACAGATAAAGTAAATTTATAAAGAAAAGCAAGGTGATAGTAAACACAAAATTTCTTAATGTCTCAAAATATCACACTTAGTCTTATATTTAAAATTACTCTTTTAATATTTAAGTTGTATCCTATATTTGTGTAGCAAATGATCCAAAAACCAAGAAAATGTGTCTGTGGACTTAGGTCATGAGGGGACTATTTGAGAATTTATTCAGCTTATTTAAAAAGTTGGCACTAGAAGAGGAAATAAATGAATATTTTCTTTTTCTAGGCCAAAAAATTAGAAAATACTAGTATCAAGCAAGTAACAAAATACATGAGATGTGGAATAGCATCAAAAGTTAATTAAGTTCTCCCCCACTTACAAATAAATGAGAACAAAATACAATCCTTCAAATTTCAGTCTCTTTAAACTGAGTTTCAGCAGGTTTTGCACCCCAAGCAAGGAAAACTGCAGTGAACTTTGCAGGGGCTGATAAGAAAAGAGCAGAGAACGCTGCACTCAATGATAAAGGTTTCAGAGAACTATGATTAGAGTCTTGCATTTTGCTTAGGAAAATATTATCATATCTCTCAAATAATGGTCATATTTACTTATGATATCTGGTAATATTTATAATTAACACCCACATTATACTTAATTAAATATTGTGAATATCACGGTCCATTCAGACAGTAACAAAAGTCAATTTATTGTATTGTATGTATGTATTGTAATTACTATTACTTTGATGCACTATTCAGATGCACCCACACATTTCCTTTATTTTGAGTCAACTTTAAGATATCAAATCTTAAAAATAAAAAGAAGGTGAAAAGTTAACTGATCTATACAGTTTGGGGCTAGATGAAGAAAAGTTACTTCTGAAAAATTTAGCCATTTTGCTCGATTTTCCTCTTAATGTTTTTTGGCCTATGCCTCAAATAGGTTTCTAAAGGTGCTAACACCATATAAAATTACAGTTTAGCTAAATGGATCATCAATCTCTATCAGATACATTTCCAGCACAGGTTGAATTAAAAAAAAAAAAAGTTTCCATAAACCATTGGAAACAAGAGAGACATGAAAATAGGAACTTACTTGTTAGTCCTCTTGAGCTCCGACAAAGGCACTTTTACTAAGTCTGGGGCCTTGGTCTACACATTATCAGAAAGCATAACTCTGGGGTGACACCCTTGCTTTTAGTTCAAAGAAAAGAAATGCCTTAGATATCTCTTTGGATGGCAGAATAATAGTAGATAAAACTATCCTTCAGTGAGTGCCAAGCTCTTGGACTGTTTGCAGACCTGAGTTCACTAATCCTCACAAAACCTCCAAGGGGTAAATAGTATATTTATTTTCCAGATGAGTAAACTAGGGGTAAAGGATCCTTTTTAACGAAAAGTTTCCTAAAACCACCAAGTAGCAGTCAAGATTCAAACCTCTATCTTCTGAGTCGCAATTTGGTGAATATTGGTAAAATCTTAACATTTCATCCAAGTAGCACCCACAGGTTTATAAAAACACCTTGCCTGCAAATAAACTGCCCTAAAAGTACAAAACCTTTTAGCAAAATAAAGATATCTGTGAACGTATATATGTATATGTGTATCACCAAACATCGTTCTGAATTTTTTTTAATTAGGAATGCTAAGGTGCAAGTAGTTGCGTCACCAGATGTTTAAAACCGAATAGTTCCCTAATCATTTAATAAAGTCACGTAGCTGCTCTGGGGTCCGCTACCATGTCCCTGCTATTAGAGATCTGTGATCACAGGTGAGTTCCTATGGGTTTGAATCCTTGCTGTGTGTGAATTGGGGCAAGTTGCTTAACTTCACCGCGCTGCAGTTGCACGTAAAAAACGGTCTGCCACATAGAGCTACGGTGGGGAGCACACGCTTCACTATAAATCAAGTGTTTTAGAGCAGGACCGCCCGCGGGAAACGCTCCAATCATGTCAGCTGTCATCTCTAAGGTCCTTCCAGCTCTGACAATTTATCAACGCATAGCTTCAAGCTGCATTAAACACTTGAGTAAAGACGGTTACAGGGAGAGGCGCCCAGGAACCAGAGGCACCGTCTACATGTGGCTGTCCTGATGCGGTGGACTGTCCCACCTACAGACTTCGGGAGACGAGTCTCTAGGACGGCCGGAGCTGCAAATACCCCTGGGCAGGTTTAGCGCGCACCAATGCCAGGAAAGCTAATTTAAAAAAACAAAACACAAAACACAAAAAACGCCCCTCCTGCCTCATCCAGGAGGCGAGTCCCGCGTGGGCCCAGACTCCAAGGTGAACAAGCTCGGCAGGCCTCTGGGCGGAAGGGGCCTGGAGGTTAACGGTTAAGGAACGCGTGCCCCTCCTGAGAAAGGCCGGGAGCAAGGGCCAACGACATGCCCCTCGACCGCTCCCAGCCGCCGCCACCGGAAACCCGAGCTCCGGCCGGCCGCCCAGGCGGAAGCAGCGGCGCTCGCGAGCACCGCCCAACCCCGCGCGAGAACAGAACTTACCTTCCTCCAGTTCCTCGCTCCGCCTCCGCGAGACCAGCCAGCCGCGGAGCCCGCGTGACCCTACAGCGCCTGCCAGGGTTCTGAGCACCGTGCTGAGCCTCCGCGGGGCGGAGCGAGGTCGCCCACGTGACCCGAGAGCGCCCGGCCCCGGAGACTGCAGGCGTATGACCTCCACTCTCCCCACCCCGTGAACCGTGTTCCGCTGCGACCTCCGCACTGATAGTCGTGAAAGTGTGCTGACAAAACGTAGGTGGCATCTATTTATTTTGGAATGTTTGTTACTGTCACTACATTTATCCACATTTTATTTTAAGTTTATTTGCTTATTTAAGCAATCTCTACACTCAGCCTGGGGCTAGAGGTCGAGTCTCAGGCTCTTCCAACGGAGCTAGCCAGGTCCCCGCCACGTACACATTTTAAATGCGCC
Organism: Lontra canadensis; assembly: GCF_010015895.1. NCBI lineage: Eukaryota > Metazoa > Chordata > Mammalia > Carnivora > Mustelidae > Lontra > Lontra canadensis. Next base: position 19,410,810 of record NW_022630998.1, read on the forward strand.
CACCAATCTCACTCTCAGAAATGTACCTAATAATATTTCCAAAAGTTCCTCAAAGTGCATATGATCCATGTATAAGGACGCTTACTTCAAGCAAAGAATGAGGATAGCTGAAGATCAGCAACAGGGAAGGAAGGTTAAATAAAATCGTGTGGACATGTGAATTACTTCGTAGCCAGATACAGACTAGCTTTCATGAATGTATTGAGTGTTAAAAAGGAAAGTATACAATACACAATTCTTTCGTGTAAATAAAAATTATTTCTAAGGATCCAAATAGGTATGTTTGTACATAAGGTTTTTATAAAAGAAAAATTTTTTTAAACTTCACAGTGGTTGCATTGGAGATGGTGGTTGGTTTTCACTTTATTTTTCTTGAACATTGCAACTTTTTTTCTGTACTTTCCGAGTTAAAATCAAAAACAAAAACAAAAACAAAAAACCCTGACAAAAATCCACTTCCTACTTGTGTTCCAAGCTGGAAATACTTGAGTCTGGTATGTTTTTAAAGTGTTCGTGACTGTCTTCTAATGCTGTACTTCTTAACTCGGGCTATGCCTTAGAGTACCTGGGGGTTTTAGACAGTCATGATGCCCAGACCAATGAAACCTGGGGGGTGGGGTAGGGGTGGGGGTAGGAGGAGTCAATATATTTTTTCTAACTTCCCAAATGACTCCAGTGTGAACTCAAGGTTGAAAAACACAATCTATATTTAATGTAATTAAATAATAATTTCCCTCTTGACCATTTATTTCACTGAACCAAGCAAACACTAACCATCTAGTTTTGATGAACTGCTTTACCAAAGTGATAATAAAATATATTTGGATTATTATAATTTACATTATCAGTTAGCCATCCAAATTATTTTATGGCACATGGAAGATATTAGCAGTCTTTAGCTTGTGTCATGGAAGGACTAATAAGGTTTGCTGTATCTAATGAAAAATCCTTCTTTCTTGCCTTGGCATAATCTGGACATTAAAATAAGACACACTTTAGATTCACTGACCTTAAATCTGATTTCTAATAAACTGAAGACATTTGTTATGTACCCATATATACATAAAAGGGAGAGAAATGGAAGGTTTCTTTTATCTCTACCTAAAGTATTAATGGGGTTAATCATGTAATATGAAATGCCTAGAAAACTTTAGGGGGAGTGTGGGGACACTTTCTACCTTTTCTCTCCTTGGAACCAAGCTACATCTTCCTCTAGAACCTTCCTTGATTTTTTCTTTCATCTTTTCCTTTCCTACTATTGACACCTAGTGGTAGCCCTGGCGTGAGTTTTGTTACCTACCACGGAAAGCAACTTTTCCTCTGTGAACTTGCTTATCAGTATCTTTGTCTAAAAATAGTTTTAAATGCCCCCTTTCACCTCTGTGGGCCCCTTTCCTGTGCTCTGAGCCTCAGGCTGTGCCGAGGCAGGTATTTTGAGGACCAGCCCTTTCTCTTAGAGGAGTTCAAAAGCTGCCTTCAATCCTAAACTATAATCTGTTTTGTGAGCTTATGAAGACATCAGTGTGCTGATAAGTTCACTACAGGGAGGTCTGAAGAGTATCAGCGGCACTGGATTTCCTATTCTCTCAAACCGGAAAAGGGTGACAACATTGCTCTTACTAGGTTCTTGGGATTCAGATAATGAGAATGTGAGGGTAGCTTTAAATACAACCTATCTGCTTATGACTCCTAACTGAAAGTCTCCGTAATATCCATTCATTGTGGGTGCCTCTGTGTGATTCCTGCCTGGATATTGTGGCAGAAACAGTGGTGTTCACCAAATATCCCATCTACTGCCCCACATTTCCCACCCCATTTACAGTTGGTTGAGGCTCTGTGACCACTTTTGGCCAGTGGTCAATGGGTGAATATGCAGTGTGACACTCCTAGATGGAAGCATAGAAGAGCTCCAATTCCACCTCTCCATCTCTCTCTCCCTCTCTCTCTTTTTCACAACCACAGACATTCTAGACGATGAACCTCTACCAGCCTGGGTCCCTGAGTGACCATGTGGAACAGAGACCACCCACCAGTCACTACCTTCCACCAAGCCATGAAAGAAATGTAACAAGTGAGAAATAAACAGTTGTTGTGTTAACCCACTGAAGTTCTTTTTTTTTTTTCCTAAAGATTTTATTTATTTATTGGACAGAGAGATCACAAGTAGGCAGAGAGGCAGGCAGAGAGAGAGGAGGAAGCAGGCTCCCCACTGAGCAGAGAGTCCGATGCGGGGCTCGATCCCAGCACCCTGGGATCATGACCTGAGCCAAAGGCAGAGCTTAACCCACTGAGCCACCCAGGCACCCCTTAACCCACTGAAGTTCTAAGGTTGTTTATGGTTGCACCAAAGCACAATTTAACCTAACAGCTCATTGCTACCTTCAGTTTTATGTGTTCAAGATTGAAATATTAATGTTCTCCTGTAAACTTATACTTCCTTTGTTCCCTCCATCTCCATAAGTGACAACTACCTGCTGTTCATCTACATGTTTAAGGGAGAAACCTGGATACCATACTCACATCTCCACATCTCCGCTTTTGTCACTTCTCCTGTGCAGAAAAGAGTTGATAGAACTGAGCTAAGACTGGTAAAGCTCTGCCTGTAAGGTTGGCCCCTGGCTGGCGTCTGGGAATCTGGCTGGCAAATAGTTCCCTACATTGATGTAAGATTTTCTCTAAATAATAAGGATGCCTCGCTAGGCCTAAACTGTTTGTACAAACAATATGGTTTATGCTGACCATGACCTGCTTTCCTTCTGGGACTCTAGGACTTTGGTACATGTTAGGCAGAGGTTCCAACATGACCAGCCCCCAATAAAAACTTTGGGTGCTTGAGTCTTTAACAAGATTCCCTAGGCAAAAACACTGCACACCTGTTTCTGCATTTTCATTGCTGATAGAAGAGTGAGCTCCGTGTTACCCCTCCAGAGAGGGAGACAACATAAGGAGGCCTGTGCCTAGATTCTCCCATTTTCCACCTGTGTCCTTTTTCCTTATTATCCAGATGTGTACCCTTATAATATCTTGTAATAATATTAGCATGAGAAGAACTATATAATAAATTCCATGAGTCATTCTAGTGAATTCCCAACATGATATGGTCTTAGGGACCCCTGTATGTATCCCCCCATATCTAATCCAGCACTGAGTCCTGTCGATTCTACTTCCTAAAATATACTTCACATTATTTTTTTTTAATTTTATTTATTTATTTGACAGACAGAGATCACAAGTAGGCAGGCAGGCAGAGAGCGAGAGAGAGGAGGAAGCAGGCTCCCCGCTGAGCAGAGAGCCCGATGTGGGGCTCGATCCCAGGACCCTGAGATCATGACCCGAGCTGAAGGCAGAAGCTTTAAGCCACTGAGCCACCCAGGCGCTCCCTATACTTCACAATATTGTGCTGCTTTTCATTATTTGTTTTCATCACTTTGGAAGTTGCTATCATTTTTTATTTGTATTGTCCTTTAACAGGACCCAATAAAAAACACGCCCCCCCCCCTTTTTTTCCTGTCTGAGTTTGGAACCAACTGAGAGATACAATAAGAGAATGAAGTGGAAACTTTATTTAATCATTAAAATCTAGATCGGGGTAGCGTAAGTGTGCAGCCAAATGGATTTGCTAACATGTCCTTAGTTAAATTCATGCCCCAATCACTGCCTTCCACCTTAGAGTTGTCCATCTTGAGAGGATGGACCAGATTGTACTTTCATTAGGCACACCGTTTTATAGAAAGGAGAAGGGAGGGGCTGAGCTGAGCATACAAAAAAAGGGAGTGAAAGTTGGATATTTTAAGATTTCTTGCCCACTGTGAATTTATCTTCCAAGTGGAACACCAAATCCTGTGCATTAAGCAAATGATATACATGCTGACCATAAGTAGGCAGTGGAGAAGGGAGTGTGGTCAGTGAACGCCGCAGTGTCTATAGTGAGCCTTAAGCAATACACTGGCCATTAGTACCAAGTCAGGCTAAAAAAGTAGGCACAGAGCTATGTGGGCCCAGCGAAGGGCGTTAGGTAATGTGGGTCTCAGGGTGCAGGCTGCTGCTCCTTGACCTTGAAGTGTGTTTAGAACATAATCATTCTACACATTCATTCTCAGCAAAGGTAGGAAGGTCAAAAAAAACCTCAGAAAGAAGACATAGCTAAAGCAAGGATTAAATTACAGGAAAAATGTCTTTTGGTATATACACAGAATACCATTTACTGCAATTAGAGATAGTGAATTTAACAAAACATAAGCTTCAGGTCCCCTCACATATGTGGGCCCCTTTCCAAGGTCCTGAGCAACTCGAGTAATGTGTTCCCATGGTCATCCTTTCTATCCTTTTCCTGTAATTTGAAAGCACACAAAACTACACAAAAGTAGTACAGGGAACTCTTTTGCAACAGCCATTTGAAAGTAGGTTGCTAATCCGATGCCACATGAGCCTCTAATGCTTTGTTTGCATTTCCTGCAAACAAGGACATTCTTCAACATGACCACAATACAGCAGTCGGAGTCAGGAAGTTAACCCTGACATCTGGTCCTCAAATCCAGTTCAGAACCAAGTAGATTTAGTTGTCATGTCTGTTTCCCTTCCTCGTCCTGGACAGTTTCTCAGTCTTTCACTAACATTCATGATATTCACATTTTCAAAGATTATAGGCCGTATATTTTATAACTGCTACGACCGCCCCCAACTGCAGTTTGTCTGACATGTCTTTATGATGACATTCAGGTCATGCCTCTTCGGCAGGAAATTCACATAGACTAGATTCAGAGCACGTGTAGGGCTGTACTTCACTTCCCTTCTCTCGCAGCTTGAGGGAGACTCACTACACTACCAGGTTGCCATCCAGCCACACCTGGCCTCCGTCTCTCCTCTCTAAGCCCCCAAACGTCCCCTCCAGCCCCTAGCCAGCATAGGTGTCTACCCTGCCCTGTCCTCCCTGCTGGCTTTAGGCCTGAATTGTTCACAAGGGAAGGCGAAGAGAGAAAGGAACAATTGTCATATGTTTTTGTAAAAATGTGCAAAAGTAAGATGATTTAACTTCAGTGGATGAAGGCACTTGTCTCTTTTCTGTCTGTCACACGGGCATTTTTGGGATTTGGCTAAGACGTATTTGAGTTGGAAATGTATTTAATTTGTGTTTGTGGGATATACTTACATGGTTTGCAGTCAATTGTGGTGTATAGTCAAGTTTTTGCTGGCCGTCCCAGAGTAAAAACAGCCTCTGAAAATACTCCCAGTGCCCACTGTGATGGCTCTCCTTAGATGCTAGCATGCAGGCCAGGGTTCTGTCAGAGTGAGTATGGGCTGTGATGTCTGCCCTAGGGAATATGGAAGTCTTGGAGGAGAAAAAAGATTTGAACAGGTGGATCCACTAACTATTCTATGGAAAATTTGTCTTATCATTAGACTTTTGGTAAAATTGTAAGTATAGGATTCTGTTCTCATAGATGGTACACATGCAATGTATTCAATAATACAGCCTGTAAACTGTAAATTCATACATGTTTCTTGATGAGAATCACATGAAGTAGAATTTATCATAATTCCTATGTCTATAAATACACAGACCTATACTAGGACTATCATTTGTTTTATGCTTTTGGCCGATGAAAGAAAGATTAACTATGCTATAGGAAAGATCGAGTTATCTTTCAATTCTCTTTATGTAAAATATTTTTAAATTGTTATCATGTGAAGGGATGAGGAAAGAGTAGAGAGACAAAAATTATTGGCAGAAAGTATGATAGTGGTGTGTCTAGAAATTAATAAATGTTTGCTATTATATTTGGTTTTGAATATTTGTATTTTTTGTGATTATTTGCCCATTCTGAATATTCACTTTCATACCTAATTTTTTTTTTTAAGATTTTATTTATTTATTTGAGAAAGAGACAGTGAGAGAGAACATGAGCGAGGAGAAGGTCAGAGGGAGAAGCAGACTCCCCATGGAGCTGGGAGCCCGATGTGGGACTCGATCCCGGGACCCCGGGATCATGACCTGAGCCGAAGGCAGTCGTCCAACCAACTGAGCCACCCAGGCGTCCCCCTAATTTTTTAGTTTATTATTTTATGTTCTTTTTCTTGAAGAGAGCCTCTCTCCCACCACCACCCACCATGACCTGGATCTGCCCTGAGCTACATTTAAACTGCGGGGCGGCTGAGCTCAGTGCCCACCACAGAGCACTAATGAGTATCTAGCTGGAAATTGTCCATGACAGCATGGGTAGGCGGCACTGCCTGGGCTGCTCCAAATTCCATTTGCATTCTGGCCCAGAAAGGGAAGCATGGCAGAACTAGCCTTGGACTCGTGTAGATGTCACATCCTCAAAGTCATTCCACACCATCTCGTTGAATCCAGATGGTGCTGGAGAAAGCATACCTAAGGGCAGATTGCTTAGCCAAAGTCACTGGAAACAGTCACTGGGGCACAGTACTGAAAATACATGCTCCAAGAGAGCCCCATGGCCCCACATAGAGGCCTTGCTCAGTTAAGTAAGAGGATTCAGAATGGAAATGACAAGGAAGAGATTTTTGATCTGTAAGAAGAGAAAGAGATGGGGACCCCCATCTTTGCAAATTTCTAAACTTGCAAGAAGGCAGATTCAGTTGCCTCTGTCTCAGGTAAATGTATGGATGGATCTTCTCCCCATGCCCAGAGTTGTTAAACATGATGCTAAATTAACATTTCATGAGCAGATTTCTCACTATTAAGTTTACATCCAAGGTATAGATTTGGACAGCCTGCCTGCCTCCATCCACTGGCATCCACCCTGGGGAAGCCAAGACCAAGTGCCTTTCTTATCTCTTATCCTAACCCTCTTCTAGAGAGTCTTTGGTAACAGCAAGTACTGGGTTCTCGGAGCACAGTTTTGCTTGGCCATTGTTCTGGGAGTGGGGGGTGGCTTGTTTCCTGAGTGAGATAGATGGATGAGGAGCCAGTGCTGCAACAAAGTTCTGCCAAATCCCCTGCCTCAGGGGGCTCTCCAGCAGAGGCTACGTGGAATTGGCAATCAAGGAGGTCTTTGACTTTTTCATACAAGAGAAGAAATTTTGATTTTTGAACTGCCGTTCTTTGGATTTTGTTATCTTTGGGCTTTAACCTATAAGAGGATTTAATCTCTGAACCTCAGTTTCTCCCTAGACATTGGTTTAGAACCCAAATAGGGAGAATGTTTATTTTGGTCTTGATTGTTGTTGTTGGTTTTATTTTTCACTTGGCCCCTCTCACCCCAGCAGTGGAGAGAGTCCAGGAGTGCCGGCCTAGTTGAAGTCCCTTCACACAAGGCCACGGGGTAAGGGCCGTGTGTTCCTATCTAACACTCTGCTGAGCCCAGTGTTTCTGGCGTGTGTGTGCTGCATTAAAGGTGCCTCTGTCTAGCGTCAGGGTCTCCACATTTCTTGAGAGCAGCATTTTAAGTCTTGACACATGGTCTGACTTCTCCTCATCTTGTAATAGAATGGATTAGGTTCATGCAAAATGCTGCCCAGGATGACTCGTCAGTATTCCTCACCTTTGCTCCACCTGGGGTATCCTCTGTGGCACAGTTCTGAAGCTGCTGCTGCTGCTTCTGAATCTGGTAGCCTCAGGCCTTAGGGAGCAAAAATACCTCTGCCACATACTCTTCAGAACTGTTGCCTGACGTCAACTCTGGAATATTCTGGCCTTTGCCTATATATGGTAGAATGTATCTGCAATGCTTCAGTCCCTTCTGATATGCCCCTGTTCCTTCTAGGAAGGCTTGGGTGAGTTTGTAACGGGTTAACTTGCTTCTTAGGTTGGTCTCTTTATCTGCCATATGCACTGTGTGCCAAACTGAGTGCCTACTTTCCTTCCTTTAACTTTCTCCTTGCTTTCTAGCTGAGGCTTTTTCCCCCAGCTCTTCCCAAAAGAGGCACTGTGCAAAAAACAAAATTTCCTTTGGTCGGACTATCCCAAGAGAAGATAACCTTCCATCAGCTCAACATCTCAGCCAGACTTCTGCTTGCTCTGGTTTTGTCCAAGCTGGCTTCACTTTAGTGTGTGTCATCTTGGTTGTGCCTTCTTTAGGGCCCTAACTCAACACATTTCTACTGCTTATTCCCTTGAAGTGTAGGCATTACCAATACCCTGCTTTTGGTATCACTTTTGAACTCACCGAGACTGAGTATTTTATCCTGATTTTCCTAGCTTTCTCCTTTAAATCTGTATTTGTCTTCAAGGAGATGCTTCTAATGTATAGATGTATGTATAAATGTATAGTATAAATGTATAGGTGGATCTTCTCCCTATGCTACAAAGTCCATATGTGACTGCTGGAAGCCCTCTCTGTGTGTGTGTGTGTGTGTATGTGTGTGTAGAAGTGGGACAATTCCCAAACAAAGGGTTATTGCAAAGAGGACAGAAGTTCCTAAAGCGTGTTCACTTGGAGGGTTCTTTTGCATTTGGTGTGTTGAAGGTTCTGAGAGGTCCTGCTTTCAAGAAACCTGGTTGGGAAGAGAGGAATAAAATAGAAGGTATCATGAGGAAGTACTCAGAAAAAATCAGAATGTGGGATATTCGGCAAGACAACTGGCTTGGTCTTTTTAAAAAATACAATAACTTTTTAAAAGTTCGGGGGGGCTATTTTGGAATAAAATAAACTAAAAAGTTGTAACAATCAAAGACAGAGTGTACACTGTAATTAGATTTTGGCTCAAAAGGAAAGTGTTCAAGTTATGTTGAGGACAAAAGGGAAAATCTGTATATGGACTGAGTATTAAGTGATTCTAGGGGATTGTTAACTTCCTTAAATGTGGTACTGCCCTTGTGATCATGCAAGAATGTCTTAGGAGATGCATGCTCAAGTAGTCAGAGCTGAAGGGTAAGGATACTGTGTGTGAAGCTAATTTCCAAGTTACTCAAAAACCAGAAAAATAAATATAGATGTATAAAAGAAAAGATGGCAAAATGTTAACGACTGTTGAATCTCAGTGATGAATGTGTGGGTGTTCTTTTGTATTATTCTTCAACTTTTCTGTGTATTTTATAATAAAAAACTAAAAATAAATCTATTTAACCTAGTGTTCTAAACATCTAACTCTGAAACTCTTTTTTTTCCTTTATGATACATTAATACGGAAGCATCTGTTGCTTCACAAAGTATACTCTGGAACATGTTGGCCTTGGTCAGGCTTTCAGTGGCTACATTTAAAAAATATGCAGTAATGATAATTGCTCAGTGAAGAATACAAATCTTTTTTAAAAATTCAAAATGCCCTCAAAAACTCCATCCAGCTAGCTGAGGAAATGTTTGCTACATGTTTGCTACCTTGTCTACAGTGAAGCAGTTCTAATAATTTTATTTCTAATCATTTTAACACAGTGGTGTGACTTCACTGGCCAGAGGAATGAAGTTCACAGCTTGTAGAGTGGTTCTTGAATGTCTGGGATTGCATTATCCAAATCCTTTGTTTAAATGTTACCTTCTGAATGATCCAGGCTAAATTCTCAATCAGCCATATCCTTCCTTGCTTAAAGAATTAAATGAAATGATAGATGGCTTAGAGTACTTTCGGGAAGAAAGAGAAACAAAAATTTGCAGGCATAATTGACACTTACTATCTGGGATGAAGTTATAAGGAAACTCTATAGTCTCTCCTGATGGTTAAGTCTATGTATCAGATTCACTGGGCCAAGGAATGCCCAGATATTTGGTTAAACATCATTTTTGAGTATGTCTGTGAGGGTGTTTCTGGATGAGATTAGCATTTGAATTGGTAGACTGACTAAAGCAAATTGCTTTCCCCAATATATCTGGGCACATCATCTAATCCATTAGGGGCTTCAATAGAACAAAATCCATTAGGGGCTTCAGTAGAACAAAAGAACAACGGAACACCACACTGGAGAAAGGGAGAATTCACTCTCTCTACCTGACTGTGCTGGGATATTGGTCCTCAGCTCTTTGACTGGAACTGCATCACCAGCTCTCCTGGGTTTCTAGCTTGTAGACAGCACATCATGGGATTTCTCAGCCTCTATAACTGCTTGAGCCAGTTCCTTATAATAAGTAAATACATGTGTACAGACACACTATTGCTTCTGTTTCTGTGGAGAATCTTGACTAATATATTCCTTATACCCACTTGGATGGCTTTAGAGAAGACAACAATTCAAACCATTAAACAATGAGAAAATTGACTATTTTGCATAAGAGTCTGAGGTTGGATGACTCCAACTTGGTTAATTCAGCTGCTCAACTACATAATCAAAGACTTGGATTTTTTACTTTTGCACTCTTTGAGCTGTATGATGTTGGCCTTCTCTTAAGGTTATCTCCCCTCTGTGGGTTACAAGATGTCTGTAAGAGTTTTAGGTCACATTTATAAACTACATGATCCAGAGGAAGAGAAATTATTGCCTCAACTCATATCTTCTATTTAAGGTTAGGAAACCTTTGCAAGAAACCATTATGCTGTTTCATTGTCCAAAACCAATCAACCATTATGGTCAACCAGAATGGGTTGACCATAGTTGACTTAGATATCTCCCAGGCTGGGGGAAGCATTATCTTCCTTGATGGGTGGAGTGGCAGTTGCAAAATATGACACCAAATTCTTTGACACTTCTTCCATTAGAAGGGAGGGTGTACGCCTTTAAAATCTGGGCAGGGTTGTGACTGCTTCAACCAGTAGAGTATAGACTTAAGAGACAAGGCCATACAAAGCCATGTGGCTTCCACCTTGCTCACTAGAACATTTGTTCTTGAAAACTTGAGCTGCCTTAGGAGAAGTTTGACTGCTCTAAGGCTACTATGCAGTAAGAAAGTCAAAGCCACGTGGAGGGCCAGGTTTAGAGACTCTAGTCAGTAGTTCCTGATGAGCCCCACTTTTGAATATTCTAACCAAGGCAGCAGACATAGGAGTAAAGAAGCTCCCAGGAAATTGTAGACCCCAGTCACTTGAGTCTTCCCCCACTAAAGCCCCAGGCATCAAAGTAGAGAGACAAGTCAGCCCTCCTATACTCTGTCCATGTCCTAACCCACAAAATCCCTAAGTGTAATTAAGTGGTGGTTATCTTACAGCACAAAATTTGGGATAGGTTGTTGCATAACAATAGATAACTAGAACATGTTGGTCCGGGACAAAATTAGGATTGTTTTAATAAGGCAAGAGAATAGTGGATGTTATTGTGGACAGCTGCAGAGCCTGCTCCATTTCTGATGCTGGCTCTTGTACTGATGATGTTCACGGACATTGGGTTTCTCTAACATACTTTAGATTTTTTTTTTTTAAACAAAAAGTGTCTCCTGAGGTTAAGTGACATCCTTTGAGGCAAATAAAAGACATCCCAGTGTGTCTGGGTGGCTCAGTTAGTGAAGCATATGCCTTCGGCTTACGTCATAATCCCAGGGTACTGGGATCAAACCCCACCTAGGGCTCTGTGCTCAGTGGAGAGCCTGCTTCTCCCTCTCCTCCAGGTTCATGCTGTCTCTTATTATCTCTGTTGTTATCTCTCTCTCTCTCTCTCTCTCTCTCTCAAATAAATAAATAAAATCTTAAAAAAAAAAAGACGTCTCACATGCATGATTTGGTTCAGACATTTTGGACCTAGGGTCCTTCCTCAAGCCTCTGAAGAGTCACATTCTAGACTTGGTCCATCCAAATTAACACTAAGCTCCTCTGGAAACACAGAAGCCCTGTGGAACAAAAAATGAGAAGCAAAGCCATTCCATAGTCTACTCTAATACAACCTTAAAATACAAGTTGAGTTAAAGGTTAGCCGTAATAAGGAGAGTCACAAAATTCAGTGACCTAAAGAAATTTATTTTCCTCTCACATAATCTTCTGTTCAGTTAAGTCTATCTTTGTCTCACAAGATCCAGAAAGGACCCAGATTCCTTTCATCTTGTTGCTCTGCCACCCCCTAGGATGTTGTCCTCATCTGCCTGGCTAAACCTGATCATTGGTACATTGTGTGATTGTCACATCATACTTTCCAGCCAACAGGAAGGGGAACGATAACATGGAGGAGCCCAAGCCCTGTGTTTTAAGCCAAGTCTGGAAGCCAGCCATGTCACTTTTGCTCACATTCTGTTGCTAGGAATGTGGTCACATGGCTCTAACTGGAGGCAGAGGAGGCTGGGAAATGTAGTCTCTGACTGAGCAGCCAGTTAAGAAGGGGAAAATGGATTTTGGTGAATAGCTGGCAATCTCCACCATTTCTAGCAAGTTAATTCTTTACTTGGATAATTTGGAGGCTAAAATGATGAAACTCTGATGTAATTGTATAGTTTTTCTGAAATGCATTTAATTCTTCGCATAGCCATTTTTTTTTTTTTTAAATCTATCATGTTGTCTCCCACCTCACCTTCTGCATCCAGGCTGTGGCTCTAAGAGACACATCTTACATAAAGCAAGACCTGTATTTTGGGCTCAGATGCTAACTCCTTGCCTGTTACCTGTTCAAATGACAAACAACACCAATGTCAATGAAGAAGCCCTCACAGCTTTACCTCTGCCACTTACTAACTCTTTGACCATGGGCAAGTTATCCTTAGCCTCAGTTTTCTTATCTATAAGGTAGAGAGGATTATGATGTATCACTTTAAGTTGTTGTGAGGATTAATTAAATTGATGCTTGTAAAGTGCCAAGCTTCACAGAAATTATTTAGGGCAACCTTGTTGGGGCCCCTCTCTCTTGGGAGGTATGTAATATCTGTCAGTTCTATCACTCAATAAACTTTGCTTTGCTACCCACTGCTAAAAAAAAAAAAATTAGCCATCATTATTATGGTTGTCAATTTTTATCTTATGATATTTTGTAAGGCACACAGTAGTACCTTACTTAATAAAACCATAGCCAGAACTGCCAGGGTTTGGCAATAGATTTTACCACATGGAAAAGTGTTGACCTTTTCCCTTGAGCTTGATATTCCCCTTGGGGTTCTCTGCACTTCAAGTTGGTGTGAAGTCTCATCAGATTACATGGTGAGCAGTTAAATACCCCAATTTGACATGTGGTGGAAGAGTAGAACCCATATGGTCTAATATGTAGGTCATTTGACTTCCATTTTCAATGTATCCAACACCATTTTACTACTCAGCATTTTACTACTCAGACATGATTTAGTCATTTAGTGTGGTAAAGCAAACCAACCCCCAAACTCAATGGCTGTGAATTCTTGCTTCTCACAGGTCTGTGGGTTAGCTCAGCAATTCCTCTGTTTGTCTCCCCTGGGCTCACTCACGTGGTTGCATTTAGCTGGAGAGTCAGTTGGGAACTGGGCTCCGCTATGATGGCTGAGTAGCTGGGACTCCCTTTCCATATGCTCTTTCATTCTTGGCTTCTTCATGCCATGGTGATGTTAGGGCAGCTTTTCTGAGAGGACAAGCCCCATGTGTATGTGCTTTTCAACACTCTGCTTGTGAACGATCTTGTGATGACCGCTGTCAAGGTGGATGACATGACCAAGCCCAGACTCTGTAGGAAAAGATTATACAAGGGGTGCATATCAAGAAGAATGATTCGCTGGAGGCTATTATATAATCACTCCAACCCATTTTGTGGTTATCAATTCCAGGTTTGGCCAACCAGTAATAGTTGGCCCAAAGTTTCCACCCAAAACCTAAATTTTAAATGGAATATATATCTATGATAAGTGATATGTATTATATATATATCTAAAACTTCATTTGTACTTTGCACATGTGGCTCTTTAATAAATACCCCATGAATGAATGAATGAGTCATATCATTAATGGTAAGAATTTGCAAATGTCCTATAACATTAAAAATCATAGGTTGAGATTTCTCAACAAACTCCTTACCATGAAAGCTGGTTTTTCATAGAATGCAAATTTTTTAAATACAAGAGGTACATCTTTGATTTTCTTCCCTTTGCCCCAATATAGTGTCAAATATGGTTCTTCAATACATACTGGCTGATGGGCTAAATAAAAGTACACTTGGAATGTTCTTATTTCTTTGATAAAGAACATGCAGTAAGCTAAAATGAGACTGTTCTTCTTGCCAAACGTCTTCAATTAGAGGATGCTTGCTGTCACAAATAACAGAAAATCCAGCTCAACTGCCTTAAACAATAAGAAAATGGACATCCAATAGGCATAGTCTGAAGGGACAGACTGACAGGCTCCCCTTCCCCACATCAAGTATTTTACATTTTTACCTACATCAGTCCTATGAAGTAGCTAATATAAACCCCATTTTTCTGATAAGAAAACCAAGACTAAAAAAAAAAAAAAAGAAAGAAAAGAAAAGAAAGAAAGAAAAAGAGAGAGAAGAAAAGAAAAAGAAAAAAAAAGAAACCAAGACTCAGAAAGATTCAGCAAACAGCCTAAAGTCACTCAGCTACTAAGTGGTAAGATGGTAGAGATGAAATTTAAGTCCAGGTCTGTAGGTTCTAAAGACTGATCTTTTCATTATACTGCCTCACAACTTAGCAAAACATCTGTTTAATTTAATTAGACTTCATTTTCATTATAATATCTTCCCATTGATCAAGTCCAAACATTTTAGGAATGGGGGGGTGGCTTCTCCAATTTTCGACTTTTGTGTTTCCCAGGAAGCTTCCTAGGAAGCTTCGAAAAAATCTACCTCCTCTTCCACAAATCAGCTCTACTATTCTATTTTTAGTAAATGAGTTCTAGCTAGTCATAAATTGTGGTTTTACTTCCACTCCTGGCTGTTTGCTACATAATCTCTGCTTCAAATTATGTAATAGGTCATGTTTACTTATTTTAGCTGTATGTTACCATGCAGACAGTTATTTTTTTTTTTAAATATAGAATTCTTTGTATCTAGGCTTTAAAGTTCTGGTGGTGACATTTACATTGTCGTGTATATGAATAGTACCTCCTAGAGTCCTATAGTCTAGGCCTGTGTGTGGCAGCTTCCTTAAAATCTAACTCCAAGGGGAAATGTGCAGTGGGTGAGGGTATGTTATTTGATTCCTCCTCAATTCCAAATGTGTGGTCTGGTTTCTTCTCTAGTCATATACTATTTGGGTGATACCTGGGAAATAGATCAAGTTCAGGGTCAACTGTTCATATACCTTTCCTGTGAAATTTGAATAGTATCTTCCACTCGAGCAAGAGTCTAAATTTAAAATAACCTTTGGGGGCTTCCTTGATGGGGACAAAAATGAATCTTTGAGTTGCTTATAGCAATGCAGTTTCTGGGGATTAAATTCTGAGGTGATGCTCTGAATTTCTTAACCTACAAGTGCCTCTGAAGATGAAAACGAGGTCACCTAGATCTACCTTCAAGTGTCAGATTTAGTTAAGATTAGAGAAAGTTCCTTAGCCATGGAAGTATTTCACTATGAATTGGGCTTAACCAACTCTTCCACAAAATCTCAAGAAAATATAGTTTAATTTCAAATTAACTACATGCATATGTATTCTGTATTTTTGACCCAGATGGAGATGTCTTAAAATTTCTAGATGGCACAGATGAAAATCTCTAATAGATTATAAAAATCAACCCCCAGTTTGGCAATTGGATAAAAGTTTAGACTTGCCCTCCCATAAGCATTTCCTCTTCTTTTCTTAAAAGAAAAAATAGAAGTCTTATTTTTTTTTTCACCCTTTTACCGTGCAACTCATATCTTCAGCTCCATGTCTAGGCCATCATAGTGGCCCCATTTCCCTTGCGGTGGTCTGCTTATGGATATATGATATGGTTCTGGCCAATGAGCCATGCAGGAACATCTGCTCAGGATGTCTGTGAAATGTTTCTTCTTTCGTATAAAGAGTTAAAAATGAGAGAGAGAGAGAAATTTTTCCTTCCTTTTCTGGACAGGCTGCTGCCTTCAGCTCAGGTCATGATCCCAGAGTTCTGAGATTGAGTCCCGCATCCGGCTCCTTGCTCGGCAGGGAACCTGCTTCTCTCTCCACCTCTGCCTGCTTGTGTGCTTTCTCTCTGTCTCTCTCTCTGACAAATAAAGAAAGAAAGAAAATCTTTAAAAAAAAAAAAAAAAAGGTGATCACGTTCCCTCCCTCACTCAAAGCAGTAAGGCTGTGGCTGTTCACTTAAAAAAGAAAAAAAGAAAAAAAGAAAAATGAGAAGGAGCTAGGTTTTGATGATGAAGTTATGAAGCTACTCAACTAACCAACTTTGGAACAGCTCTACCACTGGACTTCTTATGTGAGAAAATAAATTTAAACCAGCTGAACCCATTTTTCTGTTAGGGTGTGCTCAATTGCAGCAACAGAAACAGCAACTCAGCTGTCTTAAATTCTTAGTTGGGAGCATTCAAAGAGACACACCAGGTCATATTTTGAGTCTCTCTGTGCTTCTGCCTCCATCGCTGCCTTTGCCCATTCCCCGCTTCCCATTAGTTGGTCATCATTGGAATGACTGCTTCAGTCTCCTGAGGTTGTCAGATGTTCTTTTTCAGTGACCCAACACCCTGACTGGAACCCTTATGAAAGCACATGTGCTATCTTGCAGTAATTGTCAGATTGATTTTAAGGTCTTTGAGGGAAAGATGTGTGTTATTCATCTTAGTATGTCCAATGCCTAACACATTGCTTGGCACAAGATAAGGAATTAGTGTTTATTAATAAAGAAAAATGCCAATAAATATCCCATGCTAATGAATAAAAATAATGTCATGAAGACAACTGTGTTCTCTTTTTGGCTAACTTATTCTTGGTATATCACACTCCCTAGTATCCTAAGCAGGGTGCGGAGGAGTAAAAAGATGAAGGAAAACCTTTAACTCCAACATTTTTTGACAGAATTTGGGCAAAAGGTAAATCAAGCTTAGTGGAGATTTTGTAAATCTTGTATCCATTCTATCTTTGCCTGACTCATATGATGAATTATTCAACAAATATGTGTTGAGTGCCTAGTACAGGTCAAGCATTAAGACTTTGGGATACCTCAGTGGAGTAAACAAAGAAAGCCCTCAAAGAGCATTGGCTCTACAAGTGAACTCTAGCAATCATTTCCCCTTTCTCCATCTTAGTTTGGCATTTGTGCACCAACAGGAGGCACAGTCATGGAAATCTCGCAGATTCTCAGATGAAAGACACTGGTAAACACGTGGATACCGTGTTGGTAAGTGCTGCCACTTCTTTCTAGAACCAAGGACAGTTAAGAGGAGGAGGTCACTGATTAAATCTGCTTCTTGCCTTTGTTCTCAGCAATCCCCACCAATAGGCATTGCCTTCATTTTTCAAAAAAAGGAGTTGTATAGATACTTGCAACATGGGGAGGGTGCAGCTTTCTTCCCAGCCACAAATTTCCATGAGGCTCCATCTGGGACAGTGAGCCCACCACCTCGGTGTTTCGCTTTTCTAGTTTGCTGGGGACTCTGCACTGAGAAGCTCCACCTGAGCACAACACCTTAGCTGTAAAGGCTAGTTTGGGCACAGGCACAGTTTCCTGCAGAAACTGGGCGTGTTTGGAAGTGTCTAAAGGGAAGCTTTTATGTGTCCCTCCTACAACCCCCAGCTTCTGTTGAAGTGATGACTAGAAATAAAGGCCACACTGATTTTCTTCTGGGAAAACACATTACCATGGGGAAAAAGTACTAATTGCTCTGTGGGTACTGTTTTTATTTTACAAATACTCTGGTTCTGCAGTGACAGCACGATTACATTTCTGACAGCATCACTGGTACAATCTCCAGGCTCCTCAGGGAGAGCAGTACCGGGATTTTTTCCTCCAGGAAAGAAAGGCAAATTCTCTGGTCTCCAAGGTACACTTGATTTAAACACGACTCAAAATAAGTAAAAACGGATGATAGCACAGCAAATAATGAAAACTTGACAATTTAGCTAAACCAAAAGATCCTATCCAGAACACTATGGGAGCGTCAAAGAGAACTGCAAAAATAACTCTGTATCTTCGACTGTTTTTACAACTTCCCAGTGGCTCAAACTCTCTCGTCTCCAAACTGGGAAATGTGAGAAGAAGCTGGAAGAGTAGGAAAATGTAAACATTAGAAAGAAACAGTTTAGCATGGGGACAACTTCAGGGCCAATATCAGAGACTCTCCTGCTGGTTTTGATCTAGATAGAACCCGGCCAGCCTCAGGTTACGCGGAGGCTGTGTGGCGGCGACAGATGACCCGTCTGGCCACCGAGCAACTAGAAAGCGCTTTCGCAGGAGCAGGGCAGCGGCCGGGGGCGCGGCGGGGGTGGGCGCAAGCCGCCCTCCACCGGCTGCTCGCGTCTAGCGTGGTGGTAGTGGGGGTGGGGCCAGCGGTGGCGGTGAAGCGCTTGGTGGCCCCCGGCCCCCTCATCGTCCTCCGCTCTTCCCTCCCACGAGCAGCAGACTGCGCCCAGGCGCCTTCGCAAACGCCGCAGAAGCTGGCAGTCGCCCGCCTGGAAGAAGAGGTAGACGAAGGGATTGAGGGCGCTGTTGGCCACCCCCACGAGGTGCAGCGCCGCCGCCAGGTCCTCGGTCTCCCAGTCTCCCACCTGTCCGGACGACCACGCGGCCGCCAGTCGTGCCGCGAAGTAAGGAAGCTCGCAACTCACGAACAGCAGCGCCAGCGCCAGGCTCATCTTCAGGCTCTGGACCTTCGCGCGGGGCAGCGCGCTGGGCGCAGGGGCGCGGCTGGGAGTCGCGGACCAGGGCGCTGAAGGCCGTGGGGCGTGGGGCAGGCGCTGCCACCAGGCGCAGAGCAGGCGGCTGCATGCTACGCCCATGACCGCGACCGGCGCCACGAAGCCCGCGACGGCCTCGTAGAGCGCGTACACCTGCAGGTGCCAGCGCGGTAGGGGCGCGAAGATGTCGCGACAGCGACGCTCGCCCGGCCAGGAGCGGGCGGCCGAGGGCGCGGCGGGAGGCGGCGAGGGGGCGCCCCCGTGCACCACGAAGGCTGGGGGCAGCGCCAGCAGCAGCGCCAGCAGCCAGCCCAGCGCGGCGAGGGCGCGCGCGGGCAGCGGCTGGCCCTGCGGCCGGCGCACTGCGCGCTGGCGTTCGAGGGCAATGAGCACCACGAGATGGGCAGAAGCGCCGCGGCCGGACGCCTGCAGCAGCTGCACGAAGCGGCACGAAAGGTCTCCCGCCGCCCGGCGCGGCTCGCCCAGCAGCTCCCAGGCCAGCTGCGACAGCGCGGTGCCTCCGCTCGCGTACAGGTCAGCCAGGGCCAGCTGCACCAGCAGGAAGTCCATCTTGCGACGCTTGGGACCCGCCCAGGGCCCGCCACCCCCGCATAGGCGGCACAGCACCGTGGCGTTGCCGGCCACCGCCACCACCAGGATGACCCCCAGGAAGACCAGGCGGATGCTGCGGCTGGGTGGTCCGGGAGGCGGCGGCGGCGGCGGCCCGGGCACTGGGGCCCCCTGTCCGGAAGTGAAGTTGAGACCCCAGCCAGGAGAGACAGGTACGGAGACGTTGGGCGCTGGCGAGAAAGTTGAGGGGCCGAAGGGATCCTCCATCCTTAGCCTGGGGGAGAAGGAGGTACGGAAGCGGGCGGGCAGGGCGCGGGAAACCCGGGTGGAGTCGAGGCTGCGAGGGGCACGACGCCTGGTCTACGAGTTCCCAAAGTTAGTTGAAAACGCGCGCACACACAGGAAAATGGATTCGGGTAGACTTGCGCTTAGTTGTTTTTATAGGTGGTCCTCGTCATTTGTCACTCAAATGTGGGTTGTACACTCGAGCAACACACATGATTCTTATTCTCCACCTTCTCCGTGTCTCTCCTCCCAATCCCGCTGGATGCCCCTCCGGTCTGCGGTGGCTCCCACCGTGCGCTCGGCGTAGCTCCGGAGTACAGAGCTCTGGAGCCTCTCGGGTTAGCTATTTACGCGTAGAGCACAGCTCTGAGGGGCAGAAACTCGCCTTGCCTGGCCTTTGCAAAAAGCTCCTGTTAGCTGGGACCAACATACCAGAGAGGAAGGTTCTGACCGACATTGTACCTCTCAAAATGGTTATGGATTACCAGTAGGCGGGGGGGGGGGGGGGGGGAAGAACAGACACTAGTTTTCATTAAAAAAATAAAATAAAAACTCGAAAATGCCATGGATCAGCATGTACTAGCATGAGAAAAACAGGAAACACAAGAAACCCAACAGCGTTCGGGGCAAAGAGGGGCCCACTAGATGAATCTTTGATAAAGATATGCCTTCCTCTGACCAACAATGAGAGTATTTACTTGCAGAGAGCTAAAGTGATGATATTGCTTGGCATTTAGGAGGAGCAGCGATTTGCAGATGTTTCAAACACTCCTCATTACTAAAGCAGTGGATCACAGCTGCTCTCTCAGCTATGTAAAATTCACTGCATTAGTCTGAAGAGGGCATTAATAGGTTTTATGCAAATGGTAGTACATTTGTTGATTCTTCTCTTAATATTTCCATCCAGTGACGGATGTGTCATCATGGCTCTTCATTCTCTGTTTTCCAAGCAGATGGAAATTGCTGGGAGGGAGGGACTACGCCCCCAACAAGCCTAGAGAAAAGGTGACTAACAAAATGATAAGATGGCCAATTTTTAAAAAAGAAATCCAAGTCACAGGAAATGGTTTCGATTCAATGCTGTCTCTTTTATTTTAGCCCTATCTCCTCACAAACAAATTTCAGTTTTCCTGTTGGAAGCAGGGTGGACCCTCCACATGATCTCTGTGCAAGTGGATTTCCTGGGTTTCCTCGTCCTGGCATCTGCTGGGATTCACTGTCCCAGGCTGAGGACATATTTGGCACTTTAAGCTGCTCCAGAGAAGAGGGTTTGGTGGGTGTGGTTGACAGTCCTTTTCTTGCCTTGAGGAACCCTAATCCCAAACCAGTGTCCTTTGGCCAGAGAACTTTGTCATTTTTATTATCCTCTCCCCAGAGCCTAGCACTGGGCTTGACCAATCTAGATATCAGGAAATATGTTTCAAATTGCTGAACTAATGGATATATGATGCATTTCAGAGAACTTTGAGCAAATGTTCCTGATTTGACGATAAATCCATCAACCTGAGGAAAAGAAATGTCTTTCATACCTAGGCCAGTATCACCCAGAGGGGAGGCTCTGGAGAGATGGAGGGAGAGCCATTCTTGGTGAAAAAAGAGGTAGAGCTAGAGCCCTGGGAAATCAAACTCGTGGTTTAATTTTCACATTCTCCCCCCAGAGGGTTTTGCGGAGGCCTTTTTCTTTGTAACATACATCATTCCAGCTTACGATTGTCTTCTTCCAGGCAGCTCTTTCTGAGCAATACCCATAATTCAATGATTTCTCTAGCCAATATCAGTTTCATGTTTCTCAAGATAATTCTATAATTTGTCTCACTTTGGTGAAATGGTCTCATATAACAGGACTCTACCAGCAAAATTACATTCCACACAACTTAACATTACTAAGACCTGATAGATCATTGATTGAAAAAAACTAATTCTTCTCAATACAGTATGTACACCTCGTTTGGAAAGTCCACTAGAACTAGAGGGCTGGCAACAATATAGTTTTCCTGTCTACATATCCTCACTCCTCCCTCCCATCTTCTGAGTGGAACCAATTTAGAATCGATTTGCTGTTTCTTCTGGCATTTACTTCATTCCAGAATTCTAAATAGTAAATGCATAATGTAGTAACTATTAGCTTCTCATTAGATAATTTCTCCTTTCCCATACTTATTACAGCAATATTGTAATTTTGGGTTAGATTTACATTTAGTGTATACATTATTATGAAATAAAAATATTCTCAGGTGAGTGTTATAGATATTATGAATATCATTTTCTTTTTCTTGAAATTAATAATTGCATTGAATTTCATTGTCACATAGCTAATTTTTCCTATACCTCTTAGTCCCTCAGTTCAGTTTTGTAACATAATGTAGCAATTCCAGTTTATTTTTCTTGGAAATTTTCTTACCAGAGACCTCCATCCCCGCCCCCTCTCCATGTGGGCTGGTTTCTCTCTAGGCCTACCATACAACTATCATCTTAGAGTGTCGTCATCACTGAAACTCTGCCTTTCTTTTGGGTTGGAATTCTTGTTTCTTGAATCTCTGGTCTTTTTTCTTGGTTTCTTTCTCTTTGGGTAGAACACATCATCCAACACGTCATAAGGTTAAAAAAATGGTGCAGAGGCTGAGGACATAGCGGTGGGAGTCTTGTAGTCACGTAGAATCGGTCATGTTGCCCTCCAGGACAGCTGTTACCCAGGCATCTCCCTTTACCATTATCCTGGAGACTCCTTTCATTATCTCATGCTGGGTTTCCTGCTTTCAAATTTCATGTGTGTTTTGTTTTTGGTTTTTCTTCTTGGTTTATTTCCCTGGTTGGGTAGAAAGCATCCTTCAGTGGCTTCTTGAGAAAGGATAAATTTTGGGGCTCTTGCATGTCTGAACATTTCTTTATTTTACCATCATGCTTAAATGATGACTTGCTGGGGTTAAAATTCTGCACTGGAAATGCTTTCCTTCTGAATTTTGATGGCATTGCTCCATTGCCTTCTGGCTTCTAAGTGTTTGTGTTGAGAAGCATAAAGTCACTCTGGTTCCTGATTTGTATAAATGTGATCATTGTTTTTTCCATTCTAGAACTTGATTGTTCTCTTGTCTGTGACAATTTCCCAAGGATGTGTTTAGTTGGATCCACTGCATGGATGGTATTTAACTGCATTATTTCTCTAGTGGCCTTCAGTCTAGAAAAATTGCCCAGCCTTTCTTTTTCCTTTCCTGACTCTGACAGGTCTGAAGAGTCCACGAATGTCTCTAAAGTTGTATTTGTTTCCACATAATTAAATTTGGATTAGAGTTTTTGGTCTGAAATACTATAGGGCTAATACTGTGTTCTCAGTTTATCATATTATCAGTCTAGTTTGTCTCAATACAAACTAGATGTTAAGCTTGACATACGTTTTTAACACATAAGGTTTTGGGCTCTGTGCTCATTCTCCAGAGGTAGCCAGTCCATGGTCACTATCCACCTGGTCCACTGAAGGGGCTCCATTAGATGTCTAGCCCTGCCCCCAGTCTTTCTCATGAGTGCTGCTTGAGGTCCATGAAAAAAAGTTCATGGGGGTTTCCCTTGTGTGGGGGGCTCCCAGAGTCTCTTTTTTTCATTTTTTAAATTTTTTAATTAACATATAATGAATTATTAGCCCCAGGGGTACAGGTCTGTGAATCACCAGGTTTACACACTTCACAGCACTTACCATAGCACATACCTTCCCCAATGTCCATAACCCCACCACCTTTTCCCTAACCCCCTCCCCCCGGCAACCCTCAGTTTGTTTTATGAGATTAAGAGTCTCTTATGGTTTGTCTCCCTCCCGATCCATCTTGTTTCATTTATTCTTTTCTTGACCCCCAAACCCACACGTTGCATCTCCACTTCCTCATATCAGGGAGATCATATGATAATTGTCTTTCTCTGATTGGCTTATTTCGCTAAGCATAATACCCTCTAGTTCCATCCACGTCGTCACAAATTGCAAGATTTCATTTCTTCTGATGGATGCATAGTATTCCATTGTATATACAATGGAATATATATATATATATACACACCACATCTTCTTTATCCATTCATCTGTTGATGGACATCTAGGTTCTTTCCATAGTTTGGCTATTGTGGCCATTGCTGTTATAAACATTTGGGTGCACGTGCCCCTTTGGATCACATTTGTATCTTTAGGGTAAATACCCAGTAGTACAATTGCTGGGTTGTAGGGTAGCTCTATTTTCGACTTTTTGAGGAACCTGCATGCGTTTTCCAGACTGGCTGCACCTGCTTGCATTCCCACCAACAGTGTAGGAAGGTTCCCCTTTCTCCGCATCCTCGCCAGCATCTGTCGTTTTCTGATTTGTTAATTTTAGCCATTCTGACTGGTGTGAGGTGGTATCTCATTGTGGTTTTGATTTGTATTTCCCTGATGCCAAGTGATGTGCTCCCAGAGTTTCTATTGTTACTTTCACACACATTGGACTTTTAAGGATTTGTCATAGTATCAGTTGTTTTGTTACCCATTCTTTTGGTTGCTAGTTCCCTTCCCTGCCATGTTCTGTCACAGGTGACCCAGTTTGAGTGCCCACTTCTTCTCAGAGGAGCTTGCCACCCTTTTGAATTCTGGTTACCTGTTGTCTTGCAGCCTCAAGCCTTTCTGATAGCCTCAAAAAAAAGCTTACATTATCTAGCTTTTTGTTGTTGTTGTTAACATGGGAGGAATATTCCCTTGCAACCAACGTCCCTATCCTATGTGAAAGCAGAAATCTAAAACATTATTTAAGGATACCAATACTTTGCTATAACTATTATAAAATTGATGCTTATTTTGTTGTCTAACTTCTTGAACAGTTTATTTCCTCTTAATAATAAAAAGTTTGAGGCTAAAAATATTCTTTTTTTTTTTTTGAGGCTAAAAATATTCTAAGTTCTGGTTGTGTGTCACATGTTCTGAGTTTTCTCCTTTTCTTTATTTCAAAAATAGGATAGAACTCTAATTTTTTTACCTAAGAATTATTTAAGATTCTGCTTTATAACTTTATTTTTTAAATGATTTTATTTACTCATTTGTGACAGAGAGAGGCAGAGAGAGCACAAGCAGGGGGAGCAGTAGAGGGAGAGGGAGAAGCTGACTCCCTGCTGAGCTGGGAGCCACATGGGGCTTGATCTCTGGACCCTGGGATCATGACCTGAGCGGAAGGCAGAGGCTTACCCATCTGAGCCACCAAGGCACCGCTCAGCTTTGTAACTTTAAATGTGTTTTAAAAGGCCTAAAAATGTGTTTTAAAAGGGCTAAAATTCTCACCTAAGATCTTAGTATGTATAATTATAAATAACACACACACATATCCACAGTATATGATTGGTGTACAAGGGAAGAGTTCTATCAGAGGTCTCGATCTTTCCTGTTTTCTACACCGATTTTCTTCCACCTAGTTTGTATTGAGACATATCATTCCTTCTCCTGGCCCCTCATTGTCAAGTTCTTAGCTTGATTCAGTGATTTATAGTATGAATTAATAGCCAATAAGAATTTTCTTTTCCCATAATTTTATTGGGTATTTTGGACTTTTTTTCCATGAAAATTTGACTGTTCAGTCCAATTAAGAAAAAAAAAAACCAACACCAAACGCTATTCAGGTTAAAATAGGAATTGTACAAAATTTATACATTAATTCTGGGGAAGTGACATTTTAATAAAAGATCCTTACATCCACGAACTTGCTTTCATTTCATGTTCATATCTTGTTAGTGTACTTCAGTAGAACCTAAACATTTTTTCATCTTGGTTGTGCCTCTTGTTAAAATTTATTTTATTCTCTCTCATAATGTGAGATACTTTTCCTAATCTCCACTCTTACCTAGTGAGCATTCTTATAGGTGTTTATTTATTTTGTATATGTAGCTATTTAACAAATTTCATCAATTCTAGTAGTTTTCATTAGGATGCCCTGGGTTTCATGAGATGTAAAACCACATAGAGTAGAAGGATAAATACAAAATACATCCTTTTATTTTATTTTTAACAGAGACTAATAAAAACATATAAGGTTCCCTGATGATGTGGATGCTTCTGGTCCAAGGACCATAGTTTGAATAACAAGGTTCCAGAACCTTGATTCCCAGATTTTGTTGCACATTAGAGGCATCTGGGAAGCTTTTAAAAACCTCAGAGCTTAGAGGTGGGAGCCAGGCATTAATAGTTTTTGAACAGTCTCAAGTAATTCCAGTTTGCTGCAAAGCTGTGAACCACTGTTCTAGACTAGGGGTTAGCAAACTGTGGTCCACAACAGGCCAAATCCTGTGTTTTTGTAAACAAAATTTCATTGGAAAGCAGCCATACTCATGTTTACATATTGTTTTATTGCTATTTTCACGCTACTTGGTAGTACTGAGTACTTGTGAAAAAGACCATATGGTTCACAAAGCCTAAAATATTCAGTATCTGGCCTTTTTCATAGAAAAAGACAAAGAAGAATAGAGTCCCCTTGTCAACTCTCCTGGGTGGGACTTTGCTAGAAATTACTGTTTCTGGAAGGCTCTACTTTATTGAGAAGGCTACTCCTTTTCAAATCTGCCCTGCCATGGCCAAATGCATTGGTTTTTCTAATCCAGTGTGTTATCTGAAAAACTCGAATTCCCAGCAAATTAATTCAACAAATATTTACTAATCTTTTATGTGCCAGGCACTTGGAATACTTAAGGAAACAAAAAGGACAAAAAGCCATGCCTGTACGGACAGCTTTCATCCTAGTGGGGTGTGGGGGTGGGGGACAGTATAAACAAGTTAAATATGGGAAATACACCCTGCATTAGATGGTAATGATTACCACGGAGAAAATAAAGCAGAGAAGTCCTTGTGAGAGGGTAGCATTGGAGCAGTAATTTGAAGGAGGTAGCAGAGTAAGCCAGGTCAAAATCTGAGGAAAGAACCGTCTTCCCAGCAGAAGGCACTGACAAGAACAAAGGTGCTAAGGTGGTGCATGCCTGGGTTGCTAGGAAACAACAGGGATGCCAGTGTGGCTGGAAGAGAGTGAACGAAGTGGGAGTGTGGGAGGAGAGGGGATCTGTGAGAGAGGGAGCAGCCGAATAGTCCAGGGTCCTGTAGGCCTTTGTGATGATTTTGGCTTTAACAGAGGAAGATGGGAAACCAGTGGAAGGTTTTGAGGATCCAGTGAAGTGATGTGATAGATCGTTAAAAAAAAAAAAAAAAGAATTTATTTATTGAGGCAGAGTGACCGAGGCACAGTGAGAGCAGGAACACAAGCAGGGAGAGTGGCAGAGGGAGAAGCAGGCTTCTCGCTAAGCAGGGACCCCTTCAATGGGGGGAGCTTGATCCCAGGACCCTGGGACCATGACCTGAGCCAAAGGCAGATGCTTAATGACTGAGCTACCCAGGTGCCCCTGAGGTGATGTATCTACAACAGCATCAGTCTGGCTGCTACATTGAGAAAAGACTGAAGAAAGCCAAGGGCAGGCTCAGGGAGACCTCTTAGGAGGCTACCGCAGAATTCCAAACAGGAGATTATGGTAGACTGGAACAGGGTGGAGCAGCAGAGTTAGTAAAACTGAATCCTGGAGACTGTCCTCAATTCAGTTTATAATTAGTGTCCGTTTCTCTCAGATTCTGGCACTCATTTCTTAATTTTCCAGGTTTTTCTTCTTTTTCTGTTTTCACGGTTGATACCAGCTTGAATCAGATTTTTTCCTAAAAACTCAGTTGTACCTAAGTATGATCCTATAGCCCATATATTTAAAACGCTGTGGATGCTTGGTAAGTTCTAACAATGAATGCACCTCGAAGGGCTTGGGTAGAACAAGATGGACTGTATTTATCTTCATAAGCCTATGTTTTCAGAACCACATTTCTATTATTATTGCTTTATTTTCCCCCTATAATTAGCATACACACCCACACACGAGCTATTTCATGTTCTTTAGGTTTAACTAGGAGATGGGAGGTAGATTTGTGTATTTTCATTTTAATTGTCATAGTCCAATATTGAGCTCTTTTCCTTAAGGGTTTTGTTTCAGAATGTATCTGCAGTGACATTTCTTTCTCAGAAATTCATATATAGCTGCAAAGATAAGCTTCTACAAATTTACTGAAGAAGAGTAAACACAGGAGATGAAGTGGCTCTTCAGGAAAACGTCAAAGACAGCTTGAAGAGGAAGTTAGGTAAAATCATTATTTGCAGATCAGCTTTTTATAGCTGAAAAATATGAGATACCAATCAAAAAACTACTGGTACCAAAAATACTGTATTATTGGCACAAAATTAATATATAGAGAAAGAACCTGCATATATAAACAAAGAGAAGATGTAATGGAAGAAAGATCCACTTAAAATAGCACACTGCCAACAAATGATGAAACAACTAGGAAAAACTCCCCTCTGCTTACACTTTGGGACCATCAGCTAGAGAGCTTAACGGAACAATAAGAAAGAACAGTGCCCAGGTGCCATCCCCAGAATTCTAATTTCATTGGCCTGGGGTGGGGCCTAGGCAGTGTTTTCTTAGAGGTCCTTACTTCTCCAAAAATCTCTAAAGAAACTGATCCATATGAAGCAAACTTAGAATAATACTATGAGATCAAAGAAACCTTGAAAAAAAGGGAAAAATGACTGAAGATTATAAAGAGTTTACTTCTCCCTAAAATAGGCTATAAACTTAATACGGTTTCATAAAAAGACTAACAAGATTTTTCATTTCCGAGCTAGGCAAACTTATTCTAAATTTGTGTGGAAAACCTAAGTGAGCAAGAGTAGCCAGGATAACTCTGAAAAAGGAAAATGTTGGCAAGGAACTTGTCTGACCAGAGATGGACTACTGCATCAGTAAGCAAAGGTGGATTGGTCCACTGGAAGATAACAAATGTTCTGAAAGGACCCAAATGTAAATGCAATTTTGGAATATAATAAAACGACATTTCAAATCAATAGAGAAAAAGATATTATTTCAATAAAAGGTATTATGTAATGAAGCGGCTTTTTTTATTTTTTAATGATTTTACTTATCTATTTGAGAGAGAGAGAGAGAGATCACAAGTGGGCAGAGAGGCAGGCAGAGAGAGAGAGGGGGAAGCAGGCTCCCTGCTGAGCAGAGAGCCTGATTCAGGGCTCAATCCCAGGACCCTGAGATCATGACCTGAGCCGAAGGCAGAGGCTTTAACCCACTGAGCCACCCAGGTGCCCTGAAGTAGCATTTTCTAACCAAGGGCACAAATGTTAAGTTTATTCAATAAAAGGTCATTTGCGTAGCCATCTTAGAACAACAAACTAAAGGATTTCTAATATGGGATACATTCCAGGTGGGGCAAAGATCTAAGGTCAAAAAATAAAACTCTAGAAGGGAAGTGGGGGGACACCATGCTGAATATGTATGACACAAAAATCCCAAAGCCATAAATGCAAAGATTCATAAATTTGATTGCATGAAAATACCAATTGCCACAGTTTAAAACACCAGAACAAAGTCAAAAGACAAATTACAAAAAGGAAAACAAAAACAAAAACATGGAGGCTTCTCTCACAGACAAAAAGCTAAGATCCAAAGCCACGCCTGTAATAAAAAAGACAAGCAATAGAAAAATAGGCAAAGAATAGAAATAGTAAAAGTCACAGTGAAGGAAATTCAAATGGCTATTAAGTATATGAAAATATGATCTTACTCAAAATAAAAACACTTTTTTTTAATTTAATTTAATTTTTTTTTAATTTTTAATTTTTAATTTTTTATAAACATATATTTTTATCCCCAGGGGTACAGGTCTGTGAATTGCCAGCTTTACGCACTTCACAGCACTCACTAAAAACACTTTTTAAATATATTTTTATTTATCAGGTTGGTGAAGGATGTGAGGAAGTACATCACTGGTGAGAATTTAAAATTGATATAACTTCTTTGGAGGTAATTTGGTATACTTGTGCTAGATACAGTCTTGCCCCAGTAATTTTATTTCTAGGTATTTTTAAGTGGGGGGAAAAAAAGAAAGAGCAAGATGTGAACATTTTGCAGAGTAAGCTACCTTTTGTGTGTTGGGGGGAAATACAAAGTTTGTTTGTTAGATACACTGTGTGTCTTTAAAAGGATACTTAGGAAGGTGGTTACAGTAGTTGCCCCAGAAAGGGAAACTGGGAAAGGAGGGACACTTCATGCTCATTTGTTCACTCTTTGGTAGTTTGTGCATATATTACCGATGTAAAAAAAAAAAAAAATTGTAATAAAGTCAGCCAGATCTGGGATCTGTGTCCCATCAAATATATCCAAAAAATGTATGGCCCATCAAATGCAAATAACTCAGCAGACACCATCAAATACAAATAACTATTTTATGGTTCATAAGTCATAAAATAATTGTTAAAATTGTCTATATTCCATATTATTCAGAGAAACATAACTTTATATTATACTATTTGCTTCCATCCTTTTAACACCTCCATTAAGTTGTTACAAGTTCATAAGAATGAGGTCTTGATAGTAATCACTTTTGAAAATATCTAATTGCATAATGATTATATATATATTTTTAAAGATTTTATTTATTTATTTGACAGACAGAGAGAGATCACAAGTAGGCAGAAAGGCACGCAGAGAGAGAGGAGGAAGTAGGCTCCCTGCCGGGCAGAGAGCCCGATGTGGGGCTTGATCCCAGGATCCTGGGATCATGACCCAAGCTGAAGGCAGAGGCTCTAACCCACCGAGCCACCCAGGTACCCTATATTTTATTTTAAAACAGAATACATTCTTTAAAAGTAACTAAAAATCAGTAATTATTAAAACATACAAAAGCGAATCATGATCTCTTACCATGTCTCTATATATACTGCTCTAGAACATTATTTTCTAACTTCAGTTCGGATTTTGTTAAGATTAGCGGGGGTGTTCAGCCACCGATCAATCGCACTTTCATACTTCCTTGGTTCTTGCAGCCAGTCCTGATGCCACCTGAGGTTCGCTATAACATTTGAATAGTTCTGCCCTACACTTTTTTTCCACTTGATAAACTGCTCTTTATTGTATTGGTGGACAGCGGCAGAAACCTTAGGGTAGTTAATAATGGAACGAAGCTTCTGATCCAAAGAATATGTAACTTCTGGAAATTTTGTAGCAATATTTGTTAGTTCATCTGGATCTGAGGAAAGATCTGGAAGAAAAAATGGGAATAGCTATCAAAATAGTTACCAGTTACAAAAACACATTTTAGAATGTCATTACTCTGTGACAGATAATGTATTTGAATTTATTTTTATTTTCAGTTCCTGTTAGCATAATAAGATGAAGGACAATATAAATGGTAAAATAATATACCAAAGGTTAAACACTCTTCTAAATGTATGTCCAAATTACCTTCCTACCATCATCCTGCTATCTCATTTTTTTTCTTATCCTTTCCTAGATGGCAGAAATAGATGTCACTAGTAAGCTGGCTTTGCCCTAATTCTTCCTGGTTCTCATGCCTCGTTTTGACACACAGAGAAAAGAAATAGTAATGCTTATATTCTCCCATTTCAACAGCTCCAAACTTTCTAGATGTAAGAATTCTTTACATAGTCAAGTCATAGTCTTGTAAGTTCACTTACTCTTAGTTTTCTATATATTTTAGCATCTTGTGCTTGGATTTTTGAAAGTTCGGTGCATCAACACTGTCCATTTGAGCAAAGAGCCACAGAAATAAGAATGTATCTCATTGCTACCACCAAGAAAATAACAATAAATATTTCAGAACATAAATACCCTTTTTACCTAGGTCAAAGGAAGACAAAATATAACTGTATGTCAATCTAATTGGAAAAATAGCAAATCAAAGATCTTATGACAATTTACTTAAGATAATAAATGAACAAAAACCTCTGTGGGCCTATGTGGTGCATTTGCCAGAAGGGCCCTGAAGACATTTATGACTTTGTTAGATGATTTCAGATGGTACATCTTTGGGAAAGGGAAGTCAGTGAATAAATCCCAGAGAATACAGGAAAGGCAGGCTCACCCCCTGATGCTTTGACAGTCACATCTGCTTTTTGCAGAACATGTCCAGTGAATGAGCAAGACATGCCCATTACACATCAGGATGAAAACTGAAGGACTTCCCTTTTTTTTTTAATTTTTTTTATTTAACAGAGAGAGATTACAAGTAGGCAGAGAGGCAGGCAGAGAGAGGGAGGGGGAAGCAGACTCCCCGCTGAGCAGAGAGCCCGATTCGGGGCTCGATCCCAGGACCCCAAGATCATGACCTGAGCCGAAGGCAGAGGCTTAACCCACTGAGTCACCCAGGCTCCCTGAAGGACTTCCTTTTGAAGCCAAGAATCTCCTGCTCTTAGGGTAAAGGGGAGAGGGGGAGGTCAATCAGTTTAGCCCCTAAAGAATTATTTGGAGTTAACGATTTTGACATTTCTAACTGGAAAGGAAACTTAGGGAGAAATGAATATTAATAATGGCATGTTATATGTGAAAAAGAGGGGCAAGGGATAAGTAAAACCTGAATTTAATAATGTTGCTTTAAAATTAATTCATAGAGGAGCGCCCGGGTGGCTCCATCGGTTAAGCATCTGACTCTTGATTTTGGCTCAGGTCATGATCTCAGGGTCCTGGATCTCACCCCATATGGGGCTCTGTGCTGAGAGGGGGAGTCTGCTTGAGAATTTTCTCTTTCCCGCTCCCTGTGCCCCTCCCTCCTATGCATGCTCTTTCTCCCTCTCTCCAAAATAAATAAATAAATCTTTAAAAAATTAAAATTAATTCATAGAGTAGTGAAGCTAGCAGGCATCTTTGTGGAGAAGGAGCATGGATTTTGAAGTTAGACCTGGGTTAAAATCCCAGCTCTGTCATTAGCTGTGAGATCTTGTACAGGTATTTGAATCCCTCTGACTTCTAGTCTTCTCTATAAAATGAGGATATTGGTATCATCTTAAATAATAAATCAGAATGTCAGGCTTGGGGTGCCTGGGTGGCTCAATGGGTTAAGCCTCTGCCTTCGGCTCAGGTCATGATCTCAGCGTCCTGGGATCGAGCCCCGCATCGGACTCTCTGCTCAGCAAGGAGCTTGCTTCTCCCTCTCTCTCCACCTGCCTCTCTGCCTACTTGTGATCTCTCTCTCTCTGTCAAATAAATAAAATCTTAAAAAAAAAAAAAGAATGTCAGGCTTCACAAGATATAGGGGTTAATATCCAGAACAGCTGAAACCAAGGGATAATGAGAGGGTGTGGACTACTGTTTGGGAAAGATAACCACGAATCTTAGAAGACACCTTGATCAGCGAAAACCACGGTTTCAATCTTGAGACCCTGATCAAAAGTCTTCAGACACTTGCTCTGGTATTCAGAGGATCTGCAAAGAAGCTGCTCTCACATGGGCAACCTTTTATAGATGGTCCTGGCATGAGAAGCGGCAGATATTTATTTAACCATGGATGACTGGGCCTCTTGAGCAACACTATGGAGGACAGCTCATTCTGTATACTACCACACTTAAAAAGACACCAACAGATTTACCAAAGAGTTGAGGCAGTACTGCAGTGCCATCGGAGTAGGTGATATACTTCCATCGGTTAGTCCGCAGCATGTAGGTGGAAGCATTCACATTGCATCCATGGAACTGACTCAGAATCCAGGGCGGACGTAGGTTTTTGGATTTATGTTCATTCTTAAATGTTTCTGATGCTAAAGGCAGCAAAGAGTATCCACTCAGGTTCTGAGGCAGAGGAGCTCCAGCAATATCTATGTAACAGAATAATATTTTTAAATAACTTATTCTTCCACTAGTTGAAATACTCATAAATGACATCGTTAGAAGGTGTGGAGACCAAAGACCATATATGGATTTGGTAAGACTGCCTAGGTCCAAATGCTCACTTCATTAGCCATATGCCCTTTCAACATGATTGTTAACTACTCTGAACCTCAGTTTCCTCATCTGTAAAAGGAGAATAACAATCATACCTCTACCTCATATGCTTATTTTAGGTTTAAATATGATAATTTATGTAAGGTTCTGAGAATAGTACCTGATGGGAAACCCTCAACAGATATTAATCAGTCCTTTATTTCTGAGTGACAAATAATTACAGTTGTTTCTCCCATTTGTTCCACTAGATATTAAGGTAAAAGACCTATATGAGAAAGGGGTTTAGTAGTCATATATATGTTTGCAAACAATGATTAAAAGTAGGTAGGTTAGGGGCACCTGGGTGGCTCAGTGGGTTAAAGCCTCTGCCTTCAGCTCGGGTCATGATCCTAGAGTCCTGGGATCGAGCCCCGCATCGGGCTCTCTGCTCAGCGGGAGCCTGCTTCCCCGTCTCTCTCTGCCTGCCTCTCTGCCTACTTGTGATCTCTGTCTGTCAAATAAATAAATAAATAAATCTTTAAAAAAAAAAAAACTAGGTTATTTTATTGTCAGTGAAAGTTTTTTGCTGATACTTTTCATAAACCTGTAAGGGTGGTAATAATAGTATGCCATTTGTCCCAAAGTTATTTGATGACATACATTTTTACCCTCAAGTAGCATATTGAGGGGCTAGTGTTTTGCAGAACATATATATAATCTTGGATTATACTGATCTAGGGAAAAATAATTTATTTCCCCTTATCAAATATAAACAGATAAACTATAACATGAGAAATGTCTAACTTAAAAAGAGGCATTTTTAAAAATTGCTTTTAAGGTATTTGGAATTCAAATGATGTTTTTCCTATAAAAAAATTACCATTAATTATGACTGGCTACTTGGGATAGTTCCAAATGAGTCTGCAGTTGCTTTTCCACCCCTTTTCTGGTTTCCGCGTTCCATGGTTAAGTATAATTAAACATTTCCAATGAAAAATAGGAAATAACATATCTGACATGCTAGAACTTAAACAAAATTGAATAAGAAAATTAACATGACTAAGTATTTGAGGACTAATAGGCTAATTTCAGGAAAATAAGGAGGTAGAGAAAGACCTTTATAAATCTTCCGAAGGTACATGTTTTACATATAACAATGTAAAAGTCCGTCTCCCATTTCCTTGGAAGGGGCATAGTACAAGTACTAATCTTCTGCCAAACAATCATAACTGCGGACTTTTTGGAGAAAGAAAGAAAGATCGGAGGTAACTGGTTAAAAACAAAGGAGTAAAGACATTAAAGGGGATGTGCGTGAGAGAAAGAGACTGCCCTAAATAAAACTCATTTGAGCTACAAGACAATAGGCCACTACTGTGAGGTGTACCGTCAGGAACGCAGGTAGTGAGGGAGCAGACTGGGTCAGGCTGGTCTGCCTGGCAGCCGTCATGCGGCACCACTAGTGAGGTGTAGGAAGGGAGAGAAGAGGACTTTGAAGATGATTGGGAGGCAGGGACCAACTGGTATATACCCAGGACTGGGAAGTTCCTGTATTCAGCATTTTAATAACCTCTGAAACTTAGCAATGCCTTATTTTAGATCTATTCTTAGCCTAATCTTCCTAAAAGAAAATTGGACATGGTTCTGTGTTTATATGGTAAGTCAGTAGTAAACTGGGATAAGAGTTGCAGTTAGGTATTTTTTTTTTTATTCATTCAACAACCTAGGTGCTGTTCTAGGTGTAAGGAAACAACAGTGGAGAAGGCAGGTAAGCTCTCCTGGAGCTTATATTCTAATGAGGGGAGACAGATGGACAAACATGGCATACAGCACTAAGTGCAATGAAAAAAAAAAAAAAGCAGGGCAAAGGAGACAGAGTGATGGCGAGTATGTGTTCAGGTGCTGTTTCATATAGTGTGGTCAGGGGAAGGCTTCTCTGATGAGGTGACATTTAAACCCTAAGGAAGGGCCAGGGCAAGTCCTTAGATCCCTGGGGAAGGGCTGCCCCACAGAAAGAGCAAATGTACAGACCCTGAGGCGGGGGAGCCTGCTGAGTCCAGTCCCAGACACCAGGGAGCCCTGAATAGGCTGGAGCAGAGTAGGTGAGGGGAACAACGGTAAAAGAGGAGTGAGAGATCATGTTGGAATCTCAGGTGCAAGGAGAGATTTTGAATTTTACTCTTTGTGAAAGGGAAACCAGCAGAGACTTTTGAGTAGAAGCCTGCCACGCCCGTTGCTAACGACCGCCGAGTGAATTGACTGAAAGTGGTCTGAGCAGAAGGTGGGAGCAAGAAGGTACTGCAACAGTCCGGGCAAGAGAGAACGGTGACTTGTTGCCAGTCTAATAGTAGTAGTATCCTATACCTTTGTAAACTGATGGAGAATGAAACCAATGTCAAATATTCACAGTATTTAATAACTAACTACTTTACATATTTATTAACTTTTATGTGCTTTAGGAAACAGGGTATTCACTTCTCATCTATTTATCAATGATTTCCTTAAAAGCACTTTAGCTTAAACTGCATTTCAAAAAGCTCTTTGATCTTTGTTTAAAACCATTTTCATGTGTTTTTTCTTCTGGCAGATCTGTCATTTTAATACTGTTTTAAGTAAGTTTGATCTTTCTTGGTAGTATAAGCAAAGACAAAAAGTTAACTGCAGGATTCTCAACAAAGTGCCTTGAATTTAAAACAGTCAACAAATGGGGAAAAATGCAGACCTGGATATATAGGATGGTTTCCTGAAGAGAGATAAGTTTATATTTCTTCCTGAGCATAGGAGAAGTTAAAGATTAGACTGGTATGGCAATGATGCAAACTATATACATTTTTTAGGGCATACCAAAGAATAAAAACTAACAATGATAGCCTAACATTTAATTGTTTGCCATGTTCCAGTCATTGTTTTAAGCTTTACAATAGCTGCTATTATTTACATGTTATTGATAAGAAAATTGAAGACCAGAGATGTTAAGTAACTTGCCCAAGGCCAAAACTGAAGGAGGGATTTGAATTAGGCAGTCTGATGCCAGGTCTTCTGGATTCTTTAGTACTACAACACAAGTCTTGCTTTACTGTAGTTACTCAACTTCACGATGTTTTTTAGATAATAAAAATAAAATAGTCTGTGTAGAATGCTTCTCCCAACCCTCCACTAGATCTTGTAGCAGGTAGTGTTTTGCAATCTGAATCCTTTACAATAAGCATCCTTTTACACACAAGTGTATTTTTATATAATTACATTTTCATAATTCAAAAATATGGATTTATCTTTTATGTGAGAGGAAGGCAGGTGTTTTACAAAAAAGATCAATTATTAAAAGAAAAAACACATTAAAATATGTTTAGAAGAGAAAATAAAAACTATTTTAATTTTAAAGTGAGACTCCCTTTATTTCTAACTGAGCCAAAAGATGCTGCTAATAGGTTATTAGAGAAGAAAAGATACAGGGGGGTAATTTTTAAAGAATAATCTCTGAAGTGCTATCAACTTTAATAGTATAAAGAATTCCTGTTCATAAAAATGGCACTCTTCTGCCAGTATTAGAAAATGATAATGTGATGGTATACCACAAAGGACTATTAAGATAAACAGGTTAAGAATACACTTTCTACTTTATCATAAAATACCATTTTATAGGAAAGAAAAAGAACTCTTAAAATACCTTTTGTATTTTTCCCCAAGTTTTTTATTAATTTTATTATGCTGTGCAATATTAGTTTCAGGTGTAGTTAAAATGCCTTTTAAAAACTATTTGTAAATTCAGACTTTTTAATAAAAGCATTGTAGCCTCTTAAAATTTGAAAGGCTCTTCATAGTAAGGTAGGTTTAATAGAACAGGAATCCCAATTGGTTTTTCCTATTTAATATTCTTCTCTCTGAGGTGTTTTTAATCACCATCTTTTATATGCTATTTATGAGATCCTATGACGTAGGGAAGAGGAGGTCTGGTTTGAGGCTTTGATCTAAGAAATTTAATCCCATACTCTGGGTGTAACTTAAATTCATATAAAATAATACAGCTATGGCTAAGCTAATAAAGAAAGGGCCTTTAGAATCCTAAGAATACATTATGTTTTATATCTGTTGTAAACTCCTAATTGGCTAGAAGAATCGCAAAATAAAAAGTCCATTGTAGATGTGTTATCACAATCTATATGCGTTATTTATTAAGCAGAGTTAAAATAGAACATACTGTCCTATAGGTCTGATTTTTGAGTTAATCTTCACTGAAGGAGCTTTTAACTCTCAGTACTGAGCAATTTCATTTTCTTTTAACTTTTTTTTTTTAAGATTTTATTTATTTATTTGACAGACAGAGATCACAAGTAGTCAGAGAGGCAGGCAGAGAGAGAGGAGGAAGGAGGCTCCCTGCTGAGCAGAGAGCCCGATGTGATGCTGCGGGGCTCTAGCCGAAGGCAGAGGTTTAACCACTGAGCCACCCAGGCGCCCCAAACAATTTCATTTTAAAAGATAGATGGAAACATCAGATTAAACACAGACTATCAAAACAGCTTTGCCCTGTTGGCTGGTGAGTGTTCAACAAGGCTACAGACTCCGTTTATGGCTATTGATCCTGGTGCAATTATTAATAGTCTCAAAACTGTGATTTGGACAATATATTAGATACACCCTATCTGAATAAATAAAACAAAAAAAGCCTGTTTATACAGTTTAAAGCCATCATTTCCTTTTCAGTAATTCATGGGGACCATTTTCACGTATCATTTCACCATTTAAAATAAAATTGACTATTTTTTACTCAATCTGTTTCTACTCGGTATTCATAGTGTTTCTAATTCTTTAGGTTAATATGATATTACAATAAATATCCATGGAGATAAATCTTTGTACATAGCTATAGGTTATTTTCTAAAATTGGAATTTCTAGGTCAAAAAGTATGTGTATTTCTGAGTAATTTGGAACAAACTGCCACATTGCCTCCAGAAAATCTGTGCCAGTTTATACTCCCAGAAGCAGAATAAGGAAAGGCCTAATTCCAATATAAGATTTTCTAATTCTTTTTAATCTTTGAAAACTTCATACATGCAAGAAAATTGGTATTTTCTTGTTTTAATATTTTTCTGATTACCGAGTTTGAACCTTTAAAATATCTTGGCCATTTGAGTATCTTCTCTTGTGAATTGTTTGTTTCTTTCAGTCACTTTTCTCTTTTTCCTATAGATTTGTAAGAGCTCTATTAATATTAACGCTTTATCATTTGCAAAAAGGTTAATTTTAGATAAATGATAATATTACCATGCTGTTTCCTGGCTCCAACATAAGATTCTTGCTGTACCCCCTTTTTTCTTTTTCCTATAGATTTGTAAGAGCTCTATTAATATTAATACTTTATCATTTGCAAAAAGGTTAATTTTAGATAAATGATAATATTTCCATGCTGTTTCCTGGCTCCAACATAAGATTCTTGCTGTACCCCCTCATCATTCTCTTTCTACCTTATCTCTGGTTAACATCTGGTCAGTAGGATGTTTCAGTGCTTTATATAAAAAGACCCATGCACGGATATTCTCCTTCCTGCCCCAAACACATAAATGTAACTTTTCCCTTTTGGTGATAAAAATATTTGTAATGAAACATATTACAAGCTGTGCTAAGCCTGAAGAGGCTAATTTCCAGTTTAGAATTAGAGAGACACTGATTTTTGGCTTAATTTCCTTTACTCTAGTTGGGCAGATCTAATCAACACATGATGTAAATGCTGTTAATATATTCTGTAGGGAAATGTGACTCAGAAGTCTATAACGAAGAATCAGTGAAAGATAAAAATAAGTAAAAATCTACAGAGAACTGTGAGTTTTAGAAAACTGTAATAATTAACCAATTGCAGGAAAAAAAGAAATTGGAGAGCACCTACATAATTTCCAGAAGAGTAGGGAAGGAATGGGAGGAGTTTCTGGGAATGTTTGGTTTTGGCTAATGAAATGCTTATTGTCATGCAACAGAAATCCAGGGATAGGCAGGTAGTCTCCTAGGTGGATAATAAATTCCCTCAACCTAAGCAGTTTTATTTAGTGTTTTCTTATATAATCTGTTAGCTAAATACATTGGGAAATCTTGCAGATGCCTTTTAACTCTTATGATGTATAAAATGGCAAGTAGTGTTAATGGTGGATCAAAAATGTAGAGAATTTGCATTGTAGGCAAATATAAAACAATATTTAAAGAAAAATCACTGAAATATGCATAATAATCGCTTTACATATCAGGTGATAGGCTGACAAAGCATAGATAGAGTAGGACTCACTGCAGACATCTCCCTGTACATAACGGTCAGTTGAGCTGCTAGAGTCGGAAAGACAGGCAAAATGTCAAATACCACTAGCAAATATAGCAAGGGGATACTGAGAAAGAATCAGCTCAACCTTTCGTGATTGGTTTGCAGTTCTGGTCACTGTCCTTCTAGAAAACAGAACAAGGCTAAAGAGTTCAGCAAATTTGGAAATGGGGTGGGGGGGATTTCTACCTGAGGAAAAACTAGGGGAGGAAACTACAAAGAGATGCCACCATCAAGAAGCACCTTTTCCTAATGGCACCTAGGTGGCTCAGTTGGTTAAGTATCCACCTTCTGTTCAGGTCATGATCCCATGGTCCTGGGATTAAGCCCCGCTCAGCAGGGACCCTACTTCTCCCTCTCCTGTTCCCCCTGCTTGTTCTCTCTCTCTCTCTCTCTCTCTCTCTGTGTGTGTGTGTGTGTGTGTGTATGTCAAATAAATACATAAAATCTAAAAAAAAAGCACCTTTCCTAAAACTATAAAGTTTATAATAAGAGAGACACAAACATACATAATCATACATACACTTCTTATCAAAACAGAAATGAAGAAGTAGTCAGGATTGCCTGAAAAGTGAGGGAGCCAGAAAGTGGCAGAGATACAGCTAAGTGTGATAATTGCTTTGGGATATAGGGGAACCAGCAAATGACAACTAAGAAACTGAAGAGATTAAAAATACCATCAGGCAAAAGAACAAAGAAGAATTGTGTTCAAATATACAAGAAGTGATATAAAATAAAAGAGAAAGTGAAAAGGCATTGAAAAAAATTAACCCTGAAGAATTTTAAGACCCTGGAATAGTCTTCAGTTAAATGAAGGGAAGGACTTTGTAGCAGGAGGAAGGAGATAAAAAAGGAATTTCTTAACGTCTTTGGTTTTCAGATACATGTTTCTTTCACATTTCGATATATACATATGAAACATATATATCTTATGTCATGTTTTCTTTCACTAAAATCTATTTATAAATAGATGGTACTTTTTGTAATTGATGGTGCCTTAAAACAGAAGAATTTCAGTATTTAAATGTTACTGAATTTAAAGTAGTCTGCTAAATTAGATAGAGGCTAACAATGCTGTATAATTTCCTCTGAATTTACTGATGGTGTTGTTCTATTACCTTCAACAAAACTGTTAACTACCCCTATCCATATGTTGCTGTTCTAGACGTATGGTTGTGTTTATAGACATTAAGAAGCTAGTGAAGTTCTTAGCACAGAATAATCTAAAGATTCTGAGGAGAAACGGGTTCATACGTTAGATTAAGAGGCTTTTCT
The DNA here is from genome assembly GCF_010015895.1 of Lontra canadensis. Classification (NCBI taxonomy): domain Eukaryota; kingdom Metazoa; phylum Chordata; class Mammalia; order Carnivora; family Mustelidae; genus Lontra; species Lontra canadensis. The sequence goes on from NW_022630998.1 coordinate 19,451,576, forward strand.
AACACTGTACAAGATTAGTAGTTTCCAAGTGGATAAAATAATCCAGAAGGGAACTACTTACACTTCTGAGAGGTGGTGGCAGAGAATCACATGTTGCGCAAATCCTATCTGTGAGGTTATGAACCTGAATATCTTCTGTCGCTTACGTTATAGCCATGCCATGACTGTGAATGTTTTGAAGGAAAAAACGACTGTATGCTACAGGAACCTGAGGAGTTATCATCCTCATTTTTTCAGATGTGGATCTGACTCACAGTTAGAATTGCTCAAGGTTATGAACAGGTCAGCCAAGTCCCTCCCTACTTCGCTTATTCCTTTTCCAACATTACTACAAATAAATACTTACAGGATTGTTTTACTTACCAAGCATAGTCGGGTAAATATCCACAAGAGAAACCACACTGGGTACTTGTAGGTTGGCCTTAATTCCTGGTCCCATCATCAAGAGTGGAACGTGGGCACTCGCTTCATACATACTCATTTTATAAAACTGACGATGCTCCATGGCCAGCTCTCCGTGGTCTGAGGTGTATATGACAATAGTTTTCTGAAGAAGATCTAGCTGGCGGAGAGCTAAAATAATTTCTCCTACAACACGAATCAAGATAAGCCTTAATTAGCTTTTAGTTTGTGTTCTATCACAGTGAGCTCATAACAACTCGACCTCGAAAGAGGGTGATTGTTAACATCTGAATGTCAGCTGGTGTTCTTTTTTTTTTTTTTTAAATATTATTTATTTATTTATTTGACAGACAGAGATCACAAGTAGGCAGAGAGGCAGGCAGAGAGAGAGAGAGGAGGAAACAGGCTCCCTGCTGTGCAGAGAGCCCAATTCGGGGCTCGATCCCAGGACCCTGGGATCATGACCTGAGCCAAAGGCAGAGGCTTTAACCCACTGAGCCACCCAGGCGCCCTCAGCCAGTGTTCTTAAGTAAGTTAAGCCACACTTCATGTGCCTGCTCTTCCCCTGACAGACAAGACAGAGGAAGGAGAAAATACAGTACTGATATTTGGAGATGACGCTGGCTTGGTTTCTATGTTCCTATCAGAGATTGGGGAAAATGTTTTTCCCCTTCGTGACTTAAATGAAAAAAGAAAGACAACTCTAGATGTCAGCGCTGTGGTGTGTCCCAATGAAAGGACTGGTATTACCACCAAGCCACAATTTATGCCCCATGGGAGGTCAGAATCCTCCTCCCTGCTACCCTTTCTCCCACACCCCCAATAGGCAGGTCAGGCTTAGCATATTCTTGGGTAGGGAATAACTGGACAATAAAATTCCTCTGACCAGTCCCTGTCTCTTTAGTGTCCTCCTCGTTGTAATTAAGAGAATCACAGGAAGGCACAGTCCAGAGAGAAGAATCATCCCTATTTTGCCAGTTCCCCAATCATGGCCTACAGGGGTCTGTATTATGAATATAAAACCCACAGGTGATTCTGAGGTCCCATCAAACTGAGACCCACTTTCTATGGAGTTATTTACAAAGCACAGACCATCAGGATCTTTCAACTGGACAAATATAATGGCTTCCAAATTGGTCTTGCCCCTATACCTCTTTCTTCTCTAACTCTTGTACCACTGGGGTGGCTGTCTTTTTAAAATATTTGATCATGTCATACCCCAGCTTAAAACTTTTTAAAAACTTCCCATTGTCTAATTCTTCAGCAAGCTCAGCACCCTCAACTACCCTCTAGACCTATACTTCTTAGAGTCCTAAACAACTTAGAATTCCTAAACTAGTCATAATTAGGTTAGATTTTCTTGCCTCTGTACGTTGTCTGCTTTCTTCTGTGTGGAATGCCTTTTCTCCCACCTTCTACTTGGCAGATTCCCATTCTTCCTCTAGGACCTAGCTCAAGCATTATCTCCCTGGTGAAACACTGCCTGCTCCTCCAGGTAGACTGAATCGCTGTCCTCCAAGGCCTCTACAGCCGTAGTTGCAACTCACGTTACAAGGGCTGGTGTTTGTCCTCATCTTGTACATGTTTGCTGAGTTCTTACTATGTGCCAGGCACCATGGATCCAAAGCGAAGCACCTGGGACATGATCTTGGTTAAGACTGAAATCCTTTGGGGCACCTGGGTGCTCAGTGGGTTAAGCCTCTGCCTTCGGCTCAGGTCATGATTCCAGCCAGGTCAGGATCAAGCCCCGCAGCGGGCTCTCTGCTCAGCAGGGAGCCTGCTCCACCTCCACCCCTTGCCTGCCTCTCTGCCTACTTGTGATCTCTCACTGTCAAATAAATAAATAAAATCCTTAAAAAAAAAAAAAAAAGACTGAAATCCCTGCTCTCATGAGGCTCCCCTTGCTCAAGGGAAGCAGACAGTAAACAAGCAAATAGACAAAATAATTGACAATTATGATGTAAATAATCAAGATGACAAGGCAGAGAATAGGTAGGATGGTATACTAACTTGCGGTGGCTGGGAAGACATCCCTGAGGAGATACATGAACTGAGAGCTAAAGACTGAGAATAACCAGCCATGTAAACAGCAAAGGGAAGAGCATCCCAGGCCCAGGGAAAAGCACATATAAAGACCCTGAGGTGGAGAAAGAGCTTAGTGTTTTTAATTAAAGTGTGATTTCTTAATAATATTCAATTAGTACCTCCAATGCCCCAGATAGTGCCTGATAGCTAGCTAGTGGGCACTAAATATTTGTAGAACAAATACAGTGAACAGTGAGAAATACTATTTGGAGGTGAGAGTAGTGTGGATATAACAAGGTATGACCTATTTCATAAACTCGGTAGTTGAAGTGAGCTGCTGCATTTTTTTTTTTTAATCTAAGAGACTTCAAGAGCTATTCCCATACTTCCTGCAGCAACATTATATATATAATATTATACCTTAGTAGACACGGGTGAATGGATGACTGCAAACTTTCCTAAGTGATTTCCAGGGTGCAATGGGTGAATACTGACTAACAGAAAATTTGAAAAACAATTCAACATTTGTGTGGATTCAGGATTAAAGAAATTTGCTTTAAATATCAAATGCATTTAAGATTGAGTATTTAGAAAATCCTTAGGACTTTTAATTCATATTATACTTGATATATTATAAATAATACACCCATTTTTTTTTGCTTTCTGCTTTATACTTTTCTATTTTTGCCCAATAATGCTTTTTAAGAATCAGCCACCCGTTCACTCTCAAAATTCCCTTTGTACAGAAGTGTGCTTCCCACACTTCACTAACATGGTTTGCTCCACTCCAAAGTATAGCAAACTATGAAAATAACTTGTTAGAAAAATTGATTTTTTTTTTTTTTAAACCAAGGGTTCTTCAATCTAAAGTGGAAAATGCCATTAACTCTATAAGTGAGTAGGCAAAACGCTTTCTTGACACTCATCTTATGGAAGCAGGTAGGGTTTTGAGCTGAACTAGGGAAGGAAACTGGTATGATACTGGACCAGAAATACATATAAAAAAACTGATGTCAGTTTTAGTTAAACTCTAAAGGGCCTGGGAAGAATGTTTTTGTTTTCTAATTATTACAAGTCTGGGAGAATTCACAAGATTCTGTAACTAAATTCATCTCTCTCAGAATCTAAGCTGCCTTACAATTACATGTGTACCTGTGTCACATATGTACTGATTCCTGTTTAAAGCAGGAAAAAAGTCTTGTGCCAAGCAGATAATAAATAGCCTTCTATGGTCCTGTCTTTTTGTACGAACAAACCTGCACATTTATTAATTTATGAATAATTAAGATGGAAAAGACTTCTTATTCCATGATTAATAATACAAATTATCCAATTTTTATATGGGTCAAGATTTTTATAATTCTAAGCCTTTAGCACCCAGCAACTGTTGTAAAACATTGTCTGAGGAAGTTCATACAAGTCAACAACCAGCATGATCACAGTTTGTTGGAAAAATATTATACTTTTTCTTCATTTAATTGCTTATTAAATATACCACCTACCAAGCATGGCATCTGTCTCAGCACACATAGCATAATAAAAGGCCCTAATGTTTTTAATTTCTTTTTCTGTAAACTTTCCAGTGCAGTTTTTTGTATAAGAAGAGTAATAATCTATAGGGTGCATTTCTGACAGAGGTGGCCACTTTGGGATTTTGATGGCATCATAAGAAACCTAAAAAGGAGAGAAAAACAAGGTAGTTAATATTCTCTCTTCCAACAAGTATGTATGGTGAACAAGACAGTACTTAATTACTTAGGATTGTAGAGGTATGTAAAGAAAATAGTAAATCAAATACACAATTAGAACAATATTCCTAGGGACAACAAAAGATATGATTAATATCCATATATAGAGTCATGAAAATTGTTTTTATAATTACACATGACAAAGAAAAATACGAGCTATCTTAGACAGTATTCTAGTCCAGAAAAAGTATCCAAGCTTTTAATTGGTGTGACCAATTCAAAATTCCAGAATCAACAACCTCAGAATCTAGACTGTGTTTCCCAATAGTTGGCTAGTAAAACTTCCAGTATCTAGTGAGACAGCCAAATGTTTGCTAAGAAAAAGTACAACTTTTTAATACATATGAATGCTTATAGCTTTGGTGAAAACAAGACTAAACGTAAGTCATATACTTCTTTCAGTCATGTAACTTAAAAAATTCAGATGTCTACTTACTTCTTACTTATAAGTTATTTGATTCAGTTCATTAGGCTAGTACTCATTTTTCAAGATGGAGCCAGTTACAACTTTTTCAGAAGACATGAAGTATCTACAATTTTGATATTGTTTCCTTTGAAACAGGGTTCACTAAACAGCATTTCTGATTAGAGTTTTTAAAGCAACTTAAATTCAATTTAAGTTGATGCCTTTCAAACAAAACACAGGTGGTTCTTGTTTGCATGGCTCAGATGGGCATGGATTTCATTTGCCAAGGTTGAGTTAAATAATACCAGTCCCCCAACAACACAAATTTTAATTACCAAAGCATATTAACTGTGAGTTACTGCATAAAGTACAAACTTTCACAAATACTGCTAGCTCTTTAATCTACAAATCCCTGTATATTACAGGTGTGTGTCTCAATCTGTGACTAATCATGTTATTTTTTTCAAAGCCTACCAGTGATTGGTCCCTGTAAATCGGTTTTTCAGTATGGATACGTATAGCCAAGCGTGTAGTTGGGCTGCCTCCTTGTCTCCCAGTAAGAACTCCATGTGGCATTTTACAAAAATGGATAATCAAAAGAGGGGATTTATAAAGATGAATGTACAGTAAAGAAATAAAAAAGTGGTAACACTGTACGTGAAATCTGAATCAAACATTAACTAGAGTCATAGAAAAAAAAGCCAACCTGGGCATGTTGACACTGCCACCATTTTTTAAAAAAGATTTTATTTATTGGACAGACAGATCATAAGTCGACAGAGAGGCAGGCAGAGAGAGAGAGGGAAGCAGGCTCCCTGCTTAGCAGAGAGGCTGATGCAGGGCTCTATCCCAGGACCCTAGGACGAAGGCAGAGGCTTTAACCCACTGAGCCACCCAGGTGTCCCTACACTGCCACCATTTGATACATTCTAGCTATGCAGCCAGAGGAACTTAATGTAGATAAACTCATTGATAAAAATAGGAAGTTCATTGCAACACAGAAGGATGAACATAATCTAGAGAAAGTGACACTGGCAAAAATCCATAGGTTAAAAGAATTCTCAGAAATACATTATGACATTGGGAGTTCAAAGGGTAAAATGTTGGAAGGCGATCCACATTTAGAAAGGGATAGGATGGTCTGCCAAGACTTAGAGAAGATGCTTGCTCCATTATCTTGTTATACAGTGAGAAGACAAGCACTGCCCAAATTCTTGATTTTTTTTTCAAAAACCCAAAACACTTTAATCCTCAATATTTCTAGTGTTTCCAGTTACAGTGCATTCAACATTAGTTTTCCTGGTTTTTCATTTCCCTGCACATTTATAACCCAAAATAAAAGGTTTAACATTTTGACAAATGTTTTTAAGAGTCCTAGAAAAATGGTCATTGTCTCAATTGATTGTTGAGATCTCTTTGTACAGTTTCAACTTGCATGGTCACTTTTACTAACCTGCACTCTGCCAAGTGAAGACTGCCGGCACTCTTAAAGAGAATGCCTTTTAGTTTCTTTTCTTTTTTTAAAAGATTTTATTTATTTGAGAGCTAACAAGCTGGGGGCACAGGAAAGAGGGAGAGAGAGAGAGAGAAAATTCTGAGCAGACTCTGCAGTGAGCAAAGAGCCTGACCCGGGGCTCAATCCCAGGACCTTGGAAACATAACCTGAGCCATCCAGGTGCCCCAGTTTCTTTTTTTATAGACACATTATATACAAATGAGTTCAACTCAGAAGTAGATTACTAGGGCTTTTTTTTTTCTCTTTTTGGGATCCTATCTTTACTGCTTCTTTTATTGTTTTGTTATGTTAGTCACCGTACAGTACATCATTAGTTTTTGATGTGGTGTTCCATGATTCATTGTTTGCTCCATGCAATCTGTGCCCTCCTTAATACCCATCAGATTACTGATTTTTAATACTTATTTTATCTCTGTAAAATTGCCCCTTTGTTTTTTGTCAACTAGTTATTGGACATATTTGATTTACTAAGCTACAGAATTTTCAAATTTGTCTTTAAAAGTGATCAAAGAAGCAGTGGCCAAGTACCAATAACATACAGTTTATGTTAACTTGTACTTTTGAGCACACTATAGTGTACTTACCTTTTTAAGCCAATAAAGAGATGTGTGAAATGTTGAAGATCCAAAATTTTCTCCTGAAGATGGGGAAGGATATGGATGTGGTAAATTTAATCCCAAGTAGAGAACAAATGGTTGAGTGTAATTACTTGCTTCCTTTCTTAACCAATTCACTGCTCTGTCTGTATTCTTCCAGTCCCCTTCCATTACTCTTACTTTAGTCTTTTTAGGGATAAGATTAACCACAGGTCTGCCTTCTTGTCTGAGTAAGAAAGCAACATCTCTTGTCCATGCTTCAACACGGTTGCTGAGGAGGCAAAAAGACAGGTGTATTATAAGGTACTAAAAAAGATAAGAAAAAACTGACTAAGCATAGATATAAGAAAGCAATATGGAAAACAGTTTTTAGACTCAGTCATGTAAATATTCAGGTTCACTACACTAGATCTCATTAAGAGAATTACTGAAACTTGCAAACACAAAATCCAGGGAAAAAAATGATGAGAACCAAATATTCACTTATGTGTTCTTTAAAACTAAGATTATTTAGAAGGGTTACTTTTTCTTGTAACAACACATTTAATAATATAAAAAATAGTTCAAGTTCCTGGTATTTCTCCTAAATATTCTGCCAACTTGTCTTATTTTCTGTCAGAAGGAAGAGAGGTTTTTATTTTTATTCCAGTATAGTTAATATAAAATGTTACATTTGTTTCAGGTGTACAATAGAATGATTCAATAATTCCATATATTACTCAGTGCTCATCAAGATAAGTGTACTCTTGTCTCACTCAACCCCCCAACCCCTCCTCTGACAACCATCAGTTTATTCTCTACAGTTAAGATTCTGTTTTTTGGTTTGTCCCTTTATCCCCCCTCTTTATTTGTTTCTTAAATTCTACATATGAGTGAAATCATATGCCTTTGTCTTTCTCTGACTGACTTATTTCACTTAGCGTAATACCCTCTAATTACATCCATGTGGTTGCAAATGGTAAGATCTTATTTTTTTAGGACTGAGTAGTATTCCACTGTGTGTGTGTGTGTGTGTGTGTGTGTGTGTGTGTGTGTGTGAGAGAGAGAGAGAGAGACAGACAGACAGACACACACATCTGCTTTATCCATTCATCTATCGATGGACACAGGTTGCTTCCATAATTTCGCTATTACATATATTGCTATAATAAACAAATGGGTGCATGTATCCCTTTGAATTAGTGTTTTTGTGTTTTTTTGCATAAATCCCCAGTAGTTTGATTACTGGACTGTAGAGTAGTTCTATTTTTAACTTTTAGAGGAACCTCCATACTGTCTTCCACAGTGGCTGCACCAGCTTGCATTCCTATCAACAGTGCACGAGGGCACCTGTTTCTCCACATCTTCACCAATGCTTGTTTCTTTTGATTTTAGCCATTCTGGCAGGTTTGAGGTGATAGCTCATTGTGGTTTTGGTTTGCATTTTCCTGATAATGAGTGATACTGCGCATCTTTTCATGTATCTGTTGGCATTGGGATGTCTTCTTTGGAGAAATACGTGTCCGTGTCTTCCGCCCATTCTTAATTGGATTATTTGGGTTTTGGTCTTATAGATTTTGTACACTAACCTTTTATTGGATATGTCATTTGCAAATGTCTTCTCCCATTCAGTAGGTTAGTTTTGTTGGTTGTTACCTTTGCTGTGCAGAAGCTTTTTACTTTCATGCAGTCCCAATAGCTTATTTTTGCTCTTGTTTCTCTGGTCTCAGATGTATCTAGAAAGACGTTCTTATGATCAATGTCAGAGATATGACTGCCTCAGCTCTCTTCTAGGATTTTTATGGTCTCAGTCTCACATTTAGGTCTTTAATCCATTTGGGATTTATTTTTGATTTTTGTGTATGGTGTATGAAAGTGATCCAGGTTCATTCTTTTGTAGGTAGCTGTCCAGTTCCCCAACACCATTAGTTGAAGACATTGTCTTTTTCCCATTTCATATTCTTGCCTCCTCTATTGAAGGTTAATTGACCGTATAATTGTGGGTTTATTTCTGGGCTCTCTGTTCTGTTGATCTATGTGTCTGTTTTTATGCCAGTATCTTGTTGTTTTGATGATTATAGTTTTATATATAGTTTTGTAATATAGTTTTATGATTATCATAGTTTTTTATACTATTGTATGGTTTTTGTTATAACTTGAAATCTGGAATCCAGTTTTGTATTTCTTTTTCAAGATTGCTTTGGCTATTCAGGGCCTTTTATGGTTCCATTCAAATTTTTGGTATTATGAAAAATGCTGTTAGTATTTTGATAGGGATTTCATTAAATCTGTAGATTTCTTTGAGTACTATAGATGTTTTATAATGTATGTTCTTCTAATCCACGAACATCGAATGTCCTTCCATTTCTTTGTGTCGTCTTTGATTTCTTTCATCAGTGCTTTATAGTTTTCAGAGTACAGGTCTTTCACCTCTTTGATTAGGTTTATTCCTAAGTATTTTATTATTTTTGGTGCAATTGTAAATGGGATTGTTTTCTTCATTTCTCTTCTGTTTCATCATTAATGTACAGAAATGCAATGGGTTTTGTATCCTGTAACTTTACTGAATTAATTTATCAGTGCTAGTAGCTTTTTAGTGGAGTCTTTAGGATTTTCTATATATAGTATCATGTCATCTGCAGAGTGAAAGTTTTACTTCTTCCTTACCAATTTGGATGCCTTTTATTCCTTTTTCTTATCCGATTGTTGTGGCTAGAACGTCCAGTACTACATTTTAAATAACAGTGGTGAGAGTGGACATTCCTGCCTGTTATTTGACCGTAGAGGAAAAGCTCTCAATTTTTCACCAATGAGTATGATGTTCACTGTGGGTTTTTCACATAAGGCATTTATTATGTTGAGGTACATTGAGGGTTTTTTTTTTTTCCCATTATGAATGGACGTTGAACTTTTGTCAAATGCTTTTTTCTGCATCTATTGAAATGATATGATTTTATCCTTTCTCTTATTGATGTACTGTATCACATTGATTGATCTGTTTATACTGAAACACCCTTGCATCCCAGGAATAAATCTCATTTGATCACGGTGAATGATTTTTCTTAATGTATTGTTGGATTTGGTTTGCTAATATTTTCTTGAGGATTTTTGCATCTATGTTCATCAAAGATATTGGCCTGTAGTTCTTTTTTTGTTGTTGTATCTTTATGTGGTTTTGGTATCAGAAAAATGCTGGCCTCATAGAATGAACTTGGAAATTTTCCTTCCTCTTCTATTTTTTTAAAAAAGTTTGAGAATAGATACTGACTCTTCTTTAAATATTTGGTAGAATTCACCTATGAAGCTGTCAGGTCCTGGACTCATGTTTTTTGGTTATTAATTCAACTTCATTGTTGGCAATTGGTCTGTTCAAATTTTCAATTTCTTCCTGTTTCAGTTTTGGTAGGTTATATGTTTCTAATTTACCCATTTCTTCTAGATTGTCCAGTTTGTTGGCATATAAATTTTCATAATATTGTATTACAATTCTTTGCATTTCTGTGGTGTTGGTTATTTCTCATCTTTTTTTTTTTCTTATTTTGTTTTGAGTCCTCTCTCTCTCTCTCTCGATGAGTTTAGCAATTTTATTGATATTTCCAAAGAACCAGCTCCTGGTATCATTAATCTGTTGCTTTTTTAAGTTTCTATATCATTTATTTCTGTTCTAATATTTATTAGTTTCTTCCTTCTGCTGGTTTTGGGTTTTGTTTGTTCTTGTTTCCCTAGCTCTTTTCGGTGTAAGGTCTAGTTGTTTATTTGAGATTTTTCTTGCTTCTTGAGATAGGCCTGTATTGCTAAACTTCTCAGAACTGCTTTTCCTGCATCACAAAGATTTTGGACTGTTGTGTTTTTCATTCTCATTTGTCTCCATGTATTTTAATTTTTTTTTATTTATTTGACAGACAGATCACAAGTAGGCAGAGAGGCAGGCAGAGAGAGAGAGGAGGAAGCAGGCTCCCCACTGAGCAGAGAGCCCGATGCGGGTCTCAATCCCAGGACCCTGGGATCATGACCTGAGCCGAAGGCAGAGGCTTTAACCCACCGAGCCACCCAGGTGCCCCTGTCTCCATGTATTTTTTGATGTCTTCTTTAATTTCTTGGTTGACCCATTCATTGTTTAGTAGCATGTTATTTAACCTCCATAAATTTGTGCTCTTTCCAGATTTTTTCTTGTGGTTGATTTCTAATTTCACTGCATTATGGTCAGAAAAGATGCATGGTATAACTTCTATCTTTTTGAAACTGTCCAGATTTATTTTTTGATCTAATATGTGATATCTTCTGGTGGATGTTCCTTGTACACTTGAAAAGAATGTGTATTCTGATGTTTTAGGATGGGATGTTCTGAATATATGTATTAAATCCATATGAATATATGTATTAAATCCATCCATCTGGCCCAGGGTCATCCAAAGCCACTATTTCCTTGTTGATTACCCATTTAGATGATCAGTCCAATGATATAATTGGAGTGTTGAAGTCTATTATTACTGTATTGCTATTAATTAGTTCCTTTATATTTGCTATTAACTATTTTATATGTGAGTGCTCCCATGTTAGGTGCATAAATATTTACAGTTATTATATCTTCTTGTTGGATTGTTCTCTTAATGATTATATAATATCCTTCTGTGTCTCTTGTTACAGTCTTTGTTTTAAAGTCAATTTTGTCCGATATAAATACTGCTACCATTTGCATGACAAATGTTTCTCCATCCCCTCACTTTCAAACTGCATGTCTTTTTTTTTTTTTTTTAAGATTTATTTATTTGGAGAGAAAGAGTAAGTGAGAGAACACAAGCAGGGGAAGCGACAGAGAGAGGGGAAGTAGGCTCACTGCTGAGCAGGGAGCCCAATGTGGGGCTCCATCCCAGGGCCCTTGGATCATGACCTGAGCTGAAGGCAGACGCTTAACTGTCTGAGCCACCCATCCTTGCATGTGTCTTTAGGTCTGAAGTGTGTCTCTTGTAAGCAGCATTTGGGTGGCTCTTGTTATTTTATCCACTCCATCACCCACTGGATTTTGATTGGAGCACTTAGTTCATTTGCATTCAAAGTAATTATATATTCAAATATAATTAGGCATGTATTTATTGCCACTTAGTTATTTGATTTTTGTGTTTGTGGATCTTCTCTGTTCCTTTCTTCCCTTGCTCTCTTCTCTCACCATAAGCTGGCTTTCTTTAGTGATTTACTTTGATTCCTTTCTCTTTATTTTTTTTTGCATATCTATTCCTGGGTTTTGGTTTGTGGTTACTATTAAGTTAGTATATAACATCTGCTTATAGCAGTCTATCTTAAGTTGATGGTCATTTAAATTTTGTTTTGTTTCTTTTTTGGGGGGGTGGATAATAGGTAGGAGCAGAGGGAGAAGGAGAGAGAGAATCATAAGTAGGCTCCACACCCAGCCCAGTGCAGGGCTCAAGCTCACAACCCTGAGATCATGACCTGAGCTGAAATTGAGTTGGACACTTAACCAACTGAGCCACACAGGTGCCCCAGTGGTCACTCAAGTTTGAACCCATTCTTTACTCATCTCCTTTCCATGTTTTAAGTCTACAGGTATCATACTTACATCCATTTGTGAGTCCCTGACTTGAGTTTTACTGATATACTTATTTTTTACTACTTTGGTGTTTCCTACTTACTCATGGTCTCTCTTTTCCATTCAGAGTCCCCTTTAATGTTTCCTGTAGGGCTGGGTTACTGGACATGAGCTACTTTAGTTTTTGTTTGTCTGGGAAACTCTTTATCTCTCCTTCTATTCTGAATGAAAGCCTTGCTGGATAGAGTCTTCTTGGCTGCAGATTTTTTTCCTTTCAGTACTTTGAATATATCATGCCACTCACCTCTGGCCTGCAAAGTTTCTGTTGAAAACGTCTGCTAATAGCTTTATGGGGTTTCCCCTCATATGTAACTGTTCTCTTTTCTCTTGCTTCTTTTAAAACCTTTTTTTATCACTGCTTTTTTGCCATTTTAATTACTATGTGTCTTGGTGTGGACCTCCTTGGGTTGATTTAGTTGGGGGAGCTCTGTGGTTCCTGGATCTGAATTTATTTCCTTTCCCATATTTGGGAAGTTTTCAGCTATTATTTCTTCAAATAGAGTCTCTGTCCGCTTTTCTTTCTTCTTTTCTGGGATACCTACAATGCAAATGTTATAATGCTTGATGGAGTCAGTGAGTTCCCTAAATCTGTTTTTATTCTGCACTTTCTGGTCAGATTGATTACTTTCCATTACTCTGCCCACCAGGTCATTGATTTGTTCTTCTGCTTCTTGTAGCCTGCTATTTATTCCATCTAAGTATATTTTTAATTAAAATTATTGTGTTCTTCCTCTCTGATTGTTTCTTTTTTTGTCCCTGATTATTCTTTTTAAGATGTCCTCCACTTTTTTCTCAAGTCCAGTGAGTATCTTCATGATCATTACTTTAAATTCTCTGTTAGGCGTATTACTTAGCTCTGTTTCACTTAGGTGTCTTACGGTAATTTTGTCCTCTTCTTTCATTTGGGGCATATTTCTCTGGCTCCTCATTTGGCCTAACTTTCTGTGTCTGTTTCTGTGTGTTAGGAAAGTGAGCTAGGTCTCTTGCTCTTAAAAGTAGTGGGTGGGGCTCGCACTTTGAACTGGGCGGTGCTGGTTCTCTTCCACGGGGGATTTACAGCTCCTGCAGAGATCTTCCCAGCTGGGGCCACTCCGGAAAGCACAAGCAAGCTGGGTTGCAGTGCCAAGGGGGGCAGGCTGGTCCCCTTCCACAGGGGGTGTGCAGCCGTGGTGGAGACTGAGGCTTACCTGGTCTACTCTGTAAAGTGTGTGCCAGTGGGGCGTGCCGTTTTAACAAGGTCTGTGTGTGTTCCAAGGAAGCTGACAAGTTACTGTCACCAGAATCCAGGCCATGCAAAGGGCAGAGTTGGGAGATATGGTATTGGCAAGGTTTGCACTGGTTATCTGGGGGAGGGGGACCCACAGTGCTGGGACTGAAGCAGGCCCAGCTGGAGGGGGAGGGGCACGGTGTAAGCAAGTTACGTGGTGAATGCTTAATGCCACACCGGTTTCCACAGGTGGCTGTGTGCTTATGCTGCGAGGTGGGGGAGCAAAATGGTGACTGCCAGCTCCCTTGCTCCTGGAGAAGTACTCGCAGAACTCAGCTTGGTAAATAACTCTCCCTCCTATATGCTCCAGGTGCTTTTCTAAATGCTGCTCCTATGCTCTATCTCCACAGGCTGTTTGTCTTACTTTCTCTTTAAGGGCAGGGACTTGGCTTCCCATTACCCTGTAAGCTATCCCAGCATGGAACCTGCTGATTTTTAAAGTTTAAGACCTGCTGGTCCTAAGAATTGGTTAAATTTGGCCACTTTTATTTTCAAAGAGGCAGATGCTGTGGGGATTCGGTTTCTCTACTCCATCTCTTACCCTCTCCATGCCCCCGGCTCCCTGCCTCCAGCGGCCAGACTTGCAGGGTTTAGCTCCCCTCTATATCTCTACCTTTCCTATCCTCTTCAGTGTGGCCTTTCCTGTACATTCCTGTGGAGTTTGTTCTACCAGCCTTTGGGTTGTTTTCTGGGTTATTTACATTGATGTGTTACTTGCAATAAGCACAAACATACAATGTATAGTTTCCTATATGCCAGCATTTCTCGAAGCGTGGCCCAGGGATCTTGGGGAGGTCCCTGAGAGGCCTTCGGGGGTCCATGAGATCAAAACTATTGTCATATTAGCAAGATGCTATATGCCTTTTTCACACTCAATCTCACATGAGTGGACAAAGGGACACAAAATTACCATGTTTCTGATAAAGGCATTCATGATAGATTAAAGCCTGTCCTACCTCTACCTGAACTCTGGTTCTTTATACCCTTGCTACTGGAAGTGGTCTGTGGACCAAGGGCATCAGCATCATCTGGAAGCTTGAGACAGAAACAGAATCTCAGGTCCCATCCCAGACCCACCAAATAAGAAAGGGTATTTAACATGATGCCCAGGTGATCTGTATGCACATTAAAGCATTGTTCTATATAACAGTCTAAGAAATCTTTTATGCAAAAACTTGTCAATTTTTAGATAGGATCATCAAATTAGTACTTCAGTAGCCCATAAGTGGGCTACCTTGGTTCAATGCCAGAAAATAAGTTGATGGCCAAATGCACTATCAAACAATCAGGAGTCTGATTAATTCTTTTTAATAATAAAATATCCTCCTAATATGAATGGAAAAACCCCTATCTAACACATTACTAACTAATTAATGCATAAATTTGCATATATGCAATAGCTGTGTGGGTTTTCTGTGCCAATATGCCAAATTCTGCAGCAGCATTGTTGGGTCTGCAGAAAGCACAGGATTAATTAACATAGTAGTAATCTCTTCTGAAAAAATATGGCACATTACAAATGATCACATGACCATTTCCCTTCAAGATGAATTCAGAGGTTAGACTTAACCTGCAGTCTTAATTAACTCTCAGTCTTCAAGAGTTTTGTGGCTATCTGTTTTTCTCTCTCTCTTACACATACACAATTATTGTTTCTGATGGGATTTAAACAGCTAGATGTATCTTAGAGAAGTCTCCTGAATGAAAACTTTACAGTTCTGAATAATGACCTTGCAAATTCTGGTATCAGCCTAACATATTCTATAAAAGAAAAAAGAAATCCATACTCCTTTCCATTAGATATTCTTCTTTCAATGTTGTGGGAAATACACACACCATTTTTTAAAGAACTTAATAAGGCTGTCATCTATCTTCCTCACATATGTGGACACTCAAAGAACAGTCTGTTTTAGTGGAATGAATAAACTCTAGCAAACTCAGGTTGGAACATTACTTTTCAATATACATTATTTAAATGCTGAATATATGCATGCTTTCTCATTGATTAATTTTATTAATTCCAACCACTTTTTTTGGTGAAATTAAAGTGGCCGGTGCTCCTTAATCTTTTTTTTAATTCATAGAGCTATTTGTAAATAAGATGAAAATCATGGATTTTCACTAAATTATATAATTTATTATTACTATACTTAAATAAATTAAAATAATGTTAACATAATACTTTATATTTTAAATATTTCATAATTAGTTTTTATTATAAATATATTTTATATAATACTATTAAATGCATAGTAAAGAAATGCTCTATTTTTCATGGCTCACTACAATAGAATGTAGGTAATAAAAGAGCCACCTGGAAGGATGGAAATACTTAGAAGAACACAGGAAACCTCTGAATGGATAACAAATTAGATCAATCATAAAATTACATGAATGAGGGACGCCCAGGTGGCTCAGTTGGTTAAACATCTGAGCCCAGGTGGCTCAGGTCATGATCCCAGGGTCGTGGGATTGAGCCCCACATTGGGCTCCCTGTTCAGTGGGGAGTCTGCTTCTCCCTCCACCAGCCACTCCCCCTGCTTGTGTTCTCTCTTTCTGACAAATAAATAAAATCTTAAAAAAAAAAAAGAAATTACATGAACTCAAAAAGTTCATGTAAAATAATTATGGGACTTGACCAGAGAGCAAAAAATCTGTTCAAGGATGAAACTATTTTTTTTTTTAAACAGAATAGAAACTTTGTGGAGATTCTCAAATTCAGCTTACCAGATGAATCATGCAGGGGTATTTTTGCCAGCTGCCTGAACGTATTACTGAAGTCCTTTTCACATATGAAAATTTTACTTTTTATTGCTTCCCTACAAGAATTCTGGTTTATCCAATGTTCTTTCTCCAAAAGGTTTGTACTTTCCTCCTTGGGTGACTTTGTTCAGAAGTTTCCCCTTCCTGTCCATTTTAGCCCAGTAATATTCTACTTCTATGAAAGCTCATCAAATCTAAAATGCTATTAAAACTATATATACTATTTAAATGTATATATAGTATATATATATATATTATATATAATTAAGAAACATTAAGAAATTGATTCTTAATTATAAAATTAAGAAAAATACTGCAAATTAGACTATAATAGAATTTTATAATCTCAATAATAAGAGGGGTTGCAATTTCAGAGATATCTTAAACTGTGAAAAAGAAAGAAGTGCCACCTTAGAATAAATTAAATACAGCACTTTACAGCCTTTACTGCCATCCCCTGGAAAAAAACATCTGGATGTGATCACTTCCTCCTATAGACAGAATGCAACATATTTTGCCCTGTACTGTAGTTCAGATAACTAGACTTATTTTTTTTTTAAACCTCCTTTTTAAAATCATAAGTCTCTTCAGCTAGGTCATATCTGGCTAATGCTAATGTTAAATTGAAAATTTAAATCTCCCTATTATTAGATAGCTTCAGACTCTTCTCAAATAGACTGAAATCAGTTTCCACAAATGGCTAACACTGGCCAAAGCAGGAGATACAAACTTCATTATACGCAGCTAAACCCTAATAACATTAAATACAAATAATTACATGGGGTAAAAATCCAAGGATAATAATGAGATTGTAGGCTCAGAGCGATCCACTAATGTCTCAAGAAACTTTTCTAGTAATTATGGTAGAAAACAAATCTAAAGGCATATATGATCTTAGATAATAAAATGTGGATATGGATGAGATGTACACATACTTACCACTAGGCGGCAGAATTGAAAGGGACTGAGAGAGGAGGGCTCTATGCTTGCTGTTTTGAGTTCTGTCCCTTCCTTCTTAGTCCCTCCGATTCTACTGAGAAAGCCTGTGCTTCTTTCTAGTCTGGAGGCCCGACAGGGACAGGAAGAGTGGTGTAAACAGCTCGTGGTTTGCTTCACTTTGCTGTTTGCCAAGAGGTTCAAGCTCAGGAATTCCCCAAAGCAATTCTCTCATTTTGGAAGCAGGCCTTTATTTTTCATTTGTTTCAGAGGAGTGAAAATTGCCTAGTGTGACTTGGCTTCAGAAAAACATGAATTGAGAACATAGATAAATTTCAGTGGAAGTAGGATGACAGAGGATTTGATTTTAGGTTTTAAACTTTTAGCTTGGACAGAGAAGACAGCAGCTTATTTATATTGGCTTCTGATGCCATTAGAATGTAAGTTCCCTGAGTTTAGAGATTTTTGTGTTTTGATCACTTGTCTATTCCCATCATTTAAAAATAGTGTCTGGTACATAGTAGCTGGATCCATTAAGTATTGGCTGAATAAAATACACTGGACTATACTTTTGTAACTTCAATAAGGATCATCTTCAGTCTTAGTATTTTAAGGAATATTATTTAATACTCAATTTCTTTATTAAATTGTGCTGATCTTAGAAATCTAGTTTTTAAAATGTCTATATAAAAAACCTCCTAATTCTACACACTTCCAGATTAACATGCTCTTTGGTTTTGTTGATTTAGAAATATTTATAATATTTAGCTTTAGATCATGTTTCCTTAGTCTCTGCACTGTTGATGTTTTAGGCTTGATAAGTCTT
Source organism: Lontra canadensis (assembly GCF_010015895.1). Taxonomy (NCBI): domain Eukaryota; kingdom Metazoa; phylum Chordata; class Mammalia; order Carnivora; family Mustelidae; genus Lontra; species Lontra canadensis. The sequence goes on from NW_022630998.1 coordinate 19,469,645, forward strand.
TGCTGCAGGGTAGAGGCAGATGGTGGGGGAGGGGATGATGGGGGGGTCGCTGTTCTGTGCATTGCAGACTGTTTAGCAGCAGCCTGGCCTCCACCCTCTGGAAGTCAGCAGCATTCCCCCCCCCCCAAGTCCTTGTCAGACGTCTTCGAGGGGCACGGGTTGTATCAAAAGTGCCCTTGGTTGAGAACCACTGTTTTCCATATTGTGAACATACAGGCAAAACAGTTTTATTTGATAGTAAAAATTACCAGAACACTCTGTGGATTAAATACAAATGTTTCCTTTCAGCTGCTAATACAGCAAATTTGAACCTAATCAAACCTATTGTAACACCTACAACGTGGGGTGGGGTGGGGTGAAGAGATACATAACTTGCCCAAAGACTTCCATTTGGTAAGTAGAATGGTAATAAGTACTACCACCACTACGTGTTTAACAGTTGTCTGGAAGAAACAAGTGTGTAGCCCTTAATGATCCTAGTAAAGTGTAGTATATTATACAAAGAATGGAAACATAGCTGGACCCGTGTTCTTAAACTGATACAAGAAGAAAGTATCACTTGAGGCTTAAAAAATTAGACAGGTGGAGTATTATTGTAATAAAGTAAAGAAACTTTAATTCTGGCTGGAAAGCCAAGCAGGTTCAGAAAACAGCCAATCTCAGTGGAAAACGTAGCAGAAAGAGTTATAAAGATAGCTTCTGATTTTGAGAGTCAGTCTGTCAGAACACTGAGTACCTCTATTAAGTTTGAGACCCATTTTTCAAATTGCACAGAAAAATCTAAAAGATAATGTGCCATAATTCATATAACCTTTGCAGATATGCTATTAGTAGCAAACGTGACCTATTTGTCAGCTAAATGACTGTGTGGGTACATACAGCACTAATACAAACAGTCTTGAGGGCTTATTTCAATTTCTTAAGCTCTGGGGAGATAGGAAAATTATCTATAAGCAATTACTACACCAAAAATCATCTTCGGTGTCCCAAATGTCAACATTTAAGGGGCCTTTTTCCTTTTACTGATTTTAAACCATAGGTTAAATAGAACATTAATGTTTATCAAACAATAAGCTATAGCTAGATGAATGTAACTTCCTATGCCATTCAATCAGGTAATTAATTCAGGTAATTAATATTATGCACTGGCATAATATTGGCAATGGGAATAAAACAATGAAAAAGAGAAACAGGGTCCTTATTCCGGAGAATAAAATTCAGATCAGATTTTAACCATGGCATACATATAGAATGATAATTACAGGGAGTACGAGCTGTTTGATCTTAGATTCTTTCCATTACTGGATTGGCTGAGGAAACTGAGAAAACAATAGGATAATAGCATGAAACAGGGTAATAGTATAGGATAGGATAATAAGAATAGTTACATTTTACTTTGAATTAAACTTACTTTCTAAGAAGCAGAAGAATTTTAAAGAGAAATTTGTGAAACTGCATGAAATAATTAGGACTTGCAACACACTTGAGGAAAGTAAAGGGTTTTAGGTGCTGGGTGGCTCAGTTAAATGTCCAACTCTTGATTTCTGCTCAGATAATGATCTCAGGGTTGTGACCTTGAGCCCTGCATCGGGCTCCCTGCTGGGGGGGGAGGGGTGGATTCTCTCTCTCTCTCTCCCTTTCCCTCTGTCCTTCCCTCCCCCCACAAAAAAGAAAATGAATGGGTTATATTAATACTAAACTATAATTCTGATTAAGCCATTTTTACAATTAATAATTTTTCCCCTTAATTAAATGCTTATTCTGTGCCAGGCATTAGTAAGTACCTCATATTATTTCATTTAATCTTTTTACATGATCTCTTAGATTAACTCATTTAAAACTCCTCCTAATCATCCAATGATGTATTATATTTTTAAGATTTTTTAAAATTTTAAGTAATCTCTATACCCAACATGGGGCTCAAACTCACAACCCTGAGATCAAGGGTCGCATGCTCCACTGACCAAGCCAGCCAGGCACCCCGAGGTGGGTATTATCAATTCCAGTTTTCAGATAAGGACACTGACACTTACAGAAGTGAGGTAGCTTGCCCAAGGTCACTTACCATCAAGGATGGTAAGAAGGAAAGCTGGACATTTAACAGTTCTGATGGACTCAAAGCCTCTGTTCCTTCTACTTCTGCTTCCACCCTTTTCTTCTTCTGTGCTACTGAGTAGAGTGAGGGAAGAGCTTTTTGCACGAGACTAGTTTGTGCAGTGGTCCAGAGCTAGTGAAAAGCATGTGACAGAAATGAAAGAGCAAATGCATCCTGAGGGGGGAGAGAGAGTGTTGTGAAAGGAGACAGGGGGTATGCAGGGACTAGAAAATGTAGGGTCTTATAAAAACCATGTTGTGGGTTTGGGATTTTAGTCTACCTACAGAGGAAAAAAAAAAAAAAACACAACACTGGAAGATTTTAAGCAGGTCAGGCACTTGATCAGATGACTATTTTAAAAAGATCACTGTGTCTGCCTCTTGAAAATGGATCAGATAGAAGACAAGTTAGAGGGCCACTTCAGTACCCTGGGAAGCAGAGGCTTTGGTGGAGATTGGTAAGTGAATAAACTGAAGAGAGATTTTAGAAGTAGAAGTGACAACATCTGGGAATGGGATTAGAAGGCAGAGATGGGGAAGAGATGTAAAGGTCCCTTCTGGGTTTGCGGGATTGGTATCTTTTAGATTTTGGAAGACAGAAGAGGAAAGAAATTTAATATTACCCAGAAGAGCAAGACTAATACTCAGATTACTCTAGATTATTTTAGTATCTGTTCATCTGAAACTCATTCTATTAGTTTTCTAGGGCTGCAATCATAAATTACTGCAAACAGGAAGGCTTAAAACAACAGAAATCTATTCTCTGATGGTTCTAGAGGCTAGAAATCAGAAGTCAAGCTATTGGCTGGGCCATGCTCCCTCGGAAGGCTCTCAGGAAGAATTCTTCCATTTTCCTGGCTTCTTACATTCTTTGGTTTGTACCTGTGATCACTTTCATCTCTGCTTCTGTCTTCACCCTGCCTTCTTCGTGTGTCTATGCCCTTTTCTTTTCTAATGAGACCAAAAGTCATTGGATTTAGGACTTATTTTATTTTATTTTATTTTATTTTTTTTTAAGATTTTATTTATTTATTTGACAGACAGAGACCACAAGTAGGCAGAGAGGCAGGCAGAGTGAGAGGGGGGAAGTGGGCTTGCCACTGAGCAGAGAGCCCAATGTGGGGCTCGATCCCAGGACCCTGGGATCATGACCTGAGTTGAAGGCAGCGGCTTTAACCCACTGAGCCACCCAGGTGCCCCTAGGACTTATTTTAAATTCAGGATGGCTTCATCTTCAACCCTTAACTAATTGCATCTGTAAGAAGGATCTGTTTCCAAATAAGGTGACATTCTGTAGTTCCAGGTGGACATGAAGTTGTGGGGAACGCTATCCTTCCCACCACATTCACCATTATTTTGACTGAATTTATTTTTCTGGTTCTTACCATAATCATTAGCATCATCATCATCACTACTACCACTACCATAGCCCTCAATTAGCACCTGTTAGGCAAGGGGTTCTGTTCTAAGGCTTTAATACGTATTTGTGCCAAGAGGCACGAGTGTTGAGAGACTCCAAGAGCATACCCAAGTTCACTAGGAGAACTCATGGGACTCGGCATTTAGTTGTACACATGGCTATGATTATAGTGAAAGGACGCAAAGCAAAATCAGCAAAGGGAACGATATTTAGGGTAAGTCCAGAGCAAACCATTTTCAAGTTTCCAAGTGGAGTCCTAAAGGGCACACTTAATTCATCCAACACCAAACATGACAATACACATGTAAGAATTGATTAGGCAAGCAGTACCCAAGTTGTTCATGGCAGCTGATCATGCAGATACCCTCTGCTTACCACATACCAAAATCCCAGACTCTCAGAAGGAAAGTAGGTGTTTCAGCATAAACCACATTGTACATTCTAGGTAGAGAGTAAGTCACTTTTATCAGGGAATAGATGGAAAATATTCCTGATATTCAAGTCATTAAAACCTGAGGGCCAATCTTGAAAGCAGGCCTTTCTAAGGACAGCTGTCCCAGACACACTGTGTGTTAGTTTTTTTCCTGCAGATCTCATTCCATTTAATCCTCACAGAAAAGAAATTAGAGGTCAGGAGTAAATAGAGAAACTAAGATTCTCAAGTAGGCATTCTGATTCTAGATCTCTGCTTATAACGACTATGCTTGGCTGCCTGGTTTGAGGACTTAGTAAAATGAAAAAAAAAAAAGTTATAATAGACTGAAAGGAGATAACTGACAAAAGCAAGCATCAAGATTATGGTCTTTAAAAAAGATTATAAACTGTCTTCAGTATGTAGTAGACATTGCATAAAAAAAACTCAAAATAAATTTTGAAGTAAATGATTTTACAGACCTTTAATGTTTAAGAAAAACAAAAATTACCAGCATATTAGCAATTTTAATCTTTTAAGAAGATTAAAGAAATGTGAAGTTTTAGCCAAATTAACACAATTGAGGGATTAAGAGCTTTACTTTCACCTTGGCGGAGAAGTGACAAAAGTCAAAAAAGAGTACATGTATGTGCTGAAGCAGAGGGTAGCATGTTAGCATTATTTTGTTCTACTTTTTTACCTAATGGAGTGATGTCCCGAAGTGTAGTCCAGTTTTCCAAATTTTTGTGTTCGGTAGCCATGCTTCTCCATGATATCCATCCATGTTGTATAATTTGGATCTAGGCCCTTAAAGTTATTCCAGGATTCTGTTAAGTGAGTGAAGAGGCCACTCCATATTGCTAGGGGTGGAGGGAGAAACTGGGATTAGCGTAAAGCGTATCGATTTGTTTTAACTATGAAGACAATTACAGCAAGAGAAAGAATCTCCTAGTTTGAAGCTCATGCCCTGGAGTAAACAAAACCTGCATTAGGAGCTTTACCTAACATTTCTGTTACCTCGTGTTATCAAGGGGAAAACTTGGCAAGGAGTTACTATTTCCATTTTACAGGTGAGTCCTCAAGGCTTACAGGTTAAGTTGTTTAAGGTAAATACAGCTGGAATTATGTAGAAAGCCTGTCAGACTCTGGAGTCTGCTTTCATAAAAATATTTTTTCATAAAAATAATATTTCATAAAATAATCACTAAGTATTTATTTATTTTCCAGGCCAGTCAAGTGAATTACAGATCCTTTTCCAACATCCTTAAGGATGTTGTCTTTGTACCGGCTTTCCACAAAAAATTTACTACACCTACAAAAAAGTGTACTACACCTTCGCTGTTATTTTCTACAAGTATGATTGTATCCAATATATCTTTCTTCATGTATTAACAGACCCAAAGGGGGAAATAGGCAGCAATACTATAATAGTAGGAGACTTCAATACCCCAGTTTCAACAATGGATAGATCATCCAGACAGAAAATCAATTAAAGTAACAATGGACTTAAAAACTACATCCTGGAGCAGATGGACTTAAGAGACATTTACAGAACATTCCATCCAAAAGCAACAGAATACATACTCTTCTTAAGTGCACACGGAACATTTACTAGGACAGATCATATGTTAGGCCACAAAATAAGTCATAATTAATTTAAGAAGTTGAAATATTGGGCATTTTTTCTAACTACAAAGGCACGAAACTAGAAGTCATTTTGAGGTCATTTTGAGAAAACTGGAAAATTCACAAATATGTGGAGATTAAACAACACGGCACTGAACACCAATGGGTCAAAGCGCAGAAGTCAAAAGAGAAATAAAAAAATATCTTGAGACAAATGAAAATGGAAGTTTAACATACTAAAACTAATAGCATGCAGAAAAAGCAATTTTAAGGGCTAAGTTCATAGAGTTAAATGCCTACCTTAAGAAAAAAGAGCTCAAATAAACAACCTAATTTTTCATCTTTAAGAACTAGAAAATGAACAAACTAAGCCCAAAGTTAATAGAAGAAAGGAAATAACAAAGATTAGAATGAAGATAAATAGAGACTAAGAAAGAACATAGTAAAGATCAATAAAATTAAGACCTGTTTTTTAAAAAAAGATAAAAAAAGACAAACATTTAGCTAGACTTGCCAAGAAAAGAAATGATTAAAAAATCAGAAATGAAAGAGAAGTTAGAACTGATAACACAGAAATACAAAGACTTATAAGACTACTACGAATAATTATATGCCAACAAATTAGAAGACCTAGTAATGGATATGTTCCTAGAACTATACAACCCACCAAGACTGAATCATGAAGACATAGAAAATCCAACAAACCAATTAGGAGTAAGGAGACTGAATCAGTAACCAAATACCTCCCAAGAAAGAATAAGTCTAGGACCAGAAAGCTTTCCTGGTAAATTCTACCAAATATTTATAGAATAATTAATACCAAAAAAAAAAAGAATAATTAATATGAATCCCTCTCTCCAAAGTCTTCTAAAAAAAAGAAGAGGAGGAAACACTTCCAAACTCATTTTAGAAAGCCAACATTACCCTGACACCAAAACCAGAAGAGGACACCCAAAAGAAGAAAATGACAGACCAATATCCTTGATGAACATAGTGTAAAATTGTCAACAAATATTAGCAAACTGATTTAAACAATATAAAAGGGTCATACATCACGATCAACTGGGACTTATTCCAGGGATGCAAAGATTCAACATCTGCAAATCAATCAACATGATATACCACATTAACAAATGAGGGATTAAAAACCATCTCATCTCAATAGATGCAGAGAAAGCATTTGACAAAATTGAATATCCGTTCATGATAAAAATTCTCAACAAACTGGGTATAAAAGGAAGGTAACTCAACATAATAAAAGTCATATATGACAAGCCACAGCTGACCTTACATTCAGGGGTGAGAAGCTGAAAGCTCTTCCTCTAAGATCAGGAACAAGACCAGAACGCCCACTCTTCTTACTCAACACAGTAGTAGACATCCTATATATAGAGAAGTTAGGCAAGAAGAAGAAATAAAAGGCATCCAAGTTAGAAAGAAGTAAAACTGTCTCTATTTTCAGATGAGATATAAAGAAAACCCTGAAGATTCCACCAAGAAACTGTTGGAACTAATCAACATATTGAGTAAAGTTGTAGGATATAAAATCAATATACAAAAACCAGTTGCGTTTCTGTATACTAAGAACAAACAAACTATCTGAGAAATTAATAATAGAATCCCATTTATGATTTCATCAAAAAGGAATAAATTACCTAGAAAAAAATTTAACCAAGGAGGGGAAAGATCCCTATATTATAAGACACTGGTGAGAGAAACTGAAGAAGACACAAATAAATGGAAAGATACTCTGTGCTCATGGATAAGAAGAATTGAAGTTGTTAAAATGTCCATACCACTTAAAGCAGCCTACAGATTCAATGCAATCCTTATTCCAATGGCATTCTTCTCTGAAACAGAACAAACAATTCTAAAATTTGTATGGAACCATATAAGACCCCAAATAGCCAAAGCATTCTTGGGAAAGAAGATATCCCACTCCATGATTTCAAACTATATTACAAAACTATAACCACCAAAACAGCATGGTATTTGGCATGAAAGCAGACACACATTTCGATGAAACAAAAGAGAGCCCAGAAATGAATCCATGCATATATGGTCAATTAATGTAAAACAAAGGAGCCAAGAATATATAATGGGGAAAGGACAGACTCTTCAAAAACTGATATTGGGAAAACTGGACTCTTATCTTATACCATACATGAAAATCAACTCAAAATAGATTAAACACTGAACATGAGACCTGAAACCATGAAACTACTAGAAGAAAACAGGGGGTAAGCTCCTTGATATCAGACTTGACAATAATTTTTTTATATTTGACCCTAAAAGCAAAGGCAAAACAAGTAAAATCAACAAGTAGACCTACTACGTCAAACTTGAAAGCTCCTGCAGAGCAAAGGAAACTATCAACAAAATGCAAAGGCAATCTATGGAATGGGAGAAAATATTCGCAAAACATCTATTTGATAATTAATATCCAAAATATACAAAGAATTCTACAAAAAAATCTGATTAGAAAATGAGCAGAGGAACTGAATAACTATTTTTCTGAAGACACAGAAATGGTCCAACAGCTACTTGAGAAGATGCCCAGTATCACTAATTATCAGGGAAATGCAAATCAAAGCCCAGTGAGATATTACCTCACACGTGTTAGAATGATTGTCAAAAGACAAGAGATGGTCAGTCATGGTGAAGATATGGAGAAAAGATAATCCTTGCACAATGCTGTTGCAAATGTAAATTGATGAGGCCACTGCAGAAACCAGTATGGAGGTTTCTCAAAAAATCAGAACTAGAACTGTCATCCAGTCCAGCAATCCCACTTCTAGCTATACATCCAAAGGAGACAAATCATTATCTCAGAGATATCTGCATCCCCCATGTTCACTGCAGCATTATTTACAATAGCCAAGACATGGAAGCACCCTAACTGTCCAATGATAGATGGATAAATGTGATTTTATATTTGTAAATATATATATATATATATCTCACATATCTCATATATATTTACATATATATATGTATATGTGATACACACACACACACACACACACACACATACAAACACAGAAAAAGGAAACCCTGTCTTATTTGACAACATGGATGGACCTTGTGGGCATTAAGAGAAAGAAGTCAGAGAAAAGCAGCATATGATTTTACGTATTTGTGGAATCTAAAAAAACAGAACTCATAGAAACATAAGTGTGACTGTCAGAAGTGGGGGTTGGGAGGTGGGGAAAATGGGTGAATATGGTAAAAATGTACAAATTTCCAGTACTAAGTAAGTTCTGGGGATATAGTGTATAGCACAGTGGCTACAGTTAACAATACTGGATTATATATTTAAAAGTTGCTAAGAGAATAGATCTTAAAAGATCGTATCATAAGACAAATGTTTTTAACTATGGGAGGTGATGGATATTAATGACACTTAAAATTATTTCATAACATATACATATATAATAACATATTGTATACCTAAATTAATACAATGTTATATTTCAATTATCTTGATAAAACTGGGGAAAAAATCCTTTTCCTTTTCCATTTCTGGGTAGGGTTGATAAGATTTCTTTTTTCATCTATCAAAATGTTTTCTTTTTGAGGAGTGGGTTGAGGATTACCTGGGTTTGAACCCCAATAATGCCACTTACTGAATGGCCTTTGATAAGTTACTTAACCTTTTAGCACTTTTGTTTTCATATGCAAAATGGGGACAGTAACAATATTTACTTTATGGACATGTTATTATTATATAAATTAAGACATGTAAGGCACTTAGAATATTGCCAGGCACAGGGTAAGAATGCAACAAGCATTAGTTTGTGTTATTATTATTCCTTTGCTTTTTTCAAACTCTCCAAAATACAGTTCTAGGAAAAGCATCATCTAACATATTTGAAACCTTTAGAGTTCATTCATCACCTTTTTATTCATTATTTCATTTGATGCTGGGAACAACCCTGCGAGATAGATAGGAATAGACAGATAGGCAAATATCTAAGGATAGGCAGATATCCAACCCTGTAGATAAGGAAACTGAGGGACTTGCTTGGCCCACTGAGGATAAGAATCCAGAACAACACCTCACCCGAGTGCTCTGCTCATTTCACTTGCTCAATAGGGAATAAAAAACAAACAAAAGTATTTTAATATCCCTGGGCCTTCATCCCTGAAATTTCATTTAGGGTAGTCAGTTTCCTTTACTCACTAGCGGTTACATAGGTGATTATGCTGGTGGTTAAGGGACTTGGGACTCAAATCACAGGGAAGATCATGTCATGTATGTCCTGACAGATGTGTGTTTTATGTACTCCAAAGCAAACAGACTTTAGAAAGGCAGGAAGGAAAATAATTCTGTCAGAGAACAGACAGTTTATTTTTAAAAATGACATTTCCCCCCACTTCTCCATTACTGATGGATTAATACTGCTGACATTTTGGCATTAAAACTATGCCTGGATTACACTAATAAAGATGAACAAACAGATCTGGGCTAGAAGTCAGACTGAAGAGAAACAGATAAAGTCTATAATCTGAAATAATATGGAAAAAGTCAGAGTAACCTGACGTATGAAAATGCTAACAACTTTGTGGTATGCTTTCAAGTTCCCTCCCAATCCCCTCTACTCTTACTGAAAATTTTCTTGAAGATACAACTCTTCCAGGAAATATGTTTAATTCCTCATTTGCTTGGATAGGCAAAAGACTTTTAGTCACCAGTCATAAGGAAATGAAACAATAAGACATGAACTAAACACCACTTTGGATGATAAAAATTCCTGCTCTTGAAAAATAAAGTAGAAATTCCAATAACCCCAATACATGGCTTAAAATATGCATCACTTGTATTAAATTTTTTTTATTAGATGACAAATATAACTTACTGTTGTACTTTTGGGTATAATCTTTTAAACTGTGAGAACATGTTTACGTGTGTGGCCACTTCCACTAATATTAAGCATGTTCTTACCTGCGCGTGATGGGCAACAGATTGGAGAGTTTGTGTAGGCATTCAGAAAGGAAGTTCCATGGGCTTTCATGAAGTTGATAAAAGGAAGTTTCACTACCTGACTTCCTGGATAAAATGTTAGCCTTCCATCCTGGAATAAAGAAATTTAATTAACACTGATTGCATTAGAAAAGAAGAAAATTATTTCCTTTCATTTTAACCATAAAATTTGTTAAGTAGAAAAGACTCCAAGATGATCCCAAGGATCTTCAAAAAATAAAACGAGTTTCAAGAGTGTTACCTATAACTAGCTTATAATATTAAGAATTTAATGTTACACGTGGATTCATTTGAATATAGTAAATAAACTAAATGACTTTCTGGAAAGTTCTTCTGGGGCATGATGGACTGATGGAACAAATATTTATTAAGCATTTACTATGTACCAGGTACTGTGAAAGATCTTGAAATTCAACAGTGAGAAAAACAGAGTCCCTGGATCCTTGGAGCTTAGTGGGAGAATAAAGCATTAATAATTACAAATTGTGATATGTGCTTTGAAAAAAAACCCCTAAATACAGAATAATAAAGGAGATGTACTTTACACAGAGTGAACAGGGAAAGCTTCTCTGGGAAGTGTGAGACCTAAAGGGTAAGAAAGATCCAGCAGTTCTTTAGGCCGGACATAAGAGAAGAGGTCAGTGGTTACCGGATAAATGAACCTGAATATTAGAAGAGGTGTTTGGGCTGGAGATATGCATTTTGGAACTAAAGAACTGTTCTCGGTAAAGAGCAAAGACAGAAAAAAAGAATATTTTAGGCCTGGAGTTATATCTATTCTATATTTTCAATATAATTATAAACAAAAATACAGTCTTAAAAATAAGTTATTCCAAATCTGGGATATACATAAAACCTTGATATGTCTGAGATTTCCAAATGTATATATAAAGTAGGCTGTTGATCACAGACAGGAATCTGGAGCTTGGAAAGTCTACCCTGGTGAAATCAACATGGGCGTCTTTAGCATATTCATGGTATTTAAAACTGTGATAGTGAAAGAAATGTTTCAGGCAGACAGTAAAAAGGGAGGAAAGAAATGAATTCGAGGAGTCCCAGATAAGGGGAGAGGTGTGATGGGAAGCTGAGAATGGCCAGCAAGGGAGGAAGATGATAGAGGAGATCGAGCCCCATGATGCTGAGAGAAATGGTATGTCGAGAAAGGTGACAGGAAATGTCAGCTGTGTTGAGAGGCTATATAAAATAAGAAAATGTATTTAGGTATTGATATCAATTTCTGCTCCAACCCTTATTATTTCTTTCTTTTTGCTTGCTTTGCAGAAGTTTGTCTAGTCTTTTGATTTGTCTTATCTGGCATTGAACCTTTCCCCTACTAGTGAGCTAGGGCAAGAGTGATTGGGGCCCTAAGTTGCTACATATATGTTTATATACTATATACATTTATCCAAATATGTATAAAATTAGTATGTATAAATATATTTATACATAATATATATATTTAACATATATATCCATATATATATATTTATCCATATATATGGATAAAGAAACCAAACAATCATGTTACTATAGTTAGCAACCAAAATATTTGGTGTAAAAGAGATACAAGAGCAAAAATCAAAGTATTAATAACCTTGTAATCTTAAATTTGAGTTGAAACTATCAACATGATCTCAGGTTTTCTTTATCTTTCTAATATATGTACTTTCTAGATCTGTCCATTGAAAGGGTCTAAAAGCAATGAAAAATCGGAACACCTAGATTATAGTCAAAACACAGGATAGGACAAGAAATACACAAGATGGACAGGGAAGTCTATCAAAGTAAGCTGCTGAAGATTATTAGGAATGGATTAAAAAAAACTTAGGAACAACCTGGAGGGTCTTTCACTAACCAAAATGGGACATTTTTTAACATCAATAAGTAAAATGATTGCAAAGCATTTAAACACAAATATATAAAAACCTATGTATTCATACTATACTGAAAAAAAAAAAAAAAAAGCAAACCTCCCAAAATATTTCAGTCATCTTTGGAAGTTCCTAGGATGCTTTGATACACCACCCAAATTACCTTTAGGGATGAAAGAATGCCTCCACTAATGAGAGTTTCCTTGCCCAAAATCCTGCCTCTTTCTGGGAGCAGTGCACAACTAATGGCCATCCAACATTAAGTATAAAGCCCTAGCCCCCTCACCCCAAATGGAAACAGTTCTGAAGCATCAAACTTGTTTGAGAATTACCCATAAAGTCAGCTGGGAGGCTTCTATTGAGATAGTGACAAAACTCAATTTCTCTCTCTTTGCACAATCCTTCCTTCCTTCCTTTCCCTTTGATCTCAGGAGCACTCCCTAAGAAAATTTTTCATGTTGATCTCCAATACTGTTTGTTCCCTTAATTTAGATAATTGTAAAGATTACTTTGAATAATTTTCTCAACAAGTCCGATGGGCATATCCTAATTTTAATCATCACAGGTTAATCAATGAGAAAGGCAATAGAACAGTGATTTGTACTCTTTTGGTGCAGACATGCTTAACACCAACAATCTATGTGACCGAAGTAACATCCAGTGGTAATAAACTAGTATTGTAACTCATAACAGAACATTTGTCTAAGCAGTAGTGTTTAAATCACGGATAATACTAGAAGTTTCAGGTAATGTTGATACAAGTATTCTTTCGGATGACGTCTTGGCAAAGTTCCAAAGCCTGTTCCAGTTTGTGATTAAACCACAATAACACACCCACACAATTCACTTGGAACCTGAGGGAGTGAATCAAATTACATCAACTAACGCACTTAAATCAGCACTAACAGGATTATCAGATACCTGAGTAATTGTTAACTTTCTTCGTTTCTCACCCAAACATGAATTCCTGTAAATCTGAAGTGGGAAATGACCCCTGGGAAGCTAACATGCTTTTATGAAGACGCAGAATGTTATTTTCCCCCACAATAGACTCAAACCGGGGTACAGATTTAAAGTGCATCAGTAGTGATAAAATTAGTGGGTCGAGGCAAGCATTAAAAAAAAAAATGCAAAGGTGCTGTCAGATACATTGTATTTACTAGATTATTGTTTTATATGTACGCAGTTTACGGGTGTATGCGGGGCCTCAAAATAAAATGCATTTTTTACTTTGCATCGGGATAGGATAAATTAGGCAGTCTCCGATTCTGCTCCTCAAAGCCTGCAGCACAGGAAAAGCTGGGGGCCGGTTGCTAGTCTGGAGTGGGACACCCACTTTCTTGCTTCTCGGTACTTACGAAGGAGTCGCTCACGACTAGCACCACGTTGGGTGCAGCGGACCAAACCCGAGCAGCTCCTCGTCTCTGTCCACCTGCCCGGGGGTCTGGTGCTGCCAGCGCCGAGGCTGCGACCACCGACACCCACAGGAGCAGCATCGCAAGGAGCCGTTCAGAAACTCTCGGCGCTCGGCCCGCCGCCTGCTTCTAGGAACGCCTCTGGAAAGAGGGCGGGGATCACACTCTCCTAGCGCTTTTCCCATAGAACTACAATTCCCAGCAGGCTGGGCGTACGCACATGCGCAAAGGGAGGAATTCCCGGCCTTAAATCACGTTAAGACCTTTTAAGCAAATACCGAGCGAACTAAAAACTCAGTCACTTGCAGTCACGTGAACGATGTCTGGTGAATGCGCATGCGCTCGGACTCCAGCCTTGGCGTTTGGAGGCGAAGCATCTGTCCCAGGTGGGTTAGGGTCGCTGTAGCTTTTGCAGAAGTTGGAGCCAATACGTGGTTGAAATGGTACCTACAGAGAGAGAAGGTCAGGGGCGAGGGCTGGTCATTTTGTGCCGCGCAAGCATGGCCGAGTATTAGGACCGTGAACTGGGCAATGATGAGGTGGCAGCACGTCTGTCACTTAAGTTAGGTGGGGCGGTTCTTTGTGGGGCCTCTGGCTGGACCGTCTCAGGTGCAGTGTGGATTCGGGGGGCTCCTCGAATACATTTCCCCAAAGAAATTTCTAGCCTGCCTCATCTTACTGTCAGTGCAGGAAGGGTTTATCGTGCTCCGGTGGAGTGAGGAACGGGGCCTAGTCAGTTTCATGTTCTAGGAAGAGCTTAGGTGCATCTCGTCCGCGGAGTGCAAAGGTGAGAAACCAAACAGGCTCCTAAGGGAAGACGTACTGAGCTGTGTGATGAGTTCGGTTAATTGACAGGTTCAGAATATCATTGTTTGGCTGCAGGAAAATCATTGCTCCCACTTGACTGTTGAGCTACTTTGGAGGGTTCTGGAAGAAGCCGATTTCTGTCCCAAAGCCAAGTTCTCATTTCATTATCATAGTTTCAGATACATAATTTGTTCATCACGTTAGTCATGTGAATATTTTGACAGGAAAAGGGAGTTGCTGTAACCTAACATAAAATCAACTCAATTCTAATACTTTCTGTAATCCTTACTTTGACCATTTTGCAAATGGGAAAACTGAGACTTGGGCAGGTTAAATAATTTACCGAAGACTATACAGGGACCCAGTCTGAGCAGGACTTTAACTTTAGTAGTCTGTGCCCTAAACTCACTACAGTTCTCTGTCCCTAGTTGATAATAACATTTTATGACATTCTGATGAGCTTAAACTCTTAGTGTAGACAAATTCTTAATCAAGAAATGTGTTAAAGCTCTTTGTGAGGATTCAAATATATGAACAATAGTTCCTGATCACAAGGAACTTAAACTCTAGGGAAACAAAGCTAACATACTTGGCATTGCAGCCTTATAGCATGGGAGATAATGTAGGTAAGCTACGTAGTGATCAGGTTATGATTAAAAAATGTATTTTGAGTTAATTTGGAGTGTGGAAATCATTTCACCATAAAAACATTGTTAACTGACTTTTAGATTTGTGAAGCTATGTCCAACTTTATCTGTGGTGTTGCTACTATTTCTGTGAACTATGTTTACTTTCTTTGGCTTTGTTTTCACAGGGCTTGTATTCTCAGTTCCCAGTCAGAATGACAGGAACACATCCTTTCCTCCGCTCTCTTTCTCCTTGGCATGTCAGTGCAAGCAGGTGCTGCAGTGATTTGGAGGAAGATGGGTATTTTAAGACCCCAGAGACATAGCACTGGAAGAATCTAAGGGGCTTCTAGTCCTACTACCCATCTGACATTCAGTTTGTCCTACAACATTTCTCCCAAGTGAATGGTCCAGTCTGTGCTTTTTAATCTCTAGTGATGGGCATGTACTTCCTTTGAGTAGCCCATTCCACATTTGCCATGCCTGATTATTAAAAGTTCTTATTTTGAGCTGAGGTCTGTCTCCCTCTACTTTTAATCATTCATTGTTCCCTTTCTCTTTATTTTTATGTGAGTAATCTCCCCTTTTCAACAACCCTTTTCGCCTCCTCCTCCTCCAGTCCCCCCCACCCAAGGCTTTCCCAGTTTCCTTTGCTAATTATATAATTGCAGGTTACTTCATTATTTTTGTCACTCTTTTCTGGACATAAAACATTTTTGCTAATCATTATCTGAAAAGGTACTTTTGAGGTGTGTTTGTGTGTATCTTTATGTTTGTTCATGCCTATGTATGTGTTGCATTGAGGGTAGGCACTTTATTACATGTACATTTAAATCATCAGTCAAAGATTTGTATGTTAGAGATTGCTTGCTTTTGTGAGATACTTAACTGCAGTCTAGAAAGATCTTCAATTGAAAGGTCTTGGGATAGATTTTGATTCTTTATAGTTCTTTTAATGTCCAGTATACCCACAGCACTATATTCTGCTTTAGGAGAGGGAGGCTAAATGTGAAGTTAGTGACTATGTGGAAGAAATTCAGTGTTGTCTTTAGCAGCTGTGATTCTGTGAATATTTGTTGATTATCTGCAATGTACTAGACACTGCAGGAAATAAAAGAGAATAATAGAAGTAGTCTTTGCTCCTAAGGAACTTCCAGTGTAGTTGTGGGAAACAAACACACTCACACCCCTGTAAATTTAATAACAGTATAAAAGACATTAAAAATATAGTTAAATGCCAAACATACAAAAAGAAAATCAGAACATCCCAAATTATACTTTGGAAAATGCTGATGTGGCTTCAGAATGTTAATTGCCATTCATTAACATAAATATTCGTAGTAACATAAGTTTTACAAATGCTAGGTTAAACTATCTTTGGATCTTTAGGACTCCTCAGAGCTTTTAGAGTGCTCATATACATTTAGAATGACTTTAGAAGAGAGTGAGATATATGTGAAATATTCACAAAATTACTAGATGGTGTGTTAATACCTTTAAGCATGTTATTGTTTCTTGGAATGTTTTTTGGAAATGTTGGTTTAAATTGAAAGTGTTAGAAGTTGAGAGTAGGTAGATTCATCTGGGAAGGTATTATGCTTGACGCTTGAATTTGGCTTTCAGTTATGTGTACCATTTGAGTAGATAGAAGCAGTGTGACCAGGCTGAATAAGAGAGGCAAAAATGTAAAGTGGAAAGTAGTGGGGGACAGTGAAAAAAAAGTTGTGTGAGCTGATACTCAAAAAGAGAGTCTTCCTTTCTCAGTTTAGCAGATTGAGAATTACTGCCTTTTGGCAGTGGGGAAGCTGAATGTTTAGAGTAGGCTTTGGAAGCTGGACAATCAGCCATTTATTGAGTACATATTACTCTAGTGTTGAACATGTAAGAAACTCCAAAGATACAATACAATTGTTTAGGGTTTTATTGACTTGAGAGACAGGGCATATCGATATAGCATGGTAAAAATTATCGATTAAATTTAAATTGAATAACTCAACTAATGTTCCATTGGTTCAGAGGCTGGAGTGGTCTCTTTTACAGGATTTGCCCTGGAATGTTTTTCACGTATTGAAAGAGGGTACTTTTGTGTGATGATAGCCATCTTTTGAAGAACACTGGCAAGAAGGTTACTACTTGAGAGATTAAGGAAGGCGGGATTGGGGATTGTAAATGTGTAGAGAAAGTTTGTAGTAACCATGTGGATTAGAAATAGAAAAAAAAAGTAGTGAAGTTATTCAGAGGGTTGAAAAAAATCCACGTATAAGTGGACCTCGAGCCCATGTTGTGTGAGGGTCAACTGTGTCTTACGTTCAGGCACTCCATTTATGTGGATATCAAGTAAGTGATAAAATCTTCACTTTACCAGTGAAGAAATAGGCTTAGAGTAGTGAAGTAAGGTGTCCAAATTCCGATTCTATTTGAACCTAGATGTATCTGATTCCTAAGCACATTCTGAACATGTTCAAGTTTTGGCTTGGTGGGTGGGTATGGCAGAGCGAAGGGGCTGACAAAACCTGGGGTGTTTTTTAAGAACAGAGTTGAAGTGACTAATTACCATCAGGGTGGTTTGGGGCTTAAAAAAGTTAGTGTAATGAATAGAGTCAGTTTTTTCACTTTCATTTTACCTTCCCTCCAAACAAGGGTAACCTTGTTTTAACTTTTATTGTACTTTCTTAAACATTATTTAGATCAAAGTACTGTTTTTTCCATTGAGGCATTTTATTTGCATGTAAGTATTACATCCCTAGGAAAAAAAAATCCCAGGATTTTCCCTCCTGTGTATTTTCATCTTGCTTCTTCATGGTCCGTCATGCCAGCTGAGGTGGTCAGCACAGTGAAACCCGTCTGGCAGGATGGGAGCAGATTATTTTGCCATTCTTCTACATCATTGAGTTGTATATCAAATCTGGGACTGATCACTCCATACTTGTTTAACCTGCCCCTGGGCTCACAGCAATTTTTCCAGGTCTGTGACCATCAGTGATTTCAAATTTGCCAGTGTCACCATGCTTCAGCATTTTGGTTTAGAAACTGGCTGATGACTTTGGAGAATGGCCTAGTAAGAACCTGGTGGTTGCCTCGCTTTTCCGCATTGTTAATGACCTTAAGAACATCTTCCAGTACATTCGCATGCACCATTATGGCAGCATAGAAAGATGGTAGAAAGGTACTTTTTTCCTTAACAGTTGGATCCTTTTCTCTGGAACTAACCATTCTATTTAAGTATATTGCCAGTGCATGTTTTAGTCCAGTAAGCTCACTTTCTCTTTTTTGTCCATCTCCACCTGCTTCATCTAAATTTTGTTCATTTCCTAGTTTAAGTGGCATTGCTATTTTTCAAAATATTTTTTAAAGATTTGATTTATTTGACAGAGAGAGAGAGAGAGAGAGAGAGATATCACAAGTAGGCGGGGGTGGGGGGGGAAGCAGGCTCCCTGCTGAGCAGAGAGCCTGATGTGGGGCTCCATCCGAGGACCCTGAGATCATGACCTGAGCCGAAGGGAGAGGCTTAACCCACTGAGCCACCCACGTGCCCCGGCATTGCTATTTTTTATTCAGTGTTTTGGAACTGCTTCCATTCTCTCCATGAAGCATTCTAGATTAATTTTGTTTGACAGAATTTATTCCAGAGATCCCATCAAAAGATACTTAGGATTATATTATGTAGAATTTGTGTTAATATTTCAGATGGTTATTTAGCTGGGTTTTTGACATTTAAAGAAAGTTTTCTCTCTTTTCAATAGATTATAAATTAATCTAGTTACATGATGTGGTCAACATTTTACATATTTATAATTCTTTTTATGGTTTAAAACAGATTCACTTTAGTGTAGTTAGGCTGCAAATAGGGAGTAAATAAGTACTGTTGATTGTCCTTGATTCATAACAAAGTAGCATAGAAATAGTTGATACCCTTTTTTGGCTCATTTTTTTTTTTATATTGAAGTTTATGTATTTTGAGTTTCTGGAATGTTTTTTGGAACTTCTTCTGATTGCTTATGGAAGTTTCTTTTATTATCTGAGGCTATGGGAACACAGACCGATTTGGAAATTTTAGGAAAAAAAGATGAAAAATTGTACCTAATTATTTCTTGTGTTTTAAATTGTGATTGTGAAAATTAAACCTGAATCTGATGTGTTAATAAATTCACTGAGTTTTGGGCTGTTTATCATGCTTTTTATTTGCCTCTCATATTTTGCTTAATTTAGATGAATAATGGTTAAGGGACAATCTGAAATTCAATTCAAAAAGAAGAAAGAAGATAATAGGTAAAAGGTAAGTGTCTAGAATCCTAAGTAATAGGTAATTGGAGTCTGTTTTTACTTAGTAATTGCTTTTACCAGTTCATTTCAGAAGAAGGGTGTGATGGTGTAGGTTGTTAATGCCAGACTATAGGTCATCAAACACCTTTAGATTTTTGTTATTGGATTTAAACGTACCATAGTTTGCTTTTCTGTAGTTAACTTCCATTGTTATTATTGTTATTATTATTTATATTGTTGGGTTTTTTTGCTTTGTGGAGTCTTTGTATCTACACAACAGAATGTAACTTAAGGTTCCATAGCTTTAGCTGGGGCGAGTAGGACATAGTAATTCATCCGCCTGCATTTGTTACTTTTGCGATTTATCATTTTGGCATGTGTGTCACTTTCTATCTTTTTTTTAAGTGCAGTTGTTGCTACTTTTTATGCTTGCTATGTTGCATAAAGACCCTTTTAGTTTGGTAGTAGAAATCCTTTCACTGAGTTGGAAGTACAAACTGGGGTTTCTGGGTGGCTCAGTCAGTTAAGTGTCTTCCTTTGTCTCAGGTCATGATCCTGGAGTTCTGGGATCAAGCCCTGCATCTGGCTCCCCACTCAGCGGGGAGTCTGCTCCTCCCTCTGCCCCTTCCCCTACTTGTGCTATCTCTCTCTCTCTCACTCTCTCTCAAATAAATAAATAAATAAAATCTTCAAAAAAAAAAAAAAAAAGAAAGAAAGAAAGAAAGAAAGAAAGAAAGAAAATGTACAAAATAAGTGCTCTTATTGAAAAAATAAAAATGACATGGGGCACCTGGGTGGCTCAGTGGGTTAAAGCCTCTTCCTTCAGCTCAGGTCATGATCCCAGGGTCCTGGGATCGAGCCCCACATCAGGCTCTCTGCTCTGCAGGGGGCCTGCTTCCTCCTCCTCTCTCTCTCTATCTCTCTCTCTCTCTCTCTGCCTGCCTCTCTGCCTACTTGTGATCTCTCTCTGTCAAATAAATAAATAAAATCTTAAAAAAAATGACTCAAAATTGAGGAGAAAAAATACAAATTATCTGGGGAAAGTGGGTGGGGCTGTGGAATAACATTGAGGACACTTGTAAAAGAGCTAGATTTTTCTTTGAAATGTTGGAAATGCTTGCAATAGAGGGAAGTGTCCCAAAGAGAGGTGCATCATTTTTGTTCGTAGGTTTTTGCTCTATGAAAGGAAGTGAGTTTGAGGATACCTGGTAGGTTAGTACATAGGAAAGCTATGTTTAGAAAGTAAATGAATGAGTCTCTCTCTTCTCCACTCCATCTCCCAAAATAGAAAGAAGTTTTTAGAGTTAGAAAGGGGCAGATTATTTTGTCTTTTCAAAAATTAGTTAATCCCCTAAAACTGATCTGTCTCTATGTATCTATAGTGTCTATTTCTGTATCCGTATATTTCTCGTCGTGTAATTGTTAGGTGTAGAGGGAGGGCCTAAGTGCTAGCCTCTTATGCTAAATGCCAAATCAAATGAAGAAGGAATAGGAGGGGAGGAATAGAAGATCCCACTGCAGCAAGGGTAATTGCCATTACAGGTGGAGACATCTGGGGATATGGAAGGGTGTTGAACATTATTAGTTGGTTACCAAGGAAAGAGTGGAGTTTATTTATTGTGGTCTTTAAAAATAACTTATGTAGAGGCATTTAACAGCTCTGTTTTTGCTGCTGTATTTAAGTCTACACCTGTCTGTGTGTCTTTTTTTTTCTTAATGACTTTTTTTTTTTTTTTTAAAGATTTTATTTATTTGTCGGAGAGAGCATGCACAAGCGGGCGGAAAGGCAGGCAGAGGGAGAAGCAGGCTCCCCACTGAGCAAGGAGCCCAATGTGAGACCTGACCCCAAGACTCTGGGATCATGACCTGAGCCGAAGGCAGGCGTTTAACTGACTGAGCCACCCAGGCATCCCTGTATGACTGACTTTTACCGTCTTCTGTAGTCTAGTGTTCTCATTTGTCCAGTGAGCTTCATTTTCTTCTGTTTTCAGCAAGTCTCTTCTGCTTCACGGAGCCCACATTTCTCCTTGAATCCTCCGCATGCCACGTTCATTCCTATTTCTCTGTCTTAGCTAATGCAGTTGTTTCTGACTGGAGCAGTTTTCCTTCTTCCCTCCATTCTTAAATCCTGTCTTCTGGTATCTCCTCATTACCTCACACCATACTTCTTTCCTTGAAACATCTCTTGCAGTTGTACTCATTATCCTTAGTTCAGCATTTGGTTCTCTAATGACTCGTATCTCTTAGGTTTGGTTTAAATTATATTCTTTAGAGCAGGAGCCGCCTTTTCTATTTCTTTTATGTCATATGAAGTGCATGGCTTGGGGGTTGCATGTACAGTTGGTGGTGGCTGGTTCTGCCTTGTTTGAATGTGCTTCCACTCAAATCCTGGGTGATAAAGATGGTGATCTTTCTTTTCACTAATCTGAATTCTTGTTTGTTTTTGCTTGGTCATATCTTGAAACTGTTTTTGTTCTTTTTTAACTTAATTTTTCCCCTTGGATGTCTTTTTTTATCCCTTTCTATTGGTCCAGATTAGTTGTCACCATAATTTTTTTTTAAGACTTCATTTATTTATTTGACAGAGAGAGAGAGACAGTGAGAGAGGGAACACAAGCAGGGGGAGTAGGAGAGGGAGAAGAAGACTTCTGCTGAGCAGGGAGCCTGACTTGGGGCTTGATCCCAGGATTCTGGGATCATGACCTGAGCTGAAGGCAGACACTTAATGACTGAGCCACCCAGGGACCCTAGTTGTTATCACTGTTGATTTTTTATTTCTCTTCTTTGTAGTCTACAGATTTATCTACCCAAGATAACTTTGGTGTGAGAAAATTTAATTTGAAATCAGCATTGAAATTTGGTGCCTGCTCATCAGTTTGTAAGCTACAAAAAAAAAAAAAAAAAAAAAAAATCCAGACGTTTGCAGCTATAAATTTATACGAAGATAATTTCAGGTAAGAGAACAATTTCTAAAATAAGAGCATATGAACTGTGTAGCTTTAATTGTATAATTAATGTAACTAAGCAAAATGTTACTTTTCTGCCTATTTAAGGAATCTGATTGTAGCTGCAAATAAATTGATTTTATATATTAATGTTTTTATTATTTTGAATCTAACATTCTTTTTTTAAAATATTTTATTTATTTTACAAGTTGGCAGAGAGGCAGGCAGAGAGAGAGAGAGAGGAGGAAGCAGGCTCCCTGCTGAGCAGAGAGCCCGATGCAGGACTCGATCCCAGGACCCTGAGATCATGACCTGAGCCGAAGGCAGAGGCTTTAACCCACTGAGCCACCCAGGCGCCCCATGAATCTAACATTCTTTAAGTCAAGACACTTATTATTATTGTTATTTTATTTCCCTACTTTTTAAAAAAATTATTTATTTATTTATTTGACATACAGAGATTACAAGTAGGCTAAGAGGCAGGCAGAGAGAGAGAGAGGAGGAAGCATGTTCCCCGCTGAGCAGAGAGCCCAATGTGGGTTCGATCCCAGGACTCTGGGATCATGACCTGAGCCGAAGGCAGAGGCTTTAACCCACTGAGCCACCCAGCCACCTTTCCCTACTTTCTTAAACTTCTTTGATCTGCCCTTGTACCTCAGCCTCTTTGGATATAATGGACATCAGTACACTGAGTCAACAAGCCATCTTCTTGGTTCATTTTGCTGCCATGAACGTCTGCAGTCTAGAATGGATTAAAATTTACCCAGATTTGTTTCCTGATGAGATTAGAGTTCAATGAAGTTGTCAAAAAATACAAGTGTCTCTGTTTTCACCATTGAGGTGTGATTGAATTTGACTTGTTTACTGGTAAATCAGAATAAGTTGTAAAATCTTACGATACATTAGTTTATTTAAAATTATGTTAACATAGCTTAAGTTCAATGAAGAAATACTTTGTCTCCCAATTGAAATATCTTCTTATTGTAGAAATAATCCTCTAGCATATTTATCACCTTCATTCAAGTGTAAACTTTGCATTTACTTCTCTTCAAAGAATACAGTATTGCTATAACTTGACAGTGACCTTTGCTGTGAACAAAGTTAATATCCTGATTTATATTTTATAGAAACGAGCATTAAAGCAGATTGCTTTCCTATGCTCTTACATCAAAGTTACTGAAATTAATTTGTGTTAGTGTTTTTACTTTGTGATTTGGGCTTATTCTACTAAAACTTGCTTCATGTAGAATTAGGTTGAGATTGATATGTATTTTAAATCCTAGCCTTTTAAATCATCTACTATATGAACAATGAGTATAACTCAAATACAACTTACTTTCAACAAATATTTATTAATGTATACAGTTAGATACTCGGCCCTGGCAGTATAGCAGTTCACAATAACAACCACAGACAAAAAACCCTGCCTACATGGCACTCACATACTAGTGGGTTTGGAGAACAGGAAATAAATAAAATAAGTAAAATATATAGTGTAGAAGATGCTAAATGTTAGGGTGGGGTTAAGAGAATATTGTGTAGTTGGGTTTGAGGGGGGAGGAAGGGTTGAAATTTTAAGTAGTGTGACCAGCCAAGGTTTCACTGAGCAAGTGACATTTGATTAAAAATTTGAAGAGGTGAGGGAATACAGTATCGGGATCTTAGAGTGGAAAGAGTATTCCAGGTAGAAGGAATTACATGTGCATTTTTCAGATGGTTAAGTTTGTTGGTATTATTGTAGGTTCTCTCAAGCTTTTTATTTCTACAGAATGTCTAGCAAGGAAGTAAAAACTGCTCTAAAAAGTGCTAGAGATGCAATCAGAAACAAAGAATACAAAGAAGCTTTGAAACATTGTAAGGTAACTGATACATTTTTTTATTCCACAGTAAAATTATGTTACCCATTTACAAGCGTTATGGATTTGTAACATGTGTATCATTTTTTGTCTTAACATTAATGAAAGTGGTTAGATTATTTAGTAGACCATTAGAGTGGTTGTGCTAGGATAAACTACACTGGCCATACGCAAAGTCACACTCTCAAAATATGAATATCAGATATCTTTTGATGGGGCGTATTATGGAGCACTACTGTATCATAAAGTTTTCTTTCTTACTGGTATGTTGACACTATCATTCTGTTTGGTTTGTGAATGGGAGCTCACGATTCTAAAGCTCCTTTGTAAGGTGCTGAGGGGAATGTCCCTGTCCAGAGGGAGAAATTGAATGTGGAGGAGAGAGAGTGTAGGGATAGGAATGAGAAAGGTTGGGATCCTGAGCTTTAAGTGGAGTTTTGTTTTTCTTTTTCTTTTTCTTTTTTAAGATTTATTTATTTATTTATTTGACAGATAGAGATCACAAGTAGGCAGAGAGGCAGGCAGAGAGAGAGGAGGAAGCAGGCTCCCCGCCAAGCAGAGACCCCGATGCGGGGTTCGATCCCAGGACCCTGAGATCATGACCTGAGCCGAAGGCAGAGGCCTTAACCCACTGAGCCACCCAGGCACCCCGAAGTGGAGTTTTTGATACTTTTCCCATCTTAGCAGTGGGGAAGATAGGTGTAAATACTGTCAGATTTGTAGATTTGGGGGTAGGAAGAGAGGAATGTTCCCCTCTGATGTCTTCTATTTTTTTAGTAAGGCATAAGCTAAGAGTGGAAGAAGAATTGTATAGGAGGTTTGAGATAAAAAAAGGTATGAAGTAGTTGTTATTTAACTTACTAGTGGGGATTGAAAGGACTGCCGGGCCCTACTGAATGTCCATCTGAAGTTTCATGTTATTGAAGTGAAATCAGTGAACTGAGTTGTGTGGTTTCTCCCTTCATGTTCAGCTTCTCAAGCTTAGTAATGGGCATGTTGGGGTTCAAGTATGGATGTTGAGAAAGATGATGGAGAAGAGAGGTGAAGGAGTTGAGGATATTTGCAAGAGAGGGATGACAGTGATGGGTCATTGGAATCTAAGCTGGAAAAGGAGGGATAAGAACTGAGAAGTGGGGCGATAGTAGAATAAGAGGGGGGTCAACTAATTGGACATATCAGTGGTTAAACAATTGTCAGCTTTGGTAGTTACCACATTGTTAGTTTTTTTGGCAGAAAACATTGTTGGATAGAATGGAATTTGTGTTGTAGAATGATGAGAGATGTCTAAAAGTGTCATGTGGATGCATAGAAACACAATAATCTGACTGTCACAGCTCATGGAAATATTCTTATTTTCCCTAGAATAGGTAAAATCTTAAGAGCTAATTATCTACTAGATTTAATTAGCTATTAGTTTTGTTTTCTGTCACTAGAACAATCTTAGTTTTCTGTTTCAGACTTTCACTTTAGCGAGTACCTGTTCTTTCTGAAAGCAGTAGCTCTACATATAATTTTTATTCTCATTGACAGGTGGTATTTAAACATTCATTGCCTCTATTTATTTTGAACATATGCGGTATAGTCACATTGGGGTCAGTCTACCTCCCTACCTTGTTATTTCGATGAAAAATATGTCTGATAGTTGGAAATGTTACCACAGTGCAGGACAATGTGGGTGTTGATTCGAGTGAAACGATAGAGAAAACAGTTTTGTGAGTTTACTGGTGGCAGTGTGGAGTGGAGGCAGCAAGATGGTCAGGTGATATGAATAGTCTTAGTGTTCTTTTTATACATAATATTTTCATTTTCAAGGAGGATGGGGAGGCATCAGCATTGCTTGGGCAGCTTTTAAAATATATACCTCATATTTTAGACTCCTTACAATTATCAATCCAATTCACCTCCTTCTCTCCTCGAGGAAACTGAAGACCAGAGAGGTTGAGTGGTGTTCTTAAGATCGCCCAGTTAGTGGTAGATCCAGATTTCCTAACACTCAAGTAGTCTTTTAGTTGTTTGTTCATTAGCTTTCAAAATTTAATGACCCGTTCTTTTAATTTTTTTCCGCCAGACAGTGTTAAAACAAGAGAAAAATAACTATAACGCCTGGGTTTTTATTGGTGTTGCTGCAGCTGAATTAGAACAACCTGATCAGGCTCAGGGTGCCTATAAAAAAGCTGCTGAACTAGAGCCAGATCAATTACTGGCTTGGCAGGTATGTAGATTTTTTTTTTCCCCTGTATTATGGTAATATTTTTGCCACATTTAAAAAAAATATAGGTAGCAGCTTTTAAAAAAGTCATTTAAACTATTATTTACCCCATAGAAGAAAAAAGTTTTAAATGTATTGATCTTCTAAACCTGAACATTATTAGTTAAAAAAAAAAATGCCTGTGATGCTATTTAACATTATTTGACATCCAACCCAATGGATTATTTTCAGAGGTGAGGATTGGAATTCAAATATGATTATGTAAATCTCTAATTATGTGTGTATATGAAAGACTTACCAAGAATATTCCTTATGCTTATTCAAGGGAAAAGAAATGCATATTAATATGTTTTCTAAAGGTAAGATATAAAAAATCTGCAAATCTATGTATTTGAGTGAAATTCTTTTCTCTTATTTAAAGTTCTTCATATTCTATGTTGGCTTCTCCAGCTTTTTCATCTTTAATAAGTTTGTTTCATATCTCAATTACGTCTTAGAAACTGTGATTAATAGGCAGTAGGCTTGGGAGAACATGAACCTGTTTTTCTCACATTTATGTGAACAAGAACATGAGAGGGGGTATCTGGTAACACACCTAGAGAGATGCCTGCTTTTATTATGTATTGATTGATTTAAGATACCTGATCTTTCTTTGAAGCAAAGATGACAGTTTCTACAAAATACTTAGATTTTTTTTTTGACCATATAGAAGTAGTGTCATATAGTAATAAGAGGTAAGATTTTTTGTTGTGAAACACTTCAAATACATTTTCAAAGCTCTTTTTAAAGACCAGTTTATTTGAGACAGAGAAAGAGAGAGAGAGAGTGCATGCTTGTACACATGCATGAGCAGGGAGGGGCAGAGGAAGAGGGAGAGAGAATCAGGCAGATTCCCTGCTGAGCATGGAGCTTGACTCAGGCCTCTGTCCCAAGACCTTGAGATGATGACCCAAACTAAAATCAAGAGTTGCACGCTTAACCGACTGAGCCGCCAAGATGCCCCACTTCAAATATATTTTCAGAAGTAAAGAGAATGGTAAAGTGAGCCCCTCTGGCTATCACCTAGCTTCTGTAAAAATCCACACATGGCCAGTATTTTTTCATCTATGCTTTGATCTACTTTCTCCCACCCTAATTATTTGGAGGCAAATCCCAGACATTATTTTATTTTTAAGTTATAATTTTCTTTATCGTAAATAACCTTTATATATCGTCACTTTATTTAGCAAAATGAATGTGAGAGCATTAGACTTTTTAGAATAATCTCTACTGTTTCCTATTTTAGGGGTTAGCAAGCTTATATGAGAAATGTAACCACATAAATGCTAAGGATGACTTGCCTGGTGTTTACCAGAAGCTCCTGGATCTTTATGAAAGGTAATCATTGTATGGGGAAAGGCCAATGTCTTTAAAAGCTTTAATTTGAATAAACTGATTAAAACTTCCATAGAAGTACTCCAAACATTTACTGGGAATTGAGAAGCATTTTTCTTTCATACTGTTGTTACAAAATCTTTTGCTTGTGATTGAAATAAAATCAAAACACTAATAGTAAGAGGATTGACTAATTTGGGAACTTTGATATAATTTTCAGGTAATATGATGGAAGATATTATTTCTTAAACCTCTTTTTTAATGAGAGGCTTATTTTATAAAATTTTCCTGTGGTATGAAAGAGGATATGTTCTGATTTAAAATAGTACCTGACAGTAGTATTATTGGGATATTGTAATTTTAGTATCTTAAGCCCTTGGTTGTTTTCATTAATCAGATTCAAAATCCTTTTTTTTTTTTTTTTAATTTTTTATTCTAAGTGTTGACAAACAGAAGTGGTGCGATGTCTGTAAGAAACTTGTGGATCTATATTACCAAGAAAAGAAACACGTAGAGGTTGGTTAATGTTTTGGTGGGGTAGTAGACTTCTTTTACTAAAGCCATTATTAGAAGAAAGCTTTCATTTAGCTTAAGGGAAAATTTAAACAATTAGTATGTAGTGTGATATTAAAAGAATATAGAGAGATATTACAAATTATAGTGTTTTGAAACTAAATTAAATTTCAGGTTTTAGTTATTCTAACTTCCAGACCTTTTTGAAACTGGGCAGGGATAAATAAAATAAGTAAAAGCATCATTGTAGAATTTAGTGACATATTTGTGGTGCATCTGTAGCTGATGCTATAGTTACAAGGGTTGGGGCATGTAGTCATTATTTCTGTTTCCACTCTGTTACATTAGCTGTACTTCTAATAGAATGGCTGTCTGCATTTGCCCAGTCACCATAGTTCTTGTGGAGTTCATAATAGACGAAGTTCTGTGGTTTTGCTATTTTTATGTATTAGCAGATGAAAAATGTTTTTATTTGTAGATTTTATATTTCTAACTGGTGTTTTTGATATTTAAGATAAAAAAAAATTTAAATCTCCTTGATAGGTGGCCCGAACATGGCACAAGTTGATAAAGACACGGCAGGAGGAAGGTGCAGACAGCCAAGAGCTTCACCAGCTGTGGAAGAAATTGACTCAGTTGCTGGCTGAAAGTACTAAGGATCAGAATAATGAGACCCAGCAATTGGTATTGACCTGTTTATTCCCTGCAGTTTGTATCATGAATATTATTGATCATTTAATCGAATTTAGCAAATGGAAATAGAATAATATAGAAAAGTACCATATGTTAAAATTGATATTTTGTAAGTATTCAATTTATTTTATTTATTTTTTTATGTGTTTTTAAAAGATTTTATTTATTCGAAAGAGAAAGAGAGAGAGCACAAGCAGGGAAGCGGGAGAGGGAAAAGCAGACTCCCTGCTGAGTGAGGAGCCTGAGGTGGGGCTTGATCCCAGGGATCATGACTTGAGCTGAAGGCAGATGCTTAACTGACTGAGCCACCCAGGCGCCCCTACATGTTCAGTTTTAAATTCATAGCGGTTCTTGCTGTTAAAGTCAGAATTATTTCCCTGCAGTCTCATACTAAGTCTGGACAGAGTGGAATTGGTTTTCAGGGATCGCAGTTTACTTCCCTGGGTTCATACTAATCCAGTAAATCAGTTATTTAATCACTGTGAAAAAGAAACGTGAACTTGGCTTTCACAAAACTGCTGTAATTTCTAAAAAGTTGTACTTACTTAAAGGTATGTGTAAAGGTATGTTTCTTTAAGTTCATGAAGTAAGAGTACTAAATTACTTTGAAGTTTAGCAACTCAGAGCATTTTGTTTAAAGTATTTATTTAGGGTACTTATATCTAGAAATATATTGGGATAATATTAAAAAATATCTCCATTCTACTTTTTTATATTTGTAAGTTTAAAAGTCAGCTTAATTTCTTATTATTGTATATAGGCATTCAGTGTATATTTGTGCAATTGGATGGACTTTTTGAATATAAGCAATTATAGACTGAAGTACATTTTTGTACTTCGAAGAAGTACATTTTTTGTATGTTTGTTCATTCATTCACTTATTAATCCTTTTTTCAGAAAATATTTGTTTTATGTAGACTCTATTATACATGTCAGGCAGTGTCCTAAATAAATGCTGAAGATAAAAATAGAAGACTATGATTTGCATTTGTTTGTGTGTTGGTTTATCTGTGTATAGGTTTAGTTGTGGAAAAAAGTTGGACAGTGACAAGATTAGGTGAATTGCAAACTTAAATCATATCTTCACATGACTTCATTATTTTCATTGAAAAACTATAGGTTATCAGAATATCAAACATATACCAAATGCCAAAATAAGTAATTTTTTTTTAATTACCTGTTCTGTGTTCCTCCATGAAAGAGAACTAATTATGCTTGTCATTTTAAGAATTGATTAAAAAAAAATTTATTTATTTATTTAACAGAGATCACAAGTAGGCAGAGAGGCAAACAGAGAGAGGAGGAAGCAGGCTCTCCTCTGAGCAGAGAGCCCGATGCGGGGCTCGATCCCAGGACCCTGGGATCATGACCTGAGCCGAAGGCAGAGGCTTTAACCCACTGAGCCACCCAGGCGCCCCTTTAAGAATTGATTTTTAACTGTTAAAAATAGTAAGAGGATTTCGGGGTGGAGTTATTTCCATCTTGAATTCTAATGATAATTTTGCTTATTTAAGTGTGTTCAGGAAAAAATATGTCACCTGATTTCCAGATGGATTGATTGCACTACTATTTTTTGAAACCCTTGTGCTAAACTGCATACGTTAGGCTTCCTTTTTTGCAAGGTCATTAACTTTATCAGAGGAGTAAAATTTTCTTCATTTGTGTAGACTTTATATCATACTTCATAAAGAAATTTGGAGGCAGTGAACTATGAGTTTTCATTTCAATGTCATGGAGGGGCTTGTGGGTGGCTCTGTCAAAACATACAAGTTTTGATCTCAGCTAAGGTCTTGATATCAGGGTCATGATTTCAAGCCCCACTGGGCATGGAGTTACTTTAAAAAATAAAAATAAAAATAAATGAAGTCATGGAAATTCATTTTTTTAAAAAAGTAGGACTTGTGTAACTAAATGAATGATATTCTTTAAAGTGCTTGATCTGGGTTTTAGTATTGTTCTTGCTCAAAACATATTTAGAAAGCTTCTTTTGGAATTTTCTTCAAAGTCATTTAGTAATACTGGATAAGAAGTGATTTTATTATAGTTCAGTCATATTTCTGGTTTCCTTTTTAAAAGTTTAACTTCACAAATTTATTTAAGATTAAAGATTTGCTACCACTGAAAATATTCCAAGGAACATACTGGTGATTTCAGTAGAGATGTTTTAAAAATGGTCTGATTAGTTGCACTTACACAGGTATATAAAGAAGACTATACCTCTCCAGTTGACTACTTCCTAGGGAACAGTGACCACTTAAAGAATGTTTTGTTAAATTCATGATACTAATTTAAGTTATCCCTCATTAGTTCAGTGCAGTCTCCTGCCAGATGGAATTAGATTGTATTCTAAATGCATAGACATTTTTTTCCTCATAAAAAATTGTCAGGTCCAGACAATATATAGTACAGGAAAACATGAGATAGTAAAATACATTTGCAGTTCGTTAGTTGAGGTGGTATATTGTATAAGTGAGTCATATACATTCAGCTATTTATTACATTTGTCATTTCAGTATGCTAAAGATGATAGCTTTTTTGTTTGTTTCAGCTTTTAGCTGCTTTTGAGAATGCACTGGACTTATCAGATAAGATTCCTAGTGAAGATCACCAAGTACTTTATAGACAGTTCATTCACTGTTTATCCAAAGTAAGTTGATTTTAAAAATCTCTAATGTGACTTTTACATTGTAATTAGGAAGGTGTTCACAAGCATATTTTACTATTACTTAGTTTATTTTACTTTTATATTTTCGAGCTTCCTCATGAGACCGCTAGATTGAAGAAGGCCTGTGAAGGAATGATAAACATCTATCCTACTGTACAATATCCATTAGAAGTGCTTTGTTTGCATTTAATTGAATCAGGTAAGTTCTTCCCTATTATATTGTATGTTCTTGAGGTATATGAACATATGGGAATGTTGTTGCTATCAGTCAAAAATTGTTTCAGTGCTTACCCTGTGTAAGGTGTTGTTTGAATAATTCTGGACATACAAGGAAGTACAGTGTGTTATCTTTGTGCACATGAAGAGGCTAATTAATGTAGAAAAGTATAATAATACAGAGGAATAATGAATAACTGAGTTCATTGTTGATCAGTGAAGGCTTTTGGAAGATAGGAATTGAAGAGAGTCTTAAATTTTCCTCAGAAATTAGATAAACAGGAAGAGGTGAAAGGTACGCAGATGGCATGAGCAGAATTATGGAGCTAGGCTGCAGTTTTTAGGACTAGTAGAATAGTTTTATTTGCTCTAGTGGAAGGAATAAGTAAGATGGATTTTGGTTGAGTAAGTTGAATTATCTTGCCTACGGCTATAAATGTCATACATTCTCAGCATTGATGTTACAGTGTCACAAGTTCATGGTTATAGATGCTGTGGTACTGTAAAGTAACGAAGTTTGTGAAGGATCTACTTGTTTAATGAAATAGAGCAGATTCAAGTCAGAGTGTATGTCTAAGTTTATGCCTGGTGCTCTTCTTTGTGTTCTTTCTTGGAGGGGGGAGGAGAGAGAGCTGATGACAGCTAGCATGCTGGGAGTTGTCAGAACCTGTGCCTGTGATATCGCATGCCCAGGGCTGGTGTTCAGTTAGTTTACAGGAGATTGACCTCCATGGTTTTCACACTGGCCTCTGTCCTCTTTGTCAGTATCTGTGCTGAATAGATTTTTACATAATTTAACCGTCGCTCATGTCCATGCCTGTATTCATCTGATGAACAAAATTCACAGAAATCAGTCATTGAAATAGATCAACAGTACCAGCACCGATGTGTTAATGATTATAAATTTTGCAGAGCTTTACCAATTTAATTGTTTTCATTTTGTTGCTAAAGGAATATACACCTGGGAATGCTTTGTGTGTGAATGACCATCGCAGGTTTCATAATAGAAAAATTGTTGAAAACTAGTGATAGAGGTAACGGAGGGAGAATGCCTGTTGGAAAAGTATTGTTGCATCTACCTTGGCTCTCCCCACTTTAGCTTTCCCTTCTAAGTCCTACTTGTATTCCCCCCCGACGCTGTGTCTGAATTAAAATTCACTATTATCTTAAGAGTTGGGTTTTTTTGGTAAGAAGTAAGTGGATCCCCTTTACTTTAACTGAGTCAGAGATAGACTTGTGAGAGTACTTTTTACTAATGTGAGATAAGAAATACCAAATGTTGTAGTGAATCAATTTATGAAGTATAAAGTCAAACTAATAGGGTTTGTGGGATAGATTGTATAGAAAGTAGACTAGATTGGGTAGACTAAATGATTTTGTGAATGAATATACTGGGACTATGACAGTGGCAATAGAAAGTAACAGGTGAATGAAAAAATTAGAAGAGATTTGTTAAGAGGTAAAGGGAGGGAGATTATTATTTTACTTTTAGCTCTCTTGAAGAGTTGGCCTACTGTGGAATGATCATCCGTAAGAAAGTTGAGTTGTGGAGAGGAGAGGTTAGTAGACATTCAAAGGGAAATGCCTGTCTGGCTTGCAGGTGAGAGATGAGTACTAAGGCTAGACATAAGGTTTGGAAATAACTTGCGTGTAGATCCAAGTGAAGTGTAGTGGGTGACTTCAGAGGATGACTAGGGAGCAAAAAGCTGAAAACTATGTCTTGGGTGGTGCTGGCTGGCTTGAAGGGAAGGGCAGGGAAAGAGGAAAGTAGGAAACAGAGAAGCAGAGAGGTCAGACAGGAAGGTGGTGGAACCTGATATGAAGCAACAGAGAAGGCAAGAAAAGGGCATTTCAGAAAGGAGATCTGTACTGACAGTTTGAGCAACTAACCTCAAAAAATGAGGAAATTTTTTTTTTTTTTTTTTTTTTTTTTTTTTTTTTTAGGGCTGTATTTTCTAACTGAAGTGATTGAATTAGAACTTAGATTTCAGTGATGGGAAAAGAGTAGGAAGAAGTGGGTAGCAGGTATTAAAACAATAATCCAGGGATTTGGCTGGCTTCAATTAAGGGAGAGGAAGAAGAAGCATGCAAAGGGGTTGGTAAGCTTTTAGAGGAGTAGAAGAATTGTGGTAGTGTTGCCTGGGAAGAGAGGTTCAAGAAGAGAGGGCTAGTTAACACTGTGAACTTCATGTTGAGGTCAAGGAGGATGAGACATAGTAAGAGACTTTCAAAATGAGGAGCAGGCTTGTGAATTTTTGTGGGTTTTTTTCCCCCATTGACAGGGAATAGTTCCAAGATTCATCTAGTTTTTCCCAATTTTAATATGATTCCCATTACATTCCCAAGATAAATGTGTTGATTTCATAATTAGTCTCTGGTACCCATTCCTCCACCCTTTTTCTACTATTACAATTGCTGTTGAGAAACTAATGGCCGGTGTTACCGTTTTCTTCTCTATTTTCTTTCAGCTATTAATGATCCGTTCCCTCATTTTTGACCTGGTCCCATGCCAAGTGACACAAGAGGATACTTGAAATTTCTTTTTGAGGACTGATTGTGTCCTTTATCAGTTAGCACACATATGCCTATAATGTGGATTTGTTGAATAAGTATGGTCCCCATATTAAAAAAAAAAAAAAAAACAAAAAACAGCTACAAAATTATAGAAGAAACTAAGCCAACAAAGTCTGTAGAGTTTTGCACATGAATTAAGTATTTGACAATGCATTCTAGAATATACAGATAGCAAATGGGTTATGCTGGATGATTAGAGAGTGTGTTGGTTTATATGAAAATAATCATTCCTGGAGAGGGTATTTTGCAGAATTGAAAGAAAGAAAGCTTTATATCCTGGTAAAGGGGAGTAGGTAGGTGGATATTTACATACATGGTACACCAAGGAAGAGGGTTTTTTTCTGTGGAATCATTTGTTGTGAGAATCTGTGGGATGGAGCCGATCAGGCTTAGGTACTTTCTAAGGTAAAGCATTATTCTGGGGGTAAAAGTTAAACACTTAAACTGCCAGACAGTAGGAAGCTGTGCTTAATGATTTCTTTTTCTTTTCATTGCTCCTTTAAACCAAACTTTCTGTGTATGAAGAACTTCTGAAACTATAAGGTATTTAAAGGCTGACCTATCCTCCCCCAGCGTGCTTTAGTTTCTGCAGAATTTTCTACTTCACAGCAGTTAATCACTGGGTTCTCTTCCACTGGGAACAAATGTATTTCATTCTCCTTTGTCCTCCTTTGCATGTTGAGACTTGAAGATTCATTTTCAAAATGAGTCAGTTTATAAAGCTTCACATAACCAGTAGTGAATAGCTTTCACGGTTGTCAGCTGATGAAATGTTATTTCATGCTAAATGACCTTTTTGGGTTATTTTATTTTGCTTTATATTTGAAATGGGGAGAATAAGAAAGCTTGGTTCTTCAAATCCAAACATGAAAGAGCTTATAATTTTGTGCTCTGGAATATTAGAAAATCCAGATGAAAATAAAAAAATGAATACATGCTGTTTTGTCCCCCCCACCCCCACCCCAGGCTAGGTTTATTTAAAAGAAAAATTCTACAGTAGTGATCAGTTTCTTTGTGATGTCAGCAATTAATTAGCTATTTTTAAAAATCATCTTTTTTTGTGGTAAGCTTTAGGAAACAGGATTCTCAGGGGTATTACTTGGCATCTACCCTGAATCTCTTCAGAACACCTTTCATTCTTAGAGATTTAGCATTCATCAGCCCCAAATCTAGCTTGCCTATTGACAGACAAAAATAATATTGTCAAACTTGTTTTAAAGTTTTTAAGTCTGGAATCTTAGAATCTTTTAAATTTTAAAAAGAGCAGGTAAATTAAAGAAATGATTTTCTATTGAAAAAGAAATCAATTCTATTTCCTCTCTGTTTCTATCCTCCACATACTATTTAGCTAGTATGAGTTCTCAGCAAGAGTTAATCTGGAGAAGAGGATTGAAAACTGAAGCTTTGGAATATCCCTTGTCTCTACAAAGGATCAGTGATGTTGTTACTACTTGACAGTTTTGGGGAACACTAGAGAAGATTCCTCTAAGTATCATTTGTTCTTGGTCGTATGTAGAGAGTACATTTCCCAAGGACTAGAACATTGGCTCTCCAAATCTCTTTCGGTTTCTGTCATTGTGCTCCCAGATAGTAAGGAAGATTTATCTTATCTAGAAGTTTTTCATGTTCATCTTAGCCTTTTAGAAACAGTTTTCCTCTGCCTACCCCCCGTTTGTCTACCTGTGTGAGTTTTTAGGTACCCTGCGTATGGGTAATCATTGGGATGACGCACGACTGACTTTTCTTTCCATCACAGGTGTGTTTTCTATAATAAGGGTGGTTTATGTAGCCAAGGGACTCTTAGGAATTACGTTTCTATGGGGTAAGATAGTTTTGACTCATAGCTAGAAGTTGAAGGTAAAATTTTAATAGCCATTTTGTTTTCTTTTTTAGAATGATGTTTTTAATTTTCCATAGTAATTCTCAAGCATTATTTATTAATAGACTAAGCCTTTTAGTACATCAATTCATAATGGTATTCTTAAAGGATCATTGCAGTATTTAATGGATGCCTACTGCGTACAAGATGCCATGCTAGTCCCTACCCTCCAGAAGTTACTGTTTAGCTGTAGAGGTACTAACTGCAGTGCATATATAAGACTAACAATAAAGGCGGTATATGGTGTTGGTAAATACTATAGGCCTGTGGTTCTTCAGATATGGTATCTGAACTTGTAGCAGTCGTATTATCTGGGAACTTCTTTGAAGTCCCAGCTTTCAGGTCTGACATTGAAATCAGAAACTTTGAGAGTGGGGCTTAGCATTCTCCAGGTGATTCTGATGTCTAGTTGAGACAATACCACTGGTTGAAAAAGGAAGGGGGAAAAAAAAAACACTGGTTTGCTTGGGAAGAGGAGGGTGTATGTTACTAGGTGTGTCTGCTTTTGGAAATTACATTTATGGAGGCCATAGTGAGAACATATTGACAGAAGGTAATTCATGTCTAGAAGCATAATAATTGTTGGTTGAGGTCCTTTTTACTGGCTAACTCAGAAAAGTAGTATTTCTTCCAGTTTGTTTTCAAAGCTCACCAAACAGTATTGAAGTTTTAATTCTTTAGCCATTAAGAATTCCTTGAATTTTTGGTACTAATTTGGATTTATAAATCAATGTATAATATCATAGATTATGCATTGGAGTGTATCTGGTTTTGAAAAATTTGAAATGTATAACCTAAATGGTAATATGCAAGGAATTTATCTTTGACATCTGAGACTGAAAGAGTGGTTCCCCACGTGGTCTGGGAGCACAAGTTTTAAATAGATAGTAAAGCATCAACCTGCTTTTTCAAACAAATTATTTTTATTTGTTCTCCGTATTTACTGCTTCAAGCTATAATTTGTCTTAATTAGTTTTTAAGAATTTTCCTATGTGATTAAGCAACTTATTAAAATGCTGAGTACTCTTAACAGTTTATTCTCAAAGCAGAAATCATATTTTCTACTTGTTTTTGTGCTTTTCTGGGAATGGAAATCCTGAGATTGAGTTTGGAGAAAACGGAAACATAACAAAATAAATAGTGTTTTCTAAACTAAATTATTTTACCAAAATAAATTTGAAACAAATGTAGGCATTGGATGACTATTACATAGGTTTAACCATTAACTTATATAGGAAAAGAAAGTTTTTGAAAGAATGCAGAAAAGTACTGCTGAACTTGTAAACCTAAGAAAATGTAACTAAGTTTTTGTACAGTATCTTGACAAGTAGTCTGTCTTTTGGTCGTAGGATTCTGGAAGAATCCACCCAATTTGACATCCTGGCTGCTACATCTTTAGCAGCACAGTTGCCCAAGGAGAGAGGCTGGCGAAGTTACTGTGGAATAGGAAAAGGAGAGCTGGCAAGCAGGAGGCTATGTGTCTCAGAGCAGTGGCAAGTAGGAGTAGGTTTCTTGTTTGAGCCTGACTTTAGGTTCAGTTTACCCATACCACAGTAGGTAAAGTGGTTTCTACCTCCAATATTTAAGAAGATGAAGAAGCATAATTTTTTTAATGATATGTTAGTATTTTTTTGTATTGTTGGTCTACTTAAGTTTCGAATTCCTGGAGTCAGGATATGTTAGAGGATGTGTAAGACAGCATTTGAGCTTAAAGTATATAAGTTTAGGCAATTGGAAATTTGGAGTATGTATGCTAATAACTTCTCTTTTTTTTTCTAGGCAGTCTTACTGATGAAGGACAGCAGTATTGTTGCAGATTAATGGAAATGGATTCCAGAAGTGGTCCAGGCTTCATTGGTTTAGGCATTAAAGCATTACAAGACAAAAAGTATGAAGATGCTGTTAGTAACCTAACAGAAGGTAAGTGTACAGTATAAAGCATGTAACTTGAGGTTTAAGTTGTGAACAAACTCAAGGGTATAACTGCTTGGGGTGCATTAAATTGAACACAACCCAAGGAAGTGTTGAAGCAACATCTGTCACAAGTAAGAAGACAGGGAAATAGCCCTCAAGGCAGCATCTCCCTGTGGGATTAATACAGGAAGCTTTTATTCAGTGTATTAGGGGGTGTGGGTAGAGAGCTGGTGTACACATTAAGAAACTTAATATATACGTACTCTCTTCCCCTGCTTAAAACCTTCCACGGGTTTTCAGCTGCTCCTAGGATAACATACAAACTCCTTCACAAGGTTTGCAAACCTCTCGAGTCTGATTTTTTGCCCTTTCTTGCTCCCATGCTTCATTTTCAAAGATAATGAGTCCATATGCTACTAATTAGGCACTTTGGTTGAGTTACATGTGTCTGTCTTGTTAGCATGCTAGTGCATACATTGATTGTTCCAAAAATGGCTGAAAACCTCATCCACAGCAATAAATCTTACTATTATAGTGAGCTAAACATAACTTCAGGATTACTCAGGTGGGCTTTGGTGCAGCCCTCAGCTCCAAAGTGTCTCAAATTGGCTCATGCAAAAGGCTATCAGTTAAAACATCTAGCAGGTTCCTGCGTCGGATCTGTTGGTTGTGTGAAACAAAACATATTCCTTCCTTGTTTTTGTCCCTTCCCCTTCTCCCTTCTGCTCATAACTTTCAGCCCTCTGATCTGAATAATTCTCCCTCACATCCTAGCTAGCATAGTCAGTAGGCAGTTATCTTTGGGCCTTTCTATGAGGAATGTATATTTAAGATAGAAGTGGAAAAAAATATATACTCTGGAGTTTGCTTAGGTCTGGATTCCAACTAATTTCAAGACCTTGAGAAAACTAAGTAAATTCTTTGTCTCAATGTTTTCATTTGTAAAATAAAGATATAGACATAGATATAGATATAACATAATTATTTTATATCTATGCCCCCCCCATCCTTAGGAATCTTTAACTTACTTTAGTATGTATGATGTTTGTGGATGAACTCACATTCGAATAGAGATATGAGTAACAAATACCAGCTTAGGGTAGGAGGAGCATTTTAAGCCAAGAGTCAAATAGCCTGAGACTGAGAGCACAGCTGGAATTCAGGGTAGTTCAACGACATTGAGAATGACCTATGGGAGCAGTAAGAGTGAAGAAAGGAGACTGAAGAGGGGCCTTGCACACTTTGTGAAGGAGTTTGCATGTTATCCTAAGGGCAGCTGGGAACCTGTGGAAGGTTTTAAACATGGGAATTCCATAATTCCATTTGTATTTGTAGAGATATTCTAGCT
The DNA here is from genome assembly GCF_010015895.1 of Lontra canadensis. NCBI lineage: Eukaryota > Metazoa > Chordata > Mammalia > Carnivora > Mustelidae > Lontra > Lontra canadensis. The sequence continues at coordinate 19,509,349 of NW_022630998.1, forward strand.
ACAGTGTAGAGAATTAATTGGAGTGGGTGGCAAGTACTTGCAGTGGTCTGGGATAAAGATGGTGGAGATGGAAGCTGAAGTAGCAGTTGTAGAGAAATGGATTGGGGCATGGAATCAATGTTGCAAATAATTATATATGAGAGACAAGGGAGAGGAGGGGTCTGATTTGGGGAGTAGATGGTGTTGCCACTTAGTAGTCATAGAAAGCTTGGATTTTGTGATTGCTTTTATCCTTTTAGGGTTAAAGGAAAGCCCTCTTTGCACGGCTGGATGGTATCATCTGGCAGAAGTCCAAGTTAAAATGCATAGACCTAAGGAAGCTGTTCTTTCATGCAATCAAGGTATTACTGACATCTGTAAGGGTGGCCAACCCTGTTTCTTTTCATATTAAAGAAGAAAAAGATAGTGGCTTAAAGAAACTTACATGCTTTATTTTGTATTTTAATTTACTGACCAATTTCAATTTCATTGAGATGGTTAAATAATGCCAAGTGTATGTGCATGTTGTGGATGATCTTTTAAACTAACAGTATTTTTCAAAGGATCCCTGTAGTTGGAATTTTGACAGTCAGTTTAGGCTTGTATGGAGGTGCTCTGTCTGTAATAAGGCAGTTTCTAGTGCGTCCAGAACTTCAGGAGCTTTTGATTTCTCTGATGTAAATGAGAGAAGTCTCAGGCATCTGGAGCCTATTTGAATGTGGTCAGATGAGCCATGTGAGGGGATAGGAAATCATAAAAAGTGGTTCACTGCTCTTGACCCAGCCGTTGGCCTCGCCTCTGTGGTTGAGAAAGAGTTCATCCTGGTCCATATGAATTCAACTTCTTTTCCCTCAGTAACCCTCATTTGCTAAGTTGTACACTGATGCTTTGGCTAACCTTTGTTGTGTAGCAGATATAGATAGCCATTGTATTTCAGGATGTTCACGTCACATAAAGATAGAGATTTTAAATTTAGTTCTGTTCTGTTTTAAATGCAAATATTTCCATAAAGAATTCAGGGAAGAATTTATATGTGGCTCTGAATTATTCTTCATGTATGTTGTTTTGGCAATTTATTCTTATTGTGTCTCCAATTTATTATTTGTCACCCGTAAGAAGAAACAAATGAAGTAATATGGTTGTCTTCATTCAGATGTCCTTCATTTTGTCAGCTCTGAAGAACATAGACAGTCTTGGTGTGTCTGGTGGCAGTCTGCATCAGAAGAATCTTTGTCTCCGTTTGAAAGCAGAGGCTTTGATTAAACTCTCGGATTATGAATCTTCAGTGGAAGCAATTTGTACTCTTAATCAGGTAGTCTTACCAGGTTTTTCCCTCCAACTTTATTTTTTCCAGTCAATCAGGCATCAACCACTCTCTCCTTGTAAGTATTTATTTTTAAACAGATTTTACGTTAGAGGTATGAATTCATCACATCAGCATTTTCCAAATCATTCACACACTTGGAAACTACTGAAGTTATTCGTTTACCTTTTGGTTAAGTACTTACAGTGTTCTTCATATGATGCAATTTCTTTCTTTAGTCTTGTTCTTATTCTCCTTTTCTCTTTTGGACCTCTAAGGCTGTTACTACTTGATTATTAGTAATTTGAGATTCTAAACTTTTTCCTCCTTTGGAGTTTATAGATTACTGATGAGAACAATGAAGGACACAGTAGCTTCATTGTAGATAGTATTATTTATTTGTTTTTCAGTCTAATAAAACAGAAGGAGATTGATATTTAAGAAGGAATCCTATTTTTTTTATTTTATTTTATTTATTTATTTGATAGAGACACAGCGAGAGCAGGAACACAAGCAGGGGGAGGGAGAGAAGGAGAAGCAGGCTTCCCGCCAAGCAGGGAGCCTGATGTAGGGCTCAATCCCAGGACCCTGGGATCATGCCCTAAGCTGAAGGTAGATGCTCAACGACTGAGCCACCCAGGTGCCCTAGGAATCCTATTTCTTAATGTTTTTTGTTCAAGCAATTTGAAAATCCCTGGCAAAAAACTAGTAAATTGTGAATTATAACAACATGGTGCTTTTAAAATTTTTGTTGGCTAAAGGCTATTTTGGTCTAAAATTAAAATTATATCACTCAGCTATTGCGGAGTTTTGAATTTTTAAAATATCATTGTTTTGTATATTTCAAAGGACTTTGCATTTCATAATATTTCATTAAAATTAGAACATTTGTCATCATCCTTCAAGAACTATTATCTTAATTTCTTATTTTCTACTTGCCTTCTACCAGTAATGTATTTTGTGTGAATGATTTGAGGAGGTCTTTTCAATCTTTTTGTTTGTTCTCCCCCCCCCCCCACACACACACACAGACACAGAAAAGTTTCTTGGAGAGCTGATAAAGTCCATGTCTGAAACAGAAAATATACAGGATGAGCCCAGGACATCTCAGAATGCTAGAAAGCAAGGAAACTATAAAAGACTTCTAGAATTATACTAGAAAGGCTTAGGAACTACCATGGGTTGGTTGTCACTGTCTAAAGGGTAGTTTGAGCACCAGTAACTACTGTGAGTGGAAAGATATCAAATAGGTTTTAAGTTTAAATTCATGTATTCCAGATGGCACAAAAAAAATCAATAAAATCCTCAATTAAAAACTCTTTGGAGGATGCTAAGGAACCGTTTGGCAAGATTCAAAGTATTTATCTTGCCTTTCCTTTATGAACTGTTGCTCAGAATAATCAAATAGATAATGGGGGGGGGATTTTTTATTGTTGAAATATTCCATCAATAAGGAAAGAAGGAATGCAGAATTTGAAGATCAGTGGTTGCTAACCAACATTACCCAAGAGAAAGAACTGTACATAACCAAGTGCGTGTACGCGTGAAGTATTCCTGACAAAGCATCAAAACTGAATCACGTAACGTGTTGAGGCATAACTACTAATTTATAGAAGATATGGGGGACCAAAGGACATGTCAGGACCATGGGAATACATTCAGTAAAATCCAGACTCAGAAATTGTGACAAGCGGCCCATATTTTTCAACAATTAAATTGTAAGAGAGGAAAAAAGAATGGAAGGGAGCCCTATAGATTGAGACTTAAGAGATCGTCTCTTGAAATGCATATACCTTATTCAGATTTTGATTAAAACAAAATCTTAAATATTTTATGAGCCAACTGAGAAATTTGAACACTTGATAATTTTTTGATGATAGTAAGGATGTATTGTTGGTTTTGGCGAGGTGTTTATAATGGTAGTACAATTATGTTATATCAAAATGAACTTTTTAGATATATGTTGTAAAGTATCAGATGAAAAGTTATAATATCTGGGGTAATCTAAGAAGGAGTGTAGTGAAATGGGTGGAGGTATGGATGAGAAAAGATTGACTTTGAGTTTATAATTTTGAAGCTGGATAATGAGTACATGTGGGATTATTTATACTATTCTCTAATTTTTTTGAAATGTTTTTGAAATTTTCTCTAATAAAAAGGTTATAAAGAATGAGTGTGTTCATAGTGTTAAAAATAAGGACCTGTGTGTCTTTACTCTGTGTTCTTCTATGGTCATTCTTTAATTGAAGCAAACATTGCTGCTCTGTGTTGAAAGAGACTTAATCTCTTTACAATTATTTTCTAGGTTTCTGATGCAAATAATATCCCAGGACTTTTGGTTCTTAAAAGCTTGGCCTATCTGAACAAAGGTTCATTAGATGAAGCTTCAAAGGTTGGTTTTTTTTCATTCAAACTGGGATTTTTTTGGTGGGGGAGGGGCAAAGGGAGAGGGAGAGAGAGAATCTCAAGCAGACCCACTCCTAACACAAAGCCTGACTGGGGCTCTGTCTCATAACCTTGAGGTCATGCCCTGAGCCAGAATCAAGAGTCAGATGCTTAAACAGCTGAGCCACCCAGGTTCCCTAAATTGGGAATTTTTTTTAAGCTACAAATGACTTAATTTGGATAAAGAGTTGACAGATATCTACTTTATAGATTATGGAAGACCTTCTCTCTTCTTACCCTGACCTAGCTGAAGTTCATGCCCTGGAAGCTTTGATTCATTTTACCAAAAAGGACTATCTACAAGCAGAGAAATGGTAAAGATATGTTTAGACTGCACATAGATCTAGTCATATCTTAAGTTACTGTATTTCTCAAAAATTCAAAATGAGTAGTTTGATAAAGATCTATTTTGTGTAATATGATCTGCATAAGCATTAGTATTTTTAAGAAATGTATGTAACATGTAGCACAGTACCTGTAAGAAAATTCTTTAATGGGTATGAAATTTAACTAGCTGATCATAATGGTCAGTGAGTAGAACAATGTTTGATGTGTTCTCCTAAATGCTTAGCACACTGCTAAAGCTAAAAGGCATTGTGCTTTTATAAGCTTCTCTTCAAATTTTTTTTTTCTCATTGTGATCTAAATTCTAAAGTAATAACTTACTTCTGATTTAGTATCTTTGAATAACTCCAACTTTGTCCCAACCAGGAGTTTCTTACATTGTGTGCATGTGTGTGTGTTCTGTGTATCTTCTTACTTCCTTTGGTGACTTAGTTTTCAGAGAGCTATTGAGAAAGATGCTGAAGTTGCTGAATATCATTACCAACTTGGGTTAACATATTGGTTCATGAATGAAGAAACAAGAAAAGATAAAACAAAGACTCTTACCCACTTTCTAAAGGTAAAACAAATGCTACTATTCAAGTCTTAGTTGAAATGGATTTGTAATAAAATAATAAATAATAATCATGTAAGTTAGGCACTTAAAATTACTGTTTTCTGAACTGTTTTTATTTATTTTTTAAAATTTATTTATTTTAGAGAGAGAGCAAGGGCATGAGTGGGAGGGGCAGAGGGAGAGAGGGAGAGAGAATCTCAAGCAGACGTCATGCTGAGTGCAGAGCCCAACGCAGGGCTTCATCTCACAACCATGAGACCATGACCTGAGCCAAAACCAGGAGTCAGACAGTTAACCCACTGCACCACCTAGACAGCCCTGAACTTTTTTTTTTTTTTTTTAAACTGGGGTTTTTTGGTGTTTCATCTCTCACACATTAGGTTTTGTGAGAATGTTATGTGGGTTTTCAAGGAGAAAATAAAAAATGTAAAAGTTACTTATTTCAGAAACACACATTATAGAAGATGGGACATAATTATCTCTGGAGAAAAATACTGTTTTTAGGTAATTTCCACTATAATATGGGCATATATACTTCCATATGTTTAATTTCTCATATTTTAGATTTTAAAGATCTGAAGTCTTACATTCTTACCTTGATGCATAAAAGAAGGTTAATGTAATAATAACTCTAATTTCACATTTATTTTTAACAAAGAAATAATGTTTTTACACTTATTTACATTCTGTAAGTAGTAACAACCAGCTCTCCTGTTGCTTTAAATCTTACATTAAGGGACATGTTGGCATATTTTTCTATGGTTAACAAAGATGTTCCATTTTTCTTTTAACCTATGTATTTATCTTTCATGTTTTTAAAGAGAACCACACAGACAAGCTTTAATCATGTGTTGCTATCAATATTTATTTCAAAGGCTGCCAGACTGGATCCATACATGGGCAGAGTTTTCCGCTATTTAGGTCATTACTACAGAGATGTGGTAGGAGATAAAAACAGAGCCCGTGGCTGTTACAGGAAAGCTTTTGAATTAGATGATACTGATGCTGAATCTGGGGCTGCGGCAGTTGACCTAAGTGTGGAGCTTGAAGAGATGGTATGTCTAATAACTTAAACCCTTAGAAATATTTTTATATGTGTGTACTTGAAAGTTACTATTTTTTTTTTAAATTTTTCTTTGTAGACGCAATAGAAATATTTTTGCCACTGTGAGGGGGTAAATTTTCTTTTCATTGGCAGACATGACATTACTCATCACTTATTTTTGAAACTGTAGTTTGAGTATATACTGGTGTAAGTTTAAAAAATCAGAAGCGGTAAATGGAAATATGTTTGGGTACTTTACATAGGTGTTGCGTACTTTTATGGTATTTGAGATCTCTAATACTAGTCTTTTCTTAATTTCAGGAAACTGCCTTAGCTATCCTAACAGCAGTAACTCAAAAGGCAAGTGCTGGAACGGCAAAATGGGCCTGGCTTAGGCGAGGACTATACTATTTGAAAGCTGGTCAGCATTCTCAGGCTGTGGCTGAGTAAGGCACCTTATTACATTTAAACTATTAATTTTTTTTTTAAATTAAACTCTTTGTATACCTGAAGTGGACTTCACAAGTTGCCTCATTCCAGGTTATATTTTGAGAGAAGGAATAGCAAAATTTGTTTATAGTTGATTGGTTCTTTTTATGTGCAAGACACTGAAATTGCAAAAATAAATTAAATGATGTCCATTTGTTAAGGAGGTAGCCATTCTAATGAAGTGAAGTCTACCTAGTGTTACACATATGATAGGGGCTCGGTGGAAACTTCAGGAATGCTAACAAGCTGAGGCTGATACCTTTGTTGTTCTCCCGGCGACATGCTTTGTTTTGGGGCAGGAGATATATTTGCCAGCTTCATGTGCATGTGGTGCAGCTCATTTTTAGTCATTTGGTTTGAACTATACTTAAGAATAAATGAAATAGAGGAGCCTGGCTGGCTCAGTTGGTGGAGCATGCGACTCTTGATCTCAGGGTCATGAATTTAAGCCCCATGTTGGGCACAGAGCTTACTTTAAAAAAAAAGAATAAATAAAATATATTTAATAATAACAAATACGTAATAAAAAGAAGATGTAGGGGAAGGGGGTTAAGTGATACAGCCTTAGCATTATAAAATAAATAAGTCACAGGGATGAAAAGTACAGCATACGGAATATAGTCAATTGTGTTGTAATAACTTTGTTTGGTGACAGAGGGTAGATATATTTATCAACTACACTTATCATGGTGAACATTTCATAGTGTCTGTAAGTTTCAAATCAGCGTGTTATATACCTGAAACTAATATAATATTGTACGTCAGCTGTACTTCAATTTAAAAAAATGAAGAACAAAGACTATTTATAAGGAAGTATAACAGAGCCTTAGCATTTCCTAGTAATGAGAATACAGCATCTCTCTATCAATTTAATTAAGTTTATAAGACCTCAGTCTGTATATAAAGTTTTTTGGTTATACTGCAAGAGATAAATTTCATTACTACAGTTATACTGAAAAATTAAAATGTAAGTACTTAAATGTGAATGATCACAATTAATTATAAGCCTTGTATATTTTCTTTTTAGAAGGATTAGAAAGTACCTTTTTTCTGAACCTAACAAATTGTTGTAGCAGTTTTTTTTTCCCTCCAATTTGTGAGAACATTAACAAATATATATATATATATATATAGTATATATATATAAATATACATATATTTTATATTTTTTATGTATATAAATATATATATATTTGGACTAAAATAAAGTTTCTGATTTATATCAATACCTAGGATACTGTGATATTTCTGTCTTGGTGGAAGGATCAGTGGGGGATTATTAATTGTCATGAGGCATATGGAGATACATACCTATTCTGGTGGGAAACTGGAATTCTTCCAGATAGTCAAGGAAAAAAATTCTGACCAGCACTTGTTTGAAAAGTTATTTTGTTCTTATTCATTCCTAATTTATGATAAAATTTCTTAGTATTAAAATATTCAAGTTATAAAAATATATGTTCAAGTTGTAAAAGAAAAAGGTATAACTGCTTTTTTTTTTTTAAAGATTTATTTATTTATTTGAGAGACAGAATGCATAAAGGGAGGAGGGAGGAGCAGAGAGAGAGAGAGAGGATCTCTAGCAGACTTCCTTCTGAGTGTGGAGCCCAAGACAGGGCTCCATCCCACAATCCCAAGATCATGACCTGAGCTGAAATCAAGAGTTGTCACTCAGCTGACTGAGCCACCCAGTTGTCCCATATACCTGTTTTAAATAGCACTTTTATAAATAGAAGGAACCATGGATATATGTGATTCAATTGAATTATTTATTTTTTATTTTCCTTTCAGATGTGGAAGTAGTTCTTTTACCTTTAGTTCACTTACTATTTACTGAAATTTTAGTTTACAGGCAGCATTAAGGGCAGACCCAAAGGACTTCAATTGTTGGGAGTCATTAGGAGAGGCATACTTAAGCAGAGGTGGCTATACGACAGCCTTGAAATCCTTCACAAAAGCCAGTGAGCTGAACCCAGAATCCACATACAGTGTGTTTAAGGTTGCAGCAATACAGCAAATCCTAGGCAAATACAAGGAGGCGGTAGCTCAGTACCAGCTGATCATTAAAAAGAAAGAAGATTATGTGCCAGCTTTGAAAGGTAATTTTTTAATACCCCCTTGATTTTTGTGATACTGGAGTTTAAAATCCTTGAGTAAATGTCTTCCAGAATGTATTTTGTAACCTGAAAAGGATTTCTTTTGTCAACAGCAAGGTGTCTTTTTTCATGGACCTCTTATAGTATGACTTGTTATATAGATTTGAATATAGAAAAATCAAATCTTGTCTCATAACAGTAAATAAATAGTAATATGATAAACATTTAACTTGTAGATCAAATAGTATGATAGCTATTTGGTGGATCTCTAAAACAAGAGTTTCCCTGCTCTTATATTTTAATAATTAATTTACTATATCTTCAAAATATTTCAATACATTTTAATTACTTTTTAACTTACAGATTTTTTTTCATTTTTTGAACTTCAGGGACAACTTATATTGTTTTGTTATTATCTAAATTAATTTCAGTTTGTCCATATATATCTACTCCTTCTGAACAAATGATTTTTGGTAATATAAAGTAAAATGCCACCATCCATATATAATCTAAATTTTATATGATTTTATCTAACCATTTTTAAAAACCTGGAGCCCATTACGTGTCCTTTACTCCATTTCTTTTTTTTTTTTAAATGAAACAATTATGGTTTAAGTCAGAAATAGTGTATGTTGAAAGTAATACGTGACTTAGATCTTGAAAACTTCTTTTTAAATTTTGAAAAACTTTCCTCAAGTGAAATTAATTTATTAATTATTAAATCTTTACTGGGCACTTGAGGAGATTGCTGTTTCATTTAAATTTTACAGTGTAGTTTGCTATCCAGTTTTGAATATAAAAAGATCAAATCTTGTTTCATAATAATTAATAAATAGTAAGACAAAGGAGAGAAGCATTCAGTAGCATTTTCAAAGCTGAGGTTTTGAGTTAAGTAACTTGCCCAAAGCCAAGGAAATTCTTTTCCATAGATTTTTATCACTTTTAGTACAGTTTACTCCAACAGAGCCTTCCCATTTGAATTCCATACTAAATGTATGCAAGACCAATCTTAAAGATAATTTTTATACAATACTACTGAGTTTTGTTTTTGGAAAGTGGCTTTAATATCACACCACTATGTTTTTCTTTTTTTTTCAACTTTATTTTGAGTGTTTCTTGTATGTGTTTTAATAACTAAAAACTTAACCTGGTTTTAGGTTTGGGCGAATGCCATCTCATGATGGCAAAAGCAGCTCTCGTCGATTATCTTGATGGGAAAGCTGTAGACTACATCGAAAAAGCACTGGAATATTTTACTTGGTTAGTATTATTCTTATTATTCATTGTATTTATTTTCTAGAATTATAATAAAGCCAAAGTTAGAAAATTTTTCTGTGTTTATTCTGTTAGGTAAAGCAATCATTATTCAGAATATCAAACACAAAGAATAAGGGACTAGCCGATGAATTCTGTACCATACATATTGTATTAATTTTGCATTGGGGAACAGATAGAATTTCTTGTTCTTAGTAGCAGCTGACATGCTAGATGCTAGGGAGGGGTGGGGAGCGGTCTGTCAGGGAAGTGGCTGCTTGGATACAACGTATCAGTGTTATATTTGATAGTAGGGCCTGTTTTAGGTATATTGGTAGGGGTGCAGTTGAGGGGAAATGAACAATCTCATTTTTCCTGAAGAGAATCTGTGTAGACAAAAAAGTGATATCTAATATTAAGGGAATCAGAAAAATCTGAGTAAATCTGGTATTTTATAGAACTATAAAGTCATTAGCTAAATAGAAGTGTTGTGTTAGATGATCTTTAAAAGTCTGTTACACATATATTTGAATTATTCTTTTCTTAGACATCTTTCTCGTGCTCCCCTTCCTTTCTTTTCCTACTTGCCTTCTCTTGTGGTTCCTGTTGATTTGGTTGCTCCAGAATTGATTTTGAGTATGAACCAAATATGAAAAGAAAACCTTAGCCTTTTCTCTCCCACAGATTTTTATTGCTGCTTTTCAAGTCTCACATAATAGAGATCTTTCCAAAGAGGACAGGATATTGTGAAGAGGGCATGCTTCCTTTGAACTACTATTTAAGAGTAAATGTGAACCTTTCAGTGATGATATTTGAAATGCAAATACTGCCTTTCTGACAATGGGAAATTGTGTTCTGGGTAGCCTATAGCATTCATGGCCAATTAAATGGAGATCTATGAAACTTTTTAAGTGATAATTCCCAAATTTATGTTTACTTCTAGACTTAAAAGTTCATATTACCATAATTCTTATGTAAGCGTGATAGAAGTTATTTCACTTTACAGATATTTTATTTTTTTATTGAGCTTTAAAGAAAATAAGAATTTAGGCTGTTGAAATTACCTCTGTTTCTCTTTCCACTCTATTTTCTTCTTTCATACTTTCAATTTTATTTTTTATTTTTAGGCATTTTTTATTTTACTTTATTTTACCTCTTTTCCCCACAACTAGTGTACTATTTAATTCTCCTCCCCTATTTCCCCATTCCCCTACCTACGACCCCTCTGGTAACCATCAGTTTGTTTTCTTTAGCTAAGAGTCTGTTTCTTGGTCTGTCCCTCTTTTTTTTTTTTTCCCCTTTGCTCGTTTGTTTTGTTTCTTGTATCTCACATATGAATAAAATCATATGGTATTTGCTTTTCTCTGACTGACTTATTTCACTTAGTATTATGCTATCATGCTGTCAATTTTAGAAATTATGCTAAGGTATTTGGGCAGAGGAACTACATGGTGTTGTCCTTCCTCCTGATCCTCACAGTGGGCTTTCAGCAATGACTGCCGTAATTAATCTTATTTCTCAGGAAGATATTGGAAAATGATTTTTGGCTGGACTTTTTTAGTAGAAAAGGCTATGAGAAATGTTCCATCTGCTTGTCCATCTGCCAGTAACATAGCTGTTTGATAGCTGATTATTGAGATTTGGCTTAAGTGAAATTGTCGTGTTTTATTTCTAAGATCTTGAGAAGAGAAAACTGAAGAGAAATGAATTTTTCCATTTCCATCCATTAGAATGAGATTTTTCGCATTCTAAAAAGAAGTGACCTTTATCACCATAATTAATATTTTTACTTACTCTTTTAAGCTTGTGCATTCAGTCTTATTTGCTTCAGTAAATATGGGTCTTCACATGTTTGCAAAATGTCTGGCATTTAAAATGATCAATTCTTCCCCTTCCCTCCCTTCCTTTCTTTTTCCTAATAGGGAGATGATAAAATGTGATCCATTTAGAAAGAATTTAGTAAAGCATTCACTGCACCAAACCAAGGAAGTAGTTGAAAATTAAGATTATAATGAGAGAGATAAATTTCCCATTGTTTGGAAAAAATTTATAAGAATCACACTGTTTGTTTTCTTTAGGGCTCTGCAACATCAAGCTGATGTCTCTTGCCTTTGGAAGCTAGTTGGGGATGCTTGTACCAGTCTGTATGCTGTCTCACCATCTAAAGTGAATGTTACTGTTTTAGGAGTCCTTTTAGGTCAGAAAGAAGGCAAACAAGTATTAAAGAAGAATGAGCTCCTCCATCTTGGAGGAAGGTAATTTACAAAGATTGCTAGTTAATGACATTCACTTTGAAATAGGACATTTTTAACAAAATGTAACATTTATTTTTATATTTCCATAGGTGTTATGGTCGTGCATTAAAACTGATGTCTACATCTAATACATGGTGTGACCTTGGAATTAATTATTATCGCCAAGCACAACATCTAGCAGAAACAGGCAGCAATACAAATGATCCTAAAGAATTGCTGGAGAAATCTTTACATGTATGGTTTTGAGAAATTTTTTTATAAGCTTTTTAAAAAAACAAAGTGCTTTTCTGATAGATGTTTTTGATAAAGTAGATACTATTGTGTTTTCATGTAAAACCACATTTATCTTGATATAAATGCTGATGTTCCAAGATATAAAAATTAATCCAGTTTTACTTTTCAGTGTCTGAAAAAGGCAGTGAGACTTGACAGTAAAAATCACTTATACTGGAATGCTCTTGGAGTGGTTTCATGTCACAATGGTAAGAACTGAGTAACATTTCAATATTTTTAGAAGATGGTTTTAGGTAATAAAGTTCAGTTTCATCAAATTCTGTATTTTTCAGGTATTAGAAATTATGCCCTTGCTCAACACTGTTTCATCAAGTCTATCCAGTCGGAACAAATTGTGGGTGTTCTTTGTGTCTATCAATGATAAAGAACTTAAGAATTTAGTGTTAATAATTTTCTGAGACTGCCATGTAGGCAGGAACCTAATTGTGTATATATATGTTTTTTAGAATGCTGTTGCATGGACCAACTTGGGAGTGTTATACCTTGCAAATGAAAACATTGAGGTAAATGTATTTTCTGTTTTGTCATATTAAAAGTAAAAACGTTCTTTATTTATGACCTCTTTGTAATCGCTCATCTTCTTGTGGGGAATTACTTTGAATATTATTGTCTATTCAGTATGCTCTCCTGTATGCTAGATAATTGATGACATTTAGTTTATTATAGATATGAATAGTGAACGGGTAAGATTTATTTTCCTTTCCACACAACTGAAGAAATTCTGGTTTTATGATTATGTTGCGTTTTCATTTAAAGATTATAACAGTTCTGTTGTGAAATATTTGGGTGTTTTTCTTTTTATCCGTACACATATAAGAAGAGCTTGGTATAGGATCTGTTAGGGGTGGGGAGAGGAAGTCCTGGGGATGATTAGTACTGTTTTTTAGCTTAAGTTTAATCTCCGCTTGGGTGATTTCGATTGGGCCTGTGGCGTATATTAATTCCTTTAGATGCCACAATGTAATTTGTCATGCCTGAAGAGTTATATATTAGAGAATGCAAAATACAGTAATTGGAAATGTGTCTATAGGTCATGTTTAAAAGTTTCCATAAATTTGGGACTCCTGGGTGGCTCAGTGGGTTAAGCCTCTGCTTTTGGCTCAGGTCATGATCTCAGGGTCCTGGGTTCGAGCCCTGCATTGGGCTCTCTGCTCAGCGGGGAGCCTGCTTCCCCCTCTCTCTCTTCCTGCCTCTCTGCGTCGAATAAATAAATAAAATCTTTTAAAAAGAAAGTTTCCATAAATCTGTAGATAATAGCACATCTGTACCATTTTTTGTTTCGGCTGTTATATTGAATATCATCCTTTTAAAATAGCTTCAGTAATATTTTCAGGGATAAATTAAATCACTCCTAGATTGCTTCAAAAACTGTAAACAGAATGAAGGAGAATATTAATTTGGATCTTAAAATGTGAAAATATTTTTTAAAAATTTAAACAAAGCTAAATCTTAGTTAATAAGCTATGAATGTAGTTTTATGATAGCACAACTCAGTTGCTGTCCATGAGCTACCTTTTTCTTAAGAAAAATAAGACTGTTTGCCATCACGTTCAGATTACTGAGTAGAGTATCAGGCAGCATGTAACTATAAGTATTTGGAGCAGAAAAATGAGCACGTAACTTAATGAGTCCAAGTGAGGTATCTTTAAAGTTTCCTGACTGCTTGACACAGGTTTATGTTGCTCATTCTTTTTTCGCCCAGTAGCAGATATGTGTCATTGTTTGTTAGTTTTTATCCTACCAGTTAAGCTTCAGGAGGGGATAGTAGGTACTTCTGTCAAACTGTGGCTGGCAAATGGATGGGTGATTGGTTAGAGGTTCTACAAACTATGAGGTGAACCCCTGTATTGCCCTTTCAGTGGGAACCGGAACCCCTAAGCTGGTAGAGAGATCTATTGTACCTAGAGGTTTTAAAAACTAGGTAGTTAAAACACGGTTTTAAACATTGCTAGTTTTGTTTAAACAATGAAATCTTAGATTTATAAGTGTTTTATGTTGACAAGTGTGACTTATCGTATTCTCTTATGCTTTTTAAACACTAGCAGTTTAATACTAAGTTAATAAAATGACATGTTATTTTTTTTTACTTTTTTTCCTAGCAAGCTCATGAAGCTTTCAAAATGGCTCAATCTCTTGATCCATCTTATTTAATGTGCTGGATTGGACAAGTAAGATATATATGTTTATTAATAATCCAGGATATAAACAACCTATTAATGTAAAGTGGTATAAGTAACTATTAATTCAAATAACAATGATAATAATGATAACAGGTAACATTTGAGGACTTCCTTTGTGCTAGTCACTGCGCTAGTCTCTTTGTATATGTTATTTCAGTTAATCTTCCATCAGTGCTTTGAGATGGTGGTTGTTATTAAACTTTTCATGGATGGGGAAATTAAAGTTTAGAGATCCTAAGTATTGTGCGTAGGGTCCTACAACTTGTATGATTAAGCTTTGGCCTGGGGTGGGGGAGGCTTTGAGCTAAAAAAAAAAAAAACAAAAAACAAAAAACTCAGAATTCTGTTATTTAAGTGCACATTTACCAAAAACATTAACATTGACAAAGATCATTCTGATTATGTTTTCCCATTTTCTGTAAAACCTTCATATTTGATTTGATGGTGGTTTATGAGTATTGTTCTTCTGTTCACACTCTAGATTTGTGTATTGCCAAATAGGAATCAGGATACTTGGTTACAAATGCGAGTCCATCGCTGACCTGATTGTTTTATCTGAACATATCACTGCTAGATTTCATTTTTCTACCTTGAAAAAGAAGGGGCTTGGCTGATGGCCCCCAGGGTCTTACCTAGTTGAGAAGTTGTAATGAATGAGTAAGTGGTTGATTGTTTTGGTTCAGAGAATAGCAGGAGCATCACCCATCTCAGGAAATTAATAATCAGAATTTAGATATGTTTTATTCTACTTTTGATTTTTGGGTCAAATTCTAGTTAATTGGTGAAGCAAGTAGAGTTAGAAAGGTAACTCTATGAACTGTGGTAGCATCTGGGAGCAATGGCATTACTACTAATCTCTGTGTAAGTTACTGGATTCAGGGGGCCCAAGAGTTTGCATTTCTAACTGTTCCCAGGTGCTGGTGCTGGTCCAGGTACTTGACTTTGTAGTACTGCTCTGGGTTAGGAGATTTTGGATGCTAATCAGAGCCATCTAAGTAATTTTTTTAAATTTTTCAATTCTTTTTATTTTTAAAAATAATTTATTTCAGACATTAACTGGTAGGTTTAATTAAATGGTAACAGTAAAAGTGAGACTTAATATTATTTCTTAAATAATATTAGTGATATATGATTTTTTTTTATAAAAGATAGATGAGTTTGAAAGAAATTTTAACTTACCTCATAGTCTATAAATTTAAAGATACAGGTATGTTATTTAAAATTCTGAGGCACTTCAAAAAATAAATATGCTGAGACTCTACTTCAGATCCATGGAAACTAGAAGTCTGGCGGTAAGGACCTCCTTTAAAAAAAAAAAAAAAAAAAGCTTATCTAGGTGAATCTAAGGTGATCTTATGATTAAGAACCCTACTCCAGACAAACACTGGTATGAACGGATCAAGGGTGAAAGGGAAGGGAGAAGGTAGTGCAACTTCATCAGCATTCTGAGGAATTTTATGTGGATTATTCCACTACTACCCGATTGCAGATGGAATTCTGAAAGCATTTTCCAGTTTGAGGGCCAATTTAACAAGTCATTCTGGGAGGCACCTGGGTGGCTCAGTTGTTAAGCATCTGCCTTCGGCTAAGGTCGTGATCACAGGGTCTTAGGATGGAGCCCCACATTGGAGTCCCTGCTTGGTGGGAAGCCTGCTTCTCCCTCTCCCACTCCCCCTGCTTGTATTCCCTCTCTTGCTGTCTCCTTCTGTCAAATAAATAAGTAAAATCTTAAAAAAAACAAAAACAAAAAAATAAGTCATTCTGGTCCTTTGAGCCATGGGAACAAATTAAAAAAGAAATTAGCTCTGCTTTTTTTTTTTTTTAATTAGCTCTGCTTTTAAGCATAGCTAGTATACCTTTGATTCTTCCAAATAGTTTCTCTTATGTTATTATTCCTTTTAAACACATTAAGAGCCTCTTTTTTCCTTTTATAGGCTCTTATTGCAGAGACAGTTGGAAGTTATGACACTATGGATCTTTTCAGGCACACTACAGAACTCAGTATGCATGTAAGAATTTGACCATTCTTAAGGATTCGTTAATGAATTAAGTATTATGCTTGTTGAGAAAATGAATACAGAGTGGTATCAGATGTTAATAATGGCAGTTGTCTCTACTCTTTATTCTGTCTTAGAAACAGATACGCTGTCTTTAAAGAACTTCTCATTTTTGTCTTCTGTTATCTTTCAAAAGTTGATGAAGAAATGACATAGAATTTAATAGATAAAGTAGTCATTCAGAATTGAAACTGAGACTCTAGGAAAAAACCAGCGTGAGATAAGGACTAGACTTGGTTGACATTTCTTGATTATTTATGAAAGTGTTTTAGAACCCTTTAGATTGGTAATTATTAGTTTCATCTGTAAGAGCAGTACTGAGAGGAAGAAAATCAACCCCATTGGGTGGCACTGTTTTCTGCACTTTATTTAAATCCCATTTGATTCTTCTACTTAGGGTTGGAGCAAGTAATTTAAATATGCTCTTAGTTGTACTGAATCATAGTGAGTCTTCATTTAGAGGCACTTAGGGGTGGACTTAAGACTAAGATGTGATATTTACTGTGTTGAAGTCTACTGTTTTATAATTTTTATTGGTATATTTATTATCCTATGTTTACTTGTTAACTTTGTCTCTTTTTATAGACTGAGGGAGCAATAGGTTATGCGTACTGGGTCTGTACGACACTGCAAGACAAAAGCAACAGAGATACAGAGCTGTACCGGTACAACATTGTTCAGATGAATGCTATTCCAGCAGCACAAGTTGTTTTGAGTAAATACATAGGTAAGGTGTTCAGTATTTGAATAACCATTGAAACAATTCAGTTTTTTAAATTAGTTAATTCTAAATTAAATATTAGTGTTCCTTAAGACATGAATTTGCCCTTTTTTTCTCCCAGTGGCCAAGCAGTGTTCTTTTCAAATTATAGAAATGACTTCTGAAGAGTAATGAAAATTGCTGTTACCTAATGCTTCCAATAAAACTGATTCCACGTTGTAGTGGAAAGCATTTTGGAACCTAATGGGCCTGAGTTGCTGCTGTTCTCTCTCTGCCATTTATTTCTCTGCAGTCTTAGGCCGAGTATTTTATTCTCTTAACTTCTATTAGCCTCGTAAAGTAGAAATGATAATTGCTAGGTGGTAGACGTGTGAACATTAAATGTTATAATCTGCTTTAAATTCCAAAACTAGTGGTTTTGTTTTGTTTTGTTTTCCAAAACTAGTGTGTTTAACCTCCTACTTTAGCACCTGATTTTTCTTCAAGATACTGGAAAAACACATTTAGGTTTAGGAAAAGGACAGAATGGTGAAGTTTCATTAACCTTCTGTTGTAATAATTTTCTTTCTTCCTTAATAAACCTACTAGTTTTTTTACCAGTTTAATCTTGCCATTTGCAGCAACATGAATGGAGCTTCAGTGTATAATACTAAATAAAATAAGTCAAATAGAGACAGAGTCAAGTCAAAAGAGAAAGACTAAAATACCATGTGATTACACTCAAGTGTGGTATTTTAGAAACAGAACAAACGAACAAAGTTAAAAAGCAAGAGAGTGGGCACCTGGGTGGCTCAGTTGGTTAAGCAACTGCTTCAGCTCAGGTCATGATCCTGGAGTCCTGGGATCGAGTCCCGAATTGGGCTCCCAGATCCATGGGGAGTCTGCTTCTCCCTCTGACCTTCTCCCCTCTTATGCTCTCTCTCATTCTCTCTCTCAAATAAAAAAAAAATCTTAAAAAAAAAAAAATAAGGGAGATGACAAACCAAGAACTATAGAGAACAAACTGGTGGTTACTAGAGGGGAGGTGTAGAGAGGGGATGAGTGAGATAAGGAGATTAAGGAGTGCACTTGTGATGGTGGCTGGAGGGTGGAAAAGTACCAGTATGTTTTAATCTCTTAGTAGCTATGATGAAACCTTGGGCACATTGTACAATTGAATTTAAGTTTTCTCATCCATAATCCAAGAATGAAAGTTTCTTTTACTTAGAGTTTAAATGGGATGATTTATACAAAATGTTTTGCAGAGTACTTGGCATAGCCTAGATGCTCAAGAAATGTTAGTTTCACTAGTCTTTTATTTATTCCTTGACAAATAAAGAAGTGAGAAGTTTAAGCAGGTACAGGGACACTGCATATTATGAAGAATCAGATAAACTGAAAAGCAGAGGAGAAAATTTCTCATCATAGGAATGGAGAGGATTCTAATACTCTTCCTGCATTGAGCCTGGGATACTTGAGCAGAAGGCAGTTAGTTGACAAACAAATCCCAGCACTTCAGAGCACTACTTGTTAGACAATATGCCAAAATGAATGACTAAAGAATATCTAGAGCCTTTGTGAGCATGTATAGATCAGAAATTTTACTCTGAAGTTTCCGTTAGAATGGGTAACGTGTAAAGGATTTATACAGAGATGTAAATCTTAGCTTTCTACAAAATTCAGATACCTAGAACAATGAACACAGAATTCCTGACAGTTATGAAGATCCCAGTTTTTTTATCCTATAGTGATACCATATCACTATATGTGATATTAATATGTCATATTTAAATTCAACTCTATGTGACTTTGCCATAAATGAATGAATGAACAAATGAATAAGAAAGAGAGAAAGGAAGGAAGGAAGAAAGGAGGAGAAAAGGGTGAGGGGAGCAGGGAGAATGCAGGCAGTCTCTGTCTTGCTGACGGTTTTCCTCAGAGTGTGCTTGGAAGGCATGAATCTCTTCTTAGTTTGACTCAGTATTGGTGTTCCTCTCTTTTGTGACTTCGGGAGTTTTCAAGAATAACTTTGACTATGTGATTTTTCACTTTGTGCTTTAACTTTAGAGTCTCCCCACATAAATTGTGATTGCACTGCACTTTGTTAAACAATTTGGGGCACCTGGGTGGCTCAGAGGGTTAAGCCTCTGCCTTCAGCTCAGGTCATGATCTCAGGGTCCTGGGATCTAGCCCCACATTGGGTTCTCTGCTCAGCGGGGAGACTGCTTCCCCCTCTCTCTTTGCCTGCCTCTCTGCCTGCTTGTGATCTCTCTCTCTGTCAAATAAATAAATAAAATCTTAAAACAAAAATAAAAACCAAACAAACAATTTAAGGGATTTGAAGGCTTATTTCCCAATACTACTTTTAAGTAAATCAGATGTGTTTCTCTGTATGCTAGCACATACATGATGTTTTCTGACATTAAAATTTCAAAATACTGCATTGAAAGTGTCCAAGTCATCCTGGGTTTCTAGTGTACAGTACTGAGTTCATTTTTTTTAACACCTAGAAATTGGAACAGAACCATCAAGAAAATTGCAGGAAAGCTTCGTTAGCCAAGGAACTGAATTTCCTTATAAATCTTATGACTAGTGTTAACATGAACTACAATTTCAAATTATTGCACTTTGGGGATAAAAATGTTTAGACTTTCAGGTGCAACTAGAAGTAAATAAGTATAAAATACTCAATCATTTAGAAGTTATAAAATGATTACTAGTATTTTATAGTGAAGATAAATATCAGATTATTCTTAAGAATGCTAGTGATTTTAGGAGGTAATCTAGCATGTAAGATATTGAAAATTAACATTTTACGACAACCACCATGCACATGTAAATAAAAGATTTTTTTGGATTTTCAGAGAGAATTCAGAATTATGCTCCAGCTTTCACAATGTTGGGTTACTTAAATGAACATCTACAACTGAAAAAGGAAGCCACAGAGGCATACCAGAGGTAAACTCTACATTTAATTAAAAGCGGTCCTTATTTATTAGTTGGCTTTTTTTTAATTTAGTCTCAGTTCATGAAGAAGGTACTAAACAAAAGCTCTGATTCCTTTCCTGATCTCATATTATCTATTATTATATCTTTGAATGTAAGATGGAAAGATGCAATTTTAAATTTTCAGCTATATTTGGGTTTCTGTGGCTCAATCCAAGAGAGAGACAGAGAGGGGGAAAAAAAAAACAAAAAACAAACTAAAAAACCTCTCAGATTTTGTTTTAGAAAAATCTTTCACTTTAGACTTTGTTTAGCTTTATTAAAAAACACGTAGGTTCATTCAGAGAAGAAATGAGAAAATTAGGATATATTTGTTTGAATTTAAGTTCTGTATTTTATTCATTCAATAGCTTTTGAACTGCTTTGTGCCAAGCATTGTCCTTGGCACTGGCAATTTAGCAGTGAAATAAAACAGACACAGACTCCATTCTCATGGAGCGCCCGTTCTGATGGTGGGGAGACATGTGATGAGCTTATCAACATCAGTGATGGTAATAATTGCTAAGAAAGAAAATCAAAATGGGGTAAAGGCCCAGGGAACATGAAGGCAGGTAGTGAGTTTGAGAGAGGTTTAAGAGTTAGAGGTTTCCTAAGGAGGCAGGTGACGATTGGCGTGAATGAAGTGAGGCTCGAAGCCATTTGGTTAAGAGGCGAGAGCATCCAGGCGTAAGGAACAGCAAGAGCAAGTGGTCTGACACAGGAGTGGACGTGGCACGTCGAAGAAATGAGGACAGTGTGCTCAGTAAAATGACCAACCAGGAGCATAGGAAATGAAGTCAACTTGAAGGTTTATTCTCTGCAAATGAATAGATTGGTAAATAAGAAAATTCCTCTTAATACTGTGAGCACTAAGTGAAAAGTTTAAAGTCCTGATTGCACATATCATTGCCCTAAATCTGAAAAATACATAGAAGAAGGCTTGTCAGATAAAAAATAATTGAGGTGCCCGAAATGCTTTGCCACGTCCTTTTATGGATCTCTTGGTAGTTCAAAGGAGCCATCACTAGATGGTACTGGAGGCTGCCTGATCAAGGGGATATTTTTTCCAGGTGTATGTGGAGATTTATAAAAAAACCACAAGTCTGTTTCTTTCAATGTTACAATAAGCCTATGTGTAAATAAACTGTAGAAATATGGTAGAACGCAACAGTGAGCAGGATTTTTAAACAAAGAAACCAGAAAGCTTTACAGCACTTGCTATTTTTTTCTACGTACTATAATCACAAACACCGTGAATCTAACACTAGTTATACCTTTAACTTAAAATAGCAGCTCCACAGGCAAGTGGATAGGCACCCCTCCTCCTTGACTGATACTGCTGTTGTTTTTCGCTTTAAACAACTATTTGAAGCTCAAAACCACAAAGTAGGTATAAATCTAACCATTACAGTTTTTAATATACTATATAATACTGTCTTTTAGACTGCTTTGGCAAATATTTGCTTTTCATTTAACATCATGCATATTAAAAAATTTCCTTGGGTATTTATTCCTAGATAATCCGTTTTAAACAGAAAAGAAAAGTGGGGTACCTAGATGGCTCAGTTGATTAAGTAACTACCTTTGGCTCGGGTTGTGATCCCAGGGTCCTGGGATCCAGCCCCACATCAGGCTCCTTGCTCAGCAGGAAGCCTGCTTCTCCCTCTCCCTCTCCCTGCTACTCCGCCTGCTTGTGCTCTCTCTCTGTCAAATAAATAAATAAAAATTATTTTTAAAAAAAGCAGAAAAGTAAAAACAAAAATCTTACTAAATATCCAACTCCTGTTAGTTATTAAGAAATTTTTCTGATTGTCCTAAAGGGACTGAACACAAGAAGATAAAAATAAGGTCTTTAGGGGCGCCTGGGTGGCTCAGTGGGTTATAGCCTCTGCCGTCAGCTCGGGACATGATCCCAATGTCCTGGGACTGAGCCTCACATAGGGCTCTCTGCTTAGCAGGGAGCCTGCTTCCTCCTCTCTCTCTCTCTGCCTGCCTCTCTGCCTACTTGTGATCTCTGTCTGTCAAATAAATAAAATCTTTTAAAAAAATAATAAGGCCTTTAGGGACTCCTTATGATTGTTTTCTTTCTTAACTAAGTACGGCTTAAATATTTTTCTGTATGTAACAGGTAAGGGCACATGAAAGCACTCAAATTTCCTGGCTTCCTAATTCAAACTACTGGCATAAATACTTTTAAGATTGTTTGCTGTATTCTTGAAATAATGTCAAAACTTAAAATCGTGACACCATTGTTTCCCATATTTAGATCAAGTTTTTTGGAATATTTAAAACTTAAGTATGATAATGATTTCACTTAGTAAGAGATCACCTTATTAAAGTAATTTTCCTGACAGTCTAAAATCTAAATATTAAGTGCTTTTGTTGTAGCAATTTGTTGTGTACAAGTTGTTATGACAGCATTAAAAAGTTAGAATGAAATGAAGAAAACAAAAATCTATAGGATTGTCCATTGTCTTCAGGGTTTTTTCCCAAAGAAAAAGTTACAAAATCTCTGTTAGGGAGGAAGAGGAAAAGAATGCTATTATACATATATAACTTAAAAAACCTTGTCCTTTTTAAGGGCAATGTTATTGTTACAGACTGCGGAAGACCAAGATACTTACAATGTTACAGTAAGAAATTATGGAAGATTGTTATGGTAAGTACATTTTTTCCCATTAATTCTGTGACTTTATTAGATTTTTCTGTCGAAAGCTATGGGACTAGTGAGGCGGTGACGAATTTCCAGAGTAGTGGGACATTTATAGATGAGTGGGCTGAAAATCTCCCAACGATACATAATTCCCTCAATACTGGGCTTTGTTAATAGTTTCCTGTTCCTACATCGATATCTAAGGCCACTGTGCTTTAGTGAGAAGCAGATTTAGAACTGATGGTTGTGGACTGTACAAGAGAACATTTCAAAGAGAGGCACGTGCTGTCTGTTATAATAGAACCCTAGTTAATTGGAAGAGGAATTGGATTTATTCTGATTCGTTTGCTGCTTATACTTACCTGGGGAATGGCCATTGAGGGTCTAGAAACTGTTTAGAAATAGTATAAAAAAATTTTTGTGTATGAGCATTTTGGGATGGAGAGAGAGCCATTTAGCTTTCTTCAGGTTTTCCAAGACTTTTTACTTCAAAAAGAGTTAAAAAGAAAGAAAGAAAGAAAGAAAGAAGATTAAAACCCAGTTATTTTAGAAGTTAGAATTAAAAACTCAAGTATGATCAATGATTTCACTTAGTAAGAGATCACCTTATTAAAGTAATTTTCCTGACAGTCTAAAATCTAAATATTAAGTGCTTTTGTTGTAGCAATTTGTTGTGAACAAGTTGTTATGACAGCATTAAAAAATTAGAATGAAATGAAGAAAACAAAAATCTATAGGATTTTCCATTATCTTCAGGGTCCAGAGAATAGAAGTATTATGTGGGGAAGGTTTTTGGTTCAACTTAGGGAAGTGTTCCTCAAGCTGAGAACTGACCCCAAATGGAATGGTCCAGATGGAAATACATTGTTAACATTGTAGTTTGATATTTTGGGATTAGTGCCTACATTTTTTTAAAGAGGTACAGAGTAGAGATCTGTGGTAGCCAGTTATTTTCTTTTATAACCATGTAACTAAATCATATTCATAGACAGGAAAATATGACTGTTCCGACTGCTATTCCCTCCTGTATTTTTAAACTGTTGTGGTTAGGAGTTGATAATTTTGTCATTTCTAAGGTTTTGTTGTAGTGGAAGATAGGTTGTAAGAAATTATATGGAACAAGTATCATGTTTGTTTTTAGTTTGGGTTTCATGTAATGTAAATATTTTATTTTTATTTATTTATTTATTTTTTAGGAAGGGGGTAAGGCAGAGGCAGAGGGAGAAAAAGAGAGTCTTAAGCAGGCTCCATGCTCGGCACAGAGCCTGACATAGGGCTCGATCTCACAACCCTGAGATCATGACCTGAGCCAAAATCAAGATTTGGACGCTTCACCAACTGAGCCACCCAGATGCCCCACCATATAATGTAAATATTTTAGAAAAAAATCTGTATCTTCTACTGAGAGTAGATCATGTCTTTTAAAATTTGTTTTTATTATGAAATATATTAAGCATGCAAAATGCAGTAAGTAGTTTACAGCATAATTTAATGATAGTCATGCTCAAATATAACAGATCTTAAAATTGCCCATTGTCTTCAGGGTTTTTTCCCAAAGGAAAAGTTACAAATAAAATTGAAGCCCCTTGTGCTTTTCCTAGTTCTAGTCTATTCTCTACAAAAGTAATCACATGTTTGAAGATAGTGTTTATTTTAAAAAAAGCTTCTAATACATGTATGTATCCTTGTACAATCTGAGGTAGCCCTCTTTCCTTCACCAAAATATTTATCAAAATTTGAGGGTTTTTGACTTTAAAAACCTTAAATTTTTTTTATTTTTAAAATATTTCACCTTTATGAGACTAATTTTAGAATCAAAGGCTGCCTGTATTTTTAGATCCCACACCCCCCCAAGATTAAAAGGATTTTCTAAAAAGAGTTCTAATAACACAATAAAATAGAAACAGCTTCTGATTATAGTGATGGATATGAAAAATAAGAATCTCAAGGGCACAGTGCATCCTGTGCAGGTGATGGCAAATAAATAAGCAAAGCAATTATTTTTTTTGTTATTAAAAAGGATTATAGTTTAGGGGCGCCTGGGTGGTTCTTTTGGGAGAGCATCTGACTCTTGATTCAGCTCAGGTCACTATCTCCGAGTCTTGAGGTTGAACGCTGTGGAGGGCTCCCCACTGAGTGTGGAGCTTGGTCAAGATTCTCTTTCATGGTCTCTCTCTTTCTCCCTGCTCTCCACCACACCCCCCCAACCCATGCTGCTTATGTGCCATGCACTCTCTCCAAAAAATAAAATGAAATAAACTTTGAAAAGAAGTATTGTACTTTAGTATCATATGTAATAATTTTTACTTTTCTTCCTATTAAATACAGAAAAGATAATCTATAGTTTTGTCTGTGAAATTCAGTTTATCTTTATACTCTCAAAAAAAAAAGGACGTGCAGGTAAACAGTTTATACAGAGGCTAGGTTTGATTTTAATTAAGTATTTTATGCTTGTTAAGCTTCTCAGAGATGCTAAAACCATACTTACAGGGTAGTATTCAACCAATATATTAAGCTTAAAGGGTTCTGTATAAAAGTCAACTTGGGGGCACCTGGGTGGCTCAGTGGGTTAGGCCTCTGCCTTCCGCTCAGGTCATGATCTCAGGGTCCTGGGATTGAGCCCTGCATCCGTCTCTTTGCTCAGCGAGGAGCCTGCTTCCCCCTCTCTCTCTGCCTGCCTCTCTGCCTACTTGTGATGTCTCTCTCTCTCTCTCTCTCTCTCTCTCTCTCTGTAAAATAAATAAATAAAATCTTTTTAAAAAAAGTCAACTTGAAATTATTTTTATGCCTTGGGATTTTAGTTCAAGTTTGTTAATAAGAAAGACACTTTGTAATTTAGCAGAACTAATCATTTTCACATGTAATTTAAAAGAAACAAAGCGTGGAATTAAATTTCCCCAGTACATCTAATTTGAAATAAATGATATGCCTTCTATTTTAACATGTCTTTTCTTCAGCTTTAGCACTGATAGACGAAGTATGTGAAGGTAGAAGAAGCTTGGTATAATAATCTCTCTGTATTCTTATGATACAAGCCAAAATTGTTTTTATTATTAAAAGTAAGTTGTGTTTTGCTTCTTAGTTCCATTGGTGAATATGATAAAGCTATCCAGGCTTTTAAGTCAACACCTCTTGAAGAGTTAGAAGACATCATAGGTTTTGCATTGGCTTTATTTATGAAAGGTCTATATAAAGAAAGCAGCAAAGGTGAGTGTGTTGCTTGAAGCTAAAGGACACATCTTACTTTTCCAGGGCTGAGTGGAATTTAATCGCAACAAGATTACATGCAGAAAGATGGAACATTAAAATAGGAGTAGGGGTTGCAATGTTTATTAAAATCCAACTAGGAGTCAGGAATGATATTAGGTACTTTTTATCTGTTCCCTCCTTTAGTACATTATTATGTGAATAGTCCTTAGAGCATGTTATGAGCTGAGTGTTATCTTAAATTATTTACACAAGGAAACTGAGGCCCAAGATCACTTAAAGTAGAGTTAGCATTTGAAAGGAGGTCTTTGCTTAAATGGAAATTTCTGATAAGTAAAGACCTTGACCATTATTGGTAATAGTGTGTTTTGTTTTCTCCAAAAATGCTCATTGAGTACATTTTCATATATATATATATATATATATATATACACATACATACATTTTCATATATATGTGTGTGTGTGTGTGTGTGTGTGTGCGCGCTAGTACTTAACAGTACTCACTGTTAAGTATCTAGCTTGGTGGAGTTACTGGTATGCATGTGGAAGTTTTTGTGGTATCTCAATGGCTGCAGGCCTTCACATCCCTTGAAGACTCCCCTACAGATTCTGAAGATAGAAGTTAGGAGATGCCTCATAATAATCCTAACGATATCCCCAGTATCACCTTGGACCAATTAAACCAAGTTAGATTATCTAAAAAATTTTTCCATCCACTTTAAAATAAGGAAATAATAAGATATATTTTTAGTTAGATCTTTAAAAAAAAATAGAATTAAGAAGGCAGAAATTTCACTGTTTGTCAATCAGGATTGTGTTTATTTTGTTTTGTTTTGTTTCCAACTCTGTATAATAGCCTATGAGAGGGCCTTGTCTGTTGTTGAATCAGAGCGGGACAAAGCCCATATCTTGACAGCTCTGGCAATAACGGAGTATAAACAAGGAAAAATGGACATAGCCAAGACATTGCTATTTAAATGGTATGTATAGTTGACATCAGCACTTAACATGACCAGATTAAACATTGGATTAAAAATTGGAACAATGTAAGAGGAGGTTTTTAATGTTGTAGGAACTTTTTGGTGAATAAAAGGAATTGGACTGACCTGATCGTGAACTGACGGTCATAGGTGGAACTAGAGATCATGGCTTAATTCTTAGCTCTGGGTCCATCCAGTTCTTCAAAACCATCCTGTACTCTGTGTGTATTATTTATTTGTTTAAAAGAGTAATTGATCATCTGATCTAGTAGAATCTTAAAATTTTAATGAAGGGAGTTCTACTCAATAGAACTCCCTTCATTATTATTATTATTCAAAAATAATATTATTATTCAAAAATAAGAGCTTATTTTTTGAGCTCTTTGGTCCCCAAAGAGTTTTTTTCGTCTTTATTTTTCAAGTTAACCTGATAAATTTCATTTTAAATTAAAGCTTTAAAAATATATACCAGTATAACTTGTAACTATTTCTATGTTTTTGGAATAAATTAGTAAAATAATAACCTATGATATCTGTGGTTATTTATATGGTTATCTGGTTAGTTATTTTTCTAAAACCCAGGCCCCCAAAACACTATTTATATTTGTTTCTAAAGCTTAGATATAATGAACAGAAAAGAAAGGCCCTTGGAATTTTTAATTCCTTTAGACATTTAGGAAAATTGCCGTCCCCAGAAGCCAAGGAATCTGTTTTGTATTTATCTTATAGCTGGGCTTAGTTTGGTAAATCCTTAAGTAAATTGCTTTTTTTAACTAAATGTTAAATATGTTTGAATAGTTACAGACTACTGTACTATGGCTAATAGACAACTAAAAATATTTACAGCTCCATCTTAAAGGAACCAACCACAGAAAGCCTTCAAGCCCTGTGTGCTCTTGGATTGACAATGCAGGATGCTACACTTTCAAAAGCGGCACTTAATGAATTGCTGAAGCACATCAAACAGAAAGACAGTGATTATCCAAAGTGCCTTCTCATTTCAGCGATTTATGCACTGCAAGGCCGCAGTGTGGCAGTGCAGAGACAAGCATCTAAAGCTGTTCACAGGTAAATTCTGTACTTGTGAACTTGGGGTAATTACACTTGATGGGCTAATCTTTGACATTTGGACCTTACTAAGAATATAAAATGAGTGAAGCATATGTTTTTGTAAACCAGAATGTAGTTTTCTGAAATTGCACTTAGGACCAGGTAGCTGACTATACACATTATTTCATCTATAAAGATTTTTTTAAAAAAATCAGTTGATAAGAAGATAAGAGAACAGAAATTTTGCACTTACGCATTAGGTTTGAATAAGTTTGCTCTTATTCAGTAAGTTAAGGCCTGAAAGTTATTTTAATACAAAAGTCCTTCCTTATTCTC
The DNA here is from genome assembly GCF_010015895.1 of Lontra canadensis. Lineage (NCBI taxonomy): Eukaryota > Metazoa > Chordata > Mammalia > Carnivora > Mustelidae > Lontra > Lontra canadensis. The sequence goes on from NW_022630998.1 coordinate 19,537,560, forward strand.
AAGTTAGTGATATGGTCCGTTTGTTATTTGATGCTATCTACCTTGATGGTTTTAGGAATTTTTTGGCCACTCAAACATTCACTAATGTCTTCCAAATTTAGAAAATAGAAAGCACTTATTACTAGCAGTAGTGGTTATTTGTTTTATTTTCAGCAGTTAAGTGTTCTTTTTTTTAAAGAGTTATTTATTTTGGAGAGAGAGAGAGTGTGTGCATGAATGGTGTGGGAGGGGCCGCAGGAGAGAAATTCAAGCAGACTGTGCTGAGTGAGGAGCCCCAGGCCGGGCTTGATCACCAACCCTGAGGTCACGAACTGAACCAAAACCAAAAGTGAGACACTTGACCAACTGAACCACTCAGGCACCCCAGCAGTAAAGTGTTCTAAATGAAATTTATTTTCCTTTCACAGTTTTCATCTCTGTGTTTTCCTTGAACACAATGTACTAAATTTCCTTAGCTTTTCTTAATTAGATTAGGCTTTGTAATTATCATGTTGCTGATTTTTCCTTCTTATTTTCATAAGAACTCTTGGTGTATCTAGAAGATACGTTTTCTGAAAATTAAAAGCACTTTCATTCACACATAGACAATTAATACGAACTTGTTTTAGATGTCTACAAGATTTTGAACTTAGGTACTAAATAGAATGTTGGTTGCTTTTACTTTTCATGGTTTAAAGTAACTCCCCTATCTAAGCCTTTTGCTTTTGATGATCTCTATAGTAATCCAGCTGATCCAGCTCTTTGGTCTCTGTTGTCCCGAGTAATTGCTCAGTATACTAACCGAAGTGCAAAGGTAAGTAATGTTCTAAATTCTGGCAAAAAGATAAAGTAACTTGTGATGTAGTAAGTAATACAATTTTTAGAATATTAGCATTATCCTTCTGGGAAACAACTAATGCAACAAGGGAGTTCTGTTCTTTCACCAGATTTGCTATTAGTCATTTGATAAGTAGTACATCGAGTTTCTTTCCTGTACTATTGAACTGTTCTGGGCATTATGAAAGATACAAAGAAGTAGGTGGGCTTTTTTTTCAATACATACAAATTATGTTAATGGCTGTGTGATTAGGTTATGTTTATAATGTTGCCATTTAGGAAGAAATAACTGTTGGGTTTTTTGAATCCCAAAAGATAGTTTTATTTAAAAGCTCTTCAAAGATAAGAAAATAAGAACTAGGACATTGTTAATGTCTAACATCTAAAAAGGTGAATTGCAACATGAAGTCATTGATGTTCTATAAGAGAGATTATGTATTTTAGTTCATAGTAGCCAGATATTTTCGGGGGTCTATAAAGTATTTTGTTAATTTCTGTGGTTACTATGTCCTTTCATAGTTGCTTAATTAGTGGGTAAACATAATGGTAGTAGCTGATATGTTTTGAACACTTATTATATCTAATAATTCCACTGTCTGAAGTCTGTGTGGGTCTGATTTTATTTGTTATTCCTACCCGTTTTTGCACATAGTAGTTCAGAAAACCTAAAAGAACATCATTATTAGACACTAGACTGAAGTACTTACTATGTGCCAACCATTATATATATTTTGTCATTTAATTCCAACAACCGCATGAAGTAGCTGCAATTAATGTCCATTTTATAGAGAACACTTGAGACAGAGAATAAACAACTTGTGCAAAAACCAGTTAGTATTTGTGGTGTTGGATCATCCCAGATCTAATTCTTGAATCCTCCTTCTATTCCGCTGTGTTTTCTGTTTTCTTTTTAATCCGTCTTCTATTTGTTTTATATTGACATATTTTTAAAGGTTATTCTTAGCATTCTTTATATGCTAACTATGATGTGCAAGACATTTCTGATACAATTCCGATGTGAAATTAGGAGAACAGTGTACTTCTGAATTAAAATGAAATCATTCTCATAATTCACTTTATTTCGCTTTCACTTTCTTTCAGGTAAAATGTCTAACTGAGTATAAAAATTAAGGATTTCAGATTTACTACACGAAAATTATGATGTATATGTTTTTGTCATTTTCAGTTTTGAGCTGACTGTTACTGAAGCCATCATTTGCTTCAGGGTGCTCTATTCATTTTAATAGGCACTACAGAAGACTTTAAAATACCATATTTCCGTGGAGTAAAACCATGTTAATCCTAAAATAAGTTCTGGGATTCTGATTCTCTTTCTCTTTCTTTCTTTCTTTCACTTTATTTTATATTGTTAGGAAATATGTCCTTGTGTTTGATATAAAACTGTGTAACTTTTGCACCATTAATGAGTATTTTAAAAGAGTAGAGTTGAAATGATCATAGTAGAAAAGATTTTTTTTTAAAATACTAAATTTAAAAAAATACTAAACTTGTCTCTTAAAGCAGTAATCATTTGATATTTCAGGAGTTTGGAAGTTATGAATGTGATTAAACAGCTTTTCAAATAATTAAATGGGAAGATTTTTATCAGTATTAATTTTTATTTGTGAAAGTTTTTACATTTATCTAAATAATTTTTTTCTATTATAGGGAGGTGCTATAGCAGGAAATGTGGCTCATATTTTGGACTCAAATCATGGAAAGGTTAGTTTTCTCCAGTACAAAGGAAATGTCCTACTTGTTAAATAATATTATTTATGAAACCGTAAAATAATTTTTCTTCCTAGGTTTAGGAAGTCACATCATACTTGATATAGTCCTATTTTTAGTCAGTTTGAAAGTCACAGAGCTACAAAGATAATTGGTTAATACTCTTCTTTTTCCTTTTTGCAGAAGGCATTACTGTACACTGCAGTAAATGAATTAGCTATGGGAAGCAGTTCAGCAGAAACTGAAAAAAATATTGCACTAAAGACCATTCAGAAAGCAGCTTTTCTTTCTCCAGGTGAATATAATATAATCCATTTCATTAATTCAGATTCTTCTGGTTTTGCATTTGTGACCTGTAGGTACAAAGTTTGCATTTCATGAAATAAGGGAATTTTAAGAAAATATTCTAAGCTTTTGCATATTATTTGATTATCTTGCATTTGACTGCTAATAATTAAGAAATAACCAATTCTTGAAGCAGGCTAAAAGGAATATCTGCATAAAGATACTTTATTACTCTTTATTGAAACTCTGAATTGTGTATTTTCAAGAAGTAATTTTCTTTTTGTTTTCCATCATCTGGTTTAATGAGGTTTACCTTATAGCTACTAAATTATTTAATGAACGTATTTAGTTATTTAGTTATTGTTATGGGTAGTTAGCTCCTTAAAGAGTGGAGATATGTCTTCTGGGGTAATTGTTGGAATGTCAAGGTGATGACCTCACCTGAGCTAGCTCTTCTTTGTGTCTTTGATCACAGTGATCACTGAACAAGTACCTATGACCACATCAATATACTTCCATTATCATTCCTAGAGGACTGGAATACCTATGAGTGTGTATTTTTATATAATAGTATTTTTAATATGAGATATTGAATTAAATAATTTTTTTCCTGCAGAGCACTTCAAGTCAGAAAACTTTTGCTTTTGGCTAGGAACTGTTGGGAAACAAATCGTACAAAATAAGTCCAATGTTATCTTCACAATAAATTGGAAAGGCCCTAAAGGCAAAATATTTAATAAATCAGAGATTATTTTGTAAAACAAGTAAACAGACCAAGATCTTGTGGTTTATTCTTTGTTTCATTTATGCAATAGAACAAAAAAAGACCCTAAACATTTGGATTTGTCTTTGTTACACATTGGATAAGTTTTTGATTTTTAGAGGTTATTTCAATAAAGTATTAGATAGAATTACTCTCAAGGATTTTTACCATGGATCTAGAATGATAAAAGATCTGTTAGCTTTTGATTGTGTGAGTGGCATAAACTTTAGAAAGGTGAGATTGCCCAGATCAGGTCTTCTGTAATCTTCTTCTTTTCCCATATTATCTGGAGAAACACATACTCAAGGAATTAGAGTCATCATATAAGATGCTTAAAACAGGGATTGACTAATGAAGATGAGTTCCTATTTGAGACTTGTTTTTGGCATCCAGTGAAAGTAAATTTAATTGTAGTTATGTGTAGTAGCTATATACCTAATCCTCATAGATCTTTGTCCTTGTAGAATTTGTAGAACTATATCAAAGTATAGTTTTGATAGATGGTATTCAAAGGAATCTTTTCAGAAATTTAAACAATCCCAAGAATTTAGAATTAAATTAGAAAAATCCATTTTCTGCTAGGTTAGTGCTTCTGTGATGTTAGAAGGTATTTTTAGCAAATTATATTTAAAAAATTTTAGGCTCATAGTATATACATATATTTATATTATCACTTGGTTTCATAAGGAATTTGATTTGCTGATTACTTACAGAAAAGCTAATGAAAGCAATGATTCTTCTGAATTGTGACAGGAGAAATTACAGCCAGCTAATATCCATTTCCTTCCTCCTGAAATTAAAACTATACCTTAAGATCCCTAAAGGGAGTTCTTCACTTAATCTTAGAAATAAGTTAATATTCAGAAATTGAGTCCACTTCATTTGGAATTTTGGGTTTTAGACCTGATGACACCTGAGCCATCATCTAGTTCACTTGCCTTGTTTTATAGAAAAATGAGTCCCAAAGAGAAGGCTGGCACACATTTAATTAGTTGCATTGTTAAAACTAAAATCTCAGATCTAAGACTTAGTCACTTGCGTTTCATTATACAATAATCAGATCTCATGAATTCTAAGGAGTGGTCCTCATTTCCTTACTCTGGAGTTTGATTCTGTCTTTCATTATTTAAAATAAGGTAGTCATTGTTTTGGGTAGAAATTATTTTATAATATGGAGATACGCATTTAATTTTTTATAAAGATTTTTTATCTAAGATTTCTAATGACTCCTGTACTATTAACACAATACTGATCTTCTGTAAGTAAAATAGATAGACATTTCAGACATTTAATAGAGGTATATACTAGATGGAACAGTTAAATAGGAAAAATGTAAAACTTAAGCTAAAATTTTTGTTTAAATGACTATATTGTTAACTTGCACCCCTGTGGGATTTTAAAATTAGTTGTCTGTTTGTTGTTGTTGTTGTTTATTTGTTTTTGAAGATTTCAAAGTAATCTCTGCACCTATTGTGGGGCTCAAACTCTCAATCTTGAGATCAAGAGTTGCATGCTCCACCGACTGAACCATCCAGGGACCCCAAAATTATTATTATTATTTTTTTTTTTTAGCATAACAGAACTAAGATATTGACCGTGCAGATATTAACCTACAAAATATGACTTATAAGAGACCAAAAAATAAAAACTCATCTAAGTTCTAAATTCTTTTTCACCTTCTTTTTGCAAGTACCTTTTTTAAAAAAGAGGCACCTGTATGCATAATCTATATTAGTACTACCTCAGTCTGCTACTTGCCCCCCTCCCCTGAAGCTGCTGTCAAGGTGTGAAGGAAAGGAAAGATCAAATCCGTGAACAGCTGTATAATCCTAGAATTGCTTCACTTGGAATGATAAAATGACTTTATGCTTGGCTGTTAGAACATAGGTAAATGGAGTTGTTGTGAGCTTTTCCCTTGGCTCGAACTTTTCTTAAAAACTGAGAAATAGTATTATCTTGCTTTTTCTATGATTGAACCTTTAATACAGGGTTTGAATGATGACCATATGTGTCTCTTTGAGACTTGCCGTTGGTGTCCAATGAAAGTAAATATAATTGACTTTTCCACAGTAGCACAGTACTCTAGGCATCTGAGCTAACCAGCCATGGGAGAACTTAATAGAATATTTCTTATTCTTGCTGTATTTTGAAAAAAAAGGCAGATCTTGAAGGATAGTAATATATTGTCTGAAAAGAAGTATAAATTAGTTTCCTTTAAGAAAATGGATTTTTGGGGGGGTGCCTGGGTGGCTCAGAGGGTTGAAGCCTCTGCCTTTGTCTCAGGTCATGATTCCAGCGTCCTGGGATCAAGTCCCACATTGGGCTTTCTGCTCAGCAGGGAGCCTGCTTTCTCCTCTCTCTCTCTCTCTCTCTCTCTCTGCCTGCCCCTCTGCCTACTTGTGATTTCTCTCTGTCAAATAAATAAATAAAATCTTTTTAAAAAAATATAGAAAATGGATTTTTTTTTCTACAGATACAATTCATTTTTAATTTTAATTTAATTTTTTGGTATCTATAAACTCTTAGTCTCACTTTGGATAATTTTTTAGCAATATGTTGATATTAACAAGACCTCTAACCATATTCTTTATGTTTAGGTGATCCTGCTGTCTGGGCTGGGCTGATGGCAGCCTGTCATGCTGATGATAAACTGGCTCTAGTGAACAATACTCAGCCAAAGAGAATGGATCTGTACTTGGCACTGTTATCTGCTGTTTCCGCTTCAAGTAAGTTTACAAACACGTTTTATACATAATGAATTCAGGCTACAGTACTCAGAAGGATATTGCAAAAAGTAGTGGGCATAATTAGCCCCACGCTAAAGGCTGAATGATCTCATCTGACAAAGCTTAAAAACAAGTCTTGAAAAGATGAAATCATGTTCTAGAGGCTGAGCTGCATATAGAACAAAGCTCCAGAACATTACAGGAATACAAAAATGTTCAGAATTCTACAATGTCTCGTATTCAGTTAAAACTTAATACCCATGCAAAGAGATAGAAAAGTACCACCCATAATGAAATCAATCAATCAATAGAAACAGATCCACAATGAGAGACTGTGGACTCTGAGAGACAAACTGAGGGTTTGGGAGGTGGAGGGTGAGGAGTGGGGTGAGCCTTGTGGTGGGTATTGTGGAGAGCACATACTGCATGGAGCACTAGGTGTGGTGCACAATTAATTTTGGAACACTGAAAATAATTAAAAAAAAAAAACAAAAAACAGATCCACGCATGACACATTAGAAATCTCTTTAAAATGTAATTGACTGTATAAAGCACATATTACAACAATAATTCAAAGAACAGTAGGGGAAACGGAAATACTCTGTTGTAAGATTTTTATACTGTACGTGAAATGGTATAATATTACTTAAAGTAGACTGTGGCAGATTAAAGATGAATACTTTAAAATGTAAAGTAGATACTAAATAAATAAAGTTATAGCTAATAAACCACCAAGGTAGATAAAAGGGAAATCGTAAAAAATAATTCCAAGAAGAGGAAAAGGGAAAAAAGACTTTAGATAAGACAAATAGAAAACAAGTAACACATTAGAGTTAAGCCCAGGCATATCTATAGTCAAGTTAAATGGCCTAAACACCCCAGTTAAAAGGCAGAAACTCTCAGATTGAATAAAAAAGCAAGAGCCAACTATATACTGCCTAAAAGAAACATAGACAAAATATACATTTATATTTAAATGTAAAGACAAAAATAGCCTAAAAAGTAAAAGGTTGGAAAAAGATACACCATGCCAACGCTAATCAAAAGAGGGTTGGAATGGCAGTGCTAAGTTCAGACAAAGGGGATTTCAGAGCGAATGATATTGCCAATGATAAGAAAGGTCATTTCATAATGGAATCAATTCATCGAGAGGACATAACAGTGCTAAGCATTTATGTGCTAAGTAACAGAGTTTCAAAACACACAAAATCAGCATTGCATTTCACACTAAGATAGGTAGAAAAAAAGAAACTTGTGGAAAAATGTATGAACTAAAAATTTACAGAATTGAAAGGAGGGACAGACAGATCCACAGTTACATAGTTAGAGAGTCAGTGCTCTTCTTTTGGTAATTGACAGAACAGTTGAACAAAAAAATCAGTAAAGGTATAATAAAGACTTGAACAACGCTGTCAACTAAATTGACCTAATTGACATTTATGGAATACTTCTAATAACGGCATTGTCAACTGCACACAGAACATCTAACCTACATGTCTTATGGGCCATAATAAGTTCTAAATAAATTTAAAAGGCTTCAAATCATATGTAGAAAACATTATCTTAATATAATAGAATTCATTTAAAAAGCAGTAGCAGAAAAATACCTGGGAAATTCCCAAATATTTAGAAAGTAAGTAATCCAGTTCAAAGAATAAGCCAGAAAGGAAGTTAGAAGATACTTTGAACTGAGTGAGAAGGAAAAAGACATTTCAAAGTTCTGCAGTGCTATTAAAGCACTGCTCCCAGGAAATTTATAGATTAGATGTCTACATTAGAAAATAAGAAAGCCTTCAAGTCAGTGATCTCAGCTTCTCCTTAAGAATTAGAAAAAGGAGGAAGAATTTATACTCAAAGTAAGCAAAAGAAAAGAAATAATAAATGGAAGTAGAAACATAATCAACAAAAGTGAGAACTAGTTCTTTCAATCTCTCTGATACGAGGAATTAGAGGCAGTGCAGGGGTAGGGAAGGAAAAAATGAAAACAAGATGGGATCAGGAGGGAAACTCTTAATCTCACAAAACTGAGGATTGCTGCGGGGAGGGGGGTAGTGAGAGGGTGGTTGGGTTATAGACATTGGGGGAGGGTATGTGATATGGTGAGTGCTGTGAAATGTGTAAGCCTGATGATTCACAGACCTGTACCCCTGGGGCTAATAATACATTAAATGTTAATAAAAATAATTTTTTTAAAAAACTAGTTCTTTTAGAAGATCAGTAGAATTGATAAGCCTCTAGCCAGACATCAGGAATGAAAGTGGGTACATCACTATAGCGATATTTAAAGGCTAATCAGAGGACCTTGTGAACAAGTTTACACCGTTAAATTTGGCAATTTGGATGAAATGGACAAATTCCTTAAAAGATACAAATCTCACTTAAGAAGAAGTAAATAAACTGAACAGCTTTGTATCTGTTAAAGACACTGAATTTATAGATAAAAATCTTTCCACAAAGAAAATTCCAGGACCAGAAGGCTTCATTGATTAATTCTTCCAAATATTTGAGGAAGAAATAATACCACTTCTATACAAACCCTTTCCCAAAATAGAAAAGTTGGTAGTTCTTCTGTGAGGCCAGCATTTACTCTGTCACCAAAACCAGGCAAAGACTTTAACAGGAATACTGTGGAAGGAACTACACATGCAGAAATTTGTAACAAACCATAGCAATTCAAATCCAACAACACATAAAAAAGATAACAATACCTCATGATCAGGTGGGGTTTATCCTAGGAATGTAAAGCCGCTTTACCTGTAGAAATGTAATTTACTATGTTTATAGTTGTGAAGGTGCTAGACAAAGTATCTATACTTTATGATTCCATTTATGTGAAATTTTAGAAAATGCAAATCCATTGTGTCTGAAAATAATTAGTGGTTGCCTGGGACAGACGTAAAAGGAAAGGTATGCTGGGGACAGAAGCGATTACAAAGAGATAGGGTGAAACTCTCCATGTTGATGAATATGTTCATTATCTTGATTATAGTGATGGTTCATAGTTGCATAGTTTGAATATGTGCAAATGTTTAATTTATCGTATGTCAATTATATCGCAGTAAATATTTAATTTTTTCAGTTAATTATTTTTAGTTTTACTGTAAAGTGATTTTTTATGTAAATCACAAGTCTATAAAGTTTTAACTTCCTCAACCACAAATGCTCCTACCATGAAACTTTTCAGAACCTGGCACCTACTAGGGTAGTCTATGGTATTCCTGTAAGTTTTAATTAAGTTTTAAAAAATTGTAAGTTTTAAAATATTGTCTATGATGATAAGTCTAATTGTAATATTTCTTAGCAACAAATTTCTCCGCTGAGAACACATTATAAATCGCAGAAGAAAGTAACATTAACATTTTTGTTAACAGTTAAAGACAAAGAATTCCTTAAGGATTATAACCAATCTCTGGAAAAGTGGTGTCTCTCCCAGGCTGTCACTGGTCTAATAGACACGGGAAGAATATCTGAAGCTGAAGCCCTCTGCACGAAGGTATGACTGTGAAATTGAGCATTGAGATGTATGGATTCTTATCCTACTCTGAAGATAACATTAAACATGGAATGCACGTTATTTAAAGGGCATATGGTGGTGGCGGTGGTGGTGTTGGTGATGATGATGATGACGATGACAACGACAACCTGTAAGCCAGTCAGTCCATTTAGCAGTTTGTATTTGAACTTCCCAGGAATATATGACATAAATACTATTATCCCCTTTTTATAAATGAGTAGACCAAGGCTTAGAGACGGCAAGTAATTTGCACAAGAGTTCACAGTTAGAAAATGATTGAGTTGCCATTTGAACTCACTTTTGTGTGACTCTAGGACTCAAGGACTTAACAGAGATCTTTGTTGAGGAGGATACCATTATGGAGGCCATATTTTCCTTTGATTTCTGGTTACTGCCTTCAGATTGGTCTATTTTCTATCATCTCTGTATTTTTCTAAAGCTCTGAACCACATAAAGACAATGAAAAGTAAGTGAGCAACTGGTGCTACCTAGTAGTAACCTTTTACATACCTGGATTGTAGGCTCTGTGTGTAAATCCTTAGCACCTTGCCTAACACATAGTAGGGGCTCAATAAATATGTATTCAATGAATAAATCAGTTTCATAAACCTATTCAGAAATAATTGAGTGGATAATGCAAGTTTTAAACATCACTTTTTCTGAAAATGCCTTTTTTCATAAATATTTACCAAGTCGAGTTGTATTTTCTTTCTAGAAGTTTTTTTGGTGGGGGGGCAGGGGTGTGGGAGGAGATGAATTTTATGGAGAAGGAAGAATGGATCTTTGAAGATCCCTTTGGTGTTTGAATTCTCTGAAAAGCAGAGTGGTAAATTTTCTCTTTTATTTATGAAATTCCATCTAAATTCAGGACAGATTAGTATTATGCAGTTAGTGTTTAATAAGCAACTGACTGTTGCTATACTCTCTCTGACAGAATAAGGGATACGTTTATGAATCTTATCATTTTTTTGTTCCAGTTTCTTAGAAGAAAGCAACCACATATATTTAAGACTATGACTTAATTTAAAAAAGTAAAGTATGTTATTGAGGGACAAGCAATAACGAAAGAAATGTTTAGAACAATAGTGGAAGGCTTGTTTAGAGAACTTCCGTAAACTTCTTTGAAGTATATGTATATCTGTCCATATACATATATCCATCTGTATACATATATTTAGCAAGGAGATACACATATATAATTCTATATATATGTGTTTGTGGATAAATAATGGCTTAGGGAGGTGGGTAAATGGGTCGTTTCTCTTAACAGTGTTTGGAAAGTGTATGCCTAGAGAAGGACATCTAATGAATATCTTTGTGAAGAGATTGAAAAAGGAAAAAAAAACCACAGTAACCAAAACAAACAAAAAAACAAAAAACTATAGCTTTTCTGGTAGAGTTCCTTCCAATAAGGAATAGTGTTAGCCTTCACTGTTAATTTCATGTTTTCTTAATTCACCCATTTACATTCAGAACTCAAGGTTTTCAGGATATCACCTGAGAATAAAACAAGTCAAAGAGACAAACTGAATCTAAAATGACCTTAAAACTACAATAATAGCATTATCAATTTTAATTTAAATGTGGAGTTTGATATTTTCAAAATGTTCATTGTTTTATTTTACTTTTGCAGTTCTTTATTTTTTATTAAGGGAAGGTTAAATTCAGATTTTTTTTTTTTCCAACATGGAGAATAGCTTAATTGCCACTTAACATTCAAGAATCTATTTGATCTATTTCTATTTTGGTGTTTAATTTTTAGAATTTAAAAAGTAACCCTGATCAGCCAGCTGTTATCTTACTTTTGAGACAAGTTCAGTGTAAACTACTCCTCGAGTCACAAAACCCTCTCCCAGATGCCGTCCTTGAAGAGCTGCAAAAAACAGTCATGTCCAACTCAACTTCTGTTCCAGCATGGCAGGTAAATTCCCTCCTTCCTTACATGAGGCCTGAGTTAGAATACTTCATGATTCTAGATGAAGGCAGGCATTAAGCCCCATTTTAGTTGTCTTGCCTTTAAACTTACCATATATCTTTCATTTTCAAGATTTAAAGTACATTGTATTGTGATTAGGGAGACTAAGGAAGTTTAATACTAATTTAGGATCTGCTGCTACAGTACTTCAAAGCTTTTTAAGTTGTTGATTATAATTTCCTCCATTTAAAATAATATTGAGAATACTGTCTTTTACATGGTGTTGATGTAAGAAAGCTAAAGAGTGTCTCAAACATTTTGTCATAATGGTGTTAACTCTCCGTTTAGAGAGGATTTATATGGTTTTTCTCAACTCATATATAGGATTTTTATGGTTATTTAGTGTTTTTTTGAAATAGTTATTGATGCCTCAGTCAACAGAGCTTCCTTTTAGCTGCCTCTGGTTATCTACAATGACAAACACATGATGATCACCATGTACTTTATTCTTATTGATGTTAAAACACAAAAACATGTAATTACTGTATCCAGCTTACTGTAGTTTCCTCTGTGCTCCAGAGAAAGTATCAAAGGGTTTTTTTTTATGTTGATTTAATAGTAACTTATTTTACTATAATTTGTTCTTTATTTTGATCTTTCATCATAAACAACTTTTTGATGTTCCTGCTTTAAAAGATTATCTAGTAGCATAATGAGTTGGATTACACAAGCTAAACCTGGTATTTTACTCCAATCACTGGAGAAAGATGGTGCTTTTTCCCCTCCCTTTCTTAAAGTTTGCCATAGGAGAGTTAAGATAATTTAATTCTAAGGTCAGATGGATACTGATGATTTCCTGTTCTTCATCAAGAGGAAAAATACCTTGTCAAACTAAAAGGGAAAAATTAAAAGATAAACTCTATAGGAAGTCAAGTCTTAAGAGATAACGTGTGTTTTCTTTCATATTATAATGTAATTCACAAAGTATAGAGTATAAGAATCCTAAAAGTACCATTCATTACATTTTTTTTTACTTACATATATGCCTTAACTGCCACCTATGCCAAGATACAGAACATTTCCAATAACCTAGTTGCCTCTCTAGGTTATTTCCAATAACCTAGGTTTTTCCTAGTTTCCTATTTCCAATAACCTAGTGCCTTTCTCTTTGATTTTTCCCTACTTCAAATAAAAAGGAGAACTATTTTGACTTCTGTCACTTCTTTCTAGTTTTGCCTGTTTTTGAACGTCACGTAAACGGACGATTCTTTTGTATCTGGTTAGTTTCTTTCAGCGTCATATGTATGGGACTCTTTTAGTTTCATGTAGCCATAATTTTTCCATTTCATCTTATGAATATACCCTTGGTGGATATTTGTTTTTTTTACCAGGTTTTGGCTATCATGAGTAATGTTATGTCCCTCCTTACCTATGTCTTTCAGTGGGTAATAAGGGATATGTGTGTTTACTCTAGTAGATGCTGTCAAACAGTCTTCTGAAATGATTGTGCATCTGATGTTCCCACCAGCAGATTCCAAGCATTCCAATGCTGATATAGCTAGATGTGGTTAATTTTTCCCTTTTCAGTAGATAGGTAGGTAATAATATCCTGTGGTAGTTTTAACTTGAATTTACCTAATGATGTTGAGCCACTTTTCATATGCTTCTTGAACCTTTGGATATCCTCTTTATAAAGTGCCTTTTCTTTTTATTTTTCATGGGCTGTTTTTTGGGTGATTTTTGGAATTCATTGTATTTCCTGGATTGAAGCACATTTTGGGTCTTTGTGTTGCATGTATTTTCTCATGTCTGTACCTTGGCTTAGCACTCTGTCAATATTATTTTTTGATGAATAGTTATTAATTTTAATGATGTCTAGCTCACCATTTTTTAATGGTCAATGCTTTATTGAAATGTTCTATTTAAGAACGCTTTGCTTACTTAAGTGCCTAAAGATATTTTTCTGTTTTCCTTTAGAAATTTCTGTTTTCCCTTTCATATGTTAGGTATATAATCCATCCAGGATTAATTTTTGTCCATGTTGCAGGATCCAGGTCCATTCCTTTCTTAGGTGTATCACATTGTCCCAGCATCATTCCTTGAAAAGACCATTCTGTCCCCACTGAACTATAGTGATGCTTTTGTCATAAATCAGCTGACTGTATCTGTAGGTCTTATAAGGTTCCCTCTTCCTTTATCTATTTTTTTTCATGCTTATAACTTTATGATTAGTTTTTATGTGTGGAGGTAATATTAAGACCTCCGACTTTTTTTGTTCTCCTTCATGTGCCTAAAGTCATTTTAGGATTGTCGCAATTATGTATAAATTGTCAATTACCCTGCCTCCTTCCCCCACAACAAAAGCCCCACTAGGCTCTTGATTGGAATTGTATGAACCTGTGGCTTAATTTGGGGAGGATTGATAAAGTAATACTACTGAGTTTATCCACAAATGTGGTATTTTCCTCAAATTATTTGGGTTCTAAATTTTTCTCAGTGGTGTTTTATAATTTTCATTGTATAGGTAGTTGATATTTTTTGTTTGATTACAAATGGTATTTTTTTCTTGTATGTCAACCCCAAACACTTGGAAATTCAGTTGATATAATTTATATGTTGACCCTCAACAACCTTGCTGAATTCACCTATTTTTTGGAAATGATTTAAGTTTTCTGTATACACAATTAGGCCATTTGTGAATAATAAAGTTCTACTTTTTCTTTCCAGTATTTGTATATTGATTTTTTTCTCTTGCCATAATGCACTGTTTAGAACCTTGAATAGAGTGTTAAATGGAAGTGGTGGTAAGACAAGTGAATGTTCTTATTCTCAACCTAACGCAGAAAGCATTTACTATTCATAATTTCATAATTAAGTATTTCATAATTAAGTTTTTTTTTCTGTAGGTTTTATCTGATATATATATATACCAGATTAAGGAAGTTTTCTTCTATTCTAAATTGATTAAAAGATAAAATATTTGTTTCCTATCATGAATGGATGTTGAGTTTTAACCGATCTTTTGAGGGGACATCTATCAGAATGACTATTTTTTAATTATTCTGTTAATGTGGTGGACTGCGTTGATTTTCAAATGCTATGCTAACCTTGCATTCTTAGAGGAAATTCTACTTGGTTATGATGTATTATTCCTTTTATATTTATTGCTGGAATAACTTGGTTAATCATTTTTAAAAGAATTTTTAATACCTATATTCATGAGAGAGAATGGCTTGTAATTTTTCATTCTCATAAGGTCTATGTTAGGTTTTGTTATCTATGTTTTTAATTCTCCTTTTCTTTATTTCCTGAAAGAGTTTGTATGAGAGTGACATTTATTTCTTTAATGTTTGAAAGAATTCATCATTGAAGCCATTTGGGCCAACAATTTTCTTTATGGGAAAGGTTTTTTTAAGATTTCCTCTTTCTTGGAAAAGTGAATTGGAGGAAATTGGAGGGGGAGATGAACCATGAGAGACTGTGGACTCTGAGAAACTGAGGGTTTTGGAGGGTGGTAGTGTGGGGGGTAGGTGATCCTAGTGGTGGGTATTAAGGAGGGCACCTGTTGCATGGAGCACTGGGTGTCGTGCATGAACAGTGAATCTTGGAACACTGAAAAAATAAAATAAAATTTAGAAAAGATTTCCTCTTTCCTTGGCATTGTTGAACTATAGGGAATTTGTCCAGCACATCTCAGTTTCTGTTTTATCAGCACAAAGTTATTCATGATAACTTCTTTGTAATGTTTGGAAAATCCTTAAAGCTTTTTCCTTTTTCATTCTTATATAGGTATATTTCTAAATTTTTTCTTGATAATCAGTTTTATTAACTTTTCAAAGAACCAATGTTTTGTTTTTGATTTTCTTCATTATACTTTCTTTTCTGTTATTTTTGCTTTCTCTGGATTTAGATATCTTTTTTTCCCCTAGCTTCTTGAGATAGAAACTTATAGCATAGATTTTCCATCTTTCTCCAATATATGCATTCCCCAAGATTTTAGGTAGCGCTTTCATTGTCATTCATTTGAAAATGTTTTCTAATTTCCATTGGGATTTCTTTGATCCATGTAGGTTTTTTCTGTTTGTTTTTTCATTTTGGGGGGAGGAGTTTTTGTTTGTTTATTTGTTTTGAGAGAGAGTGTGCAAGTCAGAGCAAATCAGGGGGAGGGAGAGGGTGGGAGAGAGAGAATCTTCAGTACAACCGTGAGATCATGACCTGAGCTGAAATCAAGTGTTGGACACTTAACCACCTGAGCTACCTAGGAACCCTCATTCATGTTTTTTTTTCTGAAGCATGTTGTAAAATTTCTAATATGAAATATGAAATATGAAAGAGGAGGGTTTAATTTCAGTTGTTTGAGACATGACCCAGCATATGGTCAGATTTAGAAAATGTTGCAGTTCTTGAGTATAGTCTTCTAAATATATCATATAAGTCAAGCTGATTAATTATGTTTAAATCTTCTGTATATTTATTGAATTTTTTATCTGTTTCTTTTACCATTGCAGAAATAGGTGTATAAAAATCTCTAGGGGTGCCTGGATAGCTCAGTGGGTTAAGCCTCTGCCTTCAGCTCAGGTCATGATCTCAGAGTCCTGGGATCGAGCCCCGCATCGGGCTCTTTGCTCAGCAGAGAGCCTGCTTCCCTTCCTCTCCCTCTGCCTGCCTCTCTGCCTACTTGTGATCTCTCTCTCTCTGTCAAATAAATAAGTAAAATCTTTAAATAAATAAATAAATAAAAATCTCTAACTTCGATTCTGCATTTGAGTGGTTTTTTTTTCTTTTATTTCTGCCAACTTCTGCTTCATAAATTCTGTGTCTATATTAGGTGAATACAAATGTAGCAGTGTTATATCTTCCAATTAATTGATTCTCATCATTACAAGAGACCCCTTTAGCTCTGAGTATTTCTTGTCTTGACGTCTACTTTGTTGGAGGTTAATACAGCTATACAAGTTTCTTTTTGATCAGTATTTACATGATATATCTGTTTTTACATTCCATTTTGATTTTGTTCATGGAAGACTCTTCAACATTTTCAAGTGGTATGGCCAGTGAGCTATTGCTGATACTATGGGCAAGATGTCTACTCCTTTCTTAACCTGTGATTTTTGAATTGGGCGGGGGGGGGGGGTGGCACAAAACTTACCAATAATTAAATTAAACATTTAGCTTCATCAAAGTGTATTTAATTTCTTGGAAGTAGAGTACCAGACTATGTACAAAATTAAAAATTTTTTGGTTCTATTCTCTTTCTGTTCCTCAGTGGCTGGCACACATTTATCAGTCCCAAGGAATGATGGGTGCTGCAGAAATGTGTTATAGAAAGAGCCTGCAAGTAGCATCCCAACAGGGCAGTTGGAGTGGGAAGCTGTCGAGTCTGTTGAGACTAGCCCTTCTTGCTTTAAAAGCCTGCATGGTAAGATCATACTATAATTACGATCATGAAAAACTGATTCTTTTGTTTTTCTTTAAGATGATAGTGCTTCCTGTTGAGTTCCTGTTGTTTCATCACCTTCTCTTGTGGCCTCCTCATAGACTTTGTATTTGGGCTTTTGATGGAAGTAAGAGTAATGTAAATCCATAGATCCCACAGAACGTTGTCATTGTTTGGGGAAGGAAAAAAAAAAAAAAACAAAGATTGCAATTTAAAAGTTGAATTATAGCAGAATGTATATAATTGTTATCTGTTGATAAATTAGAATTAACCTAGGTACTCATCTGTGAGAAAGGTGCCAGTGATTTAGCATTTCAGTCATTTCTCAGTTAAATTTGACATTCTGTAAGAAGGACTTCTAGCAATTTTTGATTTAACATCTGTATTTTGATACAAAGGTATATTCTAGAAGTTGTCAGTACTAGTATGAAAACTCTTTAAGATAAATGTTTAAGTGTGTGTGTGCTTTGGGGGGGCAAACTGTCGAATAGTGTATATGATACTCTATTTGAGTGTATGTATGTGTGACACATACTAACTTATTTCATATGCATAGTAATCCTGTTTGACAGTTGAAGAAATCAGCTCGCAGTGTAGTAATACACCCATCTCCTCCCACCACCCACTACAACAACAAGAAGTATTTTCTCTAATAGTTTGGGTTCTGGTTCTACCATTTGCTATGTGTGAAAAGTTAAGCCATTTAAGAAAGAATATGAGATGTCATATTTCTAGGGTAAACAGCTGGCAGTGTACAGAGGAAAAGTAGAGTAAAATTATACTTTTATGAGAGGCTCCTATATGTGTTATAATATGTAAATAGGATATTAAGCTGAGAGGTTCAGCTGAGATATTAAATACTAGATTTCAGAGATAATAGATTCCAAAGTGAGATATAAGATCAAGGTACAGACTTCTAAAGTGAGTAGAAGCCCAGCCTATAAGGAAGCTGTAAAAGGATTAGAAGTTGGAGGATTATGAAAAAAATTTTTTGGAAAGAGCTATTCTGTTTGTCCCCCATCTCTGTGGCACATTTCCACACACAGATGCCCACTAAGGTGAGGAAGGGAGAAAGCATATATTTTTGCTTTCATTCTGTGCACAGTTGAGTTTCATCCTCCAAGGTTTATGAGATAAACAGCCGAAGAGTAAATAAATAAATAAATAAAAGAATCTGTCTGGATTCTGTCAGAGAAAGGGAGGTTTTGGTGTGTGGCCTCTGAGGTTCTGGAGGCACATGTCTAGAAGCACATGGACAGGTAATGACATAACGTCAGAAGCTTGTGGCTCTCCACCTGCTGTGTTAGGACAGAGGAAAAGGGAGTATTTTGGAAAGTGAGCACATGCCCTGGCAGAGAGCGGTCTGCAGTGGGTAAATCCCAGAGGTGGGTAGGAGTATATGCTTGGGTGCAGAATGGAGGGAGTGAAGGAGAGTTGCTATGACGTGGGCTTGGTGGCACTCCTAGAGTTTGTTGGAACGAGTGGTGCCAGTGCGAAAATGGATCGGCATCGGAGTTGCCTTAGTTCCTATCCAGTAGGGCCACCTGGAGGAGTGATGGGATCTTGGCAAAAAGGAAGCTAGAGCTTCCAGATTGCTCAGAGGGTGTGGGCAGTAAGTGAAATAGAGTACAGTTGTCCAGGTTAGTGGGGCTGCAGATGAGCAGGACTGCCTCACAGCGTGCATCGTGTGCAGTTGCTCACGGTTCCACACTTGGTCTAATGCTCTCCAGTCACCATCTTGAAATTCCTCATTATTTTTGAACAAAGGGCCATGCATTTTTAGTTTGCTTTGGGCCCCCACAGATTACATAGCTGGTCCTGCCGGTGAGAGACCACCCATGAAATTAGGAGTCTCTGATAAAGCCAGGAATGCCTGGATGAGAAAAGGAGATTGAAATATCTATCAGGCCTAGAGAGCAAGGTATCCTCATAGAGTGGCATCAGTCAAATACAGACTTCTGGCATTTCAGTAGCTGTCTTAAGCTACAATTAGCAAGAAAAGATGTGTGTTGGGACAAGGAGCAAGCCATCTGCTGCTCTCTGTAACCATACTCTATCTGGGAGCTGTTGGAGCAGGGTGCAAATACTACCTTTGAATGAAGTTCGAAGTATTGAAAGGAAGAAGATATTCTAATTAAAATTGTTTTTGATGACTCTAAGAAAAATAGGTATCAGAATCATGGAGCCTACTATAACATACATCCAGGGACAGAGGAGAAGTGCTTCCTCATATAGTAAATTTTAAAGACACAATGGAAGACAAAAATGTGTCTTCTGTTGTTTAGTATACCAGGTACATACAGAAACTTTTTCCTTATATAATAATCTTTGAACTAACTTTACAGAATGTTTTATAGGAGAGTACATTATAAAAGCAACCACTGAGAGTTCCATGTTCTTGGTTTTTAAAAATATTTAGGAATGAGGCGCCTGGGCGACTCAGTTGAGTGTCTGACTCTTGGTTTTGGCTCCGGTCATGATCTAGGTATTGTGAGATGGAGCCCTCTGTCGGGCTCTGTGCTTAGCACAGAGTCTGCTTAACATTCGTTTGCCCTCCTTCTCCTTCTGCTCCCCCTACCCACTCTAAAATAAAAAAAAATAATAAATCTTTAAAAAAATATATATAAAAAATAAAAATGTATTTTTTACTTATTTATTTTTTACTTACTACTTTTGGGCTTTGCCTTTTTTTCTTTGCCAAATGTACCTGAGGTCTCATTGCTTCCATCTTTATAGAAGATGCCTTACAATTTATTTTCAAATTTTTTGTCTTTACAGCTTTCTCTTTCTTGATTACATACATTATTATTGCTTGTACTGCACTCAGTTTATTGCTCTAAATTTTGTTTATAATTTAGTGTTTGAAATGGACTCATCCTATTGACTTTATTAAAATGTGTACTCTAGATACCTGTAAATATGAAATCTTAGTTTTTAATGAAAGTTTGAGGTTTTTAATGAAAGATTTTAAGTGCATTTTTTCTTCTAGCATAATTTAGCAGACTATTCATAATTTTATCTTCATGTTATTGTTCATTAGGAACACACTTATCTGTTATTTCTGAGTCAGTATATGTAAAAAACTAAAGTTTGCAACATAAGTGATATGTAGATAGATACCTTAACATTTTCCTTATAAAGTGAAATTCTTTAAAAAGTTCTCAATATTGATGAGTTGATTTATCTGTGATCTGCTTTGTACCTTTTTTTCTATTTTGGGATTTTATTAAAATATTTAATTTCAGCTTTCTCTCCTTAGATAATTTTTGAAATGTGGGACTTTATTACAACCACTAAAGGGTCACGTTAAATTGAACTTTGTATACTTGGTAGATCCCAGAGGCTTAGTGACTAATAGATTTTATTCACCTGTATAGTAGAATAGTGCATTTTCTTTTAAGAAATATTTTAGTGTTTTAAGTGATATTCCTCTTTGAAACTTTCTTTTTTTCCAGTCTGCCCTATTCTGTAGCTCTTTAAGAGCAGGAATCAGATTGTAATCATTTTGCAGAACCATGGCTTCTATCGCATTTACATGGTGACTCAGACAAGTAGGCACTTAATAAATGAGAGTTGAATTTCATTCTTTTAAGGTAAACATGTTGAAAGTCTCTATTTAATATATGCCTTTTATTTTTACAGGCTAATATTTCCAGTGATCACTGGTCATCTTTGGTTCAAGAAGCTACAACTGAGGCCTTAAAACTTTGTTTTTGTCCATTGGCTGTCTTTTTACAAGCCTTGTTACAATTCAACCGCAAAATGGGGGCAAGGTATGAACAATTCTTTTTCACTTTTTTTTCTTGGATATGTTTCTTCACTTTCAGTTCCTCAAGGAAACAAAGATTTAGAGTTAGTGTAACAAACTTGGTGTTATATATATCCGTTACTACTTTGGAAAGGCTGTTGAAGTAACCAAATAATGAAAAAAGTAAAGTCTCACATTTGTTTTACAAAAAATAATTTGGGACACAGATAAAGAATATGAGAGAGTGGGCATGATAGCATTGTAGGTGAAGAAGGGCTTAAAGTTTTGCTGTCTTCAGGTGCACCATCAGTGTAATGTGGATGCCAGAAACAAGATAAAAAATACTGAAGTTCAAAGCTAGATTGACTTACGTTCATGCAAGGTACTCAACTATGGAAAAAAAAATAGTGAATATTGAAAAAAAAAAAAAACCAATTTTTTCTTTATTTCCAATAAGCACTATATTTATTAAACATATCTTCAGTTGTTTATAAGTAATGAGGTTTTTCTATCTAGAAAATCCCAAAGCTTCTGAGATTAAAATATACAAATTTCAGTGATCTTTTCATTGGAGGGTGGCAGTGGAGTCAGAAATAAATTTGAAAAAAAAAATTACTTAAAGCTCGTATGGGTGAAAAAACAAGCAAGAATATTTTAAAATTCTGAGAATAATATCTAACTTTAATGGATATTACACATAATACAGAGCAACTGTAAGTAAAACAGTGGTTTAGGAGCATTATGTTACTGCAACAGGATAGATATTGTAAACAAAGAGCTTAATACATATAAGTATGTGGCAAAGGTCACATCAGCATCCCAAAATAAGAGTGAAGGATGAATTAAGGCTGTGGCTAATCAGCAATTCCAGAAGCATTTGTTATTTATTTACTTTTGGTCAGTTTTTTGTATGGCTCATTTCACCCAGAAATGTTTTGGGCTGTAGTTTATACGTCCTAATGAACTCGTTCTGCGGAAGCTCAGAGTGGATGACTTAGAGGGCCTTAACCTCTACCTCCCTAAAATCTGTTAGCACCTCCCATAATTTTTATCACCACAAAAAAATAGACCCAAATCAACACACACGCAAAGAAAAAAACAGCGTGCTTACTGTGTGAAGATTCCTATGTAGAAACATCTTCAAGACAAGTTCTTTAGTTTCTGCTTCAAACCAATTACTATTTATAAATCCTCCTATTCAGCACTTCTGAAGTTACCACAATTTGTGTTGTGTCTATTAGTATGGAAGTCTCTGGAGTCGTGGATGTTAGTAAATAAGGAAAGAAAAAATTAGAACACAATTGTAAATCATCCTTTTATTACAAGGGTTTGCATATTGTACACATCCATTAAGGCATATACTAAAAAGCTTTATATTATACACGTTGAGTCTGGTGTAGATTATCTTTGTATTCTTTATGGATTTGTTTTCAGGTCTGTTTTCAAAAAGGATTACAGGTAGAGCACTCAGAAGTGCTCATAAAATAGGAGCCTTCCCCTCTTCTACTTGGAATGAGCTTTAATTTACTTATTTGCAAAATAAAATGAGAATAGTAACAGCAACCTAACCTTACAAGGTTACAAATATTAAATGTGACCATATGTGTAAAATATTTAGTGTAGTACCCAACACATAATAAACACTTAATAATTATTAGCCATTATTACTACCTTTAGTCTATGAAAAAAAAATTCATGAAGGAATCAGTACCATGTATGCAAAAGATTGAGAAAGATAACTTGTGTGAGACTATTATATGAAATATGTTTGGGGCGCCTGGGTGGCTCAGTTGGTTAAGCTTCTGCCTTCAGCTCAGGTCATGATTCCAGTGTCCTGGGATTGAGTTCCACATCCGGCTTCTTGCTCAGCAGGGAGTCTGCTTCTCCCTGTCCCTCTGTCCCTTCCCCCTGCTCATGCTCTCTCTCTCTCTCCCTCTCTCACTGACTCACTCTCAAATAAATAAATAAAATCTTAAACAAGAAGAGGAAGAAATATGTTAACTTAGATGCTTTGGACTAAATATAAGTATCTTTTTCAGAGAGACACGGCGACTTTTGGAAAGAGTGGTGTATCAGCCTGGGTATCCCAAGTCTATTGTATCAACCGCACGTTGGTATCTACTGAGACACTTACATGCCAAAAATGACTACGAGCTTATTGATGTAAGGCGTTGATTTTATTCACAATATTTCATTTTGGACCTTTGTTTGGGGGGTGGTGGTGAAGGTTGCTGTTCTGTTCATTATAGGATATCTAGCAGCATTCCCAACCACTCCAAACGCTAGGTGCCAGTGGCACTCTCCTCTTCCCGCCACCCAACTTGTGACAGCCAGACATGTTTTTAGATATGCCAAATGATAACAGTAATTGCCCCTCATTAAGAACCACTGATTTAGCCTGTAGGAAATACATTCTCCTGATGTGCTATGTAGAATAAGAAAGTTAGACAAAGGTGCTAGGTGCTGGTTATGGTATTTTTTATGACCATTGAACTGGAGGTATAATATATAGGGTAGGTTTGGAAGTAGCAGGATTTAATGGGATCTTAATATTGTCTTTGGAAATTATGTTTACCTGTCTTTTCTATAAGATGCATGTGACAGTTTCTGCTCCTCATGGGCTGGCTCTGGTATCTAAGTACATAAACGTATGAATGTGTATCTAAAATTCTTTTTAAAATAGTTTAAGATTCTCATAACTTGAGCTTTTTACAAAATATGAATATTAATGAGAAGCTTTTTAAATATCTAAAGCACTTGAAATACTGTTTGCTTTTCAGTGAAACAGCATTGAAGAAATATTAACAAAAGCAATGCTTGGAGAAAGGCATTCTAATTAATGTATTGCAAATCAAAAAGATAGAACTTGTGTTGGAGACAGTTTGTTGGAGACAGTTTTCCATGCTTTCCTTGGATTTCTAAGCATTCTGTGAGCAGATGGCCTGACTGCTCTTTGTTCCAGACTGTCTTTTCAAGGATGTTTTTATAGTGAGCCTTGGGAGACAGACATAAGTGTCTCCCTTTAGAGTAAAGGGTTGGCCCATATAAAAGATTCAGGTCTCCTGGGCTCAGGGTTCCTCTCTTGTAATGCAAACCAGTACAGATGTGGGAATCTGTATACTAGCAACCCTGTCACCTATGTGAGTCTTAGGACCAAGGGGAATAAGTGTAAATGTCTTGATGCTCAAAGTTTGTTGTACCCTGAGTGGTAAAGACCTTTGTCTCTGACCCAGGAGAATCATGTCTTTTGGCAGTATCCATGAAGTTGTGCAGGCTGACTTGTTATCTTGCAAGTAAAGCAAAGTCTCAGACCCTTCACAGTGTTCAAAAATGAACAACCAAAAAGTTTTATTAGTCAATTGAGCAACTGAAATTAAATCTTACATTCTATGGAATTGGTGAAAACCTTGCAAAGCTTGTTGATAGAGCCTAGAATCTGGAACCTCAATTCTAAGCTTCAGTTTTAAAGGAAAGGAGTATTGAGGCACCTTGGTTCTCAGTCGGTTAAGTGTCTGCCTTAAGCTCAGGTCATGATCCTAGATTTCAGGGATGGAGCCCCGCATCGGGCTTCCTGCTCAGCGGAGAGCCTGCCTCTTCCTCACCCCCCCCACCCCTCGCTCATGTTCCTCTCTTTCCCTCGCTCTCTCTCTCATATAAATAATAAAGATCTTTTAAAAAATAATAATAAAGGAGAAGAGTGTCACTTGCACAGTTCTGTGTATGAAATGGTCTTTCGGATAAGGATTTAAAGATGACAGTATTGTAACCAAAACCCCCACTTCCATTTTATACAGAAGGGTAGCAGTCAAAATGTTACATTTGTACTAATTGAGCATTTGAATAAATTGTGCTTATCTTTGATGTTGCTTTTGGCCAAACAATTTATTTCAGCAAAAATGACTGAAAAGATTTCACAATAGTCACTTTTTCTTGTGTTGTTTGATATTGCTTGCTGCCTTGTGGCATACTTGGCTTCTATGAATTTAAATATGGTTATTGCTAATTAACAAAATACTAATGTTCCTATATGTGATTTCCCATAGGTGCTGGTAAACAATGCCAAAACTCATGGAGATACAAGAGCATTGGAACTGAATCAGAAATTGTCTTCACAGTAATAGTATGTTATTTTATAGTAAGCAAGCAAAGAAAAAGTTACTAGAAAGAATCAATGAATCAAGACTTTCCCCCAAAGCAACATTTTAAAAAACCATAGTTATAATCATCCATTCCTATTTTAAATCTAAGGACATTTAAGTTCTTAAGCTAGGGGTTTAATTTTTCAACAACTCTTAATATGACTTTAATTTGAAAAGTATGTTTGATTTTGAGAAGCCCATAATGAAAGGAAAAAACATGATTCCCTTAGGTGTTCATCAGTAATTTGTAAACCACTCTTTTCTCCATCTTGCATTTTGCATAGTAATATTTTTTGTACCCCTTTACAATAAAGCCTTAATAGCCATTTTCCAAATAATATGTAAAAGCAGATGAGCATGGTGCAGAATTTTACTTATTAAAAAATAAATTGAAAGATATAATTTCTTCTATGAATTCTGGAGTTCAGTAGACCAACTCATCATAACATCTGAATAATCTTAGAGCCTGTTTTACTAGTGGTTCATCTCAGATTCTGTTGAAGAAGTATAATGTAAATGTTGGTGAGTTTAGACTGCTAGTGGATATGTTTGTATAGTTCAAAACACTCAGGTGTATGGCTACATTAAAAAAATCAATGGAAAATTTTGGAAAATAATGCTGACAGTGTTTAATTGATCATGCAATTTCTTCAATTATGACAAAAAGACTTGAACTTTCTGAAATAAGAAAAAACATAGTGTCTTATTTTCTTTATTGATTAATATCAGATATAATTTCTACATTTCAAATTTTAAAACCTGAAAACACATTTACCTATTTTAGTTTTTCAAAAAACTTTTTATATCTCTGAAAAAACTGTATGTTGCTTACTTTGGATTTGTGGTTTTAAAAAATATTTTCAGATATTTACATTTATTATTCGTTGTATGTAAATGTGTTGGTTGTACAATTTATGTATATAGTTTTTCTAAATCAGCTTTATGGTGTTATTTTGTGAGATAATATAAATTGATAATATTCTGTAATTAAATTTCACTCCAAAGGTTAATCTATTGAACTAACTATAATTTGGTGTATTACCAAATTCGGCTGAATTTTGTCATCATTCAGACCTATACAATCAGAATCTTTAAGGATAAGGACCTAGGGCTCTGCATTATGGAGGCATGCCTAAGAGATTCTAATGTTCATTCAGGTTGGTGAACCACTGGATTAACCCGTTGATGATTCTTCCCTTTACTTTTTTCTTTAACAGGATCAAGCACTTGCCATTCTCTGCCCATTTCTTCCTTATCCTCACAACTGCCCAACCGATTCAGTGCTTTCAACAGCCTGGCCCACAGACTTAGCCAGAGATGAGCTGCAAAAGGTTGTCTGTGCCTCTCTGGTGCCTGTGCCTTCCTGCTTCCTCTGGAAAGCACTTTAGCCTTTACCCCAGGATGGACTGAATCTATCTGCTTAAATGCTTATGAGTCAGTTCTTATTTTCCATCTGCTTTCTGGGGTGTCACGTGCTTCACAAGGTTACTTTCTCCTGCTGTGTGGACTTGGTTAGGCTTTGCCCCAGGCCTGTAGCCAAGGAGCAACCTTTTGACTAAATTGCCTAGTTCTAGCCTCTGAGAACCTCAGAATCAGGTTTTCTAGACAGGAAGGTTCAAAAACACTATAGTTCATACCATCTCAGGTAATTTTTTTTGCATGGATGTACATACATCCTCTCTTTGTTATCTTCTCTTAAGACTCCTGCCTGGTTACTGTGAGGCTCAAATCACAAATGTACAATTTTTACAGAGCTTACTTCATGCCAGACCTTTGTTAAGTGTTTTATACATTGTCATTTAATATTAATAAGTAAAGGAAAAGTGCTAAGCAGCATGCTTAAAGAAAAACCTGAAATGCAATCAATATTATCAGATTCTAGGAACTTTAAAGTAGGCAAAATTTCCCTTCATTTTATATGTAAGTTTAGAGAAATTACATTAAAAGTTATTTCCAGAAGCGTCAATATTTAGCATTCATATTCAGTATTTCTTTGAGAATTATAGTGCATTTTTGCTAATTTCTATCCACATTTTGGCTCTTGTTGATTAATTAGGTGTTTGTAGTCCAGCTAGACATCTAATAACCATTTTCCATGGGAAAAATATCTTCCAGCTTATGAGTAAACTTTCAGGACACAATCTCTTTGTTCGGGGTCACTTGCCATATTTCTAGAATGTCCCTTGCATTAATGTCTGGTCAGAATTAAAAAAAAAACAAAACACAAAACATAGTTTAAAATGCTATGCTCTTTTTTCAGTTTATAAAATGAGTCAACAAATTTCCTTTCATTTGGGAATCTACACAGAACAGGATTGGGCAGAAATGCTCAGGTTCTGCATTAAGGGAATTAAAAGATTCGGTCACCTAAACTAGCATAAATAAATAAACTACTCTGAAACATTAGGTAAATATTTACTGATGTGTAATATGTGAATATGAAAAGATACATGTTTGGTTTCATAGAAAAGCTTGTTTGGGGGATATTTTATAGGAACACAGAAATGAAGGATATTTTATATATGAGTCAGAGGGACTTGCAGATCTATTTCAATTTTTGCACACTTTAAAAAATGTGGAACTTTATTTTGGCATAGTTGACCCTTGTCTCTCTACAGGTCTTCCTTTCTTCCACTTTAGTTGCCAATGGATAGAAAGCTTCTCAGATGCCCATGTGTAGATATATATATATATATATATCATATACATATATATGATATATATATATAATTATAATATCAATATTATAAGCTGCTGCTTATAAACTGACTGTCAATTTGCAAGAGAGGTTTTTTTGTTTGGTTTAGATTTTTTCCATTAGAAAGATACATTTGTGTATCAGATATAAGTACAGTGATCTCTGCATATATGAATTTTTTAAGACTTTTTATACAGAGAATGTAAAAAAAAAAGTCAGTAAATTCCCTTATTTAGAGTATATATCTTATTTTTAGTTTTGAAAATAGAGTCACTTAAGCTCTGTTGCTCTGAAAATCCACTCAAGGTGTCTGGCTGTCCCCTTGCTGTGTAATAATGGGCTTTTTCCTCTTTTGGGCTGACTAAAATAGGAAGTTTTTGAATAGCAGTGTTTTAAATTCTAATTTACCTTAAAAAAATCTTGTACAACTATGATTTTTTAAAATAAATGCTAAATTATCTTCAGACCTCAAAATGTTTTGAGCAAACTTAAGAGTAGGGTCTCTTTAACAAACAGCTGTCATGAAACATTTGAAATCCTTTTTTAATATTTTCAGTTTAGAATTGAAAATACGTATTTGTTTTAATGAAGGGATGTCATGCCAGGAGAGGGATAATTAGAATTGGAGTATCCCTTGGAAAAGGGGTTGGGTTTCATATTACATTACTGGAGTGTTGAGATAATTTGCATGTCATCATCTCTCCTGAGTTTGAATTAGTACAAAAGTTCATTTAGGCTACATACTTCCCCTGTATATAGTACCTATTATAAAAACATATTTAAATTATATTAATTTTTTTGAAGAGAAGATAGGCACTAAAAAAATGTTTATCTTGCTATTTCTGCTTATATGGGAGGCAGAATAATGGTTCCCCAAACATGTCATGCCCTAAGCACCAGAACCTGTGAGTATGTGGCAAAGGTGCTATGCAGATGTGACCTTGACATGGAGAATTATCCTGGATTATTTGAAGAGACCCGATTTAATCACAGAAGTCCTTAAA
Source organism: Lontra canadensis (assembly GCF_010015895.1). Lineage (NCBI taxonomy): Eukaryota > Metazoa > Chordata > Mammalia > Carnivora > Mustelidae > Lontra > Lontra canadensis. The sequence continues at coordinate 19,566,333 of NW_022630998.1, forward strand.
CGTGGAGAGACTTTCCAAGAGTGACAGTGGAAGGTCAGAGGTTCGACACTGCTGGCTTTGAAGATGGAAGAAGGTGGTTCCAGCCATGGACTAAAGGCAGGCTCTAGAAACTGGAAAAAGCAAGGCAGCTTTTTTCCCGTGGAGTTCCCAGAGAGGGAAACAGCCCTGCGGTCACCTTGATTGTGACCTGCTGAGACCCATGTTGGACATCTGACTTACAGAACTGTAAGATAATAAATTTATGTTGTTTTTAAGCCACTAAGTTTGTGGTAATTTGTTATGGCTGCATAGAAAATGAGTGCATTGCTCACTGTGTATATTGGTAAAATGAATACACATTCCTTTGAATTCGAATTTCACTAGATCACTGAAATTGAGGATTATCGTCTTAATTGTTGCCCAGAAAAGTGGTCATCAGATAAAGATGATGAGTTATTAAAAACGGTTACTGTGAAAATACAAATGTCCTAAGCATTTGACTCTTAAGAACATGTGGCAGTTTATTTCTGTAATAGTATCTGAGGTATGCTCACTGAACACGCTGCTTGGTGCACGGTGTCACCATATAGTTGATCAAATACTTCACTCATTCTCTTTAAAAGAACTGCATTAAATCATACTCATAAAACCTAAGTAGGGTGACTCAATCTGGGTTTCCATATTTAATGGATATGTAACTGGGTAAGTCTTATGTCTTGGCCTTGAATTTTTATGTAAAATTGTAAAGTAGGGGTCTTGAGATAGATTTCTAATGGCAGCATTCTGTTATTCTACATTCGCCAAAATTTTCTAGGTCCAAAATGAGCTGGAAAAAATTACTGAAACTGCTTGGTCAGCCCCTGTGAAGCAGCAACTCTGGTTTCCACTAAACAGGGCCCACTCATGCTTACAAACCCGAGAGTAGAACCCCTTTCCAAAGAGACCTCCACTGTAAAGGAGTACTTCATCAGTAGTTAATCAGTGGTAGATATTAAGACTCTGAGAAGAAAAGCAAACCTATACTCAGAATATTGTAATGGAAAGCAACATCTGTGAATGGCTGAGTGTAATTACATGTGCCTTCTATGTGCCGAGTAGTTAGTACCTCATACAGAGAGAGCACCTACATTAAATAAAATAAGCACACTGTTTGATTATCTGAATCCCAGGTGCCTTAAGTAACTTGTTTCTAAGACCCTGACTTTGTAAATGCCATTCCCTCCCCTTTGATCATACAAAATTATGGTGGTTGCTTTCTCTATGGAGATAATATGCCACATCGTTTCGTATCAGGTAAGTGCCTGATACGAAACGATGTGGCATATTTTTTTTTAAAGATTTTATTTATTTATTTGACAGACAGAAGTCACAAGTAGGCAGAGCAGCAGGCAGAGAGAGAGGGGGAAGCAGGCTCCCCGCTGAGCGGAGAGCCCGATGTGGGGCGTGATCCCAGGACTCTGAGATCATGACCTGAGCCAAAGCCAGAGGCTTAACCCACTGAGTCACCCAGGTGCCCCTATGTGGCATATATATATATTTTTTTTTTTTTTTGAAAAACCGGTATATATGGGTTTTAAAGTTCTAATCTTAATTGTTCTGTTTAATAGATCAAGAAATAGTATACAAATAGTCTTTACAAAAAGATTATTTACTGTCTTCCAAAGTTTGGAAATTAACCTAAAAAGTCAGGTGTTGTGGAAAAAAAAAGATATGGTTATATGTTCTATCTTTGCAGGCTGAGTTATGTGTTTCTGGGCACAAGAGAAAAGCCAGATGGAGCAGAAGATTTTTTGTGTGCAAAGAAGGAGATTAGAGAGGATGTATACTGCTGAGAAGGCAAATTTATATTGTCATAAACAGCTTCAATATTTATTTCTGAATTTCCTGAGGCCAACCCATAGTGCCTCAGAACAAGTGCTATTTATATATGTTTGGAAGGCTTCTGTGTCTAAGGACGAGGCTCAGAATGATTTATGAACCACTAGAATCAGATTTATGATAAGCAGTGGTGAATGCTTTGTGAACACTGGAAAATATGTAAGCAGGAAGAAGCTTTCACGCAAGTCAAGTAGTGTCTAACAAAGCCGAGTAAGACCCAGCATTGCTGAGCATCGTGGTACTGTGACTTGCTTCCGCAGAGGAGCTTTCTGTGCACAGGAGTGGTGATCATTGCCCACCAGGGCTTCGGCAACCCAGCAGGCCCAGACAGGGATAGATAGAGTGCCGGCTCTGTGCCAGGCTCTTCATACTGTTACCTCGTTTAAGTCTCACATCATTTTTTATGGTAGGTACTATCCTCATTTTACAGGCCAAAAAAAAAAAAAAAAAAAAAAACTGCAGAGAGATTACTTTTCTCCATATTCTTAAGTAAATGGAATTCCAGTACTGTTGTCTAATTTTATTAATAACTGCTGACACATCAGATGTCAATGAGTTGAAGTATGCGTCTTTGGGACTGACTCCGTCATCCTGCCAAGTTGTATTCTGATACTGCCATTTACCGAGTGCCACTATCTGAATTCTGGAAAGAACCTTAGGAAGAAGGAAACTCCTCCAAAAGACTAACTTGGCAAATTTAGTTTTCCCCCAGCTGTATTTGCAAATTTAAACCTACGCACGCAGTGATGAGGAGTACTCCACCCTTGTTCGATTTTGAACTTAATAGAAATTGAGACCTGCAGTGAGCTAATTGTTTCATAACATCATGGGTGCCAAACCTTAGTTTCCTCTTTGGCGTTATTAATCTCTCTTTCATGAACTTTCTTTTGGCCCTCCACATGTCTTAGGCACCTAACACTTTCTTAGTTTTTTAAAAAGACCTTGTTTTACTTACTTACCACCGAATGCCTGCAGAGGAGGTAGTCAATAAAAGCTCTTGGTTGTGTTTTTGTTCCTTTCTGAGAGTTTTATGTTGGTGTTGTGAGTGCTTAAAAGCCTTTAAGTGCTAAGCAGTGGGATTTAGGCACAAGGGCTAGATAGATTCCTTGGTATGGGAGTTGTTCTGAGTTGCACACGTAGGTTCCACCATTCTCATGTCTCCAAAAAGGCTGCATACACTTGAAGTCCATCCCTGAATGTTTCCCTTGTGAAAGCAGTGCATTATTTCTTGGAGAAACATCTGACAGTTGAATACTAATGACTTTGACCTGACAGTAATGGCTGTTGGGTTTACTTTGATGGCCAGAACTTACAGAGGAAATACGCTTCACCGCACGTTGGCATCAACACCTTGCCCCTCTCCAGGCAATGTCTCTAATGTTTCTTCATTATGTTAGCCTCCCTCCCCAGAGACAAGAGAAGGAAATGCTTTTAACGCAGAGAAAGACTTGCTTATTATAATTTTGTTCCAGGAGAAATCTGTATTTTGTACTTCTTTCTGCTTTGGTCCATTGCTAAGATTATTGCAAGCCAAGGTATTTCTCCTCATACACAGTGCAAGGACCTTTATAAACTCGAGTATTTTTAGATACTAATCTGAATCAGAGTTAGATGAAAGAGTGCCATGGAACTTTTCTTTCCCATCAAAATCGAAATCTCTGTTTATTATTATTAATCTGTACCAATTGTCAAGCACAGTACCTACCGTGTATCAGATACGACATTAGATGGTCTACATATATTTAGAGAAATAGTACAGTAGAATGCTTAAGAGCCCTTCTCTGGACTAATGAGTTCAAATTCTGACTGCACTTCTGATTAGTGGTGTAACCTCACAAAAACGACCTCATCTCTCTGTGCCTTAATAGTAGACATCTCTTTGGAAGATTCAATGAGTTAATCCAGGTAAAGTGGGTTAGAGAAGTCTCTGATAATAAGGTAGGTGTATTATTATCCCCATTTGAAGAGAGGAAACTAAGACTCCAATTTAGAGAACATATCCAAAGTCACACGGGTAGTAACTGGTGGCATACTGGTTTTAAACTAAGGTCATGCCTCAAAAATCCTCAAGAATTCTCAGCATAGATCTTTAAATTATTTTTCAGTTTTCTCAGTTTGTGTCTTTTGGAACTATAAGAGGACCTGGTTTCTGACATACTCCTGGACACATCAGTCATTTTTTACTCACACCGTTTATCACATGTGTAAATAGCTTCTGAAAATGAAGTAACAGGACCAGGGAATGGGTTTCTGGAAAATTTAGTCTATGAAGTTAGAAAATTTCACAATTGTATGTTAAGGGAAGGATCTGAAATAACAAATCTTTACCACAACTGACTGTGACTCTAATCTCTTGGAGAGGGAAATGCCAAACTGAGCAAGGGCCAAAGCAGTCTAATATTTTTCCTGACAACAATCCTGCCTCTCTCTGGGAGAGCTCAGCACCCTTTCTGCATCTGAGAAGATGCAACACATTTTTAAATTTATTTTTAATTTTTTTAAGGCTGGAAGTGGAGTCAGAAAAGCATTTACGACTGTTCTACTGAATTGTGTAATGTACCCACTTTTGGACAGTGTCCTCTTCAATAGGTGGGGATTTAATGCTGGGTCTGAAAGCATTACTGGAAAAACTCCAAGCTGATGCCATCTGCTAGCAGGAACTCACAGGGAAGACTGAAATCCTCAAAAGATGATACTTCCTCTCCTACTTCGCTGGTACTGTTATCAGATAGTCACCTAGAAACTTCTAGATTCCTCCTTTGCCTGTGCCCTCAGTGTTCGGTGTCCTCAGGGATTTTCCATGGTCTCTGTTTCTCACAGTAGTCTTCGTGTCCTCCACTCCCACCCCTCCCACCCCCAAGTGGTCTTTTCCTTCTTCATCCATGAGTCCATTTCCTGTTTCTATGCTAGGGCGCCTGGGTGGCTCAGTCGGTTAAAGCCTCTGCCTTCAGCTCGGGTCATGATCTCAGGGTCCTGTTTCTATGCTAGATCTTCAGTTTAGATCTTTCTTTTGCTCCAGGTCATATTTCTCAATCACCACTGGATATCTCCACTTGGGCATCTCATAGATAGGTAATTCAAAATCAATTAGTTTAAAACTGAGCGCATTATCTACATTCTTCTCTATTATCTCCCTCTTTTCCCATCCAAATTTGCTTCCCACACTTTATCTGTATTCTGGGCTCCACACTATAGCCAGAGGGATCTCCTGAAAATGCAAATCTGATAACAGTCACTATCCTATTTAAAATCCTTCAAAGCTACTGTGGGTCTTGAAGATAAAGTCCAAGTTCCTCAACAAGAGTTATAAAGCCCTTTGTGATCAGACATCTTGTACTCCCTAATGTTTCCAGCCTTCTTTTCATTATTTACCTCCTCAAACCTTCTCTCCCACCTCCCATGCATACCCTTTAGGTTCTGACCATACCTTGCAGTTCCTGGCATGTGTTCCATTCTCTTGGCCTCTGGGCCTTTTGTCCAGGCTGCTCTATCTCCCTGAGTGCCAGCCTCTACCAAACATAGCCCTTTTCCCTTGGCTAATGTCTGCTTATACTGTAGAGGTCTCAATTTAGATATCCCTTCTTCTGGAAGACCGCTTTGCCTTATTTCCCAATTCTTCCTAAGTACCTTTCTCAGGTGTGCCATCACACTTTTTACTTGCCTGTGTTTTTCAACGTTTGATTATTGGTCTTTTCTACTAGTAAGTTCCCCAAGAGTAGGGTCCGTGTTTAGTTTGCTCAACATGGCATTCCCAATGCCTAGCACCTGCATGAAGGGAGGCTGCAAAGATGTAAAAAGTAATATCTCACAGAAGTTTGGAGACCCCCCACCGCAGAGGTAAAAACACAGATATTTATGTGTTTGTACGCATTATAGATCAAGTATCCCCCTAGTGTTTTGGGGGTGACGCCAATAGAAGTACCAGACCTTTGTGAGGTGTCTGTAGAAGAAGGGAAAACTGCTACTGTCCAGGGAATGCCGGGGGTGCTTTTTCTTTCACCTTGGGCCTTACTGCTGTCCTGACTCTGCGGTGGTGATCATATCACCTCACGATGGGACTGAGAAGGTGCTTGCCTTTGTGGCATTAAGTGAGGAATTTGTCCTTCATCTTCAGCAAAGAAGCAAAATCCTTTGCACATTACCATTTGGTCCTTAGTATAAATAATTTCATATGATTTTTACTCCTCAGTGCAGGTTTTGACAAGAGGAAGGAAATGGCAGGAAACACTGGGCGGCAGAGGACCCAGGGACTGAACCTGTTCAGATGGTGTTGGCGCCTAAACTGAGAACTCTCAGAGGTGATCTAACATATGCCTCAAGTCCACTGGGTGGGCCTGCAGTGCAGATTCTGTGATGTTCAGACGTCTTCCTGTATTAGTGGGACACAAGTCTGACATTTCCCAAGGGATTAAGTGTTGGTGTTTGATACAAAATAAAGTGCTATGCATGTTGAGCTTCTCTAGGGAGACTGTCCTTATCATCTTCTTGGATCCACGTTATAATCTATGCAAAGGGAGGCAGGTCCGGAGCAGAGGTGAATTTGTGGTGAAATGACAGCTGTTAAGCTCCACGACCCCTTGCTCACTGAGCACTAGCTGTGTGTTTACAAGGTCGATGGAAAATTTGCAGAACGAAGGCATTTTAATGACCGATAAGACCATTGATTAAGATCGTTGTCTCCACTCCTCTTTCCATTGATGTCAGGTACCCCTGGAGTGGCTATGGCCATCTTTGGATTCAGCAAAAGAGAAGTTGACTTGGGGATACATTTGGGTTAGAGGATTATGCTTCTGTTGTTCATGGTCACTTCTGTATGGAGGTAAGTTATGGCTGTCCTGAGGTAGCCGTGGCTTTCAGGAATATTCCTGCAGACTTTGGTGCCAATTCATTGGGATAGGACATTAACAGTAAGTCAAAATTGTATAAGCTTTAGGCCCTAACAAAACCTGGATCCACCTTCTCTCTAGGCGTAGCTCTCAGGTCATCCCGAGTCTATGCAAACCTGCGAACACCCCAACTTGGGATTCCAAGCAAGAACACGGACAGAAGACCCTTGGATTCCCCTCCTATCCTCTGGTATTACATTCACTTCTACATGGTACTACCCTGTCACTACCAATGAGATCCCATTCTGCACAGCCTTTGCCTTGATCCTACACTATTATTTGAACTACAATTCAGAGCATTTTTGCTTACAAGGAAAAAACAAATGTAAAGTAAAAAATGGATATTAATGAGGTGACATGGCTCTTGGTCTGTATGAATTTCTAATTTCACCTTCTTATAACCACTTATTTGCTTCATTACAAAGAGTTACTGTTTCAGCCTGGTGTAGTATATTTGCTGTGGTGGTGATTTTTTAAAATACATTTTTACTGGAAACAAAAATATAATGTAAAAACAATAAATTCTTTTGTAGAAAACAAAATTCTTCATAATTCAGTCACTGGTATGTTTGTTGTAAATTCCTACTTTTTTGCATACTATACGGTATGCGTATTCTATTTAACATATTTCAAAATATTTTTTTACACAATTGGGATCATATCCATATTGCTTTGCAACTTGCTTTTTCACTACTAGTGTATCTTGCTATCTTTATGTGTTCTTTTTAAGGGTTGGAGATATCATTAATTTAGTGATATCATTACTAGTGATATCATTAATCTAGTCCCTTCCCAATATTTAGGTTGTTTTCAAGTGTTTTGTTTGGTTTTTACTATAACAAATGGTGCCATATCTTTCCACATTTTGGAAGATATTTTTATTCTCTGTAATATAAATTTTGAATTTTTTTGTAATATAAATTTCAAATAGTAAAAGTCCAGGGTCAAGGAATAAATAAATTTAAAAATTTTAGTAGATGTTTCCAAATTGTTCTCTTTTAGTACCAATTCATAGACTCACCAGTGAGATAGGAGTGCACATTTCTCAACAGGCTTGTCAATCATTTTAGGTACTATTTGCAGTGATCTGCAAATAGTACCTAAGGGTTCCTTTAAGTTGTATTTAATATGTTGAATGCCTTTTTATATCTTCATTTCTTATTGTATTCAATGACTTGCCTGTTCATTATCATTATTTTCTTACCCACATATAAGAGTTTAGGATTACTTGAGATATTAGCCCTTTGTCTTAGCATGACACTTGATTGCAAAGAATACTTGCTATTGCATTTGAAACTCTTAAATTCTGCTATGAAAATTCTTTGCAGGTGCCTGGGTGGCTCAGTTGGTTAAGTGACTGCCTTTGGCTCAGGTCATAATCCCTGAGTCCCAGAATCAAGTCCTACATGGGGCTCTCTGCTCATCAGGGAGTCTGCTTCTCCCTCTGACCACCCTCCTCATGCTCTCTCACTCTCTCTCTCAAATAAATGAATAAAATCTTTTAAAAATACCCTTTGCAATATAGTCAAGGATGCTGTATGTAAATTAATAAAAATAAATGTAGAGGCTTTGTATAACTAAAAAATTAGGTGGACAGTGGTCAAAAACTTATTTGGAGGGTAAATTTGTGTTTTACTAGGGGAGAAGTTGTCACTTCTTCCTAAACCAAGGAAACAGACTAAGTCTGAAGCAAGGGTTCTCTTGCCAGATTACAAAAAACTCTGTGATTAGAAGTTAGTCTTTTAGCAGATAGCATATGACTTGAATAGCTTATTTTTATTTTTAATGATTTTACTACCCAATACCAGGCTCTACATCTAATATTTATATAGAAAAGTTAGAAATAGTATAATTTTATAGAAAATTAATTTGTATTTGGCTCCTAGATCAAATTATATTGGATGTTTTTCATAGAATCTGGTGTATTTTCTTATTTGGCATGGTTAGCTCTGACTTGCTCATAGTTCTGATACATAGTGAGCACAAATGAATCAATAATTTTATATGCAGAGGCTAGACTTGCTCTAAATACTGGGATCGTTAGAAGACAGAAATCTCTGGATCCGAAGTTGCAGTGTGGCAGCCTGCTGGTTGTATCTGCCCCGCAGATACAGTCAATGTTTTGAACTAGCTGCTAATGCTTATAAATGGTTTCCTATAAAACCTGATTTCTAGTTTCTCTTGAAAACTAAACTTTGGGCACTAATGGATGAGGTACTTATTGATAATGAAGTAGAACTGCGTGGTGGCTAGTCTTCTATAGACAGGGTAAGTGGTCTTCAGTTTGCCGCAGTTCCTGCCCTTGTAGTTTACACCAGGCCCTGTCACTCATCGTTGGACATTTTGTACACTGCTCTTTTTTATTTGTAGGCAAATTTTTGTCTTTTTTATTTGTAGGCAAAAAAAAATACAAGAAGGCATGTAAAAAAAATTCCTTAACTTTTTCATGAACAAATTAATGAAGACATCATAAATTTCTTTGTTTTATTGGATTTTTCTGGCACATTAATCTCCTTAAAAAGGTGGTAAGAAATACAGAGATATAAGAAGCAGCAAACACCCCAGAGATACTAACTTCTTTCCAACGTTTACCAGCAAGCCGCTATATTAGCTGGAGAAAAAGATGACTGAAAAGTTTTATATCTCCTGGAGTTCCACTATCTTGCGCTGTAATTTCTTTAGGTCTTTCTGTACTTTATATTTTTCTAAATCCATCTTTGTTTTCTGTATTTGTTGGAGGGAGCTGAGAGAGTCATGAATTGATTGAAATCCTGGAAGAGGATATGAGAATAGGTATACTTAAATTAAACAGTGCATTGGAACTTTTTTTTAAAAAAAACAAAAGTTGCAGAACAGCAGTTCTGCCGTAACTGATCATTTAATTAAAACCACATTAATTTCCATAAAGATCAGTCTAAAAATGTACAATGATCCATTTCTTATATGTCATAAAGACACATTATTGGCAATGTTTCAGTTTGTGTCTGGCTTCATTGTGAAAATTCAGTTTGGTTCTTCTTGCCCAAATATATTGCATAACAAAATAGTTCTATATTTCAAGAAAGAAATTTAAAATATTTTCTTCTCTCTGTGTATTTTGATAAGAAATTTTGATGCTCTTTTTTTTTTTTAATTCTTGTTACCAAATTGAAGATAAAGAACACAGGTGAGATTTTTAAACTTCTCAAAAAGTATCCTGTTGAGGGACCTAAGTAGTGGCCACCAGCTGTTCCTCCTGGACCTCCCCTCTCAGGGCTTTATCCCTCTCTTATGGAAGTCTAGTCACTCGTGATTCAAGCTACTACCAGACCTACCAGACCTCGAGCTTCTTAGAGTACAGCCCATTTCTTACTCATTGGGCCTTTCACACAGTCATTTCTCAACACATTTTTATTAAACGCTTAAAGGAGCACACCATTGATTTGGAATTACCCTTTGCTAGAACTCCAGGTTAGTAAAATGAAGAAACAGATATTGAAAATTCCTTTTTTAGCTCATTCTGGGGATGTACTAATGGAATGAATATAATTAAATCTCTGGTGCTATGGTAGAAAACAGTGCCCTAAAAGAAGGGTCACTTAAGTTTGAGATACGATTCCTGGACAGATAATTCATTCTCTTGATTTGGTGGTGGGAGATGGGGGCTAAGGGCAGTGTGGGTCAGATTTCCAGGCAGTAAATTTTACTGATATGCTAGGAACAGCTGGCAAAATGAGACCATAATATCTTCCCAAGACACCAGCAAAGCATTTCTGTACCAAAATTTGGGAGCATTTGCATGAATTTTTGGATTGGCTAACTAGAAGACAGAAAATGAGATAGGTCTTTCTTTAATAAAGGAACCTCTGGTTCCTGGTAATTCCCTCAGGACTGTGACTCGAGGCAGATGGTGGCTCCACAGCACCTATCCCATGTCCTTCCCTTTGACAAATTAGATGAGCCTTTCAAATTAATCCTCTTTGATGTTAGCGCAGCTTGACACTGCTGCCATTAGCCTCCTTAAGAAGAAAAGCAGTCATTATACTGGACTCTGTTAATTCATCTCTCTCTGTCACTTCTAAAGGTCAGGTCTCCAGTCTGACATCTGTCCAGGCTCATTACCTGCAGTTCAATGAGGGACATTTGATTTCAGGTCCTAATTTCATGATCTACCACAAATCGGACCTTGATCTCAAGGACTTTGCAAGTCTAACAATTCTATGATTCTATGATCTTCATTAAAAAAAAAAAAAAAAACAACCTCACAGGCTTGGCAAGCTCGTGATGCTGCCAAGTCTGAATGAGGGAAGTGAGCTTGTTTACCTACCTTCCAACGGTATGCTGACATTCTGTGGGATATTTAGAAAAGTCCAATTAAATACAAAAGGATATCCATAATGACAAGACTGATCCATGACCATGAGCTCAAAGTAGACAGCTCTGAGGGATTGGATAGCGAGGACTAGTGTTTTTAACCAAAGGTGTCTGCTCACCTGATTGATATTCACTCTGCATTTTCTCTAATTCACCCCAGATGTGCTTTTCCAGTTGGTTCATCTTTTTGGACAGTTTATTTTCTACATGCTTTACTTTGCTTAGTCCTCCTTCCTGTTTCTCTGTGTTAATGAGGTTCTCTAATTTGCTTGAAAGCTTCAGTAAGTTTTCTTCCATTTTATTTTCAGACTTTTCCTGTAAAAGATATGTGATAAAACACTGCAGAAAAGAAAACTTACATGGATTTGTATTTCCACTTAGAGAGGTTTTTAACAAGTTCACTTTTCCACGTTAAACATGAAAAATCTCACCAAGTTCCCTCTTATCTAGAACTGTGTTCACAGTTGTGAGTTCATCCCTTTGGCCTTGTTTGTAGTTTCTAGAATTCTGCGTGTGTTGGGAGAAACACAAGAAAGAAAAGAAAGAGAAAGAAAAGAAAGAAAAAGAAAGGGCCTTGTGGTCTTGCTGAAACGCCCTGAGCACTTGGAATTATAGTCTAGTGTTTAAAGCAGTGTGGCCAAGGAAGGCATTACAGATGCTGCTTGACCTAAGGTCCTTGGACATGCTCCTATTAGGTGTCCATATTCTCTCGAGCTTAGTATCTCCACGTGGACAGAGTTCAGCTAGAATAGTGATTCTTGACCCCTGTTGTCCATTCATATCACCAGGACCATCACACCCACTCCCCCGCCCCAAACTCTGATTTAATTGGTCCACGGTGGAGCTCATGAATGTATCTAGTTTAGAAACTCTCCAAGTAATTCTAATTGCAGAGAGATGAGGACTCCTGGGCAGCCCAAGTTTCATTAGCTGCTCTGCTCCTTCTCAGCCTGCACAGGGAATTTGCAAGCAGCTGCTGGAAAAGACTGACTTGGAGCCCCTTTGGTTCTCCTGTCTTTGGCCCTGCCTGCTTGAGGGAGGCGGACCTCAGCCTGTCTCTTACTTGTGGTGGGAAGCTTCTGCCTGCAGGTGACCCTGTGGTCACCTAGTACTGCCTAGAACTGGTGGATGAGTCTAACTCCAGGAGAACTAGCAGGCCCTCTTGGCTGCACATCACACCACACAGACTTCAGTAGCTTTATCAGTGATAAAGCTGTCATGGTTCTCTCCATCTCTTGGACTCCTGCCTCTGTCAGCTGCCCAAAGACCCTCTACCAAAGTTCCAGAAACATCTTATCTGAATCATCAGCAAGGCTGGCAGTCCCTGGGGACACAGCTGGCCCTGTGCTGCATTTCTATGGGGGTTAGCAGCTGGCTGGCTGAGCGGGCTGGAGTGGAAAGGAACGTGCAATGAACAGATTTCCCCTCCATCTTCGTAGTCTTGCCTCAGAGCTGGGGATTCTCTGCAAGATTGGATCTGGAAAAGGAGTTTTGAAAACCTTTGATCTACTAATGGATCTTCGGAGAGGTAAACTGACTTGTCTATGGCAGAAATTTTTAGGCTTTATTGTGTCCAAGCATCAGCCAGGGAGCTTGCCTGGAAGCACAGATCCCCAGAGGAGGACCCTGGGGGTCTGATGCTGCTCTGGGTTGGGACCAGGAATCTGTATTTAAAACAAAACAAAACAAAAAAACAACAAAAACAAACAAACAAAAAAAAAAACCCAGCACCTCTCCTTAGGTTTTTCTGTCATAAGTAGAGCAGACTCAGAAGTATGCATTCATGGAGCTGGAGAGTAGCACACAGGACCAAGAGGCAGGGCCCTCAATTCTTATCCCAGTGCAGGAAAGGGAAGTTACTGACACAGTGGCTGTGACTGTGAATGTCACAATGAAACTTTCCAGACCTTGGCTCACTGGTAACGTCCAGACCGTGACTCTGCAGCTGTTTACTTCAGGAATGACAGAAGCCCTTACCAGTTTCTCCTTCAGACATTGATTTATATGCCCAAGGTGGTCTTTTTCATAGGTGATGAACCGGCTTTCTGTCCATTTTTTATGGTTCTCCACTTCTTCATATAGATTATTTGAAAGTGAATTAAATCTAAGGGGGAAAACATTTCTATTTTAATAGGTAAATGTAAGCATAAAACCAAAATTTAATATTGAAAAACTCAGTTTGGTTTTTTTTTTTCTTTTTTCAGATGTTAAGGCTCAAGATGTCTAGTGGGTGCTTACAGTTTGATGTGGAAGGTGGGGGGAGAGGGAGTACAATCCAGGTCCCTGCCCCGAGCTTGCATTCAACCCAGCTGCTGACAACACCCCTCCTCATACCTTGAATTACTCATACGCACAGTGACAGGCACACAGATACACAGAAACGCAAGCATCATTCATGCAGATTTCCTCTTAGGGCCCGGGGTACATTGTCTGTGTGGAAGAAACAATGATAAGTCACTTGGGATGGGGACAGCACTCTGCGGTAGGGATCAGCAAACTTTCTATAAAGGCTCGGGTAGTAAATATTTTGGGCTTTGTGGGCCACTTGGTCTCCGTGGCAACCACTCAGTTCTAGAAGGGCTCAGTACTGCCCTTGCAGTGAGAAAGCAGCCACATATGACACAAATAAGCATGGCTTACTTATAAACAAAGAATGAACATGTTTGTGGTCTGATCTAACTCGATAGATGCTGAAATCTAGATAGCCTATCATCACATGTCTTCAAATACATATTTTTGTTAAAATTAGCAGAAAGTGTGCAAATCATCCTTAGTAGTGGGCAGATTTGGCTAAGGGTGGTAGTTTGGGGAATCCCTGTTCTACAAGTGTCACTGCCCGGCTGGGGGAGGAGCCCCCGCGCCGCCCCCCCCCCACCCCCCGCAAACCCGCAGAAGAGTCGCAGGTGGGGAGTGGGGAAGGGAGCTCAAGAGGACTTGGGAGAGCAGAATGTCCATGGGAGACGGTCCTGGCTTGTGTTTTCTGTCGCCATTGCTTCCTGAGGGTCTCTGTGGATTCTTTGGGGGGGGGGCAGGAAGGGACGAAAGAGGTAACTGAGTTACTCATGTGCAACAGAAACAGTCCTAATAGACTTAAGGGGCTGGAAGCGACTGCTGCCAGCGAGATGATACACCGTGGGAACATGAAATGGAGAATGAAGGATTTTTAAAAATGGGAGTGGCTGTTATTACAGAGATTAAAGGTTTGAAATCATATGTCGTCAATTTGAAAAGTCACCGTAGAGTGGCTGAGGGTGTAAGTGGCAAGGAGAATCCACAGCTGGCACGGCTGAGAGCTACGGGTCTGAGAATCGCCTTTTGGAATAGGCAGTATGTTAGAAAGGCGCAGTGCCCAGTGTTGGTTACTGAAAATATTCAGACCGCCCTACAAGTGGGTGGCTTGAAATAATCATTGCTGGGATGTTTTTAGGGCCAATTATATGCAGATAATTTCATTTGTTTGTGGTGTTTCTCATTGGAAACTGCTTAAGACATGCAGGACATACATTGCATGTCTCTGCCTCTTTAACTTCCCTGAAAAACAGTTTGAACTGGTATTTGGAAAAGACTGGTCACATTTTTATTTAGACCAGTGGGCTTCTAACAATGTACAGAGACGTTTTTGGTTGTCACAACTTGGAGGTGTTACTGATATGCAGAGGGTAGAGGCCAGAAATACTGCTAAGCATTCTACAGAGCACGGGACAGCCTCACAATAAAGAATTATCCAGCCCGAATGCCAATAGTGCCCACGTTGGGAAACCAGGATTTAGATGATGAAGTCAAGGAATGGGAAAAGTTAATTTTCCAATAGTTATGTTAGTTGTAGTATGGTAGCCGAATTCTGATCTTCATCTCCGTGAATTATCACATTTTTTGATACGGAGAGATTTTTCACGTAGAAAGCATACCTTGATTCAGGGGAGTACTTCAACAATGCGGAAGATAGCTTTGGCCACGCTTCCTGTTCTTAATCCAATCATGATTTCCAAACACCTATGCTGCTGGCTAACAGCTGAAGCAGCTCAAATACAGTTCCCAACTGATATATGGACAACCTCATTTTAGCCAACTGTTTCCTGTGTCTGGAACAGTCTTTCTTAGAATGTACAGTGGCTCTTGCCCTCATTTCATTCAGATTTCTATTCAAGCACCACTTACCACCTTAGCATAGGACTTTTTTTAAATTTTTTTATTTCTTTATAAACATATAATATATTTTTATCCCCAGGGGTACAGGTCTGTGAATCGCCAGGTTTACACACTTCACAGCACTCGCCATAGCACATACCCTCCCCAATGTCCATAACCCAACCACCCTCTCCATACCTCCCTCCCCCCGGCAACACTAAGTTTGTTTTGTGAGATTAAGAGTCACTTATGGTTTGTCTCCCTCCCGATCCCATCTTGTTTCATTTATTCCTTTCCTACCCCCCAAACCACCCATGTTGCATCTCCACTTCCTCATATCAGGGAGGTCATATGATAGTTGTCTTTCTCTGATCGACTTATTTCGCTAAGCATAATACCCTCTAGTTCCATCCACGTCGAGCATAGGACATTTTTTAAACCGCACTTAAAAAAAACAAAAGCTTTCATTTTCCCCATCTGACTCTCCCTATTCCTTTACCATACTTCAGTTTTCTCCAAAATGCTTATCACCATGTGTGATATGTATGTATGTATGTATGTGTGTGTATATATATATATATATATATATATATATATATATATCTGTAATTTGTGTGCTGTCTGCTTCACTAGAACCTAAGCTCCACGAAAGCATTTTGCTTTGTTCACGGCCGTGAACAATGGTTGGAATGTAGGTGCTCAATGAATAGTTGAATAAATGGATAAATGATTCATTCCTTCTCATTTGATACCTTTTACTAGGGCTGTTCACAAATAATAATTCGTACACTTGCCAAGGTATTTTGAGATCTGATCTTCAGTTTTCATCTTCCCTTTCCTATCTCTGGTGGAAATATTAATTAAGGGTGATGGTTAGAGGGACAGTAAATCCCCAGAAAATCAAGGGGTAGCTTTGCAGTTGGGAATCCAGACTTCACTGTTCAGCTGTACTGTGTATATGAATGTGAGCATTTACTCTCATTACTGATACAGTATTAACATCCCTCTGAACACCAGGGAACCATTAAACGTGCCCAAGTAATATCTTTAGAAGTGCATATCAGTAATTAGAATTCTGAAATTAAAATAAAGTCATAAAGAATGAGTGACTACTTATGTTCATTTTACTCCAAGGTTTTGCCTGTAGTTGGAGACTCACTTTCCTGGTAAGCATCAAAAGTCGGACTCTGGGTAGTTTATGAAAATGTGAAAGCATTTTTTAAAAAGAATTCTCTTTGAGAGAGAAAAAGGATTAGCTAAAATAAAGGTTTATATAAATCTTTTTCTTTCCTTAGTCTTTACCCTAACACAATGGATGTGATTTTCCAGGAAGGAATTACTTTTCTATGAATTACAGAATTTACAGTTAAAATTTCAATGGGACGAATTTATCTTGGATGACATTCGCATTTTAGTTCCCAGATCCTCTATTCCAATAGTTATGGTTGCATTTCTATCAGATCCAGGTAGACATAGATAGGAAGATAGGGAGGGAGCAAAGTAGGTAGATGCACGGATGGATAGATAGCTTTTTTTTTTCCTTTTTCAAAAAACACAAAAGTCAGACTTTTAAATTATGGAGACCTTGCTAGGATAATGTGAGATACAGGTTTTGCAAAATGTTTATATTGGTGGAATCAAGTTAATATACATACTAAGGACAATAACAAGGGAGAAAGTTACAAAAGGGTAAAATAAAATTTAATAGGGATCTATAGACATAGCAGATAGCTGTGCTGGATTTGAATGGTGAGGGAGAGTGTAGGGCTTGCAACAATCATCCTAGTGATCACTGTGGTTATGGTAGACATACGTGAATGAGGACATAGCCCTATTCTGGGCCTTTTTTTTTTTTTTTTTAAACCATTTCACTTATGTCTCAAATTCATTGTCTTGCATTCAATAAGTGATTGAACTTTTCTGGAAGACATGAAAAATTTAAATTCTTGGATGCTCTTACCATGAACAGACTCTCAAGAATTCAGATAATGGCTTTAACAAAGTCAGTCTTTGGAGACTGAATCTAAGATTTTAAGTTTCACATTTAGAAGAAAGAAAGTAATTCCAAGAAACATTTTTTTTCCTTACTAAATTTTTACGTATGTACTTAAACTCGTTTCTTCTTTAGGTCCTGTGGTTCCTAATTAGGGACACTAATAAAGAGCAACTCGAACTCGAAAGAGCTGATAGGAAGACTTCTGTTTATCATTCCATGTTGTACTAGAGCTTAAATCCCAATGCTTTCCTGGCCTCATACCTTCATAGTTTCAAGCGGATGTGATCTTTCCATTCCCTAAATTTCTGTAGCACAGTTAGTTTACTACTGGTTGGAATTGGGAGATGGAGGAGTCCTGGATCGGCAAAATAACCTGAGATTTGGAGTCAGACACTTTCTAAGTATATGACTTGGGGTAAATTTTTAAATTTCCATGATTGCGTTTCCCCATCACTAAAATGGGAATAAGAGCTGGATGTACCTGGCTGTGTTGATCACTTAGTGATTGGTAGAGATTTATAAAAAACAATTAGTGTATTTATTATTTCTGCCTACAGATACACCTCATTTAACCTTGTCTTAACTTTTACTTTACCTGTGTTAAGCTTTTTACTTATTTATGGACTTCCCCCCAACTCTATGTGGCTATGATTTTCGTCCTTGAGTATTCTAAAACACAACTTACATGTTACTGGTCCTCAAAATAGTCATTCATTCACTCACGGGCTTCCATTTGTTACTGAATGTGCTGTGTGCTGAGAATACAGAGATGGAGGAGATATATCCCTGACTTTCGAATAGTTTGTAATTTAATACCGTGGTAGCATTTTTCAAAGCTGTGTGGGGAGATTTGAGTCCATGCATTTGCCTCATTGATCGAATAATTTTTCTTTTCTTATAAATCACTGTCAATGAAACATTGTCAGCAGCAAGAACTATTGAGGGAGTGAATGGCATGTACTTTCCCTGCCAAACCCTTGCTAAAGAACAGCTGTGTTTTATGATGACTCAGACTCTCACTCTATAAGCACTAAGTTGTTGACTGAGGACATGACTTAACTGACCATCTGACTAAGACCCTTCTGGAAAAAGGAGGCTCAGTGCAGGGATTCAGATGAAAAAGCCAGTACGTCTCCTTTGTCAGTTCTAGTGATCAGTGCCAAAGGGCCAGGAAATCACTAAAAACCACAGACAGTATTGGGACTTTAATATTCTATATAAGATATATGACTGTTAAACTTGAAATCGTTAAAGTTTCTAACTGGTAAAGTTGTTCAATTAAACATACTTTTGAATGTCATTAAAATGCTTTTAATTCCTTTATTCAGAGATAGTTGTTTCTTAAAAAAAAAAAAAGCAAATAATCTACCTCATTCACTTTAATTTGAGATATTCTCTGAATGGAAAAGAGAAAAAAGGAAAGCCCTGCCCACCTTACTTTCCCTTTGAGGAAAATATATTTGCAATACATATCTCAGTCAAAGGGTTAATATCCCTAACTTGACGGAATCCTACAAATGATAAGAAAATGATGAAAACCACAATACAAACTGACAAATGATAAAATGGGCAATTCACAGAAAAGGAAATTCAAATGATGAAGGGACTGCAAAAGAAAACAAGACATGCAGTCTTCATCCTTTAATTGGCAAGTATTAACAAAAAAATCCAGTATTGGTAAGAATGTATAGAAAGGTCTTTTAATATATTGCTGGTGGAAGTGTGAATGCTACTAAAAAAAGAAATTTATAAACATTAATAAATAAGCTCTTTAACCTAAGAATCTTGCCTGAAGAAATAAAAACATCTGCACTTAAGAATATTTAAGGATATATATATATATATATATATATATAAAATTACATATTATATATATATATATAAGGATATATATATATAAATTTGGTATAGACATATATATGTATATCTATACAAAAATTTTTTGGTTTGTTTGTGGTAGCTGGAAACTGGAAAGAATCTATACATCAATAGAATAAATGATTGAATTAATTATAAGATATCTATAAGTTTAAATATTATTCAACTATTAAAAATAGTTTTAAAATAATATTCACTGATCTGGAGAGATAACCAAGATCTACTGTAAAAAGCAAATTATTGAGGAATGTGACTAGGATGTATTTTTAAAAGCCATGCTCTATGTATACACATATGATTTGTATAATATATATATAAACATCCTTTTTCTTTTATATCTATATATCAACAAGGAGGAAAGTAAGGAAGGACACTCCTTGGTGTTAACATTGGTTACATTAGGAAGCTGAGATGAAAACCTTTTTTTCCCATCTTTGTTTTATTTTATTACTCTAATTTTAAAAAATTGATGAAGATTTAACTAGAAATGAGTCAGTTGTGTACTTAAATGAGTTATTAGAGCTCATAGGTATTTGTGGAAAATTTTGGTTTATAAATTCAGCATTACCTACTGTAATACTAATGAAATTTTTAGACTTTATTATTTCAAGTGGGAAAATGATTCAAGTTTATATTATTACAAAAGTGTCCAGATTCATATTTAACTATTTAGATGACTCAAATATAAGCCAATTTTTCACAGGACTGAGGACGGAAAAGCACACCACACCATCAATAAGACATTAACCCTGATTCTCAAACCTTTCCTTTCCTTGATTTGCTCTTTGTTAATACATTTCATTCCTTTAAGCCAGTATTTCATTCTGGATTATAAATCCCCTTTCTCTCCAAGTAAAATCAGTTCTTAAGGTGTACTCCTAGAAACAGTTTACTTTTCTACTTCTCCTTTGGACACTTTATTTAATTTTATTTAATTCTAAGTTAACGGGATTAGATCAAGCACCACACAGATTTTAACTGAGCATCTGCACTGCACTAGAATTTAAGCACTTAGACATGCTTTTTTAGACTGGCATTTTCTTTTTACCCAAGACATTTACTTCTTTGAATTTTAGGGATAACTAGTTTTTCACCAATTTCTAGGACACACCTATTTCCCAATTTAACATCTCTGAAATCGGAAGGTGTCTTGAAAATGACGGTGTGCTATGGTTTAATTGTTAGCATCACATTTTAGAGGAAAAAAAAATAATCATATGTCTTATAATCTGTGGCACTTAGATTTAATGAAGTACTGTAAAGACATGAAAATGGAGCAAGCAGAGTATATTCAGAGTCCTGGATATGACCAAGTCATTAAACCCATGGGGCTGTGGGACAGAGAGGGAAAAGAAAAAGGCGAGAAGGAGAAGTAATATGGTATCGCCCAAATGACTAGAATTTTCCTCTGTCTGCACCAGGACTACAGGAAATGGTGGTCACTTAAACAAGAAAGGAGGATTTGGGAATACGGAGGTCAGTGATTGGAATGTTTGTGGGGTCTTATCTTCTTTACCGTCTTCTCTATTGCATAGGGGAAAACTCAGTGATGAAGGGACAGAGACCAGTCTTAAAAGAGGGAGAATGTAAAGGAGCAAGTAGAGAGTCTCAGAAGAAATTTTAGAAGGGAAGCTTGTAAATCAGTTATTTTAAAAGTTATCGGGTAGTCTTGTGGAATTGATATATATTCAGTGAAGTGTATTACATTGAGGCATTTTAATATATAACTGATGATAAGTTAAAATTATTCTATAGGAAAGGTCAGGCTGTATATCAATTCAGTTGTAATATACAAAGAGAATGACAAAATTAATATTCATATTTCCTTTTGTTAGCTTTTTATTTAAATTCCAGTTAGTTAACATACAGTGTAATATTAGTTTCAGGTGTACGACAGACACACAGTGATTCCACTCTTCCTTACAACACCTGGTGTTCACCCAGTGACCCCCTTGATCCCTATCACCTGTTTCATCCATCCCCCCCACCCATCTCCCCTCCTATCTCCTTTATTATGAATACTGTATAAGTAGCTTTAGTGTAGCGTATTCTATCAGTTTGTTGCTTTATGTCTTGGCTAGTTTCAAATTCCTGGGATGGGTTCTCATTTTTTTTTATAATTTTTTATAATTTTTTTATAAATATATAATGTATTTTTAGCCCCAGGGGTACGGGTCTGTGAATCGCCAGGTTTACACACTTCACAGCACTCACCATAGTGGGTTCTCATTTAATGCCAATACTTTCTTGAGGCAAAACCTTTTGGAATGTACTTAACAGAATTAAAAATCTCCCATTCACTTACTTGAACTCCAAAAGGTTCATTTCATGGCGATGATCTCCCTGGACCATCTTTAAATTTGAGATTTGCTCAGAACTGGAAGCCTCGATCTTTCCTAAGAGCTGCGTTACCTAATGAAAGTACAAAAGGGAGTTTTTGTGTGTGTGTGAACAAAATCACTAGCACTTACATTAATTATATTTTATTCCTTAAAGAGCCAAGAAACAGACTTGAGCCTAAACCATATTTGCATCTGAAAATGATTTTTTCTAAAGGAACAATGCAATAGTTATAGAGCTATCGTCAGGGAAAGAGTTATAGGGAAGCATTCCATTTTGTTGTCTCTAATATTCTTCTTAATAGGCTATGTAATGATATAACAAAAACATAGAATTGATATTAGTTTATCATTTTGTTAATTTTAATGACTTCTTTTTCCCCAATTATAGTATAAGTCAGTATATATGTTCTATCACCATTTTAGCCTTAGTGCCCATTAGGTGGCCAATGGTAAATATTCACCAAATGCTTATTGAATGAATGTTTAAACGCACCATTAATTAGACTCTGAGGGAAATGCACGAGTGGCCAAAGACTAGGCTTCAGGAATTCCCAGAGAGCAGTCTGACATGACGGCAAGTGAATTCCAAGAGAAATGACTTTAGAAGAGTGTCTTCCACACAGCCAGAAACATTGAGGAAGTTCCTTTAGGTGAAAGGACTGGATTGAAAAATAGAACAGAGCTACAACACGTAATCACTCCTACAGTAATCACTGTCCAGGGCAATGAAACAATTCAATGGGCTTTGGCCAAACAGAATTCAACTCTGACACAGTCAGTCACGTGGAGGAGTGCGCAGTTAACAAAATCTAAGTTCCCAAAGAAGTGAATGACAGAAGAGTTTGAACAGATAAATGTTGGGTGGGCATCCAGTTGCCCGTGAATGGCTATTTATAGGAGATACACTTAAAACGGACTATTTAGAGGAGGTATACTTCAAGGCAGAATTGTTAGCAATAAAATATTAGGCACATATATCCCCGGCAAAAGCAAAGGAAAAGAAAGCTGGCAGAACAATATTGTTAGACAAAATATTATTCAAGGCAAAATGTGTTAAATGGGACAAAGGTGGTCATTTTTGCAGATGAAGACTAGAATCCCCAGTGAAAAGAGTTTTGAACCTTTATTTATGTTATATTTTGAATTACAAAGATAAACTGAGATGATATATTAATGATTTTAAATGACTTTTCTTTGACCCATAAAAGTCAAGTAAAATATAAAAAGAGATACGGGAAGACATGAAAAATATGGTTTATTTAGTAGATTTATATACCAAGCAATCTAACTTGCAAACAGCAAGAAACACTCATTCTTTCCCAGTGCCCAGTGAGCATTTATAACAACTAAGCACACATGTGACTATGAAGAACTCAAAGTAGGGGCGTCTGGGTGTCTCTGTCAGTTAAGCGTCAGACTCTTGAGTTCAGCTCAGGTCATGATCTCAGGGTCATGAGATCAAGCCTCAAGAGCTCTCTTTCTCTCTCTACCTCCCACCCCCCAAAAACAAACAAAAAAACCCTGAAATTATTCCACAAAGCAGGAAAAGCACTTCACGAAAACTAGAAATTAACAGGAAAAGTGTAAAGACACAAAAACCTAACCATTTGAGTGAAGTAACCTCTTTTAATTCTGTTGTTTAATTCCAGTGTTTTACATGGAAATTTGCCTCTCAGATCTACTCAGAGGAATATAACTGGCCAAGGGCCCTGCCGGCTGTGTTTAAAATGCATAACTGTGTGTGGATACTGTGCTTCCCATTGGCTGCTCCCAGCCAGTGTCTTAATAGTTTTACTTTGATGAGTGACTTTGGTTCAAAGAACTGGATGAAACTAATAGAATGTCTGTCTCAGACCTTCCTTTTCTTTTTCACAGGAGTCAGACCTGTTTGTAACCTGACAGCTCTCTCTATCTTTTCTAGGAACCTCCTCATTTTCCTTCAAAAATTTTCCCCCTCAATTAATCTCTTTCCTCTCTCTCTCTTTTTTTAAAGATTTTTAAAATTTTGTTTTAGAGAGAGTGTGCACGAGTTGCGGGAAGGGGGCAGAAAGAGACTCTTCGTGCAGTCTCCCCACTGAGAGCAGAGCCCCACGGTGGGGGGGGGGGGCTCTGCTCTCAGTGGGGAGACTGAGAGCCTGTGGGGCTCTATCCCATGACCCATGAGATCATGACCTAAGCAGAAAACAAGAGTTGAACACTTAAGTGTCTGTGCCACCCAGGCACACCCCTCCCTCCCAGTTAATCTCTTGCATATCAGTTCCTTTATGGAATTTGCTTCTCAAAGGACTAACCCTAGTGTCAAAGAATAACTCTACTCAGCAATTACAATTTACTTAGGAAAGGATAATAACATTATATATTGACAGGACACAGCCACATCTATGATCAGAGATAAATTTGTGGCATTAAATGTTTCCATAATTATATAAGACAGAATAAATCTATATAAACTAATCATTCATTTCACAAGGTTAAAAATAACAAACCTAATCAAGGGAAAGCAGAATGAACAAACTGACAAATTGTAATAGATGGGATGGCTCCTTTAAGATGTCCACATCCTAATCCCAGGAACCTGTGAATATGATATGTTAGATGGCCAAAGAGATTTGCAACTATAATTAAGGTTACAGACCTTGAAATAGGGAGATTATTCTGTTTTATTCAAGTGGACCCAATTTAATCACATGAGCCTCTAAAAGCAGAGAACTTTCTCTAGCTAGAGTCAGAGAGACTTAAAGCCTGACATGGTCTTATCCTGTTCCTGGAGAGAGGCCACATGGAAAACATGTGAGAAAGAAGGCTGGCAGCTGGGGGAATGTTGGTCTCAAACTGACAGCAGCAAGAACCCCTGTAGCACGACTGCAAGAAACTGAATTTGGCCAAAAGCTTGAATGAGTCTGCAAGAGGACTAATTCCCAGCATCACCTCAAAGGAACACAGCTGTACTAATATCCTAATTTCTGTCTTGTGGAACCTTAAGTAGGGAGTCTACTCTAGACTTGACCTGCAGAAACTATGAGATTTTATTTATATATATATTCACACACACACACACACACACACACACACACACACACACACATAGCTATAAACCACTAAGTGTGTGGTAATTTGTTATGATGGCAATAGAGAACTAATACACAGATATTAAAAATTCATGAGCAAGAAAAAATATAGGTTTGATATGTGAATCCAAGAGTCACTTCTTTGAAAAGGTAAGAGGCAAAGTTTTTCTCAGTCTAAATGTAAAGAAAACACATAGACACTAAAATTGGGAATAAGAAAAGATAGAGTAGTTATAAGTATGAACCAAATAATGTAGTGAATATATTCACAAAGCTGAAATTATAGATAAAGTGGAAGCCAAATAATTATAGATTTTAATTCATCTCTCACAATCCAAGACAGAAGAAAAGACCAAGAAAATAAGTAGGAATACAAAGACCAATCAAAAGGTTTGAGTTTGTTGATTTAAGCAATTTTTTAGACCCTTAACTGTACATTTTCCTTAAAAATACAGGACATATTCTTTTTAGAACATGTGCAAAATTTTACTATCCAGCCACCAAATAAAGCCCGTAAGATATTCCAAAAATAGGGGCGCCTGGATGGCTCAGTGGGTTAAGCCTCTGCCTTCACTCGGGTCATGATCTCAGGGTCCTGGGATCCAG
Organism: Lontra canadensis; assembly: GCF_010015895.1. NCBI lineage: Eukaryota > Metazoa > Chordata > Mammalia > Carnivora > Mustelidae > Lontra > Lontra canadensis. Next base: position 19,591,447 of record NW_022630998.1, read on the forward strand.
CTGGGCATCTGGCTCTCTGCTCAGCAGGGAGCCTGCTTCCCTCTGTGTCTCTGCCTGCCTCTCTGCCAGCTTGTGATGTCTCTCTCTCTCTCTCTCTCTCTCTCTCTGTGTCAAATAAATAAAAATTTCAAAAATACTATAAAAAAAATTCCGAAAATAGAAACTGGCATATACAATAAAACTTTCAATTACGATGAGATAAAACTTAAAATGAATACCAGGACAACAGAAAATCCTTAACTCAGTGACGCCAACAGCCCCTCTTAAGCTGTTCAGTCAAAGGAATAATTCAATATACAACTGCAGAATTTCTAGGAAACAATGATGAGAACACAATATCAACCCTACAGAATACAGGGAAGTAGACGAATGCTCAGGGAAAATTCATAGTCAAAGTGCTTACATCAGTAAAACAAAGACTACAAATATATGTGGTTCAAAAAGTTAGAAAATGAGCAGCAAAAGAAATCACAAGAAAAAGAAAAAGATGAAGTCAAAAGCTTGAATTGTTGAGAATACATGACAAACAAAAGAGAAGCAGAACTTAAAAATACATAAAAAGACTGGCTCATTGGAGAGCAATCAATATCGTTAAGATTCCACTAACCTAACTAATCAAAGTGGGGGAGAAAAAGCACAAATAAAATGGCAAAGAGAAAAAATACAAAAGCAGGAAGAATTAAAACAATCCTATGAGTATTTTGAATAATTTTATGGAAATTAATTTCAAAATCTGAATGAAAAGCGTACTTTTCCCCAAGATACTTGAAGAGAGGACGCCTTTAAATAGACCAATTTCCACAGAAAAAACTGAGCAAAGCTATCAAAGTTCTTTCCTTCCCACTAAATCAGTACACCCATATGACTTCAGAGGGAAAACTACCAAATCTTTAAAGAATAGATGATTGCAATGCTCTTTAAACTATTTCAGAGCATAGAAAAAGAAGGGAAGCTTCCAAATTATTTGTATGAATTGAGTGAAACATCGATTCTAAAATCTGAAAAAGTTTGCACAAAAAGACTAATCTTGTTTATAAACATTGGTGAGAACTTCTCAAATAAAATATCAGCGAACAGTATCCAGCAGCACAACTTAAAAAGAAAAAATAATAAGTGCAATTTATTTTTTAGAACAAGAATTGTTTAATAAGAAATATATTGATCCAAATAATTATGCTAGTATAGTTTAAGAGAAAACTCACATGATTATCTCCACAAATGCTGAAAAGGCATTTGCCAAATTCATAATCACTCTTAATTAAAACAAAAACTCAATAAAATAGGAATAGTTGTGCATCAAACATGTTTATTGAGGAAACATATCTCTCACCATGAGGGAAGCAGAGGGTATTTCTGTTAACATCAGGAACAAGAGCAGGATGACCACTGTCCCGATGCTACTATTTAATATCACACTGGAGTTATTAAAACAGCTAGAACATGGAGAGAAATTATGTGTGTGAAAAATGGGAAAAGACGAGTAAACTTATTACTGAAAAATCATATGATTGTGTGCCTGGAAAACAGCAACAGCAACAAACTGAAAAATTTCTTCAATCAAGACAAGAATTCGCTAAATTAGTAAAATTTAAAATTAATATCGCCTTCGTTATGTACAACTAACAACTAGTCAGGAGATATAATGAAACTTCATTACAATAAAGTCAAAAGAAAAAAGATAACAAAATTTCAAAATACACTGAAGATGATGCATGCTTGAGGAAAATCTGAAATGACTCCTAAAGGATGTAAAAGCAAACTTGCACAAATAAGAAGCACGCAGTGTTCTTGGATAAAACACTCAGCATTATCACTCTTTCAATTCTAAATATTTTATTTATTTAAGAGAGAGAAAGAGCACAAACAGCAGGAGTGGCAGAGGCAGAGGGAGAAGCAGGCTCCCTGAAGAGCAGGGAGCCTGAGGTGGGGCTCAATCCCAGGACCCTGGGATCATGACCTGACCCCAAAGCAGATGCTGAACTGGCTGAGCCACCCAGATGCCCCTACTTTGTCAATTCTAAACTGATAAATTTAACGTGATTTTAATAAAAATTAAAATTGAGTTTGTTGATTTATTTGCTGGGACTAGACAGACTGATTTTAAAATCATATGTGAAAAGAAACAACTATCACCAGGACAAAGGAGAAAAGAAAGCAATGAAAGGGACTCACTGTACCAGGTATTGAAAGTTTGGGGGCACATGGGTGGTTCTGTTGGGTTAACATCAGATTCTTGGTTTCTGCTCAGATCATGATCTCACGGGTCCTGAGACTGAGCCCTGCATCAGACTCTGTTCTCAGTGGGGAGACTGCTCCAGATTGTCTCCTTCGCCCTCCCCACCCCCTCACACAAACCCTCTCTCTCTCCCCTTCTCTCTCTGAAATGAAGAAATAAATTTTAAAAAATTAAAGTACTACAAGGCCTCAATGACTAAAATAATAATTAAGACACATTATTAGAAAAAACTCCAAATGGATCAAGAATTTAAATATAAATAGTAAAGCCATGAAAGTGCCAGAAGAAAGTATGAGTAATTCAGGCCTTTGTATGGGGATTTTCTTTCTAAGTGTTACTTAAAAGGACCCACAAAAGAAAAGACTGATTAATTTAGCTACAAATAGAGAACATAAGCGTGCCAAAAGTCAAAAGACAGAAGACAACCTGGGAAGATATATTCACAGATCATATCATAGAGAAGGGCTCATCTCCTTAATATATAAAGAACTCCTAGACATTGAGAAGAAAAAGAAAAAGAGACCAATAAGGAAATGGATAAAAGAGAGGAATGGATAGCTCACCGAATAAGAGATACAAATAACTCTTCAAGATATGAGCCTCATTCACAATAAGAAAGACTAAATGAAACACAGAGACCATGGCCATCTTTTTCCTATAAGAAGAGTCAAATTCAAAAGTCAACACCACTGGGGAGGAATGGGGACCTTTTACATATTTTTACATATTTTTGGCGGCTGTGCAGTATGGTCAAATCTCCACAGAGAGCAAGATCTTTCAAAATAGCAACATTGTACTTTGACCCAGCAATCACACTTCTGAATGTTGGGATCGTACAAACATATGTACACACATACACGCACAAACACACAATGACATAAGTGCAAGGTTATACATTGCAGCATTGATTTGAAAGAGAGAAATATTAAAAATAGCCCAAATGTCCATCTGTGAGAGATTGGTTAAATGAGCCACTATACAGACAGGAAGAGTACACAGTTGTAAAAAGGAATGAAGAAGCTCTCCATGTACTAATATGGCTGATCTCCAGGATATATTTGCTTACTTAGAAAAAATAGGATGAAAGGCTTAAACATGAGAGAGGAATCCATCAAAATCCTCAGGGAGAAAATAGGCAGAAACCTCTTCAACCTCAGCTATAGCAACTTCTTACTAGACATGTTGCCAGAAGCAAGAAACAAAGGCAAAAATGAACTACTGGGACTTCATCAAAATAAGAAACTTCTGCACAGTAAAGGAAACAATCAACAAAACTACAAGGCAGCCTACGGAATAGAAGAAGATATTTGTAAACGACATATCGGAGAAAGGGTTAGTATCCAAAATCTGTAAGGAAAATTATCAAATCAATGCCCCTCAAACCAAATAATCCAGTTAAGAAATGGGCAGAAGACATGAATAGATGCTTTTCCAAAGAAGACATCAGATGGCCAACAGACACATGAGAAGATGCTCCACATCACTCATCATCAGGGAAGTACAAATCAAAACCACGACGAGATGCCACTTCACACCTATCAGAATGGCTAACATTAACAACTCAAGAAACAACAGGTGTTGGCAAGGATGCAGGGTAAGGGGATCCCTCTTGCACTGTTGGTGGGAATGCAAACTGGTGTGGCCACTCTGGAGAACAATATGGAGGTTTCTCAGAAAGTTTAAAATAGAACTACCTACCCTATGACCCAGCAATTGCACTATCAGGCACTTACCCAAAGGATACAAAATTCAAAAGGGGTACATTCACCCTGGTTCAAAGGGGTACATGCACCCTGGTGTTTATAGCAGCATTACCAACAATAGCTGAACTGTGGAGAGAGCCCAAATGTCCATCAATTGATGAATGGATAAAGAAGATGTGGGACACACACACACACACACACACACACACACACACAATGGAATATTACTCGGCCATAAAAAGAATGATATCTAGCCATTTGCAATGATGTGGATGCAGCTAGACTGTGTTATGCTAAGTGAAATAAGTCAGTCAGAGAAAGTCAAATACCATATGATCTCACTCATATGTGGAATTTAAGAAAGAAAACAGAAGAACATATGGGAAGAGAGGGGAGGGAGAGAGGGAAGTGAACCATAAGAGAGTCATAACGATAGAGAACAAACTGAGGGTTGATGGAGGGAGGTGGTGGGGGGAGTGGGATAGATGACTGAAGTGTATTAAGGAGGGTACTTTTTGCGATGATCCCTTGGTGTTGTATGTAAGTGATGAATCACTGAACTCTATTCCAGAAACCGATATTGCACTGTACGTTAAATCAGTAAAATTTGGCATTTAAAAAAAGAAGATAAAATAGGTGCATAGTAATATATATAAAATGCTGTCTATTTTGTAAAGAGGGGGAAATAATATATTTTCATTTGCTTCTGTCTGCACAAAGGCATACTGAAAGTCTCCCCAACAGCATAATAAAAATGGTTTCAGTGAGGAAATGAAGAACGTGAGAATTGATGACAGAAGTGGCATGAAAATTCTCAGTGTACACTTTTTTTTAAAAAAGATTTATTTATCTATTTGAGAGAGAGAGTGCCCCAGGGTGGGGGGAGGGGTTGTTGCGAAGGGAGAGGGAGCAGAAGAGAGAGAATCTCAAGCAGACTCCTTGCTGAGCGTGGAGCTCAATGCAGGGCTCATTCGCACGACCCTGAGATCATGACCTGAGCTGAAATCAAAACTTGGATGCTTAACTGACTGAGCCGCCCAGGCGCCCCTGTATTTTCTTATATAGTTTTGGTTTGTGAATGATACATATCGTATGTATCACCTTAAAAAAAACAAAGGATGAACTATAGTCAATGTCACTTTTGAACTTAGATGCAAAGTCAGATGCTGAGTGATTATAGATGACCGTATAGCAGAAAATGCTGCAATGTTTCAGTTTGGGGAAATGTATTGACAAAGTACATTAGAAGTCCAAACAGGTAAACAAGTGAACAAATAAAAACCCAAACCAGAAAACAACCAATATGATGATTTAGGCATTTGTTCATATCTACAAGGCAACTTGTACAGTTAAATATTCAGTCCTAATAAAAACTAAATACTAATAAAAACTAATGCAAGTAAGTAGGAATTGATGGATACTTCCTTAATGTGCTTTAACATGTATCAAACCAACAGCCAACAGCAAACAACAAAGACATCTCCTGTATAATCAGAAACGAGAGAAGCTCCCTTCTTAATTTTGGCTCAGGTCATGATCTCAGAGTCCTAAGATTGAGCCCCATATTGGGGTCCACACTGAGCATGAAGCTTGCTTAAGATTCTCTCTCTCCCTCTCCCTCTGCCCCTACCCTTGTCCTCTGCTTGCAGGCTTTCTCTTGAAGGAAGGAAGGAAGAAAGGGGGGTGGGAGGGGGAGGGAATGGGACAAAGTAGGACACAGAAGATTTTGCATTAGCTCCTTTAGTTAAGCCATTGACTGGGAAGATGAGAAAGGAGAGGCATTTCAGGCAGAAAAGAACACAGATCATATGGAGGCCATACAATATCTTAGAATGAGTTGGGACCTACCTGCTCGTTGTTCAGTATCACTGGGTGTGAAGGGTGAGCCAGGAAGCCTGGGGTGAGCTGCGAGCTAAGCAGAGGCCAGTGTGGAGGTAGCCTTTAAAACCAGGCCAATGAGGGATTTGTATATTACTTTGTGAGAGACATAGACTACTGTAGGGATGTAACATAATCAACTCACATTTAGCTCCTATCTTTAATAATGATAGCTTCCATGAGAAATTGCTTTGCTTATAATCTTTGGTTCTACAATCTTTGAGGAAAACCCAGAGAGTAAGGCAATAAGAGCAACAGGAGAATCAAGAACCATGGGCTTGCAGTTGGCAGCTGTGTTGGAACAAAGGCAGCGCTCATTAAATATTTGTCAATTCAACTGACAGCGCTCATGGGGGTCTATGCACGAGCTGTCATATTTAAACTCTTTGGAAGAAAAGGGTTCTTTTGAAATATTACCACTTGACTAGGCATTTTGATAAGCTATAACAATCTTCTGGCAGTAACATGTAACATAAGAGTTCCAAATATTTTCAGTTACCTTCACATCCAAGTTCTTAGAAACAGTTTCTAGGGCAGACATAAAATCTTGAATTGTTTTTTCAGTTTTCCGCTGCTCGTGTCTGATGAAGTGAATGTCTCCAGAAAGCTTCACAATGCTGGAGTCACATCTAGCAGCAAGATGAAAATGGGTTGTGAGATCAATGGGCTCAAACATTTTTTTAATACTACAGTAGGGTATGTGCATTGACCTGATGACAGAAGTTCTAAAGTTCTTTGAATGATGAGTTAGTAGATAGAGGAGCAAATGCAGAAATCTTCCTTTTTCTCTTTTTTCCCTGATGGGAGAAGAACCACTTTGGATAATGATAACATTGATTAAAATCAAAGAACTGCATGGAAGTAGATGAAGACATTGGGAGAAAATGGGGAGAATTTTAGATTTTCAGTCTGATATATTAATTTGGTCATAGGAGTTCCAACAGATTTTAATGTTTTGGGAGTACTCCCTGCTGCCTGTGGTGAGGCAAAATCGGAAGTTTTTCCTGTTCTATATTGCCTTCTGAGTCACACTTTTCCTCCATTTAGTTTCTTTTGTTGACTCCAAGATTGTCAATTCTCTTCTGGCTACAGAGTCCCAAGTCGCCATCATCTTCCAACCCATCTTTAGAAAGCAGTTTCCAGGGGTGCCTGGGTGGTTCAGTGGGTTAAAGCCTCTGCCTTTGGCTCGGGTCATGATGTCGGGGTCCTGGGATCAAGCCTCGCGTCAGGCTCTCTGCTCAGCAGGGAGCCTGCTTCCTCCTCTCTCTCTCTCTGCCTGCCTCTCTGCCTACTTGTGATCTCTGTCTGTCAAACAAACAAATACAATCTTTAAAAAATAAATAAATAAAAATTAAAAACCATTTGCCTCCTCTCAGTGCCAATCAAAACTCCTGTCCCTCCAGGGGTCTCAGTCAAGTGTTGTCTTCCATTAGGACAAAAACAATTCACACTAACATGGGAATAAAGTTTTAGTCCCTCAATTGCATTGGTATCTTGAGGAAGGAACTCCAGTGAAGTGGGGTTGGAGTTGAAGATGAACCATCTTCCCAACGTGTCAGGGGACCCCACTGCATTATTATCACTCAAGGCTTCTCCTGGGAGAGGATGGGTTGCATATTGTATTATCCTTTCAATCCACGCATATATGCATGAAAGATAGGATGTAGAACGCTGAGAGACAGTGTCTTTTATACAAAGTTATCAGAGATCACTTTGAGGTTTGTGATTTTATAAAATAACTCTTTTGACTGTCCTCAAATAATATTTATTAGGAAGTACATTTTCATGTTGTCATGCTGAGTGCTATAAATACTGTTTGTTTTATAGCTATCAATATTTTTTAGAATCTGGAAATGGATTTGTTTTTCTTAAGATTTTTGGTGCCAAAGCTGAGACAGAAATGAGTAAGATGGTAATTTTGCCTGAGAAATCCCTTCAAGAGATACCAGGGGACTGTTGTGATGGGGGTGGGAGGGGGTGGTGGGGAGAGAATGCTGGGAACAAAAATTACGAATTAAATCTGATCAAAAATGGGAACTGGCTTGTAATGCACCAGTGATAGGCAAAAGCCATTTGGTAGTAGAAACCGTTGTTGTCAAAACAAGTTCTGGGGGTGGCTAGTTAGGATAATCTTATGTGAATCGACATTAAGATCCCCAAAGATTACACAGAAACGGTGGGTGCTGTCACGGCTCCATGCCACTCCTCACCCAATGCCCTCCCTCCTTGTCCGACCGTCAGAGACAACTGGTCTGTGCCTTGTAGCCTAATGGTTAAGAAGTAGTCTCTGGTGTCACAATGACTGTAGCTTGATACGTTATTCAAGGATGAAAGGAGGAACAAATAGACAGGATTTAGCCAGAACCTGGCACAGAGGAAGCTCCCCTACCCGATCAACAGCTTTATTTATTCTTTCCTGCCTTCCCACGCAGACACACTCACCGCCAACCTGACGCCACACGCTGATTTGTTTTGTCTACCTGGTTGTCTAATGATTCTTTATTCCTGATGTCCAGTCACTTCGACCAGGATATCTTGACTGAATTGTTCTTATAGCAATGTTTCTGGGATTACAGTCTTGATCTACAGGCTCAAATCTCTGTTTTAAGTAAGCTTTCTTCTCTTACACCCATGAACAGTTTTTTCCTGAAGGATCCCTTCTTTCTTCTTGAGGAAGTTCCTGTAGGGTCTATGTTGAATGAGTTTTACCTGTCTGCTGTATATATCAATTTTTGATAGTCATTTTTGTATTGAAAAACGTTTTCTTTTCGTTTTTTATGGTTTGCTCATGTTTGCTTTTTAAAAAATAAATTAGTGTTATTTTTAGTTGTATTTATTCTATTTGGAGGGCTTCCAAAGCATATTTAATCTCTGTGATATTTCAGGGTTATGTTGTTTTTTTTTTTTCTCCACCTTAATCCTGAGCAATTCTAGTTCATCTTCTATCTCATTCTTTTATGTGATCATCTCTTTTTGGGGGAAGCACTTTTTATTTCTTTTTTTTTTAATTATTTTTACTTTATGAAACTAAAACATGCCTATAGTTTAGAAGCCAGTAAAAACTAAAAGGCTAATAACAAACCATAGTGGCTCCTTCCTGCTGCTCTCAGGTCTCCCCGGACACAGGGGCCTGTCTTTGCCCCCAGTTTCAAAGGGTCCTGGTGTGGCCAACTCCTATGCCTTTTGAGAATTCTGTGCTGTAAAACCACATCATTCTCAGCTTATCGCACAGGTTTAAAATTGGTTTTATTATGTCTTCTAAGTCAGTTTCCACATGTCTGCCTGTTTTCTAGGTTCAAGATTTCTATGCTGATATCCTCTGTCTTTGTGGGTATGTTTTAAAGAGAAACATTATTTTTGCTGTGGGTTTAGTGGGACTTGGGGAAGGAGCAAGAGTACACGTGACTATTCAATCAGCAATCTTTTATCTCTTTCTTTTGTTCTTAACTTCTTTGAAACCAGGAGAACTTTTGGTTTGAAGTCATCCTATGTTTTTCTGGTTAATTCTTCTCACTGGGGTATGTTTAGCAATCTTACATTTTTCTCTGTCTATTGATGGTGGTGGTGGTGGCAATTTTTATGCAGAGCCTAGATTCTTCCTAATTATCACTCTTACATCTCTGAATGATTCTGACCACCTGCAGGTCGCCAAGTGTGTTTTGGTGAGGCCACATCCTCCACGTAGGTTTGTGATATGAAATCTGTTATTTCTCTAGGCCTTTTTGTCCTCAAATACTAGACTGGTATATTTCACAGCCCATCATTGAGTCCTAGGATTCTCTGTTGTGACGCTATAGGCCTCCGCCAATTCTGCCTATAATGGGTCAGTATGTCTCTCAGGTGTGAATTTGCAAACACAGAGGTAAGTCCTGGATGATTGCATCCTCAGCTCCACTCCCCAGCCACTCTGTGTTACTGACCTGAATCCCTAAACGGCCATTTCCTCTCTCTCCTATTTCCCATCTGAGCTCCTAGGTAATATTGCTCTGTTTAAATTATTTGGCCTATTAGGACTTTGACTCTTGATTTGGAGCAAATCATTATGTTTAAGGTTGGGGGAGGACTCCATTGGTCCAGACATCACAGTATTTGGTAAGTGGACTTTATGGTCTGCTGTTGTGGCAACCTCCAAGTTATATTAAAGATAGAGTTTTTGTTTCCTTTCCTACGTTTTTAACTGGGTTTAAGTTGTCTCGAGTGAGAGAAGTGACGTGAAAATATTTTTATTCAACTATCTTTAATCAGAAGTTCCTACTCACACAGGTTTAAAAAGTTAACAATATCCATGATATTGTTAGTGTTCTCCAAAGAATATGACTTTTGTTTTTAGTCACCTACCAACAGAATTTATTATTTTTTCATAAGCAAATCTTTCTTTGAGTCCCAAATCACCAAATGTAGCTGGAAGTTTGGCCTCCCTCTGGCTGCGGCTACAGACTATAAATCATAGCCATCCCTATGGAAATTCTTTACATATTTGCTTTTCCTCATTTGCCCTTGAGACTCTCATCTACCACATAGAGGAGAGGGTATCAAAAGCAGGCCAGACAACTTTGAGAACCTCATCTCATTGCAAGTACTTGCTTTTAAACTGCCACTTCTTTTAGAATAGGAACTAAGTTGCAAAATTCAAAGCACATTGCCATTATTAAATACTGAGTTTGAATTATTCGGCAGTAGAAAGTTTGCTAGGAATTATGTTAGAATAATCAACTTAATCTCAGTTATGCCAAAATATAATTAGAACAAAGGTCAATATATGTGGAAAGACAGTCATTAATTCGGTCTCAGCTTGTCCATTTGTCACATGCCTGGCAAAAATACACAAAATGGGAGAGGATTGGCGAGTTTAAGTCTCATGGCTTTTAGCCAGGTTCTGTCTCAGATTAACAAATAGATTTAAGAAATTTTCCTAAAAGGCAGACCTTTCAAGGAAAAATAAGACCTTGTCCTAAAATCACTACTTAAGATTCATGGGGAAGATAATTAAGCAATTGAAGAGTAAGATGGAGGACTAGGAGGCCCTTGGTTTCCCCTTCTCCTCTGGATGCACCAAATAAACAGCTACACACAGATGAGGTACCTCTGAGAAAAATCCAGAAACTAATACAAAGACTCCCATGTATCAGGCAACTAAGAAAATACTGAAATAGGTAGGAAAAGCTGAGACACACTCATGCTGTAAACACCTTTCTTGGCACAGGGCCTTCCTTACAATTGGTGGGGGGACCCCTGAAATCCCAGCTTCTCCCTGAGGAGTGATGGGTTTGAACCACACAGTCACTCGAGAGACTGGCTTCCAAATCACCCAATTCTAAGAGCTTATGGGGCTCATTTGCTAGTCCCTTGGGACCATAGAAAACAAAGAGTTAGTTTAAAACAACCACCAAAATTTAAAAATCGACAAAGAATCTGAGTAGACATTTATGTAAAGATGACATACAAAGGACCAACAGGTACAATGAGAGGTACTTGACATCACTGATCATCACGAAGCTGCAGATCAAAACCACAATGAGATATCATCTTACACCTGTTACGATGGCTATTATCAAAATAATAAAAAGATAACAAACGGTGACTAGTATGTGGAGAAAAGAAAACTCTTGTATAGTGTTTGTAAGAATGTAAATGGTACAGCCATTGTAGAAAACAGGATGAAAGTTCTTCAGGAAACTGAAAATAGAACTATTACATCATCCAGCAACCCCTCTTCTGGATATATATCCAAAGGAAATGAAATCAGTACTTGGAAGAAATATCTGAACTCCCACATTCATTGCAGCAATACTCATAATAGCCAAGAAATGGAAACAACCTGTCTGTTGACAGATGAATCGATAAAGAAATTGTGAGATACACACACACACACAGGCACACACATGCACACATTCTGATTATTACTTAGACTCAAGAAATGAAACATTGCCATTCGCGAATATGTGGATAAAACCGGAGGACATTATGCTAAGTTAATGAAGGTAGACACAGGAAGAAAAAAAAAATACATCATCTCATATAGAATCTGAAAATGTAAAATACACTGAAGCAGAGGGTAGAATAGTACTTATCCAGGGTGAGGAGTTGGGGGAAATGGGAAAATACTGGTCAAAGAGTACAAACTTGCAATTAGATAGGAAGAATATGCCTAGAGACCTAATATACACTGTGATGACTATCGTTAATAATGTTGTATTGAAGAATAGAAATATAGTAAGAAAGTAGATTTCAGATGCTCTAGTCACACACGTAAAATGGTAACTACGTGAGGAGAAGGTATATTAATGAGCTTGACTGTAGTAATCATTTGAGTATGCATATATATATGTCAAATCATCATGTTGTAGACTTTAAATATAAATAGATTTTATTTTTAAGAAAGGAGACAAAAAAATTAGAGCAGAGCAGAAAGAGTTGCATATCTCGTTCTTGATATTATTCCATTCATGTCATAGTTTCATTTAAATCTGTTATTTTGTCTTATTTGTAAAGCAGGATTTACAGAAATTGAAGAGTAGGTTTGTGAGCAGTTTGCAGAAAGAATAAATAGTTGAGGCATCATCAGCACACCACCAAAGGAAACCAAATTCCAAGTTTTTTCAAAACAGATGTTTGGTGTTTATCTTTGCAAAATCATGGCACGTCTAGATCTGATGGTGGGTTTGCTCGTGTTTGTTTTATCATCTTGCTTCATGACTTACCCAAATATTATAAAATTTCCTTCATGTGTATCAAATATGATATAATGAAATAGAGAAGGTTTTATATTTTATTTTTTTAAGAGATTTTATTTATTTATTTGACACAGAGAGAGAGATCACAAGTAGGCAGAGAGGCAGGCAGAGAGAGAGGGGGAAGCAGGCTCCCTGCTGAGCAGAGAGCCCGATGCGGGGCTTGATCCCGGGACCCTGAGATCATGACCTGAGCCGAAGGCAGAGGCTTAACCCACTGAGCCACCCAGGTGCCCCGAGAAGTTTGTATATTTTAGACATATAAACATATATTTATAAATAATATAATTACATCTCTGTGTGTGTGTGTGTACACACATAGGTACTATTCCTGTAGATTCTGTTTTCCTAATGTCTGGTACTTGCTCTGGACTTTCATGGCTAGTGCTTTAGTTTCAGCCCTTGACATTTGGCACCTTGATTGCTATAATAGGCTCCCTTTCATTTTCACGCTTCCTTTCTGTACCCCAGCAATTCGACTAATACTAGAATGTCACTAAATATCTCATCTCCTTACTCACGATCTTCCCATCGTTCCTTATAACCTTCTACATGAAATTCCTATCTCTTACCTTGGCCCACAAGATCCCTCAGCATCCAATCTGGACCACCTGTGAGCTTCATCTCCCCATCTCCCATCTCTCCCTAAATGCAAGCCCCAGATACCAAAACTAAAACACACTTCTCACAGGTATCCCTTTGAACCTGTCACAGTAATTCATCTCTCAGTTCTTTTGCATGTATTATTCCTCCTATATGAAGGGCATTTCCCATCCTTCCTTATCTAGCAAACTTCTATAGATCCTTCAAAACTCATCTCAAGTGTCACCTCCTTCAGGAAGACTTCCCTATGCCTCAATCTGATTTGGATATTCCCATGGCACCACAGTCTCTCATTGTAGCATTAATCTTATTCCTTACATTTGGAGCTTGTTTCCCCAGGTAGATCATAAACCTGGGGCCATGGGGAATTGAAAGTGGACCATGTTGCTGAATCCCTGAATCCAAGCATAGCCTGGCATACGACATAGAGCTTAATGCATTTTTTGTTGTTGTTAAGTCGAACGGATAGATACTCTAAGAGAAGATTGTCCTAGGTATTGATCAACTAATCCTTATTTGGTCATTAACATCTCAGAGCAGATTAACAAAATGGAGTCTGGGTATTCCAAGAGAGAGGAAGGAGGAAAGAAGATGTAGTGTTGCACAGGTATCTATAGTCAGCCATTCACAAGTGATCTTTTATATGCCTATTAAAGTGGTCCTGCCATTGTCAAGACCCACAAATTTTTGCTAACCTGTATAGCATTAATTCTTTTGATTCAGAAATAGCATTTGAAAGATGTTCCTCAAAATTTTATCTATTAGGAAGCAAATCCTTTTTGTTAGCTTTTTATACATCATTCTTATATATTTTAAATGTTTGAAGAATTAGAATTTGACACATCTTGGAATTTTGTTTGTGGCTATGAGGGCTGTGTCTTTGTATAAGATGTTGGTATTTGGACAGTCAAGGGCTATAAAGACATACCATCCTTGTCACTTTCAGATGGAACCAAACTGGACGTTGTGTAGAAGGGGTCTCTTATAAAACCCTCGAGTCTCACAGGTGGTGAGAGGCTTTCAAATTCTAGCATACACTTTCTCAATTACCACCTTGTCAGTTTAGCTTCATGTAAAGACATTATCTACTTTTCTACTACATGGAACTTATTTGGGAATGAGAATTCTGTGGGCAAGAACTGACTATCTGCTGCATGTTTCTTCTCACCTGGCTACTCTTCCTCGAAGATCTCCAACTCCTTGAACGTGTTTGGTGTTTAGCTCCTGTACTGCAAAATTAGTTCCTGTGGCCACCTGGTCTCGAGCTCTTATTTGGTCTTCCAAAACCTGTAAATTTGAGTGAAAATTCCCATTAATTTCCCATCACACATGATAAGAAAATATAGTTTAAAGCAGAGGCTATCAAATTGAATGCCTTTCCTAACTAGGATGATAGTGTAAATGAGTGAGAGAGTCCTATGTCAGAGAGAGATGCAGTCCCTGCCTTACCTGAGGGGCAGGGATGGCCTGATCTCAACAGACTGTTGCCAGGTAGGAATAACAGCTCAGTAGTATTTCAACACAAGCCAGAAATCTAGATTTTAAGTTAAACATTTCAATTTTTAAAAAAAGATTTATTTAAGAGAGAGAGTGAGCACAAGCATGAATGAGGGGAGGGGCAGAGAAAGAGACAGAATCCTAGCAGACTCCTTGCTGAATGTGGAGCCTGATACCGGGCCGATCTCCTGACCCTGAGACTATGACTAGAGCCAGAACTGAGTCAGAAGCTTAACCGACTGAGCCACAAAGGCACCCCTAAATCTTTCAATTTTTAAAGATTGACATCTTAGTCAAAATCTTTTATAAACACGATATGGGCCAAATAAAACATATTTCTTGTGCTGTAAAGGCCTTGAGTGCCATTCGGCCATGACCGATATAAAAGTTTTTCCACAAAAACCTATTTCAGAATTGGTGGAAGGTTTGGAAAAAGGGATCTTTGTATGGCATCAGGCAATACCCTTTACAGATTGACTCAGAAACAAAATGAAGCTAATACAACACAAGCAAAATCACATGGAGTGAAAAAGATTTATTTTCTTGGTTTTTTAGAGAGCACTAGAGATGGGTGGTTTGAAGTGTGTTCAGATTTTGCCCTTGAGTATCCTTAGTCATGTCTTTAGTAGTTCTGACATAGAGCTAAGTGTCTTACACTACCAGGTTGGTGGTTCCAAGCATAGTAGTTTAAATTTTTTCACACTCATATGTAAGTATTAAGTTAAAAATTTAAAAATAATTCTACTTGTCCATTGACAAAATTTCTATCTTACTTGACATTCAAATTCTAATGTAAAGTGAAGATATATAAAATAATTTGAATTTATTCATAAAAAGTGAGAGTATAAGACAAGTTCATGATTTGGGGAAATGTTTTAGTTGCCCTATTTGAATAGGGCCTGAACTATGTTTAAATTTATGTTTATGATTTTTTTTTTTGAGGAAAAGGAGGATTTTTGTAACAAATGAATGATAGAAATTTTAAAGACCATACACAGGATCTTTCTCATTCGTAAACTCGGCAGACTGAGAAGACTCAAGGGCAAATAAAATTTTAATTGAAAACATAGAAGTGTCCAGAACACTAGCTAGAGTTTTTTGTTTTTATTTGTTTTTGCATGTGTGTGGGTGTCTTAGTCCATTCAGCCTGATCTAACAAAATATCACAGACTGGGAAGCTGCTAAAGAGCGGGAATTTATTTCTCACCGTTCTGGAGGCTGAAGGTCCAAGGTCAGGGTGCCGGCATGGCCCCCCTCTGGTGAGAGCCCTCTTCTGGGTTGCAGACTGCCTGCCTACTTCTTACCATGTCTTCACATGGTAGAAGGGGCTAGGGAGATCTGTGGGTGTTTTGTTTTGTTTTTGTTTTTTTTATTAGGAGGGCACTAGTCCTATTCGTGAGACCCCCACCTCCTAATACCATCACATTGGGCGTGAGATTTCAAAATGTGAATTTTGGGGGAGAGGGGAGAGACACAGACATTCAGACCGAAGAATAGATATTATTTGGTTTTGTTTTGGTAAAGAATTGCAATGAAAGGGAAGTTGCCCTACTGAACACTGAAACATATGAGACAAGGATAAATGCATCAGTGTAGCTAAGTAGATATACATACCTAAATAGATCAATGTAATGTAATGAAGGCCTTGGTAAAGGTAAGAAAGAAAGGCGCTATCCTTGAGGCTCACAAATCAGTGGGGAGGGGGGGAGAGTTTTACAGATGGTGTTGGGATCTCTGGTTATCTATTCAGAAAACAATCAATTTAGATCCTTACCGACAGACATCAATACAGATTTTAGAAAAGTTGACTAAAAATATAAATAAAAGGTTACACCATAAAAATAACAGTACAGGTGATTATGTCAGTTCTAAATGAAGATATTTTGATTCTTAAAAAATAATGAGAGAAATCTCAGAGCAAAATACTGGAATGTTTAACCTTGTGTAAAAGTTGATAGAAACATTGTAAATACAACTAAGGTGTAAACAACAAACTGGAAAAACATTTATAGTAAATGTTATGGCCAAGGATTTCAGTTCTGTTCTTCAATCAACACCGACTTGCTGGTGAAAGCCAATTAGGTCTATCTTTTCCCATCTTTGTGTTTGGTGTTTGGGTGTTTGAAATCAATCACAGTGAGAGTATTAATACCATGGAAACGGGTAAACACGACAAACCAAGTTTTTATCTGCCAGAAAATATTTCACTGCTGGTTTTAAACTTTTGCCAAGGTACCACCAACTATTATCCTTAACTAGTAAAAAAAATCTCAACAAATCAATAAGAATTAAAAAGCATTAAAACTCCAAAAATTAAACTGGCAAAAGGCATTAGTAGATGACTGACAGAGAGAATGCAAATGGTTATAGGCACTTTTAGAAAGTGGGGAAAAAAAAAAAAAGATCTCATTTCTATCCCATCAGTTTAGCAAAGTTAAAACAGCAAATCTCAACGCTGGCATCGGCACAGTGAAAAAGCATTCTCATATAATGCTAATGGAAGTGTAAGTTAGTATCAACTTTCCGGAAACCTATTTGGCAGCCTGCATCAAGAGCTTTTCCAATGTTCACACCCTGGAGTTCCACTTCTAAGAATATACACTATGGAAATAAGCTAAATACAGACATACATTTATGCACAAAGTTACTTTAATATTAAGATAATAAGTTGGGAAATCATGGTGCATGCTCCATGCAAAGAACCTTTAATGACATGTGAGAGTTTACATGTAATTTGATATTAAAACGGTGCTTATAAATGTAGTCTCAGCCTGAATGGGAAATGTGGAAGGACTTGAGGGACATGACTTTGGCTGTTTGTAAAGATTGCCATTTGCTGGTAGAATTATGAGAATTTTTTGCCCCCCCCCCCGTTTTAAAATTTTTTTCTAAGTTTTCACAATGATTATATGCTTTTATAAATTGTTGGGGGAAAAAAAAACACAAGAAAGCAATGTTATACATAAAATTCTTTTCTTGAGTTTAAATTAATTTTAAAATTTGTAATTAGCTACCAGCTTGAAAAACAGATAATTTGGTTATCAAAAAGAATAGCAACTTAAGTGTTACCATTATGGTTGTTTAAAAACAATTTTTTTTCATCCCTTTCAAAGGCCCAAGTCAAGCTTCAGCTCATACTCAAACCTATCTTGCTGGTCAGTCTGCAAGGGCTGACCAGGCTAATGACTTTACATTTAAAAAAAAAACAAAACACTGAATAACCTCTATTTCTCTGTAAAGTGATTGCCACTTTATAGTCTTAAATATTTACTAAAGGTAGCCTAATAGTTTCTTCTTGATAATTTTTTTAAAGATTTTATATATTTATTTGACAGAGAGACACACAGCGAGAGAGGGAACACAAGCAGGAGGAGTGGGAGAGGGAGAAGCCTGAGCCCCCTCAGTGTGGGGCTCAATCTCAGGACCCTGAGCTCATGACCTGAGCTGAAGCCGGACGCTTAATGACTGAGCCACCCAGGCATCCCAATCTTCTTGATAATGTTTTAACTATGTTATCTACAGACTTTAAAATATTTTCTAATTTAGTTTACTACACAGACCGGTTCTCCTGATTTTCCCTATAAGTGGCAACCCCTTAAAAGGAGTGCAAATATTTTGGGATTTTATAGTTTTTAGAAAATGTTTTGTCTTTTTTCACAGCTAATCTATGACAGTCAATTATTCTGGGAAAAGAAACTCTTAGCAAGATTTCTATTGATCTGGAAACTTTTCCCTCCTTAAGGTCAAGAACATTTTATTGAGGTATAATTAATATGTATTAAAAGGTACAAGTCAGAGTGTATGTCTGGATGGATTTTGACAAATATAATCAACCATGTAACAACCACCCAGATAAAAATATAGACCATTCTAGAAGCATTTTGGTATTTCTGAGAATGCTATTTTCTTCTTAATTACCAACAAGTTTTGACTTTTAAATTGGTATTTTATTTTAGCACTAGTGCTGTACTTGATTTTGTCATTATCTCAAAGGCAATGAGCCACTAACCTCTTGTCACTTTCTTAACACTGTTATGCCTAGAAACATCTTTGACCACTTTGAGAAGTGCACTGAGTTTTTAGGGATCAATTCATTATGTGCTAAATACCAATAAAATATCTTTTAAAAGTTCACTAAGATCTTTTTACAATTACATGAAAAGAATCTTGGAGATTTAGATTCAAATGAGCACCTAAAAACATTATCTGATATATTGTTAAACAATTCTCTCTTCTGTCACAGAATAACACTAAATGCTTTTTGAACAGAATTTCCTTCTACTTTTTGACATAAATGAGCAGTTGAAAAGTTGAACCATTATCCTCTGGGGCCACTTGTTATAATCATTTAAAACTTCAGCTATAGGGACCCATTTCTATAATTGAAAGATGATATTGGTGGTTGATATTGGAAAATAAAGAACTACCTCAATATTTTGGCTGAGTTTTTTGACAATGCTGGTGATGGTCTGGATATGGTTTTCCAGTAGCTTCCTGGCAAGCAACTCCTCTTTTTGAAAGCCGTGGGTCCCCTGAAGACAAGCAGAGATGTCCTCCTTGATGCGGAAGGCTTGTTCAAGGAGGAATGCGATGGTGCGCTCCTGGTTGTTCAGTCTGTCTTCTAGCTGACTTCTCTGCATGTTTGGAATCACAGGAAGAAAAGAATGACCCCTGGTCAGGAAAAGGAAACAACACCAGTGGCGTTACAAGAACGAATTGGAGGAACCGGAAGCAGAACTTGCATCTTCACTTCTACTCCAGTCTTGTCTCCCCTGTAGGGAAGTTTGGAACTTTGGGAGGACTCTAAGCACCTGCCTGGTTAGATCCTGGTTTGCATCTCATCTAAGAAGATCTAACTTTGGCCTTGGTCTTACATTATGCATTTTACATGTTCCCTAAGAAGGAATCATTTCATACTTTACCCACCTATTCTAACAAACCAAAGTTAGATCCATAAAAATTCAATGCCTGAAAATTCCACATTGAAGGGAGTGTTGCCTTCTAAGCTGGAAGAAATGATAGCTCAAAGGCAGATAGCTCAAAGAACCCAGAATTTTAGTGGAAGAGTAAACACAGTAAATTAAAGGAAGAGAGCGAAAGTCTAGGGCTCTTTAGTATTAGGGTAAAGAAACATGCAAGATCCTGGTAGCCCCTACTGGCATGAATATATTCCTCTTTCCTTTCACAGATAAGCTCTTGAAGGACAGGCTACTTTTGATTTGTCTTTTTAAAAATTTTCTTTATTGAATTTACTTTGAAAGGAAATGAGTTACATAGTTGCTCAGGGGTAAAATTTGCGGGCGCACTATGGTCTTGACCCAAATGCTGACCTAGCATGATAGCGGGCTTCCTATCCTCTCTCCCTCCTAAAACCTTGGAGGATCTAGAAAGGAAACTTAGAAAACTGTGAAAAACCCTTGTGCCGTGAGGGTTATTTTAAACTGGTGAATGTTGTAGGGCGTCTTCTCCTCAGTCATTTTCTTTCTTTCTTTTTTTAAATTTTTTTTATTATTTATTTGTCAGAGAGAGAGCACAGCAAGGGGGAGCAGCAGGCAGAGGGAGAAGCAGGCTCACCCCGAGCAAGGAGCCTGACGTGGGGCTCAATCCCAAGACCCTGGGATCATGACCTGAGCCCAAGGCAGGCGCTTAACCGACTAAGCCTCCCAGGCGTCCCCTCCTCACTCACTTTCTATCATAAGACCCCATTTCATTTTCTCCCCAACATTTGTCCTTATCTAAAGTTATCTTACTTCTTTGTGTTTATTTTCTGCCCTCTATCACTAGAATGAAAGCTTCCTGTGGGCAGGGACTTTATCTAACTTGTTTTCCACATTGTCTCCAACACTGAGAAGAATGCCTGATATGTAGTACGTACTCAATAAATATTTATTGACTGTTTTTGTTTCTAGCTAGAAGGTTTGTTCCATTAAGGCTCAGTTGTTGGAAATGGGGGGATGGGAATGGTGCCATAAAGCTACAGGTTGGAAGAGCGTCAAGGTTTACAAGTTTCTCCTCTTAAGCAGTATAAAGTAGCCTCAGCCTGGGTGAGGCTCTTCTTTCCTTTCACCTGCACATCTGAGGCACAAAGAAGGCTTTGCTAAGGGTTCCATTAAATTCTCTCTACCACTCATTTGACTCAAGTATGTTCTTCTGGAAAATACCACATGGAAATATATATATTTTTTTTCATTTGGAAATTATATATATTTATAATTTATAATTAATTAGAAATATATGTAATATAAATATAATATTATAATTTATAATAATATAAAAATATAATATTATAATTTATAATAATATAAAATATAATAATATAAATATATTTACAATTCATAATTGTAATTCATAATCTAATTATAAATTTATAATTAATTTTATTATAACTTTATATTTATTTATTTATATATTTATTTATATATAAATACAGACTATACATTTATATATAATATTATGTATATTATATATTTATATATAATACAGACTATATATTTATTTATGTATATAAATACAGACTAAATATATTTATTTATATAATTTTATTATAAATTTATAATTAATTATAAATTTAATTATAAATTTTCTAATTTATAATTAATTATATATATATTTCCACTTGGTATTTTCCAGAAATATATATATTTATATATAAATATATCTGTATATCTATAGATATATAGATATATCACACACACACACACACATTCCATTCCTTTAAAACCCCTGCATGCTGATGGTGCTCCCCTGGATTGGCTGTGTGAGTCACAGGCGGAAGGGAAGAGGATGTCAGGCCCTGCCGATGGTGACACATAGCCTAGTGGCAGACTGCAGATTTACTTGTGATCTTCCTTGAGTGAGCGCTTCTTTCTGGCCTCTCAACATTCTGCAGCCTAAATGTGCCAGTGAAAGTGTTTGGCTCCTAGTCTTCTATCCCACATAAACACTTGTGAATGACGTTGCATTCCTCTCAAAATTGAGTATTTGTGGTACTCTTAGGTGTTCCCAGTGTGGCAGACATTGTCAGTGAACTCACAGCCACCCTTCCCCCACCCCCACTGCTTCTACCTAATTTGGTTGATCCTCCCATCCCCCATATCCTTCAGCTGGGCATGATAATCATGGTGGTCTCCTTCTGGGTTGAGATGTAATTGGTTTAAGTAGGCGCATGTGAAACAATTCTGGCCAGTGTGGTGAAAGGAGAAAACTTTTGTGGGGTTTCTGGGCAAGGTTTCTTTGCTTTCAAGAAGAGATACATAAGAAGAAACTTCCCACTTCTTTGCTGGATGTTGTCATGTCTGTGTGTGGTGTCTGGAGCTGCTGAAGCCATCTTGTGATCATGAGGGAGAAAAGGATGGCAGGGAGGAAGGATGGAAAACACCTGCTTAATGACATTAAGTCTCTAAATCAAACTCTGGATTGTTAAAAATGTGAGCTAATCAACCATTTTGGCTGGAGTTTGTGTTATGTGTAGCTGAAGGCACTGTATATATACCTAATAATCTACCAATAAAAATGACAGTTGAAATAAAAATGCCAGTAAGTATTTACTAAATGTCTACTCTAGTCCATGCTTAGTATATAATGGTCTATCCCACAAGGAACTTAGTCTAATTCAGTGTTTCTTATAAAGAAACTTGAATTAGTACCATGGGGGTGGAGAAGGGAGGGAAGTTGTTACAATGCAGATTCCTTGGCTCAACCATAGATGCATTCGATCATCACCTTGAGGGTTGGGAGGGTCACCGCAAGAATGTATATTTTAAATGAGCACTTAGGTGTTTCTAAATGTCTTCTAAATGTTGAACGTCATTGATTAAAGACTGGTCAAAGGAATCAGTGAACGATATAAGGCAGAATATAATGAAGTACTGATGTACAAAACAGAGACTATGAGCTCTCAAGTCATGTCAGAAGCAGTCGGCAAGGTGGTAGACAAGATAGACCGAGGGTAGAATATGGGTCCTGCCATTTACCAACCAAGTGTTCCAATTAATTCATCCTTGCATGGGGCCCCCAGGCCTGCTAGGCTGTATGGTTGTGAAGTTCTGGATGGTTCTTGTGAGAGGCACAGGGTGGGTGTGGTGAAACCAGAGAGCTGCAGGGTTATGAGGAGCCCATGTTTTCTCATGCTTCGGGGGGTGCTATTGGCCGGTGTCAAGACTGTATCCAGAGAGAAGCATGAGGAATCAGACCGAAGCCAGCAGAGGGCCAGGGGGACAGGACCACCGCCTCTGCTCAGATGCCTGTCTGTGGTCCTGCAATTTGGCCCACTGAAGGAAGCTTCTAGGGAGGGCAGCACCTTCGTGCTATGCAAGTATATTTTCCTGCAAACCCAGGGACAGTAACTGATTTATATGAATGATGGACTTTATGATTTCTTCTACCTTTTAAAGTTTATTTTTAGAAGTTCTTTTACACCTAAATGAAAAACATTCCTTTTGGTGATTTCTTTCTTTTCTTTTCTTTTTTTTTTTTTAAGATTTATTTATTTACTTATTTGACAGAGATCACAAGGAGGCGGAGAGGCAGGCTAGGGGGCCAGGGGGAAGCAGGCTCCCTGCCCATCAGAGATCCCCACTCGGGCCCGATCCCAGGACCCTGGGATCATGACCTGAGCCGAAGGCAGAGGCTTTAACCCACTGAGCCACCCAGGCGTCCCTCCTTTTTGTGATTTCTTTTCATGCTGAAGGTTTACTATAGATTGGGATTTTATTATTATTTATTAATGATGCCTAATGAAGCTCTAGATAATGCTCTGTTTAGTTCTATTTACATGTTTCCTGCAAGATAAACATAGAGCTTATATATTTTCCCACTTCCATTACCGTAATAAAAGAGAAGACTGTTCTGCAAGTGAGCTTTCTAAATCAACCACCAGAAACACGCCCATAGGAACATTCTCAATCTTCGAAGAGAGATTCCAGATACCGTGGTTCAAAGCATCAGGCCATCAAAATGGTTAAAACCTGAATAACAAGATGTGGCCACTCGGATTCTTTCAGTCAGTTAAAAACAAGAACAAGCCCGTTGTTTTTATTAGTGTATTCTATCAGTGGGACTTATACCTAAATTTAACTGTGAAAACAAAGAAATGACTGGATATTCCAGACTAGTCCAGATGGAGTTACTAACCACAGGAGAAAGAATTCCCAGGGGGGCCTTTTCAGAGAGATATTTGGGTTTTACATAAATCATTGATTATGGAGCTGACAACGGAATCAGAACAGATTTTCCACAAACTCCGAGTTCTATTTCTCTGCAATTCCGTGTGACTTGGACCAGCTGTGCTGTTGCTGGCAGATGCCTCAGCACAGAGCCTCTCACTTCTCTGCCTGCTCTGTTCTTGTGAATAAAGCACTAAATTTACTCAGGAGATTCTGATAAACATTTTGGCAACCTGTAATACTCAAGACACAAAAATGGGAGAGTTGAAGGCCTTTTCTAGACCAATGAGGAGCAGAACTGAAGAAAGTTTTGGCTTGTGTGTGATCTATTAGGACCAGTTCCATTCTTGGTGCCTAGAGTCCTGCAAACAATGTACATATAAAGTGACATTTTAGGGAACATTTTTGGTGCCTCACAAAAATAACCTGTAAGTGGTTGTGGAACAATGCAACTGAAAAGATGTTTTCTGTAGTTTCTCTTGTTGCTTGTTTCTAACCGGTTGGATTTTGGCAGCTAGAGAAGCCTCCATTGCTGAGTTTTATAAAATACCAAATGCTCCAGGGCTCTAAGGGAGGCAGCTCCAGTTTCATGGGTACAGTCTGGGAAGGTGTAGACCAAAGCCAGTGGGAGGCACCAGCTCAAGGTCTGCATGGAAGAGCCTGGAAAGGACAGGACTCTAAACAGGGGCATAGTTGAGAAGAGACTGTAGAAGGTGACTGGTTGTGGCTAGTTTCTAGTGAAAAGTTATAAACATATGAATGAAAAATTATATATAATATACTGCATACTAACACCTCATGTTAGTAAAATTTTCAATGAAATCCAGCATGAATGATGTCCTTGCAGTGATTGGCTTTCTTGTGGGAGGCGTTCAGGTGTTCCAGAGTCTCTGTGTGAATGGAGATGGGATAGGTCACACTTACAGGCAAAGCGTGTGCGAACTACAGCAGCAAGTTTTTTGAGATATTTGGAGTTCTTACTGCGTTTTGTAGTGCTTTTGTGATGCTTTTCCATATTGCCTGGCTATTTGGGGGGGTATACATTTTATTTATGGGAGTCTCCAGGGTAAAGAACACTGTATTTGGAACCTGAAGACAGGGGTTCCAGTGCTATCTTTGACAATTACTGTCTTGAACCTTTCTTAGGTTGTCTAGAAGAGAGCTCTTTGTGTCCTTGGAGATCATGACTCGTGCCTGACCCAGTTCATTGAAGGATAGCAATTTACTTAATGTACTTGAAATGATTGTAATGTCAAATAAGTATCATATACTTATGTTCTTATGATGATTATTAGTCATTATTAGATGGAATTACGGACTGAATTGTATCCCTCCAAATGATATGCTGAGGAGCTCCTGGGTGGCTCAGTTGGTTAAGTGTTTGCCTTCGGCTTGGGTCATGATCTCAAGGTCAGGAGATTGAACCCCGGATTGGGCTGTCTGCTCAGTGGGGAGCCTACTCCTCCCCCACCCCCCGCCTGCCTCTCTGCCTACTTCTGACCCCTCTCTCACTCTCTCAAATAAATAAATAAAATCTTTTAAAAAAATGTTTAAGACTTAACTCTTAGTAGCTTAAAATGTAACTGTTTGGAAATAAGGTCACTGCAGATGTAATTAGTGGGGAAGATAGGGTAAGGTGGGCCCACAATCCAGCATGACTGACACCCCTATAAGAAAATGACCATGTAAAGATGGAGACACAAGAACACCATGTAAAGATGGTAGTAGAGATTGAAGCAGTGCATCTAGAAGCCAAGGAACACCAGAGATTGCCAGCTGTCACCAGAAGCAAAGAGAGAGAAATGAAACAGATTCTCCTCAGAGCCCTCAGATGAAACCAACCCTGCCAACACCTTGATTTCAGACTGCTGACCTCCATTCGTGAGGCAATAAGTACCTGTGGTTTTAAGCTCCCCAGTTTATGAGACTGTGCTCTGGCAGCCCTCGGAAACTAAAAGAGATGGTAAATTACTTAAGGGAAATTCCTAACCCAGGACAAATGTAAGGAACTTACTACTATACAAACTTCTCTCCATAAAATGCTTATAGTCAAGACACATCACTTCCACAAAAATTATTTCATTTTATCCCCACCACGACAAAGGTAAAATTTTTCTCAATTCTCAATTGGAGGTTGGCAGTAACTCTGGCTGAGAAACGTTTTAAGCTGCTTCTTTGACTCTTTTTCCTACATCATAGCAACTTTGCTCAGGCCAGTTGGAAGCGCTTCCTGTTACATTGTGTTTTCTCAGGATAATTATGTAACTCCCAGTTCCCTTTCCTCGGCTTGGCTGGCTTTTCTCTCAGTTCTAAGGGTCCTCTCTGAGGCTCAGAGGCTGGAGGGGCTCCCTCTCTGCTCTAAGTTCTCTCACTTGAGCAGAAGCTCCTACCTGTGGCAAGAACCCAGAGGGCCTCTTGGAGGTGGCGGGGAAGTGCTGAGCTTCATCAGGGCAGCCACTGCCCTGACCAGTTTGGGGGATGGGGAGGTGCTGTGGGTCATGCCCCATTCCTGCAGCTGTGCGCATCCACAGCCAGAGTCTCATCCATCACAGTCAGAGGGCTAGAGATAGAATCTAGAAGATTCTAGAGAAGAATAAGAGACTGTACTGAGGCTGATGAGGGTGTCTCCCAAGCACAGCTAAGATGCTGGGAGTCCAGACCTGCTACACCTTGCAGAGGGACCCGCATGGAGGAAGATCAGAAGTCTAAGGTTGTATCACATCTTTCCTGCTCCAGGGGTGGACTGCGGGTGAAATGTCCCTGGTTGTTGTGGTTGACCCACACGTATTGAGAAGATTGCTGGCAGGGCATGTGGATAGAGGAATGGTCAAGAAAACAGGCATCGGAGTAACTGGAACATAGATTTCAGAGTTAGAATCTTGGTTCTGTCACAGTATTGTGTGTGGACAAATACTTGACTCCTTTGAACCCCAGGGTCTTTGTCTTTAAAATAGCGACTCTGCCTCTGTCTGGGTTATTGAGAGGATAAAATGAGAAGAGAATGAAATGAGAAGACTGCCAAGGGCTAAGAGCTGGAAGCTTTAACCATGAATATGGTCAGTGGGACCAGGCGGCTGTGCTGGGTGCGAGAAGGTTTGTCAGGTCCTAAGATCCTTGCTAACAAACACGGTTTAGAACTTTCTCTCCTGGGAGCTGGTTGCCCTCATGGATGGAAATGATATTGCAAAATAAAACCCAGAAGTTGTCCAAGGTAGCATGACCTACCCCACAGAAAGCTCAACCAACAGCGTTTTGTCTTCCTTTCTCATGTCCTGTACCGTACAATATCTGCCTTCATCATGGAGCAAAAGCGATGCATCATGGTCTAATAAAATGTCCACCATGTACTAAGAGAAAACCTTGAAAATAAATACTTCCCAGACCCCGAATGTCATATTCTACTCACAAGGAGAAAGCATCAATCATGTCTTATTTTGCCTATTTCACTTACTGATAGTTTTATGGATCCAAATTTTAAAAACCCTTCTTTGGCTGTCAGCCAGACCCCTCATCCTCCTAGAGGGTACTCCTGAGAGAATTCCCGAGATATATACTGGCTAGAGCCCAGGCTGGACAATTCCTCAGTACCAAACAACTTCATTTCCCTGGCCTAGGGACATGAGATTTGAAGTTTATACTTTTCTCTTTTCCATTCCAGCCATCTTTTCCCCCATGTCTTTTCAGCCACCTAAGGAACGTCCTGCTTAGAAACTTTGCTGTTTGCACACACGTGCAGAGGGCCAGCTCACTCATCTCCCAGGTTTTGCTCATATCCGATTTCTTAGTGAGGCCTGCCCTGACAGGCCATTCAACAATGAGTGTCTCTTCCTCCTGCTCAAATGGAAAGTCCATGAGGGCAGGGGGCTTAGTCTGTCCTGTTCCCTGATGACTCTCTAAGTGCCTGGCATTGTGCCTAGCACATAGTAAATGCTCAGTAAGTGTTTGTAAAGTGAGTAAAAGGCAAATAGCCAGTTTTAGAAGACCAAAGAATTTTAGGGATGGAAGAGACCTTAGAAATTATTTGATCCAGAGGCAAGAATTTTTCTTTTTCAGTAGGGTCAAGTGAAGAAAAATAGAAAAAGATTTAGTGCCAATTTTTTTTTATATTCAAAATTAAATCCCATGGAAGAATAATCTATGTTCTTAAATCTTAGCCACTTACTCTATGATATAAAAGAATGTTCAAGAGAAATTGTGACCAGAGTTGGGAAATAGCAAACCAAGGCGGGTTTCTCATCTGCCTCCCGGAAACGAAATCTGGATTTGATCGTGAGCACCGGCAGCCCTCGGGATTCCGCTGCTCATCATCACTGAAAACGCCACCCTGTTTTATGGAAGAGGCAGAGACTGCCCACAAAGAAAAGACATCTTTTTTCTCAAGTCCCAAAGCTGATTAGGGGCGGATTCAAGAGTGGACCAGAGAGGTCTTGGCCTCCACACAGTGCTCCTTCCACCAGCAGAAAAAAAAAAAAAAAAAAAAAAAAAAAAGGAAGGAAAAGGAAAAAGACTTTGGTGCTTTCCATCAATTCAAGCTTCAATGAGCACTGGCTTACACCATCATTGTGAATCAACGAACACATGGGGCAATCAGAATTATTTACCGCTTTTAATATAATGTCACCATAATTGTCCTATAAATGATTGCAAGCATTCCGCCTCCCCCTGCTCCATGGATTAATAATATGACCTAACATTTAACAAGCACTAATAATGTGTGGGTGTCATTCCAACTGCCTGAGGCTGAGCAGAGCCCTTTAAGCACTGGGTCCTGCCAGTCCTTTATTGTGCGTATCTCTAGACAAACCTTCTTCATCCCTGTGGGGTACATATTGCCTCTTTTCTTGTTGGATTTTTACTTTTTTCAGTTGTGGTTAGTATTTGTTTTTTTGTATTTCCTATAAATATTCCCATATAGATTTATAAGGCAGAACCTCTGTGAAAATGCAATATATATTCAGGCAGCTTAATGAGTTGATAATGACTTTTGCTTGTGTAAGTACCCTGTTTGCATATCAATAAATGTGTTGCAGCTCAATGAGTAGTATGACTTGAAGGATGAAGCAATTTTTAAAAAATTGTTTTTACATTTATTTTATTGCATTTAATCGGTGAGTTCGAAGTTATCTGCGCTGAAGATTGAAATGCCGGAATGCCATTTTGCTTTTCCAGTTAAACAGCTACCTAGGAGTTTGCTGCACTAAGCAGACTTGTAAACATTCAGTAGTTTCCCACGACTCTCCATTAAGTCTATCAGCTATGTTTCCACAGGAACCGATATTCAGTGCACCATGATAGGCTACTGCTTGTAGGGTTATCAAAAAACATAAGGTTATACAATCTTTGCCTTTTGAGAGTTCGGAGCCTGCTCTGGGAGATCACAGGGGAAAGGTCAAAAACAAAACAAAACAAAAATAATTAACTATCTCAGGTGGCACATAGAAATTCTAGATATATGGCTTAGAACATGAGAGGTTTGGGGGAAGATCAAGGTAGAAATGAATTTTGGGACTAGAAAATCTTCATTATGCTTTTGCTTTGACTTATAGACTATTTCTCCCCCTTTGTCTTAATTTTAGTTTCTCTGGAATCCAAGAAATGGCAAAAATTTCCCTGGATTTCTTTTCAAGTTTATTACAGTCCTCCAGGAATTTGTTCTGTCATCTCCCAGGATGTAGGTCAGCAGCCCAGGCTAAAGAAATCCACTTGGGTTCATATTGGAATTTGATAGATCAGAAGAATGATTTCTATTTTCCATTTATCATATGTAGAGGCAGGGAGGAAAAAGTCTCCCTTTCTTCCTCAGATGGCAAGGTTAGCTGATATATCCATGTAAAAATAATTATTTCTATGTATACCACATTCATTTTCCTTCACTTAGAGAAAAGTCACTGATCCAAGTATTGTATTTTTAAACATTAAAAAAATTCTTTTGTCTTGTTTGGTTTCATTTTCCCTAAATTATTGGCCTTATTGTCTCATAAATAAATAGAAGTATGGGCAGCATGAAAAGAGGGGCCGAAATGCTGTGGTTGGAGTATTTGTGGTGTGTTAATTCAGTTGGCTAAGGATCAGGGAAACTCTTAATTGTGAACAGATTGTAATAAAAATCTGTGAGTTTAAAATTTTTATCATCTTCATTGTTAAAAGTAATATAAAAAATGAAAATTTTTTTTAGATCTTTCTCTTAGTATTTAGATCTTTCTCTTCTCATTGACTCATTTCATTTGTTTGATAACTCTTCTTCTCCAGTCATAATGTATATTTTAGGATCAGAGTTATTTTTATTTTATTTTTTAAAGATTTTATTTATTTATTTGAGAGAGAGAGAGAGAGAGAGCATGAGCAGGGTGAGAGGCAGAAGGAGAAGCAGATTCTCCACTGAGCAGGGAGCCTGATGCAGGGCTCAATCCCAGGGACTCTGGGATTAAGACCTGAGCCAAAGGCAGATGCTTAAGTGACTGAGCCACCCAGATTCCCCAGAATCAGAATTATTTTAAAGCTACAGTGGGTCCAAGAGAGCTTCTAATCTAACCTTTTCATTTGGCAATGGAAGAACCAAAGCCAAGAGACATGGGACTGACTGACTGAGCTCATACAGAGATGAAATCCCAAGTGCCCTAAAACATTCATTCATTCATTCATTGTTCATGCATTCATTGTTGCTTCGACCAAATCCTCCTTCCGACATACAAAATAGAAAACAACTCAATTGAATATGCATTGCTTCTGTGATCCCACCTTTACCAACTGGAATTAGAGGGTCTTTGGACATTGTATATGTATCAATAATATGTTATATCTCTAAGACCATCTCTGGATGAGTTCCAGGTATGGCACTGTAAGCAGCAGAAACAAAATTTTCTGATGATTCATTTAATATACTTAAAATTTTCTGAGTTTTTATAATGAAATGTTAATAGATTTATTTGGTGTATTTTGAAAGTCATCATTAACTCTATCTAATCTTTCCATGTCATTCATTGCCTGCATTGTATGATTCATAATCTATAGGAATCTATAGAAGTTACCTAAAGAGAAGGCTATAAAACTGGCTTGTTTTGTCAAAAAGAAAGGAATAGCATAGAGAAGGTCATCTTCTGAAGTTGCTTATGCTGTCTCTTCTAAAAGCAGAGAACCAGTTTAGATGAACTCAAAGATCTTAGTCAGGCACTTTAATCTCTAGCCGAATCATTAAGCGTAGTAAACAGTTAAAACTGGTTGTAATTTTCAGACTTACTTGTCAACATACTGAACTAGATCTGTAGAGTTCTTGGTTGACATTGTGGCAGGAGAAAATCTTACCTGAAACAAAGGTCATGGGTTTAAAATGTATCATCATCTACTTTATAGGTAGGTCTTATCCATCTTATTTTTATATAACTATTTTAACTTTAAACAAAATATACACTATAGACCATCACCCAGTTAAACTTGCACATGTTCTGTCTAGTATTTCTAGAGACTAAAACAAAAATCAAGTTCTAGAAAGATACTAGAGGGCCTCATTTTGTATGTTGGTATCACAATCAGGAGAAACTTTTTGGACGAGTCAAAACCATGGACTATTCTTAGAAAAATTTTTAATGAAATATCCAATGATTATTGAGTGAGTTACTAAAGAAGTTCTCACAGAGTGAATTTACTCTGACGAGCTAATTTCTGAGGGGAATCACTAGTTTTCAAAAACGGAGTCCAAAACTAGAAATCTAGTCTATCCAGATAATTTTGTTTTCTAAGAAAACTGGATGTCAGTTTATTACCGTCAATGAGAAATGAAAGCAGAAGAGAGTTTTGTACATAACTTATTAGTATTGAACATAGTTGGCCAAACGAACTCTTAACTAATTTGATAACTACTAAGAAGTTCCCCTTGTACCAAAGTTTATAATATGGCAGCATTTCTAGGAGGAATGAGACTGTCCAATCACTCACTGTTTGACATACACTAAAACTGTTCTAAATGCCAATGTTCTTCATTTTTAAGATCAAAAACAGGACATAGATTTATGCTCATTTTAATAGCCCATCACTGAACTGGATTCAATCAGAAGACTATGAGTGGTATTGTGCCTCAGTTTAAAACTTAAACAAAATCGTTTCCTGGGGTATTTTTCTTAGTTTACGTTATTGTACACCACCATGGTGACAGAGTAGATAAGATCCACAAATAGAAATCACTCCTTTTTCAAAATTACCATGTCTTACTTCTTAATTTAGCACCCAAGAGACTTAATTGGAAAGCTCTCTCCTCCACTAAAGCTTAAAAAAAAAAAAAAAAAGTAAGTCTATTATCAAGGAAGCTAATATCAACCCCTGACAATTGTTAGCCTCTCCTGACCCTGCCCTCTTGGCGGTGGACAACTGGCATGGTTCAAGGCTGCTCATAATGGAGCCAGTGACCACCATAATCATGCCTTAGGCCCTCTCTCCCCATTGCTGAGTGGGCTTTGAGGCTCCAAAGCCAGGTCTTCCCCTAGAGGATGGATACACTGATCCCTGGGCACCCAGGGGCCCATATGAGGGAAACCATCCTAAATACCTACAGAACATGACTGGCCTTCTGCCCTGCTTTGTGTTTGACTCCAGTTTCAAGCTGGAACAGAGCTGGGCTCTGGGCTCATGGCCTACTCGGTACCTGCTTTTCCTTCTCACCTCTCCACGGTGACTCTGAACTGGTCTGGCTGTGGTATTCGATCAGCACTAGCTGCTCCCTGGCCTTCCATGTCTGACACCTAGGAGACTTTCATTCCCTTCTGTGGCATGAAAGGCTCTGTGAATACTGAGTCCAAGGACACCAAATTACTGGGTGATTATCTCCTCTCCCCTTCTCAAGTGGAACTGTTGGATATATATCTTTTACTCTAACGGTACTTTTAAGCTTTATTTTGAAGACTGCAAATAGCATCCTCTTAAAAACACAGCTACAATTCATCCACTTTTAAAGTAGCACACATTAAACCTGAAAACGGAGGGAAATTTGGAAAAATATAGAAAAGTGAAAGATACAGAAAAAAGAAATTCTCATTGTAATTGTACTGGCTATACAGAGAAAAAGCTGTTAACATTGCATCCTGTTCATCTTCTTTTCTATCAATTTTTGATGTATCTAAGATAGTATGTAAGTTTTTATATCTTTGCTAATTGCTTATAGGAGACAGCTCTGTTTCATCTCTGTTCCTACAAGCTAGAAAGTAATTATCTAACAATTCCCACAAACAACTTGGTGGCTGCTCATGGACTTTTTACATGTATCAATTTTCACCTGTCTTCCAACAATACCTTAAAATGCTGTGTTCCTTTATGGCTTGGTTAAGGCCTATAAAATACTTTCACATATAGGATGTCCTATAAGGTGGGAATCATTGTCTTTACTGAAATCCTACCATATTGCACAAAAAATTTAAGATGATTATTTTTATAGGTGAGGAAATCTGAAGATTAGAGAAATAGCAGACTTACTCAAGATCATATACATGATGATAATAATCATCTTTATAGCAACTGACTGAGGCCCTCTTACTTGCTAAACCCTTTTTATCTTAGTGGTTCATTCAAACCTCACATCTTTGGATGATAGGCCTAATTAGCCCATTTCATAGAGGAGGAAACAGAGAGGTTAAGTAATTGCTGGAAGTCACACAGCCAGCCAGTGGGTGCTACAGCCAACAAGACGCAAAAACCAGTGCTAGATACTGGGCTCGCTTTCCAGTGCTCTTTCCATCACCAGAGGCTGCATCCCCTGGTGAGATCTAAAAATACTGCTTCTTCGAATGTTCTTTTTCATTAATGACAAGTACCAATAAGAGAAACTTATTTAGCTATTCTCTTTTTCATGGTAGAGATGAAGTCTGTATCTTGAATTTTTCATAGTTTCTTTTCAATCTTTATAAATAATAATTATCAAAAAATTTCTCCTATTTAGCTCTGCATATTAAAAGTCAGTCCAATGAATGTATTCACATATCGAGACCCCTTTTCCTTTCAGCTTGTGTGGTCACCAGCGACTTTATCAAAGCAAAACAAGCAAGAAATGTAGGTAGAATGAGAAGAAAAACAACTCTTCTAGGACTCCTTAGAACTCTCTGAACAACACTAAACCTTAAAGAAGCTGAACAAAATATTCTATTTTTACTATGAATATCTAAAAGTACTTGCTTTCTTTTCTTGGTCATTGACTGAGCCAGGAAGGGGACCATCAGTTTCCTTCTGCTGTTCCTCTGCAGTCAGGGAGGCACTTTTGTTTACATCTGTATCTAGGCAACCAGAATGCTGAATCAGATCAGGAACTAAGGCAAGTTAATTTTTGCCCTAGTGGTTAAATTTTTTTTTTTTTAATTAAGGGCAGTTTCTGTACATACAGTGAAGGTTAAGGGAGGCTTCTCATTTATTTTACACTCCCCTCTTCTGTCCTCCCCTACTTCAAAGCTTCACAAACCCCCATCACACCCATCATCAGCTAGAAGAGTTTATCATCCCAGATACTTCCATTAGATGCTTAGGAAATTTTGTTGAGATGCAGCCACTTAGATCAAACTGTTATAAAATAATAGGAAATGATTTCTCACTCTATTGTGCCCAAGCCATCCAAGGATCTCCTTTGGGATTTATTACCTTGTTTATATGTAGTAAGAAATGTAAGTAAGGTTGTCAAGGATGAGAATTTAGAGACTTTGAAAAATCCATGCGATAAATACCTGAGCTCATGATGCTTGATTTCCTGGCTTTATTTTTTGTTGATTTGACTTTTTTGAGAGGGAGCAGAGATTTTTTAAATTTTCTTTTACAGAAAGCCAAAGCTCTAAGGAAACCTGGTTGCAATCTGACTAAAGTCTTTATGTTTCTGGGGCATCTTCCCAAGGTGGCTCAGGAGCATTGTGACTGCAGGAAAGATCTGTGACGTCAGTGGGGTTGGCCTTCACACTTAAGTCTGGGATTTCAGAACTTCAAAGGTTTTTCTTAATACTCACTGTTGTAAGATCATTAGGTTCTTCGTCTCATGGTCCCATTGGGTGGGGGTGGGTGGGTGGTTAGGCTGACATTTCACACCCTTCCCCTGATTGCACCTTCACTTTTGATAGGAGACCAGTTTCCATCAAATTAGACAAAGAGAATGAACTTTTAGGGAACTCCCCTATCTTCCTCCCAAGTGTGCCCAGTCAGGAAGCTAACTCTGTGGGCCACTAGGGGGGAGTCTCATAGAGAACGTGGCAATAATTATTGGTGTGGTGGGTCTGGGCTTTAAAATGAATTCAAATATTGAAGTTTGGCTTTGTAGAGAAATTTTTGTTTGGTTATTCAGTCAAAGAGATGTTGATTGTTTCAGCTCTGAAATATCTTCCTGAGTTCTAAAATTGGAATCTACAGATTTTGGTAATACTACCTGGCCCTCTTGTATAGAAATTATATTATTGGTTGAGTTATTTTTCAAATTATGGTGCCAGGTTTGCCTTGCTCTGGGGACACGTAACGTTCAGGATGCCAAATGACAAACTTAGATCCCACAGATAAAAACCTCCATGATTTTTGGCTTCAACAGTATGTCTTCTAGTGCTAAGCTGAGCTCTTAAACTTAGAAATACAGTATTTCATGGTTTGTAAGCTGTCCAAAAGGCTCATTACACCATCCTGGTCATCATTTTATCAAGCACCAAGGGGGACTGGCACACCATGCGTGACAGGAAGTGGCCATAGATACTGAACCCTGACTCTTCAACCAACTGGCTCTTTGTTTTGGGCAAAATCACCTCACTTCTTCAAGACTCCGTTTTCTCATCTGTAAATTGAGCTAATAATATTGATTTCCTAAGGTGGTTGAGAGGATTAAATGCAATGATACACTTCAACTGTCAGCTGAGTGCCAGGGTGGGAGTCCACTAAAAGGTAGCTATTATTAGTGATTTTTCACAAGGTGGCAATTATCCAAGAAGTAGATATAGGGTCTGTGTGAGAAAGGAAAACTGGCTTTGACCTTGCTAAGAAACTTTTTTTTTTTTTTCCCTCTCTCTCTCCTTGGTTCTCTCTTTCCTTAAATTCAGCTGCTGGTCCATAGCATTTGGCTAGAAAAATGGACTTCAGTGAAATGAGAATCTAACTTGTTTGTTCTCTAAATGGTTGCTTGAACAGTGCACACAATATATTTGTACCATTGGATTCCCAACTGCTGAATGCATGTGTCAAATCCTTCCTGGAAGTCAAAAATCTACCAAGACCTCTTCTAATCCAGGCCCACCAAAAATAGAGCCTAAAGCACAAAGGCCTATAATGTTCATTTTTTATTTTGAAAATTTACAAATGACATTATATTCGATATTACTTTAAATATAGGCATAAGGAAATAATCTTGTGGCGGTGGTCAGTGAAGGGTTTGGTGAGTGTTGAGGGTCAGCTGAGACAACTGCTGTGTTGCGCACTCCACAACCCTAGGGGACACCTTTCACACAAAAACATTGTAGATTTCCATGTTTGTTATAAGTTTTCAAGTGTATGTCAAGAAAATATTCTAACAAGCCAAGTATATTGGGACTTTTCTGATATGTGGAAGTAAAGGTTCTTGAGGAAGGGGGTACCTATTTCTTTCTCTTTTTTTTTAAGATTTTATTTATTTTTTTGAGAGAAAAAAAGAAAGCACACACAAGAGAGAAGAGGGTTTGGAGGGAAGTAGAGGGAGAGGGACAAGCAGACTCCGAGCTCAGCTCAGTGTGGAGCCAGACTTGGGGCTCAGACTCATGACCCCGAGATCATGACCTAAGCCAAAATCCAGAGTTGGCCACCTAACTGACTGACCCACACAGGCAAGGGGGCGCCCATTTCTAACTCACCACAAGAAGTGTACATGGACCAGAGGCAGCCCTGATCCTGGGCGTCTGTGGAGTGCCATGTCCTCAGCTAACTAGCTTCAACCAGCCCTAGGCCACAGCAACCAGTAGTCATTGGCAGAGTGTATCCTGTTCAACTTCCTTTTCCTGGGGCACCTGGGTGTCTCAGTGAGTTAAGCCTCTGCCTTTGGCTTAGGTCATGATTTTGGGGTTCTGGGATCGAGCCCCGCATTGGGCTCTCTGCTCAGTGGGGAGCCTGTTTACCCCTCTCTCTGCCTGCCTTTCTGCCTACTTGTGATCTCTCTCTGTCAAATAAATAAATAAAATCTTAAAAAAAAAACAAAAACAAAGAAAAAGTATTCAACTTCCTTTTCCCGTATGTCACCTCTGACCTGTTCTCCAGAGTGCCCTTAGGCCATCCTTCCTGGAAAGACCTCTTTTGGACCTGAGGACCTTTCCTCGTGCTATTCCAGTTTTACCTGCTTTGGTCTTCTAGCAATCTCTGATGTGTTTAACACTTTACATTTTAGAAGATGTTCCTCAAGTTCCATCTCATGATTCTTCTAAGGAAGACAGTGCAGACACAGCATCCCAGTTTTACAGATTAAAAGCACAAGAAGGTTTAGAGAGATGAAGTGACACACATGAGTGAATTGTGAAACCCTGACTGACTAGTCCCCAGGTCCGCTAACCCTTAGCCTTGTGTACCAGCCCTCCTGGCATAACCGTTCTGGATTCTGTTGAGGTGTAGGTGTTTGTCTTCCACTCTGAAGGAGCGCTCGACTCTCTCTGGCAATCACATTACATTTCCTTACCACAGGACTCTCCTACTCTCCTAGATGACTCTCCTACTCTTCCTCACCCCTCAAACTGCCAGCAGCTACCCCAATCCCCACTTTCAGCTCATGACTTTTACTTTCCATTTAACCAAGAAAGCAGAAATGATCAGAAGAGAATTTTGATGTGTACACATGCTATGTCTATAAACCTACGGGCATCTCTGTCCCTAAATTTTGTCTCTGGTCCTGTTTCAGTGAATGAACTATCTGTGCTCCTTGTTTAGGCCCAACCCCTAGCTGGCCATAGGTCCCACTCACTCTCAACTATTCAAGGACTTCTCTTTCTTCCTATCTAGATCATTCTCATCAGCACACAAACATGTTTTATTTTTCCTTCTACCCATTTTAAAACAAACAACCTTCTTTTGATCCTATATATCCCTTTAACTGCTACTCGCCCCCCCTTTTCTACAAAGAAAAACTCCCTCAAAGTGTTATTTTTATTTTTCTCTTTCTAATTTCTTTGTTTGCTATGATCTAAATTGTACACCCCCCCTATGTTAATGCCCTAACCCTGAATGTGACTATATTTGGAGATAAGGTGTTTTAGGAGGTAATTAAGGTTAAATGAAATCAGAGGGTCAGGCCCTAACCTGATAGGATTGATGGCCTCAGAGAAAGGGATCTCAACCTCTCTCTGTCTCTGCACACACACACACACACACACACACACACACACACTGAGGTAAGCAAGGACAACAGGAGAAGCCAGGTGGAGGATCCTCACCAGGAACCGGATCTGTCAGCACTTTGATCTTGGACTTAGCAGCTTCCAGAACTGTGAGAAATTAATTTCTGTCATTTATACCACACAGACTATGGTATTTTGTTAGGGCCGCCTGGTCAGACTAAGATGCTCTTGAAACACTGGAATCCGGCTTTCTGTCCCAGGCACCTTCCCCTAAAACTGCCCTTGTCAGAGTCCTCTGCGACTTCTCTGTTGTATGTCCGGGGTCAGCTCTCTGTCTCTGTCTCTCTGTCTTCCTGCCACTTGCCCCATCATGCAGCAGCATTTGACAGATTTGAAGGCTGTCTTTTCCCTGAAGCTTGTTCCTTACTTGGCTCTCAGGGCACCGCATCTCCCAGGACTCTGTTCTTCCTTCTCATGGGTTTCTCATTCATCTCCCTCACCTCTGAATAGTGCGTCAATGGTTTCAGTATTCTCAGAGCTTTCCTAAATGTCCCTTGTCCTGGGAATCAGCCTGGGGCAAACCAGGAAAGCTGGTCACCCTACTGGTGAATATTGTGGCCCAGAGCTCAGTCCTTGCACTTGGACACTCATCACCTTGATGAGCTCACCTAATCTCATGCTGTAAGCTGGTGATCCTGCAGGTCCCCTTTCCCCCGGAGCTGCTGCCCATGTAGCCTTCCCTACCACATAAATGGCAACATCTCTTTTCCAGTTGCTCAGATCCCAGATCTTGGAATTCCACGTTTCTCTTTTTCTTTCAAACCCAATGTTTGCCCCACCTTAAAAAAATATCCAGAATGGGTCACTTCTCATTCCTTCTTGCTGCCCCATGGGTCCAAATAACCATTGTTTTTCCCTAAGGCTGTCAACAAAGCTTTCTAAAATCAACATCCCTTCTGCCAAACTTGCCACCCAAAAAGTATTTTCAACAAAATAGCCAGTGATGTTGTCAAAGAGTGATCATGAAACTCATCTGCTCAAAATCCTTCAATAGTTTTCCATCTTGTAAAAGATGAACCCTTTGTAATATCTACAGAATCTTTTTGAGATGTATGTGATAGGGTCCTCCTATAGCTATCTGACTTCATCTCCTACATCTCTTTCCCTTGGTTACTCTCCTCCAGCCACAGAGGCCGCCCTGGTGCACTCCTCCATCACACTGGCAGGCTCTTGTTTCTTCACTTTTCATCTCACCGTTGCCTCTGCTTAAAGTACCTGTGAAAAGTGCTGGCGGTATTTTGATAGAGGTTGAATTAAATGTGTAGATTGCATGGAGTACTATAGACAATTAAACAATGTTTGTTCTTCCAATCCATGAACATGGGATATCCTTCCATTTCTCTATGCAATCTTCAATTTCCTTCATCAGTGTTTTCTGATTTTTAGAGCACAGGTCTTTCACCTCTGGTTAGATTTATTCCTAGGTATCATGGTTTTTAGTGCACTTGTAAATGGGATCGATTCCTTGACTTCTCTTTGTGCTGCTTCATTAGTGATGTATAGAAATGTGGCAGGTTTCTGTAACTTGATTATGTATCCTGTGACTTTACTGAATTCGTTATGATCCCAGGGTCCTGGGACCCCACATTGGGCCCCATATCAGGCTCCACACTCAGTGGGGAGTCTGCTTCCCCCTTCCCCTGCCTCTTTCTTTCTCTTTCTCTCAAATAAATAAATCTTTATAAAAATAAAAACTATATATTTCATATTACTGTTTCCTGCTGCATTTCCCCCTTGGTATATACCTGTATCATATACATATGATATATACATATACCTTTCTTATTGTTTTTTCCTAATAGAATCTAAGCTCCATGAGGGCAGAAATCTTTGTCTCTTTTGTTTACTGCTCTGCCTCAATGCCTGGAACATGGTCTGGTACATGGTAATTGCTCAATAAATATTTTTTAAATGAATGAATAAGTGAAGGCCATCAGGATGTATAAATAACAGAGGAGGAATAAATACAGAGGAATGCAGAAGTCCAGGTGACTTTCCTCTGGGTTTAGGTGGTGAACATGGCACAAATTGTTGAAGGAGCCGTCATTCTATTTAAATCTTAACAAAAATGCATGACGGGTAGTTCCTAAGGTCTGAATGGTGTTCCCTATGGTTTGACTCTTCTCTCTGCTGTACTAAGAGCCCTCAGAACATTTTCATGCACTCTTCCTGCCTAGGACTCTGTACTGGCAGTTGGAGAAAGGAAAGACCTCTCTCTCCACCATCAAATATTTCTTGTCCTGTTCTCCTGTGATCTTACTTTCTGCCAGTTGCCTGTTAGGAAGGCTCTGATTAGGGACACCTGGGTGGCTCAACCGGTTAAGCATCTGCCTTCCGCTCATGTCATGATCCCAGGTCCCATGAGCCTGCTTCTCTCTCTCTCTCTCTCCCTCTCTCTCTCTTCCTCTGCCCCTCCCCACCACTTATTCTCTCTCTCTCTCTCAAATAAATAAATAAAACCCTTAAAAAAAAAAAAGGAAGGATCTGATTAATCCATTACGGACTTTACACTGGACAAGGGATGATGCCTTAGTTCAAACATTGGTGTATATAAAACTCACCTGGAGAGCTTCTTAAGCCTAGATTTCTGTGACCCTCCCCAACTCATTTCTAAATAGCTCATTTTGATCTAGAGATCCAAGCACGAAAGGAAAGAATTTCTAACGTTGGCATTCCTAAAGTTCTACAGAGAACATAATTTTGGTCAGTGGACCTCTCTGATGTTCCTAATAATTGCTACTGTATTACCACAAACAATCATCAAACTGTCCATCTTTCTGTTCGTCCAGCTGCCTGCCTGTCAGCCCATGCATCCGTCCACCCAGTCCACCCTGCCTCCCTCCATCTTTGCCTTAGATATTGTGTCTGTGTGAATTTTCCTACAGGGTAACAGGGCTGGAGG
Source organism: Lontra canadensis (assembly GCF_010015895.1). Classification (NCBI taxonomy): domain Eukaryota; kingdom Metazoa; phylum Chordata; class Mammalia; order Carnivora; family Mustelidae; genus Lontra; species Lontra canadensis. Next base: position 19,632,506 of record NW_022630998.1, read on the forward strand.
AGATTTATCCTTTTGAAACAACTGCCTCGGGTCCTAATTACCATCTGTACCTCCCCCAGGACCAAGCCACATCCTACCAGAAAGTCTGCTCTCAGGTGCCCACCAGGAATTTGCTATCATTACTACCTTGTGTTTGTGTCTTTCTACTCCTCCTCCTTCCACTTGCCCATGAGGCTCCCTTTTCCCACTCTTTGGTTTCCTGTTACCCCTTCTGTCTCCCCTACTTCTGAACAAACACCTTCTCCCCAGATACCTAATTGTAGCCATGCTGCTATGGTGAATTCCCACCTCCCTTAGCTCTGTTTCCTGCCTATTAGTCCCACTGCCCTTCCTCTGGCTTTGGTCCATGGCAGTCAAGTAAGTCGACTAACCAAATTAAGAAGTGCAATACCTTGGAGTGCCTGGGTGACTCAGTCGTTAAGCAGCTGCCTTTGGCTCAGATCATGATCCTGGGGTCCTGGGATCGAGCCCCGTGTCAGGCTCCCTGCTTGATGGGAAGCCTTCTTCTCCCTCTCCCACTCCCCCTACTTCTGTTCCCTCTCTAGCTGTGTGTCTCTCTGTCAAATAAATAAATAAAATCTTTCAAAAAAAAAAAACAAAATAAAAAAGAAGAAGTGCAATACCTTAAAATAAAGGAACTTTGATGATTGCAGTGAAAAATGCCAGAGGGAAAACACACTCAGGGCAAATGGATTCCTCTTTGGATCAGCCTATCCCACATAGTCACACTCGCAAATGGAGCCCTCACAAACAGATGTGAAGCACAACCACTGAAGATATTGACAAAAATCCCATGTGGCTGATGATGCAGTACCTAAGTAGGTAAGCTGAAAATTCCAAGACAATGCCAATCTGAGTGACAACTAACTGTGTTGTTACTAGATAGAGGACCCATGAGTTTTTGAGGAAGCGATAAAAGCTTGTGCTCCTTGTTAAAGAGTCTTTATGATATTGGCAGTGGAATATTTATTCTTGCTGCTCTAATCCTATTTTAAACCATTTCTGAGCAAAAATCCCTTTTGCTGTGGGTCGTTTCTCAGTCTGCCAGGAGGTCCGAGTGAGTCTTGTGGATCTAGCGGTCTGCTCTAGAAAAGTCAGCCCAATATCCCTGATAGTGTCAGCTCACCAGGAACGGGCTGGGGTGGGCAGCCATCCCATTTGCAGTCCTAATGATCGTGAGGAGCTTATTTTTGCTGTATCGTGAGACCAGTGTTTCCAACCTTCGAGCTGAACATAAGCACCAGCTCTTCAAGGTGAATAGAAATATCTGTTTGAAAAGTATATTAATAGAGTCTAATTCCCAAATCAATGAATGTATTTTGGGCCCTAGACACCCACACATTTAGCCAAATGGCTCTAGGACAGAATTTAATATTGTATGTGTTTATCTCATCCATAGAAAGGGTAATGAAATCTGTAAGAGAGAAGTTTTCCTGAGCTCTGAGAATACTTCTTTGTCCCATCACTAAAATATATAAGATTCTGTTGTGTATGAAACTCCCCTCTGAGTAACCTCTGGGGCCCCCACCTGCCGTATGGGTCACGTATGCACATCTCCTTATGGTTAGGATGCTTAACATTGTAAGAGTTCGGCCGTCTTCCCTTTTGCCCTTCTTCTAGAATGATTTATCTTTGAAAAAATTACAGTAAAAATAATTCTGTCCAGGACATTTTTTCTTAGAAATTCGTGATCACTTTTTTTTTTTAAGATTTTATTTTTGACAGACAGAGATCACAAGTAGGCAGAGAAGCAGGCAGAGAGAGTAGGAAGCAGGCTCCCTGCTGAGCAGAGAGCCCGATGTGGGGCTTGATCCCAGGACCCTGGGATCACGACCTGAGCTGAAGGCAGAGGCTTTAACCTGCTGAGCCACCCAGGTGCCCCCGTGATCACTTTTTCATAGACATAGAAATAACTAGACCAAACTCTGATGTTAAGGAGATAGGAGAAAGGCCAAACATTGACTGGATGCTTACGACACTCAAGGCTCTGTGTGTGTGTGTGTGTGTGTGTGTGTGTGTGTGTGTGTGTGTTCATATCTGTCATTAAGTTAATTCTCACAACAATCAAATGAGTATAATATCCTGTTTCACAGGTGCAAACTGAGGAACTTTCTCCAAGTCAGATAGCAGTATTTCTGACTCAAGTCTGTGTTCTTTCCACCTTGCCACACTCCTTATCTTTGAAGTCTCTCGATATCTTCATCCTTTCCTGCTTCCTTTTTGACATGACTTCTGTCCCTTGGCAGATACCTTGTGTTTTAGATACTCGGGTTTTCTGCTGAGTCTCTTCAATTACTCCTTCACTCATTTATTCTGTCAGTCAGACATATAAACATTTGAACATTGTTTGGGTCCCTGTAAGTACTCTTCTGGACAGCCGGCCTACAGCAATAAGCAAAACAGGAAACAAAATTCTGCCCTCATGGACATTTTAAAAGCAAGTGTGCAATAAATATCCAGGCGTTCAAGAGGAAGTGTGATGAGTACAATTATCGAGACAAGCAAAGGCACGGTGGCAGCCCAGTGGAAGGACATGCAGCCGCCTGCTGGGAAGGAGGAAACGGAAGACTTCCCAGAAGAAGTGACACCTAAGGGGAGTCTTGTGGCCTTGTGGAAATTGCCCCCATTGAGTGGATGAAGTATGTTTCTGCTCAGTGAATGCCCATCCCCATGGCCAGGGGGGAGAGTGGTGGGAATGGGGAGGCCTGCTCTCTGATAATCACAGCTGAGGTTTGTATAGGTGAGTAGAAGCCAGATGCTGAGTGATCTTGTATCTCTTTGGGCATTTGAGGAGTTTGGAATGTACCCTGTAGGTGATGGAGAGATGAGTGGTCACATAGGGAGTGTTTACTGAGTTCTGGAGTGTTGTTGATGTGTTTAAATGTTCAAACCCAGCCTGAAAAATTAATCAATTTTTCTTTTCAAACAAAGTAGACAAAAAAATAAGCCTTAAAAATTTATTTTGTAAGAATTGGAGGGTCTCTATTTTTATGTTTTAAGTGTTCTACTCAATCTGCACTTATATGTATACACATATACTTTTACATAAATGTAATAGATCATAGAAATACAATAAAGGATTAACATTCTGAATATGTAAAAATATATATACCAAGGTACACAGCGAGGAACACTTATAAACATCCCTTATGAAATCGTCATTGAAAAATACCATTATACACATTTTGATGTGTTTCTTTCTAAACTCTTTTCTATGAACACATACATATGTAATTATAATAATTGTAATTATTATGTAATCGTAATTATATAATATATTATAATTATAGATAATTATGATAATTAGGTATTTAATTGACATCATATTATACATATAATTTTATATTCTTACTTTTTCATTTAATCTTAATTATACGTATATTTTGACATTTCACGTGTTTTTACATATTTTTTTGAAAATAGGATTTTTTATTATGTTCCATTAGGTAATATACAGTACATCACTAGTTCTTGATGTCGTGTTCCATGATTCATTAGTTGGATATAACACCCAGCGCTCATCACTACACGTGCCCTCCTTAATATCCATCACCTGTTTACTCCATCCCCCCACACCCCGCTCCCTTCTGTAACCCTCAGTTTGTTTCCTAGAGTCCAGAGTCTCTCATGGTTTCTCCCCCTTCGGTTTTCCCTCCCTTCTGCTTTGGTCCTCTGCGCTATTCCTTATGTTCCACATATGAGTGAAACCATATGATAATTGTGTTTCTCTGCCTGACTTATTTCACTCAGCATAACCCCCTCCAGTTCCATCCATGCGATGTACAAACATATTCTATGGCTACCATAATTTTATTCTACCTACTTTTTTAGTTTTGGACAGTTAGATTGTGACCAACTCTTGGAAATGGAAATGATACTGCCATCATATTTCAAACAAAACCACTTTATAGATCTCTGGTTGTTCTCTAAGAAAATAATGGAACAAAGGTTTGGAATATTTGCGAGGATCTTGATGCACACTGCCAACGTGCCCTAAAAAGAGACTATTAGATTTTTGTAAAGCAAATTGAAAATATGTCACAAGAGAGGTAAAACTTTTATACCCAACTGGAGAGACTGAACTTCTTACAATATATTCTAGGGAAATATCCCAAAATACAGAAAAAGACCTACATACAAACATGTTAACCACAGAGTTAACAAAAAATTGGAACCAGCTTAATTGTTCAACACTGGGAAATGTAAAAGTATTACTTTTTTGGACATATTAATGACAACCATTAAAAAGTTCATTAATTATTTATGATATGTAAAGTGTACACATTAAAATTGTTAAGTGGGAAATTGGGACACAAAATGTTATATATAGTTTGATTTCAACTATGTTAAGGAAAATTTCCAAGAGAAATTTTATCTGAGCTTTATGGGAGGTAGAATTATGGGTAATTTTTTCCTTCTTCCTAGCTTGCTGTATTTTTATTAGCATGAATTGTTTTTATATTTTTAAAAAATGACAAGGGCAAGTCTTCCTTTGTTGTGCAATTGTGTTTTTTTTTCCTCCTGGAAACGTCAGTTTCCTCCTTACCAATGTCAGTTTTTGGGTAAAATTTCAGCCATAATTTCATTTTCTATTGGTGTGCATGAATTTCAACATTTTCTTAAGAAGTCATACTAGAAATCACTAGAATCTCCCAGCTGCAGCCTGCTTTGAAGTGAGAAGGTTGAAAGTGCCTTCTCGTTGCAGAATGTTTTCACAGACTGCACTTTACAGAGATGGATATGGGGTTTAGAATCAGGAAATCTCGTTGGGTTCCTGACTTGCCCAATTCTCTACATCTCTTAGAAAGTAGCAGCAGAGAAAGTTCTTGTCTGATCTATTATTGATTTGTGGAGAAGTCAGGAGGGAAGCACTTTCAGAGCAGAATGTTTAGCTGAGAAAGCACTTTTCACTCCAAATTCGACTCTATTTCCATCAGTCAATAATTTGCTCTAGATTGAATTTTTTTTATTCTTGAAGAGGGAAAAGAAAATTATTTGATGTGACATAAAACAGGAAATGTTTTGAGGGGAATTCACTAGAAAGCTTCTAAATTTTTTGCAAGAATTGAGGTATCTCTGAAATTACTTTTTTGTATTTTAAATTCAATTTCCACATACACACATATATATGATTTTAAATAAATATGTAAATGATTTTTTTAAATATTTTATTTATTTACTTATTTGTCAGAGAGAGAGAGAGAGCGAACAAGCAGGCAGAGGGCAGGCAGAGGTAGAGAGAGAAGCAGGTTCCCTGCAGAGCAAGGAGCCCTGTGCAGGACTCGATCCTAGGACCCTGGGATCATGACCTGAGCTGAAGGCTGCAGCTTAACCAACTGAGCCACCTGGGTGGAAAGAAAAAAAATGGAAAGAAAAAAGGCTTCACTTAAAATAAGTATCACTTAAGCACTTATTTTAAGTGAAGTCTTTTTTCTTTCCATTTCTGCTTCCTCCCTCACCCAACCCTCTTACCCATGTGAGTGACCTACCATGTAGCCTTAGTGGGAGACCTTTATAACTTCATAACTTTATAACTTCAAAATATATCAAGTAGCTTAAAACACCCCTTTCACACTCAGATTTTTGGGTGAATGTTATACCTCGAATGTTATACCTCAAATGTTACCCAGGTATGAAAGGGCTATGGCAATGGCTTCTCATTAGTAGCTAGTCCATGCTTAAACTATACTGTGGGAAGCATTATCTGATTTTACATTAGGAATTTAAGACCTAAATGTTGTTTCTGGTAAGTGAACAGATTCTTTTTTATGCTACTCCAGTTTAAAAATGTTCAAATAGATGTTCTATGCCTTAAAAGTTAAAAAAGACTTCCTGTGGGCATTTCCAGGCAGGGGTGCAAGGAACTTTCTGGAGTGACAGAAATGTTCTATATCTTGACTGTGATGATGATTATATAGGTGCATAGCATTTGTCAAACACTACTGAGCTATATGCTTAAAATGGGGCCATTTTACTGGAGGTGAACTCTACCTAAATGAAGTTGATCAGACAAAAGCGTATCTATTCACTTCAACTGTGGCCTTTGAACTTGCTGCGAAGACATTGTCATTTATCTCTTCAGTCCTCACCCCTCTCCCATCTGTGAGGACATGTAGGTTTCAGATGATTTATTCTAGGTCGCCGTCTTAGGACTGGGGTGTGATGGAGAACAGAAGTGGCTTTGCAGGTGACAGAGCACCACTCAAGGAAATGTCATCAGAGCTTTTGGCATCACAGCCTCATTCTGCCACAGAAGCCACTCTGCTCTGGGGTGTGCCAACAGCATCTCCCAGGTGGTGATGAAAGATGTAGAAGGAGGCAGTTCTTTTTTTTTTTTTTTTTTTAAGTAAGATTTTATTTATTTATTTGACACAGAGAACGAGAGAGAGAACACAAGCAGGGGGAGTAGGAGAGGGAGAACCAGGCTTCCCGCCGGGCAGGAAGTCCGATGTGGGACTCCATCTCAGGACCATGGGATCCTGACCTGAGCCAAAGGCAGACACCTAACAACTGAGCCACCCAGGCACCCCAAAGGAGGCAGTTCTTGATTTGGTATCATGGAAACAGAGTCCAATTCTCTGTCTCAATATTTCTGTCTCTTCTCTCTCTCTTTCAAGACTGTATCAAACATGGGTCAGACAGAGCGATAGGTATGTGTTAAAAGAAACAACACTATTTCTGGGCCAAGCAACTCTCCAGGTGCTTGTTCAGGTCTCTCTTAGGGCAGGTTTGGGCCAAACTTAACTATGATTTTTTTTCCTATTGTTTACTTTAATCCTGGTGATGATAAAAATGGCTAAAGTACCCTTGGTTAGAGAGTACAATTTAGACTATGAAATGGACAAAGCAGATTACTTCATTACACACCCTTGCCAACACTTGGCCTTATATTGGACACCGTTGTTGAAGCTGTCTGTTGTCAGGGAGACCCAGCCTTCCATCTGCATCTTGCTTCATGTTAAATGCTGCAAAGCTGGTTGGTCACGTGCACTCTTCACTTGTATTACCAAGTCCCACGGAGGGTTTGTTCATTCTAGCCCTGGCCACAAGCAGAGGCCGGAGTAGTGTTCACTGGGGAGGGGACTGTGCACAGCTAGGAAATGTGCAAGGCGTGACAGGGAGAGGGTCTGTCTGATGGGGAGCCAGGCTGGCCTGGTCTGGCAACGGTACAGGAGTGCGTGGGCGAGCCTGTCACCTGTGTGTGAAAGCACGCTTTCCACCAAAATGTCTCCAGTCATCTTTGTCTCCAACGTTAAACCATGTTTCAAACTTACTTTTTAATATCCGCAAATTCAGTTTAAGAATGCAATTTTTAAGAGACAGTGCAAATGTAACCTCATACTAGGTTTTTAACAATGAATGAGTGAATTTATGTAAATGACACTGAGTAAAACTTGACTAATTCAAATTCATTGTGTGAAATCTAAGATAGCTCATGAGAGTTGGATTGAAGTTTTTTCCTTTTTTTAAGTAAGACAGTTGAAAATTTTATTTTCACATTTCATAATACAAATGAAAATTGCTTTTTTTTTTTTTTTTTGGTCCCACTACTCCCCTGCAAAAACTACTCTCTTTGATAGGAAGGGGGTACAAGTCTTCCCTATCCTCCTGTTAGAAAACACCCAGTCACAGCACCATGGCTTCCTGGTTAACTAGAACAAATGTAAAATGAATGTAAAGAGGTTCCTGTCTGTCCTATCTGTCTGGTAAAGTCATTCCTGGCTGAGTGGGCACCATCATGAGACGAGCAGGCAGTTTCATCTTTGGGGGCCCAGGCATCATTGGCATGTGCCCTCCCATAGGTGGTCTCATTCCAGGAGCAGGTCCCACTGGGATCATCCAGGAGGGTCCATCACTGGCATCATGGGAGGACCCCCCATATGGGGCTCTGGCCTTATGCCAGGGCAAGGAGCCAGGAGACTGGGGGGAGGTGGGATCATTGCCCTGCAGAAGAGGAGCAGAGAATGGAGTAGGAGGTATCTCTCCTTGTCGAAATGCAGAGGTTGTTTTGTCCATCACTCTCTGAGTGCTCTTCCACACTTTTCCTTTCCTTTCTTTTTTTTTTTTTAGAAGATTTTATTTACTTATTTCACAGACAGAGATCACAAGTAGGCAGAGAGGCCGGCAGCGAGAGAGGAGGAAGCAGGCTCCCCACTGAGCAGAGAGCCCGATGCAGGGCTCGATCCCAGGACCCCGAGATCATGACCTGAGCCGAAGGCAGAGGCTTAACCCACTGAGCCACCCAGGTGCCCCATCTTCCACCCATTTCTGATAGTAGTCTTTCACGTTCTTTTTGTGTTTCCTCCCACTGCTGCGTGTCTTTCTCACGGATGGAGAGTCATGAGTGAAGTATGTGTCACAGCAGTCACAATAAAACTTAAGCATGTTGCTCTGCAAGCCATTGGCCACTTTGTCCCAGGATTGAAGGTTTTTCTTTTTCTCCAAGATTGTATTTATTTATTTGTCAGAGAGAAAGAGAGGGCACAAGTAGGGGAAGCAGGGGGAGCCACAGGCAGAGGGAGAAGCAGGCTCTCCGCTGAGCAGGGAGCCCCATGCCTGGTTCCATCTCAGGACCCTGGGATCATGACCTGAGCCGAAGGCAGATGCTTAACTGACTGAGCCACCCAGGTGTTCCCAGGGTTGAAGTTTGTTTGTTTTTTTTTAAATATAAAACATTTTATTTTTATCTGTTTTTCTAGTTTTTAGAAATGATAAAAATGTACTAGTTGTAAAATAAATTAAAATTCACCATATGGAAAATAAACATATAGATATTTATCTTGTGCCAATGATTCTCATTAATATATTTTTTAAATTTTTAATTTTTCAGGGGCACCCGGGTGGCTCAGTGGGTTAAGCCTCTGCCTTCAGCTCAGGTCATGATCTCAGGGTCCTGAGATTGAGCCCGGTATCGGGCTCTCTGTGCAGTGGGGAGCCTGCTTTCCCCTCTCTCTCTGCCTGTCTACTTCTCTGCCTACTTGTGATCTCTCATTCTGTCAGATAAATAAAATCTAAACAAAAAGCAAAAAAAAAAAAAATTTTAATTTTTTAATTTCTTTTCAGTGTTCCAGCATTCATTGTTTATGCACCACACCCAGAGCTCCATGCCATTTGTGCCCTCCATAATACCCACCACCAGGCTCACCCAACTTCCCACCCCCCCACCCCTCCAAAACCCTCAGATTGTTTTTCAGAGTCCATATTCTCTCATGGTTCATCTCCCCCTCTGATTTCCCCCAACTCCCTTCTTCTCTCCATCTCCCCATGTCCTCCGTGTTATTTCTTATGCTCCACAAATAAATGAAACCATATGATAATTGACTCTCTCTGCTTGACTTATTTCACTCAGCATAATCTCCTCCAGTCCCGTCCATGTTGATACAAAAGTTGGGTATTCATCCTTTCTGAGGGTTGAAGTTTTTGGTAATCTTTTTGTAAACTCTTTTTAAAAAGGTTAAGAGCCTAGATAATAATGCCATCTGTATAAATAAAATTGAAAATTGAAGAGGGACATTGATGATACTTATGAGGAAAAGCCTCACTACTTTGAAGAAAGAAGAATGGATTTATATATGTATAACTGGTATGTATGTATTTACTTATTTATTTTAAAGTCTCTTCAAAAAGTCCTTGGGAGTGCCACTGGATAATTCTTTGTTAGCCTAGTTTGTTTAAGTAATAAATGAATAATACATAAATCCAACTGCACGCTTAATAGAATAAAACTACATGTTCGATAAGGTAGTATGAATGTATTCGAATTGAGAGAAAGAAAACAAAAAACATTTACATTACAACAGTTAAAATGTGTAATAATGGAACTGAATAAATGTTGAAAACTGCAAAAAGTCATTGAAATATCCAAGAAGAGTTTGTTCTTAACATCTCTCCAGGTGACACACTGCAGTGGAAGGATCTGGATCCTGAGGCCACACTTGGTGGTGGAGTAGGGGATTATATTGCCCCATGATATCCCTCAGTCCCTGCAGGGGCCCTTCTCCTATTGGTTGAGTGTGGTGTGGGAGTATGCCCCAACTTGGGATAAATCACCTTTTAAAGGAAAATACTTCTATTACCCACTGGGGAGCATGCCCACTAGTGCCCTGGCTTTTGACAGAAGGGAAAAAGCCAGAGAGGACTGGTTTGTTCCTGAAAGGGAGGAAAATTGCTGGGATGTGTGTGGGAGATTGAGAGAGTATCCAGGTGTGGAGCATTTAAGTCTTGAGGTGACCCTCCTTTACCTGCAAATTTTTAGTCCTTGCTAGATTCCTTAAATGCTGGGGGAGAATGATATTTTTGTTTGCCCCTTTGTTTTTGGAAATCAATGAACAGTCAGGGTTTTGTGAGTGGTTTACACTGGTGGAACCAGAGATCCAGGCACAAATATAGGAGCTAGACATAAGAAGTCAGCCTTGTAGATTTCGCTTGATCCAGTTTGTGACAAAAAGCAAAACTTTGTTGGAGGTTATGACTCCTGTCTTGTGACAGAGCAAAACTATGAAAAGTAAGGGAGACAATGAAAACTTTAAATCCTAGGTGACTTCACAGAGCATCCAGCCAAACATCTTTTGAGAACTTCCTTATTTTAGACTTTTCCACTTTATGAAACAATACAATCCCTTTATTTTATAAATCATTTGGAATAGAGTTGTCTGTTACTTGTGGTAGAAACATTCTAACCAATACAAGCAATAAAGAGAGTATTGTTTCCCTGTGTGTAGACCATACTCTTTAGAGCTTAGGTCAGGAAGCTGTGAGTCAGCCAAATGATTCTGGAAGAAACTGTTTTAGACCTGGAGGGTTTTCACTGCACTGGTCACAAAGCCAGACTCCTCACTGGATCATTATCTTGGCCTGGCTCCAGCTGCTTCCTAGGTCCCTAGAGACAAGAAGGAGTCACTAGAAAGAAGGTTCTGTTACTCTGCCTCTGTGCTCTTACCAGGAAAGACTGCTGTCAAAGGTGCTTTGAGAACAGAGTTCCCAATTCCAGTTTGTTCAGGACTTTCCCAGCTTTAGTCCTGAAAGTCCTAAGTTTTGGAAAGCTCTTCTTGGGTGGTCGGTTGCCCTAGAGTCCTTTGGAACTTGATGTGGGGCTAGTGGTTAGGGACCTTGCAAGAAGGGGTGGTCTCTGGGACTCAACACTGGTACCAGGGCAGGTCCAAGGAGGCACAATGGAAGCAAGTTTGGAAAGTGTGTTTTACATAGGACACTGACTCTTCTCTCATTTCAAACTGGATTCCAGGATCCCTTGATCCAAAGAAAGGACAGAGCTGTCACCACTAAGTTTCCTGATCACAGTGAGGTATCAGGAGGCCAACAGACCTGACTACTTGTTCTGGGGACAGAGATAAAGGGATTAGAATAAGAGGTGCTGTGGGGTGGCCCCAGAGGCTTGGCAGTGGAGTAGGTGTCTTCCTACCCCCGCTTGCCACAGCAAGAAGCTGGCTGTTTAATAACTTTCTCCTGATAGGAAGCAAAGCACATTCCATAGTTCCTGATGCAAGAAGCCATCACTTTTTGAAAATAAATATGGGTGAGGCAAATTATGTTACCAAAAAATTTCCACTGATTGCAACTCAAAATGTGTGTACATGAGGAAAAGACCCCTGTGGAAAGGTATGAGGAGATAAAGTAGTTCTGTGAACCACATCAGGAGCCATGACCTGTCCTTTTGCAGGAGTTAGAAAATAAAGCAGTGACACTCTTTCATTATAGTAAAGACCCTCCAAAACACGGGGTGAACACCTGCTGATGTAAATTCATAAAGAATAGAGATGAAGAGGTAGAAATATCTACAGAATTGTCAGTAACAGCTGTGGAGGTAATGTTGGAAGAGGACATGGAAGAACGGATGATTGACCTTTGACCTTGGTAGCTTCAAATCTTCATTGGGACATTTAACAATTTTTTGTTTGTTTGTTTGTTTGGTTTGTTTTGTTTTTTACGAAAGAGTTCATGGTCACATAAGCTTGTGAACCACTGTTGCCCTTCCTCCCCTCTCTCTAGCAGGTACCCCCCTCTCTAGCATGTCTAACCATTTCCAAATGTTATATAGTTAGATTCTGGTTTTATTTTAAATTGAGAAACGATTAGTATCATCCCAGGGTAATAGTCAACCACTTTCAGAAATACTGCCTCAGAAAGTTTGTTTTTGAGAATAGTCCCAGTGAAAAGCTCAGAAAGGAATTTCCTTGAAATATTTTTAGAGGTAAAGGAGCATCTTCATTGGTGGACTTGCCTAAGACAGTGCCTTCCCCCAACCTAGGGTCCGGGTCAGTACCAACTGGTAAGGAGATGGGTTCTTCCACTAAGACTCAAATTTGACATTGGAATACATGGCCTTTCAGAAAAGAAGCATCGTATTCTTTCACTGGAGCTCTGCGTGACTGAATCTCTGTGAATCTTCTTTTCGAACAGACATTTTAAAATCCAAATCTTTAGAAATGTTGCCAAGAGTTGAAAAGGCAAGTGTGAAAATGAAAATGGCCATTTGACAATCAGAGTATTTCAATTTAAAAAAAAAAATGTGCCACTTAAAACAGGCATTGAAATTCTGGAATTAAGAATAAAGATTATCACTTTGAGTAAGGACCCATTGGGAAAAGACTGCTATTTGTTTGGGAAAATGGTCAAACTGGTAAGATATAAATGTAGTTGTTCCTACACGAATGCTATACTGTGCTTAAAATTGCAAACCTGTTGAAAGGGCAAAACGTAGGAAAATTACTTCATAAATATTTTATAACTAGAGAACATTTTAGCTGAGCAACCTAAACATAGCCTTTTAGGTTAGAAGCAATATACTCTTTTTCATATGCTATAAATAGGTCATCCATCATTATCTGAGAACCTTGTTTTTGTACTGAGTTTAAAAAAAAAGGGGAATTTTATTCGGATGAGAGGAAACAACAAGCGTGGATTAAAAATATTTAGAAAAATGGTGTATTGTATTATCTTTGCAGACTTCTTATGAAGATTTGCTTTAATTGAATCACCATTTCTAAGTTAAATGAAACACAGAAGAGGTTTGTTATCACTTGACTGAAGTTCTAGAAAAGCAGCTTGTCAGAGTTACAAGAGACAGAGAGGTGAGTGGACGTGTTAGCTTTGGGTGAAGCTATACGCTCTTTCTAAGATAGCCACAACTGTACATGGTACCATGTCTGGGAAAATGGAGCATGGTCAGTTTTTCTTAGGGATTTCCACATCTCCCAAAGTACTCCTCCTGTCTATCTTAGTATCTCCACAGGGGCTCAGGGGCTTTCAGTTCTCCAACTGGTGAAGGTCCCTCTTTCCTATTTCTAGAGCAAAGGATTGGAAACAATGTAATTGTAAAAAATAAGAAAACATAAAAAATAGATTCCGATGAAATACAAGTCAATCATTAAAATGGTGATTTTGTTCTCTAAAGAAATGTTAAGTGAAAAAATATAGAAATTTTATGTGTTATATACTCCTTATGTATAAATTCTCTCTGTATGTATATTTTCTCTGATTTCTCTCTCTCCATACATATATTTGAGTTACTTTTAATTTTATTTATTTATTTTTTAAAGACTTTATTTATTTATCTGAGAGAGAGAGCATGAGTTGGGGTGGGGGTGGGCCAGAGGGAGAAGGAGAAGCAGACTTCTCACTGAGCAGGGAGCCTGACACCAGTCTCAATCTCAGGACCCTGGGATCATGACCTGAGCAGAGGGCAGACCCTTAACTGACTGAGTCACCCAGGTGCCCCACTTTTAATTTAAAACACATTTATTTGAAAACGTTCCACTGAACGCATTAAACATGAGTACCAACATGATCTCAGGATGCCCCATGTATGTGCAAAAAATGTTGTTACACAAAATAGTCTTTTTTTTTAAGATTTTATTTACTTATTTGAAAGACAGAGATCAGATTATTTACTTATTTGAAAGGCAGAGAGAGATGAAAGGAAGCAGGCTCCCTGAGGAGCAGAGAGCCCGATGTAGGGTTCGATCCTAGGACCCTGGGATCATGACCTGAGCTGAAGGCAGAGTCTTAACCCACTGAGCCACCCAGGCACCCCCAAAATAGTCTTTATACACACATATTTGCACATACATGTACACACACTAAAATGTTAATAGCACTTTTCTTTTGGTATAATCATAGTTGATTTTTTGTCCTTTTTATGAGTTATATTAATTCCAAATTCCCTACACAAATGTGGATTAGTTTCCTAACACAAAAAAATAAAAATGCTTAGAAATAATAGAACTATTTTCACTGTGGTCCATATTTTTTGAATCCCTGGTTTTTGCTAGAGGAACTGAGTTTATTTGTGCAATTATGTTAGTATCTGTGGCACAGACCTTGAATTTTTTTGTTGAGAAGTCTGAAGACTAGACCTCACCCTCTGCTGATCAACTCTTGGACTGTGAATGTGTTTCTTGGCCTCTCCAGGCCTCATTGTTCTCATCAAGAAAAGAAGAGGTTTGGGGGGGCAGAAAGATGCCCCCTGAGGTAACTCTCTGGTGAGTGTATGGCCGTGATTTCCCCAAGAAAGATATGGTCACTGTCAGGGGCTTGTAAGAATTAATCCCAAGGGATACATTTAAACAATAGACATTTTTGTTGACATAACTGGAAGTCCCTTACGTATCCCTCTAGGACGATGGTTCTCAAACTCGAGCCTGCATAGGAATCACCTGGAGCCTTGTTAGAGTGTAGACCGCTGGGCCCCAGCGCTGAGTTTCTGACTCAGCGGGGCTGGGGTGGGGCGGGAGAAACTGCCTTTCGAACAGGTTCTGGGCCGTGCTGGTGGTCAGGAAGAAATATGCCTCAAGAAAATATCCAGGTTAGGAGAAGGTGTTTTTCAGTTTCTGTAAGTGTTTTGAACTTCCTTTTTCTCCCCTCTTCCAAAATTCTTAGAAAAGTGTTTTGAAGGCTTCTCAAGGATACCTTTGAGTCAAAATTTTAAAACGCATTTCTTTAAAAAACAATGAAAACATGATTTCACCAGTTGCTGTAAGAAGGAGCAAATGAGGAGACTGATGGTTGCGGGGGGTGGGGGTGTGCTTGGGTCGGAGGGCGTGTGGGGAGGAGAACGTGTATTGTTTTCTGTGGGCTCCGGTCTGCCACACAGAGCAGGTTCATGGTTTCTCTGATGAATTAGACAAGGAAGTGGGAGGGCTTTCTCTGTGAAGCATGTTTATTTTTTATTTCTTTGAGAGAGAGAGCAAAGCAAGCACACGCTGAGCAGGGTGCCCAATGGGGGCTTGGTCCCAGGACCCTGGGATCATGACCTGAGCCGAAGGCAGACGCTTAACCGCCTGAGCCACCCAGGCATCCCCGTGACGCAGGTTTAACCTGAATACCAAGATGGCCTCAGGATGTCTCAGTTACTTGCTTGGTCCGCAGTAAGCCCTCACAGACAGTTTCCTTTTCTTTTTACTCTGCTTACCAAATCCCAAATCGACGGCAGCCGGTTGGTGTGCATGTGAGACTCAAGCAAACCCAGACAGGGACGCTGACAGGGCAGCCTCCTCTGCCTGTGGAACCGGTCTACATTCCAGAAATAAATCATGAATTGTACTTCTCATATCTTCTTCACAGACTGCTCTGTCTGCTGGAAGCTCTCAGACAAAGCGACTTTCTTCATTTTTCTGTTCTGCTAGCCCTCTGTAAGTGACTTCATTCTAGGACTGAGTGCATCCTACCCTCCCTGGCTCGCTGTGCGGCTTCCTCAGGGGAACTGGAGATATCTTGGGTATACAGCTGGCCTTGGGTTCATCTCTGCATCTCCAGCAACTGATAGATCCTTTGGCAAATGTTTTCTGTTGAAAATACGTCCACGGGTATTCACAGGCAAAATTTTATCTTTAATGTAAGTAAAAGGATCAATAAGACAAGGCCAAATTAAAAAAAATAGTGATCTTAAGACTCTGCTCTTTATTCTGGTTGGTATTAATTCTTAATAATATGAGGATGTGTTATTTTTAAAGTTGCTCTCCCCGAATAATTAAAGAACATTCGGCCTCTGTAAGTTTTGAGAATATTCGTACACCTCATCTCATGTCAACCATGGATTTATCTGTCCTGTTACTTAGAAGACAGAATTGCAAAGGTGCGTTGACTGAAGTTCTCAAACCCCCAGAGTGGAAAAGTGACTTGTATTTATTTATAGTAGTTTTGACTCTCAAAGTCCCGCTGAGCTGAACTATTTGCCTTTTCAGTCTGTAGTACGTGAAGCACGCTTTGGGGAATGAATCGGACACTATTATGGGTAGATCAAGGAGGGAGTTATTTCAGGCAGCCAAGGTGGTTCTGCCTTTAGTAGGAGTTAAAGCAGTGTTATTTGCCAAGCTTTCCTAAAAATGGCATGTAACCTCAGAGATGAGAAATGGAGCACAAGGTGGTCATGATCTGATTGTTTTCCAGGTGAGACATGATGAAGGGTCGTTGCCCTAAATATACTTGAGAAAGGATCTATTAACTTTTTATCTGGATGACTTTAAGGGGTTTTGATGCTGCTGTAGGCTAACTATATTAGTCCATGCTAAAACAGGAAACTAAAAAGGAAGTTTTGAATGAATCTTCAGGTGATAGATAACAGTATGATCTGTGAGACAGAGCATCTTGTAGGAATTTCCAAGTAAGTGTCCAAAAATCAGTTACATACACATCAGTTATAGGATTCTATATCTCATCCACCTCCACGATTAAAAAAATCAGTTATTTAGGATCAAGGAGAATTTATGAGGAGGATGTCCTCAGAGACCTAGCCCCTAAGGGGAAAAAGTTCTGTGTGTAGCTACTTCTCTGTAGGCCAAGTCAAGAGAAAGGGGCTTCAAGACTTCCATGCTATCTCTCACTTGGAGAACTTGTTATGTTTCCCCAAAAGTTAGGAGGACACAGTGCACTGGTGTCTGACTCCTACCTAAGAAATTTCAGAGTGAGAGGTGGGCTGATGATGTGCTATGGTCTGACTGAGCCTATGGGTTGGGATAAAAGGCTCAGGTCAAGATGAGAGGAACTGAACATGACCTCAAGTTAGAGCGCTGTGAGCTCTCTCCCTTTCGATTAGTGGCAGAATGCACATACCTCAGGAAGTAAAATCTCAGAGCAAACACCCCAAGCCTCAAGGACAACAGCTACCCCAGTACTAGGATTCAGTCCCACAATGGTCTACTCCAAGCCAGAAGAGATGGGCTAAAGGCAGGATCAGAAAGCAGGTCAGTCAAGTGACTAGTTTTTAAGATATGTTAAGATATGTTTGGGATAAGGCAGAACCAGTTACTTCAGGTTTCCATATGCAACCTCTTACATAATGATGGAAACATTAATTAGTCCCATTCCTGCTGAAGAAAGCAGTGACCTCTAGAGTGGAAATTAAAACAACAGCAATTGGGCACCTGGGTGGCTCAGTGGGTTAAGCCTCTGCCTTCGGCTCAGGTCATGGTCTCGGGATCATAGGATCGAGTCCCACATCGGGCTCTCTGCTTGGCAGGGAGCCTGCTTCACCCCCTCGCCGCTGCCTGCCTCTCTGCCTACTTGTGATCTCTGCCTGTCAAATAAATAAAACAACAACAGCGATCACAACATGGAACCAAACAGCCAATAAACAAAAACTGCATGCTGGCAGATCACACATCACTAAACGTTGAACACATTTAAAGAGTGCAGTTAGGATAGAGGCCAGATCATTGGTTTGACCTGTGACACCCACATCCACATGTTGTGGTTTAGCTTTGTGCCTGAAACCCGTTGACTCACATGGTTTGGCTCTAAGCTCATTCCTCCCCCCTTGTGGAATCTTCTCCCTAACACCTTATCCAAAAGTCTTACTTGCTTGCTTCACAGGGGAGCACAAGATTGGGGCATTTCAACCACAGACCTGTAAAATTAGGAAATAATAATCCCTTATTTAAATCAAGTTTGGTTAAAAAGTGTAACTGAATTTGATGGATGTCCAGTTCCAACTAGACATTATTTACAAAGAGCTGGGAAGGACCCTGAGTCTGTTGACACATGAGATTTGCATGACAAGACTTGAATCGTCCATTACATGTTAGATGGATAAGGTGAAGGTGACAAATATTTTCAAAACCGTGACTATAAAACTTAAGTTAAAAATAAACTTATTCTATATCTTATCATGAAAGTGTATACTTGTCTCTGTTTGCTATGAAGGGCATTCAGCTTTCCTAAAATATTATAATGCTGATTTTAGTATTTTTGAAGATTATTGATTTGTAGCTCCAGACTAGACTATGATGTACATAGAAACCCAACTTATTAGAATGTGTATTGCAGAAAACTGGTTTTGTTTTCTTTTTCTGCTTAAAGTTGTAAACTAGTTTTTCATGAGAGGTTGATTCACCATGGGGGTTAAGTGTTGGTAATAATGAACTGATGCTATAATTAATCCAACTCAGATTAACCCAAATAGCAAAAAAGAAAAAAAAAATACTGAGTAGATTTTCTTAAAGTTAGGAACACAGTTAAAGGCACAACTCTTCTTTGTGATATTTATTTACAACTAAAGTGAGAAGTCTATTAACCTATTAACTTTGAAACACTTTGAGAATCTCAATTTCGTTTCTTTGGCTAACTGTAATCTTTACTGCTTTTGATTCAACCTGGTCTACCTTAAGAGTGGGACAATAGCAGATCTGACCTAGAGATTTCATTGACTCATTGGGCTTCTGTACTTGTCAACTATTCAGAATTCTTCTTTATTGTAATTTATAGATAATTCAACTCAAAATGACTCAAGCATATGAGTTTATTAACTCCTATCACCACAGTCTAGGCAATATGTGAGGTAAGATCCAGTGTTCGGGGGTGTCTGGGTGGCTCAGTGGGTTAAGCCGCTGCCTTCGACTCAGGTCCTGATCTCGGGGTCCTGGGATCAAGTCCTGCATCGGGCTCTCTGCTCAGCAGGGAGCCTGCTTCCCTCTCTCTCTGCCTGCCTCTCCGTCTACTTGTGATCTCTCTCTCTCAAATAAATAAATAAAATCTTAAAAAAAAAAAAAAAGATCCAGTGTTCGTAGAATGCCATTAGGATCAGCTCTCTTCATCCTGGAGTGTTTTCCTCCATGTTAGCTTCATTCTCAGGCAGCTTCTTCCCCAGTATGGCAGCTAGCAGGAGCAGGTCTAGACTTAGATTTTGGGCAGTTTAGCAGTCTCAGTGGAAAGAGAACTTCTTCCCTAGTAGTTCTCGTAAAAGTTCTGTATCTGAAGGGTTCTAAGTTCCGACTGGCACAGTTTGGGTTTCTCAAGCCAATCACTTTTCTGAGGGCTTCGGTGCTCCAATTGCCAAGTTCTACCTAGGTCAGATCTCCCTTCCCCACCAACAGATGGAGGACCAAGCCCACTGGTCAGGTAGACCTAGAGTGAATATATGCAGACTTTGGGGTAGAGGGGGTGTTTTGAGTGTAGCAAGTTCTCCTTCATATGTGGACAGCCTTGTCAGGTCTGTCCCTCTTTTTTTCCTTCTTCCTGGGTGGGGTTTCTCAGTGACACACACTGTGCCTGCACGTTGGACACCTAGCTCCTATCTTCTCCATTCCTTTCTCATATCCAATACCTCTAGCTTCACAATAATAACCTCATGTTGGGAGTTCTGGGGCACTTGAACTTGAAAAAATACTGGTGCTGGAAAAAAGATCCAGTGGAAGAAAGACAGTTTCTTCAACAAATGGTATTGGGAAAACTGGACAGCCACGTGCAGAAGAATGAAACTGGACCCCTTTCTTATACCATCCACTAAAATAAACTCAAAATGGATGAAAGATCTAAATGTGAGATAGTAATCCATGAAAATCCTAAAGGAGAACATAGGCAGCAACCTCTTTGTCGTCATCCACTGCAACGACTCTCCGGAGGCAACGGAAATAAAAAATACTTGTGCCTAAGCCCCACCCCCAGAGACTCTGATTCACTTGTCTAAAGTAGAACCTTTTCAGTTGTGCTTTGTTAAAGCTTCCTAGGAGATTTTGATGTACAGGTGAGGTTGAGAGCTGCTGTTTCAAGCTAAACTTGATGCTGGGAAGAACCTGTCCAGCCTGCACACAGAGGAAGAAAGAAGTTTGGACACTAACCTGCCTCAGGGGTGTTGCATTTTGGCCACATCCAACTGTTATGCTAGAGGAATAGAGCAGTAATAGGGACATGTCTGTCACTTACCAGCATTTGGAGAAAGGTCAGGGTCTTCTCCTGGTTCTAGAAGCAATACCAGAAGGGGTCCCTCCTTTTGCTCTTGCCTATGGTTCACCCAGTTTCTAATCAACCTGGATGAGATGAGCCACCAAACAGATGTTGGTCATTGATTTTTAAAAATGAGAGGTGTTTCAAAGTGCAGGCTTCTCTGTGTGTACGTGTTATGTACGTGTGCTTCCTTCACCAAAAAAATGATTCACTCGAAGAGGAAGAGATCTTGACCTTTGGGTTTTCATACTGATTGTTTTTGCATTTTCTCTGCCACAGGATGAAATTGTCATTGCTTGGCTCTCGAGAACGAAGTTGTATATTTTCTGCTACATGAATCATTATAAACAACAGCTTTGGAAAGGCACTCTAGGGCCAGTAATTATACTGATGAAACAGAAAGACTGTATTCCAAGTGAGGTTAATTTTAGCAGAAGTCAGATAAAAATGTTGTCACCTCATAGCAAACACGCTGGCAATGGAGCCAAAACCATTGGTGGCAGTGACCGGTTGTCTGTGCTAAGCAGTCTCCAGACTCACCACAGAAGGCAGGCTGGACCTCTTGACAACCCTCAGTGGCTTAAATTTTGAAGTAGATTTATTAAGCTGATTATATAATAAGCCTTAGAAAGAAATCACAAGTGGAAATTAATCCTGAGTTAGAAGTGTAAGAATATAGAATGCTAAAAATTTGATGTGTGTGTGTGTGTGTTGGGATGGGGAGAGGCTCATGGATCTATGTAACTAATTACTGATCCACACTGAAGACGTTTATTTCTCCATGAAGTAAGCTGGTCTGTGAAAAAGGCCCCCAAATTGAGAAAAATAATGTTGTACCTTATGGTGAGTGCAAAATTTTGATGTCTCTCCAAAAAAAAAAAAAAAAAAAAAAAAATTCATGTTTAAATTTTGTTTAGAATTCTGTTTTCTACAAAGAATACACAGCTCTTTTAAGAAATCACTTCAGCTCCGTGTAGCCCGTGTCTCAACTCAGTTTGCAGAAGTGAGTGTTAGCAGATAATTAAACAAATGAGTCCTTTTGAAAAGAAAATTAAGGCTTAAAAAACCAAAGATATTTGGTAAAGAAGTCTGCCATTGAGGAGAACTGTGGCACAGGAGGAAAGGTGTTATATTCTCATTGGAAAAATGCCACATGCAGCCTTTTCTTTTCCTTTTTTTCTCATGTGGAAAAAAGCAGCAGAAATTCTAACCACAAAAAGCTTGAGTATAAAATAAGTTCTTCCCAATGATTCGTTTGAAGCCTTTAAGCCAGAGAAATAGAGATTAGAGATCAGTGGACAGATAAGCAATTTCATTAGTATGGAAAAAAATAATCCTTGCTTAAATTAGCTTAATTAATAAGAGAATGAATTGAACCATGGTACTGAGATATTCATGGGTGGAGGCACTATTTTCAGAATGTACTACATAAGGGGACTTTAAGGATATTGCTAGAGGTGTGGGCCTTTCCCACTCTCTCCCACACACCTGTCTATTCCTTGCTTCTAACTGTTCCAGGCTTATTTGAGTCTGCGTCAATTTCTTTCTGTGTGTCAGGCAAGATGGCCATTCACAGCATTTTTGATAAACAACCATGGTAGGAAGAGAGGAATCTCTCAACATCCACATACCAACCTTAGAAAATTCTCTCATTGTCTCTGATTGGACTGTACGCTCATTCTTCAGAAATCTCTGTGGCCAGGGCTATTGGCATCCCAACTCCCAGTGTGGTAGGCCGAATTCCTGGAATTAGTGAATGTGCTACCATACTAAACAAAAGGGACTTTGCAGATGTGATTAAGGATTTTGTGATGGGGAAGTTATCCGGTGTTAGTTTGCAAGTTTCCTTATAAGGGGGAGGCAGGAGGGGCAGAGTCAGAGAGGACCATGTTGAAAGACATACTGAGAATACAAACAGCAGAAGTTAGACTTGGGGAAAATCCATAAGACAGACAACCCAGTTTCCTTAGCAATAAAATTGCAAGGAAAAAATAATTCGATATAGTAGGAACCTATAAATTATT
Organism: Lontra canadensis; assembly: GCF_010015895.1. Lineage (NCBI taxonomy): Eukaryota > Metazoa > Chordata > Mammalia > Carnivora > Mustelidae > Lontra > Lontra canadensis. The sequence goes on from NW_022630998.1 coordinate 19,654,705, forward strand.
AAAGAAGAGTCATATTAACTAAATGGAATTATGTGCTTTGGATCCAAATTCCAATAAAAGAAGCTTTGAAAATAATATAGGCCAGTTGTAGAAATATGAACACATAATGAATATTTGATAATATTAAGGAATTATTGTTGATTTGTTTGTGTTTGATGATGAAAATATAGTTGTATTTTTAAAAGGAGCGTCTGTATTTTGGAGACATGAAGTAAGATATTGGTAAATAAAATGGTCTGATGCTTAGGTTTTACCTCAAAATAATCTGTTGGGTGTAGGGAAGTGGGAAGAAGTTTAGAAGAAACAAAAACTTGCATGATAGTTTTTGAAGCTCTGTGATGTGTGAGTGGGGAAGTGTAGTACATTCTGTCTTCTTTAGTATGTACAGTGATGAGTCTGACTCCGTATTTTGGTATTTGACTGCCAACATTTACGTGTCACCTTCCCTCTTCCTGTCGTGCCCCCACATCTCTACCAGCTAATAAGAAAACCTTCTCTCCTTTGGTACTTGCAGGAGATTTAAGCTCCTGACTGCAATAAAAACCTGGGCCATTCTCCTTTCTTTGCTCCATCAAGCCACTCCAAACCTGCCTGAAAGGCCTGTCCTCTCCCCCAGAGAACTCAAGTAGACAGCCAGTTGGATGGAAGTGTGGGTGGCCTGGGGACTCCACTTACAGCTGGTGTGTGAAGAGTGTGTGGTTGGGTACCGGGCTCTTCAACCTGTGGGGTCTGTGCTAAGACTGGGTGGTTGGTGTCTGAATTCACCACAGTCTGTACCACACCAGTCGGTGTCAGAATAACTCCTTATTCACTTCTCGCACAGAGACATCATCCTATCCATCTTTTCCATTTCCAAATATGCCTCATAGAATGACTGGGAGGTTTTCTTTACACAAGAAAAATATGAAAATTTGGGTAGATCAGAAATCTTAAAAGCAATGAGATGATTCTAGAAAGCAAGCCATCTTTGGGGAAACAAGACACAGTTTCTCAGAGGAAGGGAGACTACCATTACCCTGACTCAGCTCAAGCACTGATCACTCTTAGAGGTTCCTGCTTTCTCTCTGACAAGTCTACAGCTGTTTTATGCACCAAAGATTTCAATTGCTAAAAGTAGCTTGTAGCTGAAAGCAAAGAAACATAAATTAATCTAACCATGCAACATGCATTTATTTATTTATTAAAAGGTTTATTCATTTATTTTGGAGAGAGAGAGAGAAAGTGCCTTCAAGTGCGGGGGGAGAGGCAGATGGAGAGACTCTCAAGCAGACTCCCCGATGAGTGGGGAGCCTGATGTGGGGCTTGATCTCACCACCCTGAGACCATGACCTGAGACAAAAATCAGGAGTTGGACGCTTAACCAACTGAGCCACCCAGGTGCTCCAGGACATGTATTTAGTAAGTGTCCACTATGCCAGACACAGTTGGAGGCACTGGAGATCCATGTGGTCAAGGCTAAATGTAGCCTCTGCCCTTATGCAGCTTATAGTGTAAAAGGAGGTTGAGTGGGGGGAGCTAGACCCAAAAAAGTGAGCTCGTCATTTAACATCTAAAATTTTGATAAGTGCCATAAAGAAAACAAAAAAGAAACTGAAAGAGCATAATTAGAAATGATGACCTCAGTGATGAACAGCCAGCTATGTAAAGAACAAAAGAAAAGTGGGGCCAGTTTTTGTTGTGTAAGCCCTGTTTACTTGCTTAGGTCCCCATGCTTAGAAGGGTCCCACGCTTGGTGTAAAGCTTTGCTGTCACCAACTTGAAATTATTAACGAGTTTTGAATAAGAACACCTGCTTTTTAATTTTGCAGTAGACCTTGAAAGAGTGTAGCTGGTCTGGGGAAAAGTTTCAATTAGGAAAAAACAGCATGTGCTCAGACTTGAGGAAGGGAAGAACAGGTTGTATGAGGAGAGCTGAAAGAAGGCCAAGAAGGAGTAAGGAGCCGAGTGGCAGGAAGTGAGGTCGGGGGAGGCAGAAGATCTGGCAGCTGAGGAAGTAGACTCTTGCCACTGCCATAAACTCAAGTGGCCCCAGGACCACATCCTTGAGAAGTTCTCCCGGAGCAGTGGATGCTTTTCAGATAACCCATCACCAAACTGGGTCTCAAGCCTTGGGACACAGGTCAACAAGAGATAACAAAGGTCAGAAGACAGCTAGTGCCTTGAGGCTTCCTGTTGATATTCTCATGTCCAAGCAGAGGGAGAGCTCACTGGGGCCATTGCTGGGATTTAGCCTCCAGAAGCGTCCCGTCAGGGCCTCAGGAAGGCTTATACATCAAGTAGAGGGATCTGCAAAATACCTAGGAATTGTTTTTCTCTATGTTCTTGCTTTAATGTAATATTTCAAGTCCAGTATTATTTCTTTGTAGAAAATCTGTCATTCTAATAGAGTCTACTCTGGTGTGACGAGTAAGAGAGAGGCATTTATAACTCTGGTTGGCTATTACTAAGTTACAAATACCAAATAGTGCCATCAAGTGATGAGCACCTGAAATCATTTGTAAGTTTCAGGTGTTTTGCATTATATCTCCAACAGGACATTCTAGACCCTTCTATTGTGTTGAAGCAGCTATTTTTTATTTCTCTAAAATTTTGAGGTCACCAGGTACCCATGAGATAGGGGTTTAACGGACCTTTCTTAGAATTGGTAGGGGAAGTGAATGTTGCTACCTGTTACTCTTTTTTTTTTTTCCCCCATGTGGGAATCCAAAAAAGACTTAAAGACCCTTGAAAAGGAGGCACAAGGAGGTAGGAAGTTCATGTTGGAATCACCTTATAAGGTATCTATCAAACAGTATCTAAATAGGAGGTCCCTTATCAGTGAGGGCCCCTAGGTAAATGGTCCTACTGAGGTCCCTAGCCTTAGATAAGGGGGACAGGACAGGTCCCTAGCCTTAGATAAGGGGGACAGGACTGGAACTGGTACAATATGGTCTTGGTAGTTTGCTTAACTTGTATACCCTCTGTACCTGCTCCCTCTTTGTGGATTGATAATTGGTTAGCAGGTGTTTCTCACTTGAAGAATGGACTATAAAGGCTAATAAAAATGACATCTGCTACAGTTAAACACCTACTGTGTGCCACAAACTGTATATACGTTCTTGTACTTAATTCTCACAACAAATCAAATACATAGTTTTTTTTTTGAGATTTTATTTATTTATTTGACAGAGATCACAAGTAGGCAGAGAGGTAGGCAGAGAGAGAGGGGGAGAAGCAGGCTCCCTGCTGAGCAGAAAGCCTGACGCAGGGCTCGATCCCAGGACCCTGGGATCATGACCTGAGCCAAAGGCAGAGGCTTTAACCCACTGAACCACCCAGGGGCCCCTCAAATACATAGTTATTATCCTTCTTGTATAATTGCTAGAAGTGAAGCTCAGAGAGATTAGGTAAGTCACCGAGGGACTAAGCTCTTCATGCTGGTGAATAGCAGCCTAGAATTTATAGTCAGGTCTTTCTGACATCATAGTCCATCCTCTCAATGGTTACTCCATCCTTGCCAAGGAAGCCTCTCCTCCCACTTGCCCAGAGAGCTGGAGCAGAGCTAGGTCGAGCAGTCAACATTTTGTCATCTTCAGACCAGCTGATTTGTGATTGGCCCCGTGCTTACAGGAAGCAGATGGAGCAGACACCAGGATCCTGCAGAGCTCAAAAGAGACAATCAAGCCCTGCTCCTTCCATCTTTTTTACATGACATTTTGTTAGGTTGGAATGTTACTAAAACCAGGGCACTCGAAGGCAAAGATGAGCGCAGCCTAATTCAAATACATATACATTTAAAACCTAGATGGGGCGTATTGTATGTTTAAAATACTGGCCATTTCTGCACAATGGGTTTTGTTTTAAATACCAGATGGCTACAAATACCCAGCCAGATTCCCTCTGGGTATACAGGATTTCTTGGCAGTAAACCAGCTCTTTGGGGGAGGTCTATTAACTCTTCCTGACCACTGGCCTGGTAGCTGATGCTTTTAATACACTGACTCTCAAAAGGCTTTTCTAGTGGTGAAGACAAACTCATTCAGAGAAGTCACAATGACCTAAATGCATAAGTAAAATAAATCATAATTAAAGTTAAGAAGTGAGTGACTTAACCATGAAACTAAAATGGTGTGTTAAGTGAAGACAAGAAAGAATGTCTCTGAATGGGGTATTTACGGAGATGAGTGAAAATAATGATTGAACCACACCAACCTCCTTTCTAGCCTCTAACTTAGGGGAACATTTTCCAACCTCCAGACTTTTGCATATGGGTTCCCTCTTCCTGGATATTTGTCCCCATCCAACACCACAGCACGACTCTCTTTTTCTCATACCCTGCTCTCAGCTGAGATATTACATCCTGAAAGAAGACTTCCAAAACAGTGTTCTCCGTCAGGCAGTCTCTACCTTTTGACCCAGTTTTTCTAACAATTGTGTTGGTGTTTCTTTCCTGCTCCTCCTTTGGGATATAATCTCTGTAAGGGCGAGAGCTAGTGCTTGGGTCAGTGCTGTGTCCTCAGCTCCCAGACCACACTGACTGACACATTCAGGGATTCAATAAGTATTTGTTAAAAGAATGAGTGATTGCCTGTCCCTCGATTTTTTTTTTTTTTAAAGATTTTATTTCTTTATTTGTCAGTGAGAGAGAGAAAGCACGAACAGGGGAAGGGGCAGGCAGAGGGAGAAGCAGGCTCCCTGTGGAGAAAGGAGCCCCATGCAGGACACAATCCCAGGACCCTAAGATCATGACCTGAGCCAAAGGCAGACGCTTAAGCCACTGAGCCACCCAGGCATCCCTATCCCTTGATATCTGACAGTACTTTAAAAATACCAGCTCTCTTTAGAAAAACAACAACAACAAAAAAAAACCTCTAGATTTTATCCATACATTTAATTTTCATCTTAATAATAGTGAATGTTTTCAAAATTTCCAATATTTCAACAATACAATTGACCTCACACATTATGATATATGAGAAATAGCAAGTGAATGTGGGGGCCTATGGATTTTTTTGTAATCATTGAGGGGAAAAAAAAATGAAAGTGCTGTGTTAAGTGGTGATTCAGGGCAGAGAATAGCCTTGAAGCAATAAAAGCAGACATTGGCCTTCACATCTGCCTGAGAGAGACAAATATGGACAGAAAGAACAGAAACAAATCCATTGCTGTGTGGAGAATTCATATTGAAGGGCTCTTGACTGAATTAATGATAACAGAGATGAAAAGAAAAATATCAGGTAATGGAGAATGATATTATAGTTTTAATCTGCACTAGGTTTGAAAGTTCGTCATTTTCCAGTTATTTCTGGAGGCTTATGCTTGGGTTACATTTTATGAGACTTGGCTAGATTGTTGAAAAATAGGAAAATAAATCCAGCCTTCTTGTATAATTAGAATAAGAGGAACCAAAATGATGGCACAGGTCTTTCAAAGGATTTGGAGATACTAAATTCAAAAGTCCTTAGACTGAAAGAATGAAACTTCGTGCTAATCTGGGTAAAGTAAAATTAAATGATACATTAAATGATACCAAGAATCACCCGCTTAAGGGAGGGGGGCACTAGATTGAGAAGGGGAAAAAATGATGTGGCCTTGATGATACTGAGTGCTGGATGTCTTCGAGTCTTTTCTCACAGATGGACTGACACTAATAGCATATAAAAATACTATGATAGATGGAGAAACTGAGTTTTTAATTATCCCAAATTTATCTCATTTGTTCTTATGCTCCAAATAAAAAGCAAAGCTCACATTTGAAATTGGTAAGCCTGCCTAAGCCCAAGAATTTGGCATCTACATCTATCTTCATATGGATAATAACACATTTTGGGAAATAAGTGCCTTCTTGATTATTATTCATTTACTCTTTGATCCTCACAGTGCTTCTTTGTAAACTGATTCTTCTACACTTTCTTTCCTTTTAAAAAGATTTATTTAGGGATGCCTGGGTGGCTCAGTTGGTTAAGCGGCTGCCTTCGGCTCAGGTCATGATCCCAGCGTCCTGGGATCGAGTCCCACATTGGGCTCCTTGCTCGGCGGGGAGTCTGCTTCTCCCTCTGTCTCTGCCTACCACTGTGTCTGCCTGTGCTCATGCTCTCTCTCTCTGTCTCTCTCTAACTAATAAATAAATAAAATCTTAAAAAAAAAAAAGATTTATTTATTTGTTTGTTTATTTATTTATTATATAGAGAGAGAATAAGTGAGGGGGAGGGCCAGAGAGAGAGGGAGAGAGAGAATCTCAAGCAGACTCCCCGTTGGGCACTGAGCCCTGGGCTTCATGGGGCTCCATCTTACAACCTTGAGATCACAATCTGAGTGGAAACCAAGAGTCTAACTCTTAACCAGCTGGGACACCTGGGCACCCCTCCCCTACTTTGTTTTAAATCCCTCTGAAAAGCTGGTCAGAATCCTTGCTTAAGGTCATCCACTGCATTATGGTACCCAGCTGTGAGGAATACCATGGCTACTTTGATATTCTGTATGCTTCTTCAAACCAGATTGACCCAGTTACAAATTTCAGTGTGGAGAGGCATTGGAAGTTGCAGTATCTGCTGTTTTGGCCTTATGGAACTTATTCTCTTTCCTTTGGGTAATAGAACACACATGTTTTTTCTTGGGGATGCACCCCTGGATGTGACCCAGGCGTGGCCATGGAGCCCATCCCGGCCTCTTGGCTGCAGGTTTTGGTTGGTGGTGGGCACATGACCCAAGATGATCCGAGCAGAACTGATGCTGGGACTTTCCATGAAACAAGAGGAAGAAGGCTTCTCTCCCCTCTGGACCTGGAATAATGCTCATGTTAGCCTGGAGGAATGAAGCCCACCATGAGCATTTACCCTGTTGGAAAGGAAGCAACACAGGGTGACAGAGCCAGGAGATGGAGAGAGGCTGCTTCTTGACAGCTTTATTTGAGCAGGTGAATTCAGCATGTTACTTGAGTTCTGATTGAGTGGAGAATCATCTGTCCTAAAGATTAATGTTTGTTCAAGGGCCAATGACTGTCAATAATGAAGTTTTCATGCATTCATGGTGAAATGAGAAAAAGCAGGTTCAAGGCAATGGGTTTTTCAGGAAGTTAGCTCTTCAATCTGAAGGACTGTTTCAGTTTCTAAGATTGTATGCTTCCTATAATTTTGATGTTAAAATGTCCTTTCTTTGTGATAGGAGATGATAATTTTAAAATGTCTTTACTTAGCATGTGACTCATGATAAGTAATGACAGCTGCTATAATCCCCAGATATTAGTGGATTAACCCAATAAAGTTCATGTATCCCTCAAGTAAAATCTGAATATAAGGATCATTACTCACATTCATGTAGGGACCCACACCCCTTTCATCTTGTGGGTCTGCTCCATTAGATGGTCCAGAGCTCACTATGTGGCCAAACTTCTCAGCAAATGAGGCTGGGAAATACAGGTTAGCTACACACTCAGGAGGAAGAAGAAGCAGAATTAGTGACAAATTAGCCAATCCCTGCCACATTTGGCAAAATTAAATTTCAATCCTTCTGTCATGTTTCCTTTTGTTCTTTGAAATTTTAATAGTTCACAGAATCTCAAAAAAAAAATAGTAACCACTAATCTAGTTTAATTTCTTCATCTGATAAATAGAAAACTTAACTGCAGAAGATTAACTGATTTGCTCAAAATAGCACAGCTATAGGGGTGCCTGAGTGGCTCAGTCGGTTAAGCGTGTGACTCTTGATTTAGGCTCAGGTCATGATCTTAGGTCATGAGATTGAGCCCTGTATCAGGCTCCGGGCTAAGTGTGGAGCTGGCTTGAGATTCTCTCTCTACCTCCCCCCTCTCTCCTTCCCCACCTCTCTCTCTCTCTCTTTAAAAAAAAAAAAAAAAAAGTTAAAATATAAAATGGTTTTCCTTGTATCATCTAAAATCTTTCAGTATTCCAATGTTACCTGGTACACACTTTGGGAAATACTACCTCAAACTGACAACTCCTGCCCGAATATGTTTTACTTTTATTTTAATTAATTAATTTAAAAATCTGTGTTTATTGAATGTGGTTTAGATTTTCCATCTCCATACCTTCACTTACAATTTCTCCTACCTGGGATGTCCTTCCCTCTTCATTAGATTATCCAAATTCTCTAGTACCCAACAGTGCTAAAATCTTTCCAGTCCCTTCAGACCACAGTGATTCTCTCCTTAATGGGCATATGGCACCTACTGTCCTCATTCTTTTGACTTTTATGGCAGCCCACATTGCTTCCCCTTCAGCATTCTTGTCTGGGGTTATTATTTCTTTTCCATTGTCCTATGTCATGTACATCTCTATACCCTTACGCTCATTGTCATGATTAAACACTTATTGAGCAGCAAAAGCATGACCAGTGCAGTAAATGAGATCAAAAGAAAAAACAAACAATGATATCACATTTTTTTTTTTTTTTTTTGAAGAACCAGCCCTTGACGATGGGAAGGTGACGAAGAGGGGGGTAATCTGAGAATTGAAGCAGGAAATACCACCTGAGATCAAACTTATTCTTGTATCTCAGGACTCCAAAAGGATTCTAAAAGTGGTCCGAAGAACACAGTTGGAAAGTTGTAGGTAACTGGGATTGCTTTAATCATACAGAAAAATGGAAAGGTTAATAAAGTCAAATTGCTTTGTCCTCCCACCTACTTGGGTTATTGAATTTGTTGGCCTCTTCCCTTCCCTGGAACATTTTCTTCCCCATTGGCGCTTCAATCAGGGAATTTCTTTCTGCTGCTTGAAAGTAGCTGTGAAGGTCAGGTGGGAGAGGAGGCTGAATTCGAAGGAGGCTGAATTCGAAGGATGACGTGGCTCAGGCTCTGCAGGAAGAAAGTTCACCTTGTTCCCTTTGGGGAGGGAGGTACAGAGGTGTTTGAGCTTGTTCTCTCATTTCTAATGTCCTTGAGTCTTGAGCTCACTTTGGGTTTGAAATGGGCCTTTGTGTGTTGCTGCTGTTTTTAAAGAATCTGCTGAAAGATAGAGTGTTCTATTTCATTTTCTATAATTGATGCCGTAGGGAAATATGGATTTTTTTTAACTGGCAGACTTACTGTTTATTTTATTTAAACTAAAGAATTGAATTTTTGAAATCATTGGGTGATATTGGGAAAGGGTTAAAATTTATACATTTAGTTTTAAGATAATTTAGGAGGAGAGGAGCAGGGAATGAAATCTGGGAGTTTTTGAGCATTTATTTTATGCCAGATATTGTGATTGTTATGCCCCAATAATGGGTCCGTGATTAAAGGAGCGAGACTGATATAAAGCAAAGATCAAGCAAAGCTTTATTTCGCGCCAAGCATCAAGAATCTAACCGAACGTTTGGGGATGCACCTCTTACAAGAGAGGGCGACCCTTCTCTGTTTCACAAACTAGCTTTTAAGGGCAAAGGCCATGCGGTCGGGCCTGGCCACGCACAGGTGGCCAATGAGATTGTAACACACACGGGAAACTCCACAGTGATGCTAGGTGACCAACTGAGTTACAATTTACCCTAGTAGACATTTGAACAAGCCTATTACACCTTGATTAGGATTGGCGCCAAAAAGGCTCCCAAAGGGCAGGGGCCCATACTCCTTGGTAGCTAGAGAGACAGTATGCAACCCCCCACTGATCGATGTCTCCTCCTGGCCTGACCCACCCTTGTATCTGGACTTTGTTACCTGGAGCTCATTTCTGGGACTTGTTTTTAAGTGAATCCCCTGGGGGAAGGGGAGCAGGGACAGTTAAACTTTAATGAAAGCGTCTTGCTAAGTAGGTCCTTACAGTGATTCATCCATCCATCCATACTTCCTTTCAACTTTTTCAAATAGGTGATATATTTGTTGATTCAAAATTTGAAAGTTCCAGAAGAGTATGCACGGAGCCTCCCCTCCCCACCCCAGTCCTCCAGTTTCCCTCCTCAAAGGTCACCAAAGTGATACGATCCTGTGTGTCCTTGAATAAATATTTCATGCATATGAAACTAATATTTTTTTCTTTTTTAAAAAAAGCACAAATTGTGGTATATGGCATACTTTTCCTTTTGCACCTTGGTTTTTCACTGAACAAGTTATCCCAAGGATCATTCCATATACATATACAAAGAACTTGCTCACTTTTTCTATAGTTTTATAATTTTCTACTATATGGATGTGCATTATGTCTGTGTATTTAGATGATCTCTAAGCCTCTGTAATTATACAACCTTGAATTATCAGTTCATAATTGTGTGAGACTGTGACAAACTTGTTGAAGTGGGATTTCTTGTTCCAAAGATATATCAGCTTGATGTGATGGATATCGCCATGTATCTCTCCTCAGATACGGTGCCAGTTTTCATTCCCACCAGCACAGTGATAGGATTTACTGTTATATGTTAATTAATCTTTCCCACAATCCTATAAAACTAGTATTATTATCCCATTCTACAGGTGAAGAAACAGAGGTTCAAAGGAATAAACGTACTTGATACAAGATATCACAGCTAATAACAAACAGACTCAAGGTTTGAAGCCAAGCTTGTCTGGCTATAAACCTACCTTTTCTCTGCCCCACTATGCCCTTCTATCTTTTCAGTTTTGTTGATATTCAGGCACAATTTTCTTATAGCCACGCATTTCTTTATAAATGTTTCTTAAATTGACATACTTACAGTAAGAATACTTATAATAATATTCAATTTTAATGTAGCACTTAACTTTTCAAAATGCTTTCATATTTGTAATTATATTTCATGGGTCTGGGGAGATGGTTATATCTGTGAGCATTTTGACACTGATAAATTTTTTTAAAAACCCACAAAATATTTATTTACTTGCATAAATTCATGCAGTGAGGTAGTGTTAGAACTGGGTCTAGAAACTTGCCTTTTGACTATCCTCACCCTTCCCATCTCCCTACTCCTCCAGAGGGGGTACTGTTTTGAATTTTGTGGGTTTTAAAAGCCATTTAATCATATACATATATAGATAGATAGATAGATCATATATATATAGATCCTAATATCCTATATATATTCCATATATATATGAAATATATACATATATATACACACACATATATATATGGAGAGCAGAAGAAAGGGGAGTGGCTGGCAGAGGGAGAATGCTCCCTACTGAGCAAGGAGTCTACGTGGGACTGCATGCCAGACCCTGGCATCATGACCGGAGCCAAAGGCAGACACTTAACTGAGTCACCCAGGCATCCCAAAAACCTTTTATCTGAACAATGTTCTTTGATACTTCTTATGTATATTTCTGTCAATGCTAATAAAAAGGGCTCCTGTGGTTAAGCATTAAGAGTAGGAGGGTGGGACTTTTCAGACTAAAGCAAGACCCTAATGCAAAGCTCTTTTTCATGCTTTGTAGGCTGAAGATGGACATTGTTGAAGATTGTGTTTTCTTAGGGGATCCCAGAACTTAGTAAAAATAAAAGGACTTTATGTTTTACGTGTGTAACAAAACTTTCCTTTTGTGGAAATGTAAATTATTTAAGTTAATCAAATACTGCAAACACTTACTACATTTTTCAGATAAAATAGCTGGATGTACTGTAAATACCCCCAATATATCAAATACAATGTACTTTAAAAAGAATTAAGAGTTCAGAAACTGCCAAAATCTGTAATGGGTATCAGGTCATTGGCAAGTGTGGCTAATTTTATCCCATTGTCATGGTGCAGTCCTAAGACGACAGGCTAATCAGAGAATGCACTTTCTCTGCCTTGTATCCAGAACTGAAATGACTGTGTTTATTTCAAGGTCTCGGTTTAAAATGCAAACTCATCAACCAGCAGCACTGTAATTAAGTCCTCAAGAAGTAGCAAAGTTCTTTTTAAAAGATGGTGTTGGTACGGCTTGTTCCAGCAAGCTAGAAACAAGCAAGATGGGTTAGACATTCGAAGCTAAAAACAAAACATTCTAAGAAGGTACTCCAGGCAATTCGGGACTTTCAGGGTACTAATCCTTCAGCGGGCAGGGGCCTTGTGGTGTTGAAGGAAAGACATATTTGGAGTACGGTTCTCAGGTAAAATCTGGTGACAAAAATGAAAGAGAAAGGTAAATACAAAACAACAATGAAACAACAATGGCAACACTCACACTGAGCACTTACTGTGTGTCTGGCATTACTCTAAATATTATATGTATTGTCTCATCTCATTTTATTAGTCTCATTTTACAGATAAATAAATAAGAATAGAAAAATTAAGTAATGCTTCCCAAGTCCAAGTCCCACCAGTGGTAAGTGATAGTCAGGATTTGAACGATATAGCCACTATTAGTTTTCTACTGCTGCCATTAACAATTTGTCACAAATTTAGCAGCTTAAATGACACGTTTCCTACCTTATATTTCCGGAAGTAACAAGTCTGACGACGGTCTCACTGGACTAAAAGCAAGGCTCTTGGGGAGGATGTTTCCGTGCTATCTCCAGCTTCTAGAGGCTTCCTGTCTTCCATGGCTCCTGGCCCCTTCCTCCAACTTCAGAGCCAGCAAAGGCAAATTGAATCCTTATACTGCAACAATCTTACCTTTGTCTCCCTCAGATACTTTGAAGGGCCCTTGTGATAACATTGCCTCCCTGTTTATACCAGGATTCTCCCCGCTGTTTTAAGGTCAGCTGATAAGCAATCTTAATTCTATCTGCAACTTTAATTTCCCTTTGCTTTTTAAAAAAGTTCTAAATCTTATAGTATATTTTATGGTAGATTCTCTTTAAATTCTTCCATATTTTGCATTCAAAGGGCAAGGTTGTAATGTACTATTTTTTTTGGAAACAAAATTTAAATTATTCATAATCATGTCAGTCGAATAGTGCCACTGTTAACACATCAGTGAATAACCTTACAAAATGTTTCTGTGTAAGTATGTAGTTATAAGAATTCAATTATGATGTACACTCTATTTGAAAACTTGCTTTTCTCCCTTTTGCTATATAAGCATTGAACATGTTAGTAAGCATAGAACAACCTCAATGATTTTTTAATGGCTGTATATTGTTCCATTTTAATAATTTATTATAATTTACCATTTATTGAGGGATATGTTGCTATGATTACTCACTATTTTTTGAAGGCATATTTTTATTATTATGTTCAATTAGCCAGCATATAGCACATCATTAGTTTTTGACATAGTGTTCGATGATTCATTAGTTGTGTAAAACACCCTGTGCTCATCACCACATGTGCGTAAATAAGATAATATCTTCACTGTTTCCAGCATGAAGACATAGACTGTTGTTTCGGTATGCATGTGTCCTCTTCTCTGATCCCAAAGCTCATGCTCTTAACAATTCACCCCTACTAGTGGAATGCCAAAATGTTGTTCATTTGTTATTTTGGGAAAGCTGGTCTGCAGATTTTTAGTTATGTGTGGTCCAAAGAAAGTATCTCTTCAGGGAAAACTAATTTGAAATAATTAACTTGGTAATTTTACCTCAGTGTTACTTTATTTGAAAATGTGGCTTTGTTGGTAGGTATCTAAGCATTAACTGTTTTCTGAGAATGATCCATTAATTGTATGGAGACGGAGACCTCACCACTGAATAGAAAATTCTGGGGGCAGGCAAGTCCTTCTCTGACGGCCTGTTTGTCCACCTGAGCAAGAGTAACCATGTGTCGCTGGACAAGCGAGGCTCCAACCTCACACCTTCTCCTGGTCTGACCGGACTGAGTCCCCTCCCTGTGCCTTGCCTGGAACTTATACCCAGCCTGCAGAATACATTTAGCTCTACACATTTGTCCTCTCCCTGATTCTGCCACTACTGGTCATAAACCCACCTTTACTTACTGGTGTTGACAACTGGATTCTGTTTAAATGATAGACCTTCCTCCCCAGTCCCCTCTGCCCCACTCCCACATACACTATTGTCTCTGATCCTCTCGTATTAGGTCCTTCCACTGGTTTAGCTCACTATCTGACTGTCGGTTCAATGTCAACACGACAGGTGCAGACTCTTTTTTAAAACGTCTGGACTCAAAAAGGAGAGCAGTAACTTGAAGCTGTAATTAAAGGGATTAGGATCAACCTGGTTGTGCCTACCACCTGAAGAAAAGAGCCAGGGGAGGATGACAGCGGAGGAATCTGCCGAAAGATTGAAACTTTGAGATGCGGGACGGGATTAACCAGAATGCCAATGTGGCTACAGATATGGTAGGGGAGATTAGGGTTGAAGCCAATGGAAAATATGCTGGAAAGACCAGAATTCCTCTGAAATAGTGGGAAAGTTCATCTTCAGAGAGGGAAGGGGATGGGAGAAGAAGTTGACTAATGGTGGGGCGCCTGGGTGGCTCAGTCCTTATGCATCTGCCTTTGGCTCAGGTCGAGATCCCAGGGTCCTGGGATTGAGCCCTGCATCAGGATCCCTGCTTAGCGGAAAGCCTGCTTCTCCCTCTCCCACTCCCCCTGCTTGTGTTCCCTCTCTCCCTGTCTCACTCTCTGTGAAATAAAATCTTAAAAAAGAAGAAGAAGAAGACGAAGAAGTAGTAGTAGTAGTAGTAGTAGTAGTAGTAGTTGACAATGGCAAGTGAGAAATATTTTGGTTTCAACTATTTCTTGCTTGGTAACAAACCACCCCAAATTTGGTGGCTTAAAAAACAGCCATGTATGATTTATGATTCTGATATCTGAGCTAGGCTCAGTTGGGCAGTTCTTCTCCTGTGGTGCCAGCTGGATCATGCAAGATGGTTTCCGCACTCCGGTGTCTGCTGCCTCAGCTGGAATGCCTGGAACAGTGCGGGCTTCCTTGCAGCATAACCGTCTCAGGACAGTCAGACTTCCGACATGGTGGCCGGCCACCAAGGCAGAGAAAGCAAAAAGCTGCTGAAAGGGCAGGCCCAGAACAGGCAGTGTGTCCCTTCCATCTCGCCCTGTTGGTCAACACAAGCGATGAAGCCAGCCCAGACTTACAGGGAAGGCAAAGAAATCGCACCTGTTGAAATCAGGAGCAGCAGGCACCAATAGGGCTGAAGGGAACTGAAAGCGGTGGTCTTTGAGGTCTCTCCACCACAATTTCTGAGGCTTTGAAGACCCACCTCAGGCTGGAAACTGTATCCATTTTCTACTGCCACCCAAACATACCACTACAAACTTAGTTGGCTTAACACAACACAATTTACTCATTAACTTTGAAATAACATATTCATTTCTAATCACAGAATACAGGGAAGCAGCAGGGGCAATGCCTCTACTGTGTGTCTGCCCAGTCTATAACTGTGAACGCCTTTGTGCAACCCCAGACTCCCACTGCCCCACCAGCAACTCCCCGACAGGCGCGGCATGCAGTATCTGACATGTGGGAAGTGGAAACAGATGCCTTGTTCACGACGCCTTGTTCCAATCAGTTTTCCAGCTCACTTGTGCAAATATCAGAACCAAAGTAACTGGTTGTCCCTCCTCTCCATTTTTTTAAACTCCTTCATGAACTAGTAGATCACAGACAAATTTCCTCTGCGCAACTGTTAGAGCGGTTTAAAGTACATTTGAAGTACATTCGTAGAAGGCAGTCAGTTCTTTTTTAAACAGGTGCAGTGACAAAGGCTGCTTCTGTGCCTCAGTTCTCTAAGTCCCATGCTGCCTTGGCACCTGGATGGCTGCCCCTAGATCCCACCACCCCCATCCAGGACAGGGATGGAAAAGGGCAGACCAGGCCAAGCATGAAGAACAAACAGTCTTTATCATGCTCAGGCCAGGAGTCCATGGGGCTTAATAAACACCTCTGTGTGTTTATCAGTTTTCTTTGCCCTGTTTTTTTTTTTGTGTGTGTGTGTGTGTCCTATTTCCATGACTCATGAGCTGGGTTATTTTCCTCCCAGTAATGGATCTTGGCTTTCTCCTTCCTTTTCTCTTCCAGGGAGGCTGTTATCCTTGGGTACAACCAGCCAGCCTTCTGGCACCATAGAGCTCGCCTTCCTTTCACATAGGCTTCAGAGAGGCAGGAAGTCCCATCCACTTTTACTTGTCATAAGGTGATGGGATCCACCAAACACCTAGAGGGGACACAGGGCAGCCTGGGCTTCGAGTGGTCTTGTGGGGCAGCACACCCCAACAGGTCTGCCCTTGCTTCTGTAGACATTGCCAGAGACCTTGATGCCCTGCTAGTGCAGGTGTACCACCTCCCCACCAAGAGTACCTCCTTGGACACGATGTTTGCTGGGTGGCCAAGAGATGGCATTGGCCACCAAACACTAGGATCTGCTCTGTCGTGGTTGGCAGCCCCCTGGGAAAGCCAACATGTTTATTGCCTTACGGTTCTGATTTCAGAAATCTAAAATGATTCTTGTGGGACTAGAATTAAGGTGTCTGCACAGCTGTGTTTCTTCTGGAGGATCCAGGAGAGGATTTGTATCCTTGCCCTTTCCAGCTTTCTAGAAGACACCTGTATTTTCAGTTTCATGGCCTCGTCCTCCATCTTCAAAGCTCATCAGCCCATCTCCTTGGGTCTGTTGTTCACATCTTTTCCTTTGATCTTGACCCTTGAGCTCACTTAGATAATCCAGGATAATCTCCCAACATTGAGATCCCCAACTTAATCACATCTGCAAAGTTCCTTTTTCCATGTAAGGTCACATATTCCCCGATTCTGGGGGGAAGGACGTGAGCATCTTTGTGGAGGGCATTATTCTGTCTACAGAAATTGAACCTATGAATTACTGCCAGTAGGTAAAATTTTGAGATTTCTCCAAGAGTACTCAACTTCACAGCAGTGATGGTAGAGAAAGTAAATTGTTGAATTGATACAAGTTCAGGGATTGTTAGGTAGGGTTAGGGTATAAGGACGAGAAGCTTAGTGAAAGAAAGAAGCAGTAGATGTTATTAAGTTGATTGATTAAGGGGCCTGGTAGGGAGGGAAGGAAGCCCAGGAGGGTTTGGTAGCTTGAGAGAAGAGTGAGATTATTCTTCAACTTCTTAACTCTATCTCCTTTTTGATACGGCTTTTACATTTTATTAGCTTCCCCCTTGAAAGAGTTTCTGAAAGGCTGCAGTGAAAGCATTTTGATTTCCGTTACAGAATCTTTCATCTTTATTGGTAACATCCAAAGATTGTTGTTTTCAGGTTATAGTAGCCAGTGTTTGAGCTTACAGGTAGTTTCTGTGGCAGGTCATATAGGTTGAGAGATTTTGTATTCTCGTCAGTACAGATCTCACTGTGTCCCAAGAAGACTAGGAGGCATAACCCAGGGGAACGTAAATTCTGCTGTTTAATTCCCAATTTTTTTCCTGAATAAAATTGTTTTTAATCACTCTTATGAGGAAATCTGGTGAAATTAGAACACTTTGGCACATGGTATGTGAATTGTAAAAAATCACTTTGCTGCTATTTTCTCATAGGTCTTGACTGAGGTGGCTTTAAAGTACCCTTTAGCTTCACTAACTTTAGACAGGCTTCTTCCTGACTATTAGCCCCTGATCTCCCTTTTCCTAGAGCATTTACTTTAGGGAAGTTGTTATTGTATATGCTTTACTCCACTCCGTTGAGACGTAAACCTTTCAAACTGCCTCTTGCCAGTTTTACAACCCAGAAATGTCTTTCTCAAGGGCCTGAAAGCCACTGTTTTGTTTTGTTTTTAATTTTAAAAACTATTTTATTTATTTATTTGTCAGAGAGAGTGCGAGAGAGCGAGCACAAGCAGGGGGAACAGCAGGCAGAAGGAGAAGTAGGTTCCCTGCTAAAGAAGGAGCCATGTGGGACTGGATCCCAGGACTCTGGGATCATGACCTGATGTGAAGACAGACACTTAACTGACTGAGCCACCCAGAGAGTCACCCTATGAAATGCTATTATAGCGCTCCTCTCTCCCAGTCTCCTGGGAGGGGAGGAGCCTCACTTCCTCCACCTCCCTGCTTCAAGTTGGAGAACTCCTTTTGTCATGAAGATATGAGAAATTTTACTTTTCTTTTGGGTGAATCCAATGAGCAAACACAGGTGGCCTAGGGTCTCCATGCTAACTCTTAAATTTAAGTCTCGTCTCTCCAACCCTTTTCTCTGTGGAGCTAAGTATCTTAGATCTTTGTATACTTAGATACTTAGATCTAAGTATCTTAGATCTTTTGGTCTTTGCTTTCTCCCCTTTTTGTTGGCACTGGTATCAAAATAAAAATAAGTCTGCTCATCTTGTCCATTTTTTTTTTTTTTACAATCTCCCAGGAAAGTCAATTTGACAACCATAGAGAAGAGGGTATGACGAGTGCGAGTGGTTGGATTCGTTTTAAGTAACGACCAGGTAGTAAACAGTTGTCATTGCTGATTGTCCTCACTGTTTTCAACATCACTCCTTACAATTTACTTTCGCAATCAGCACTTCATTTTAATCTTCAAAGCAACCTCCTGAAGTAGGGAGGACAGATGATTTAATCATTCCTATTTTATAGATGGGGATCAAGAGGGACAAAGCTTAAGGGACTCATTTTTTCCAACTAGAAAGAAGCAGAGAAGAGATTTTTATCTGAATCTTCTAGCTTCAAAAGTCACTGCTGTGTCCACCATGCAATCTGTGCTCCATCTTGACCAGCCCCAGGACTTGAGACACTGATATATGAAGGAAAAAGTTTGAAAGGTCCTGGAGTCAGAACTGTTATTCAAAAAGCAATAGCTGAAAGAAAAAAAAAAAAGTGGAAGAGTGCCCAAAATTAAATTGTACAATGTTTTTTCCTAGCAACTCTATTCCAACTGATTGTCTCTAATGACTCCAGGAATAAATTATATTTTCCAATAAATGGCTGAAGCTGAAAAAACTGCAAATTTTACATAAATCATTGCCCCAAATGGTAGGAGGAATGCACATTTTCTCTTTTGATTGTATTATCCATTTAAGTTACCTGGATATTAAATCTGTTTCTATAGAAACTAAACTGCAAGATTTGATAGACTGAACAATTTTTCTACTTGGTTACCAGTACCGAAAGGTGAGGATCTACCAAGGCTGTCCTTCCCTTTGGGCTGGCAGAGATTGCAAAGTGTTTTTCATTCCTCACCACTGATTGATTAATAGATTAAAAGATAGTTGGTAGTTATGGATAAATGTCTGAACTGCAAGTTTTAGTGTTTGGACTGGGCTCCAGAATTTCTTTCATGAAGCTTCTCAGGAATATAGATGTAAACATTTAAAAACCCTTTTGCTATGTCTCAGGGATGATTATTGACTTGAATTGACTGAATTGACTTGAATCTAGGACATCTTGACCAAACTGATAAATTTCTCAAAACATTAATACTTCCCAAATCACAATCACACATCATGTCAATCATTATGCCTGATAACAAACAACATGGAGGGCATAGGGAGATGGAGAGGAGAAGGGAGTTGAGGGAAATTGGAAGGGGAGATGAACCATGAGAGACTATGGACTCTGAAAAACAATTTGAGGGTTTTGAAGGGGTGAGGGGGTGGGAGGTTGGGAGAGCCAGGTGGTGGGTATTATGGAGGGCACGTATGGCATGGAGCACTGGGTGTGGTGCATAAACAATGACTTCTGTTATGCTGAAAAGAAATTAATAAAAAAATCATTATGCCTGGAGTTTTGATAGCAAAAAAAGGGTACCTAGTTCTTTCATTTTGACATCTGCTTGAGGGTAATTTTTTGTTTTTTGCAATTCCAGATAAACATTTATTGCATTAGGATTGGAACCTCATTTGTCCTCAAGGCAAGTGTCCTTGAATAAATGAGTTATTGAATGAGTTATTTTAAGAAATATGATAGAGCTGTTTTTTTGTCATTTCTTTTTTTGTTTAAGACTTTATTTATTTATTTGACCCAGAGAAAGAGATCACAAGTAGGCAGAGAGGCAGGCAGAGAGAGAGAGGGGGAAGCAGGTTCCCTGCCAAGCAGAGAGCCCGATGAGGGGTTGATCCCAGGACTCTGAGACCATGACCCGAGCTGAAGGCAGAGGCTTAACCCTCTGAGCTACCCAGGTGCCCTGCCATTTCTATAGTTTGTATATTTTATTGTGATAAAATACACATGACAAAATTTATCATTTTAAGTATTTTGAAGTATAAAATCCAGTGGCATTTAGAACATTTACAATGTGCAACCATTAGCAATATCTAGTTCCAGAATGTTATCATAACCCCAAAAGGAAACTCCATCCCCACTAAGCAGTCACTCTCCATTCCCCTATATTCTAGCCCTTGGCAACTGCTAATTCCCTATTCTCTCTATGGATTTACCCATTCTGGATATTACATAAAGATGAAATCAGACAATATGTAGCCTTCATATCTGGTTTATTTCACTGAACATAATGTTTTCAAAGTCTATCCATGATGCAGCATGTATCAGAATTTCATTCCTTCTTAATGCTGTATAAAATTCCATTGCATGTATATACCACATTTTGTTTATCCATTCAGGTATTAATGAACATTTAGATTGTTGTCGCCTTTTGGCTATTGTGAATGAAGCTGCTATGAATATTTGTGTACTCATATCTGTTCGAGTCCCTCCTTTCGATTTTTTGGTATATGTACCTAGGCTTGGAATTTCTGGATAATATGGTAGATCTATGTCTAATTGTTTCAGAAACCACTGAACTGTTTCCATGGTGGCTGTACCATTTCACATTCCCTAGCAGTGCATGAGGGTTCTGGTCTCTCCACATACTCATCAACATGTGCTATTTTCCACTTTTTTTTTTTAAGATTTTATTTATTTATTTGACAGAGATCACAAGTAGGCAGAGAGGCAGGCAGAGAGAGAGAGGAGGAAGCAGGCTCCCCGCTGAGCAGAGAGCCCGATGTGGGGCTCAATCCCAGGACCCTGGGATCATGACCTGAGCCAAAGGCAGAGGCTTTAACCCACTGAGCCTCCCAGGCGCCTCTATTTTCCACTTTTTAAATTATAGCTATCCTATAATACAGCCAATCTCATAGTAGATGTGAAGTGGTATCTCATTGTTCTGTTACTTCTTACTGTGAGAAATTTACTCTCAACTTCCGCCCTGAGCTAGCAAAGGGTCAGGGCATGTGAGCGGACCCCTTAGTGGTTTCATTTGACCGGGGAGGGGGGTACTGAAATGTGAGGGTCAGTGGAAGGTGAAGCTGAAACATTACATTGCATCCAGGATGAACAGGGTATTGAACACTAAGCAGAGGCACATCAGAGGGTGAAAGATAGTTTTTAAGGAAAGAATGCCATAATGGGAGTTGGGAACTAGAACAGTAGAGGGTACGATGACGTAGGCTGAACTGGGAAGAACAAAGGCTGGAAATGAATACTCCATTGTTGAGGTAGTTCTAGGGCTCGGTATAAATATATTAATCACTCAGGTATTGTGCAATAGCTCCTTATATTTTGTCAAGTTAGCCCAAAATGGTGGAATAAGCAACGTCACACTGTTTCCAGTTGGGTGGAGATGAATGTATTTGGAAATATTTTAGGCTGTGAGCAGTTCCAAACTATGAATTCTTGAATTCTTTAGACTAAGTAGAAATCTTCTTTGAGGGGATGGTAGGCTGACGGTCTCACACAGGGAGGATTTTGTGGTGAAAATCTTGAGACTTGACATCTGACAGACCTAGATTTGCATCCCCTTTATTCATTTACTGATCCTGCGGCCATGCTCAAGTACCTTACCTTCTCTGAGTATGAGTTTTCTGTCTTTAAAATGGGTGTACTACCTACCTCATTGTGTGGGAAGGTAATTGAGAGGGCATGTGTGAAGCGCATAGCGGAGAGCCTGGCACATAGCTGGTGCCCAGAACATGCACCACAGACAGCCCAAATGACTTAGGCCACACCTCCTTTGCAGAGGAGTGCTTAGGTTGTGATTCTGGGAAAGGTCTGTATGAGTAGGAGTCACCTTGGTAATGTAAAACAGGAAAAGAGATGGGGGTGAGGGTCTCTTTCTTCAGAGAAGGCCATGGACCACTTTGATGTGAGGGTAACCTGGGGAAAAGGGGTGGGCTGGTGGGACCTGATTCAAGTCGCTCCCTCGCCCCAGTAGTCACCTTAAATTTGGCTCCTTTTTCACTGACATTAACTCATTTCATTGACATTAACTGACATTAACTCATCTGTCAGTTTAAATGATTTGCAGATTATCTATAGACCAATTTTGGTTTCATTGGGAAATTAAATCCTTGTAAAAGTGTGACTGCAGTTTTTTCTCAGAGCAGATATCTAATGGCAGGCAATGGATTGCAGAAGCGTGTAGCACATAACTGGGTCTCTGTCCAGCTCTGTTCTCCTCTCTGGAGAAAGAAGTAAACAACATAAGCAAGATAGAACACCATCCCTTGCTGCTGGGGGGTAATGGTGACATATTTAGCTCTTGGGTGTGATGATTTGCTTAATATTTTAAGCTGTGTATTTTCCAGAAAATGTAGCATCCAGGACATCAGGAAAAGCAGTCCCTGGTGCCAGAGTGTGGGACCCTCAGCTTGAGCCTGGCATGTCAGCTACTGGCTGTGGGTGTTGGCTCATACTACCCAAGCGATGCCATTCCTGATTATCCTTTCTGATGGGAATTTCTCAAGGTTATCAGTTACCTTTTGGCAAGTGTTATGTTGTACAGATGTACATATATATAACATGTAATCTTGATAAAAACCACATGAAGTAGATGAGTTAACTGAAGATCAGCTAAACCAATTGGCTTACACACATTCCTGCAGTCTTTGTCTTGGACAGGAAAAACACAATTCAAACAGATGACTAGAGTCATTGATTAACATTCGAAGACAGCAACAAAATGCATTTCAGGGGAGAAGCACTTGGTTTTTGGTTACATGAAGAAACCAACAACCAGTCCAGAATGGAGTTTGAGAAACCAAACAGCTCTGCATAATAAGGGAACAGAAGTTTTTAGACTGCACGCTCGTGATCTGAGAAGAGGACAGGATTTCTGGAAGACAGAGGAATGAATGGAATGGAGAGTGCCCAGTGTGTCACCTTGTCCCTAGGTCACTAGTGCGGTCAGTTACCTAGCAGCAAGTCAGAACCTGAGGAAGAAAAAGACCAGCTGATTGGAAATTGTGGATATATTTTGCAGGACAGTGAGATCTGCATTGAATTCAAAGCGGCTTTTTGCACCGTGTGCGATTATTCTCAGTGGCAGTCAAAGCTTGGTAAAACCTTGTTACCCTGAAGAGTCTTGCATTGATAGCATTTTCATTGTGTGGTCCATGCTTAGGGTGAAGTGAGGAAGAGAAAGGAAAGCAGATACAGGGCAGAAAAATGAGTAGGGATTAAGAATCAAACTGGGAGCAAGAAGGAATGGAAACCTATAGGTCCTTCCTCCTACAATCTTCAGAAATGTTGCGATAGTGTTGAACCTCTCTCAGAGTGTGAATCATTTTATTTAGATAACAGAGGAAAGGAGAATCTTGGAAAGTAAGAGTCTTGGGGCTCTTTGTTCATATTGCTTTGGTGACAGAGAAGAATCTTGAGGCCAGGTGTACTTGACCATAAAGCCCAGCTCCTTCCTAGTAGCTCACTGCCCTTGCCCTGTGCTGACAGCACAGGCACAGTATGAAAGGCAGGTGATTCCATTGTGCGGTCTCCCACTTTGTCCTGGTGTCCAGGCTGGGGTGGACCCAACACTGGGGCTTCTCCTTTCCATCTTGGCTTGTAGAGTTGTGTTTTCACCCACTACTCCATAGTCAGTTTTATTTAGAACAACTGTCTGGTGTTGAGGAGTATCAATTGGAGGGCAATGAAAAACAGAAGAAATACTCAGAGCTTAACAGTCACGAAGTTCTCAGATTAGCGAGAGGAGATTTCTTTACTAAATGAGGATTTCCTGTCTGTGAGACAGGCCTCCTTTAAAGATGAGTTTGTTCCCTTATATTTCTAGCAGAATCCGTGTATCTCAGTAAAGTATGAAGGGACACGGCCATACGGCATGGATGGGCCAAGAGGATAAGGATAACTTGATGATAGTATTGTAAGGATAACAGATAATTTCCTAAGAGTAGGGTTGATGACAAATCATCAACAAAAGGGAAGGATATTATGAATTAATGGCATCTTTTTATAAAGATTTTACCAAAAAAAAAATCTTGGTTAAAAAATTAGTCATTCTATCTATAAAGGCATCTTATGGAGCAAAGTCTCCATGGCAATGTCCTTTCAAAAACTTAATAGATAGCTTTTATATTCCACATTCTCCAAGTAGCTATTGCAGTTAGCCATCACGTAGTCTACATTTATGCAGAAAATAGATTTCCTTGAAGTCCAGCTGGGAGACAGAAAATAAAGGAAGCAAGGCATGTGAGTTACCTGAACCCACACAACTCAGTCCTTTCCCCTGAGTGATGGTCCAGAGAAGAAAAATACATGTTGGCTCAGTGAATAAATGCATGAACAAGCCTGTAGATGCACTTATTTTAAAGACAGTTGTAGGCGGTGCCTGGGTGGCTCAGTGGGTTAAAGCCTCTGCCTTCGGCTCAGGTCGTGATCCCAGGGTCAGTGGGGAGCCTGTTTCCTCCTCTCTCTCTGCCTGCCTCTCTGCCTACTTCTGATCTATCTCAGTCAAATAAATAAATAAAATCTTAAAAAAAAAAAAGAGATAGTTGTAAATAACTTGCAGATTGCTTTTCCCAGTCAGCAGAAAAGGAGAAGCAGTTCAGAAGGAACTAAAGGAATTAGAAGACTGTGAGGGACAGGTATACCTAGAGCTGACCAAAACAAAAACAAAACAAAACAAAAAGTGGGGAGAGGGAGAGCTAAATTCTGGTGCTGAAGGACTACAGCATGAAGACAGAAGATAAAAGAAAGGCACCGCTACTTGAGATAGAAGTTAGGGCATGTTTCTCAAAGTGTGGTCCCTGGACCAGTGTCAGGATCCCTTGGAAATTTAGAAATACAAGTACTCAGGCCCCACCCCAAAACTACTCTGTGAGAAACTCTGAGGGTGGAGCTCGACAATCTGACAAACCCTCCAGTGATTTTGGTGCCCAGTAGAGGGTGAGGTCCCCTGGTGGTTAGGTCCTCTACATCCAGAGGGTGTCAGTGTGTTTCAACACAGTGAAATGGGTGTTCATGACTTGGATAATAGTGAAAAAGTTACTTTATATAGAAAGGCCCCCTAGGGGCCTACATGGCTCAGACAGTTAAGTATCTGCCTTCAACTCAGGTCATGTTCTCAGGTTCCTGGAATGATGGGGTCCCATACCTAGGGCTCCCTGTTTAGCAGGGAATCTGCTTCTCCCCACCCCCACCTGCTGCTCCCCCTGCTTGTGCTCTCTCTCTCTCTGTCAAATAAATAAATAAAATCTTTAAAAAAAAAAAAAAAAAAAAAGACAACCTCACCCAAGAAGATAGGAAAGTTACCAACCGTGACCATATAGCTGGTTTTCCTGGGACAGTCTTGCTATAAATATGTTGTCTAGCACTGTTAAAAATAGTATTTCTTTTACTCTTGAAAGTTTCCCCATTTGGTTGATAAATTATATAGTTGCTCTGTTAATAGCTTGGAAAGATTACAGTCAAACTTGTTAAGATCAAGAGATGTATTGGAATTTAAACGAGAGTTGAGTTATTTGGTAAATTCCCACCCCTTATTCCCTGATAATGGCAGTGGTCGGATTTTAGTTTGTCAGTACTTTTCTTACTCAGACTTATTACCAAATTTCTTTGCTTCAAGGTGAATTCTCACCATTCTCCAAGCTGGGTTTTAAGCTATTCTTGTCTTTTGCTGAATAAGACCTAGAGACTACCATGGCAGTGGAACAGATTTGTTTCTCCTGAAAGTCTGGATTTCCAGCCAATTTGCCTCTGCATTCTACCTTCTTGGTTACTCGCTTTTTAACCCCTGATGGGACAGTACTCTCTCTCTCTCTCTCTCTCTCTCTTTTTTTTCTTTCCTCATCAAAATGTTACCTGGGGGAAAGGGTCTAAAAACTTAAGTGCAGTTGGAAAAAAAATGAGTATCGTCTCATCTTGGGATGTTTGAGTTTGGATAGAAAAGATTGTATTAAGTTACTGTAATAACCTGCACCTGTCATTCAATGAGCGGAGCAGTTGGAAGACTCAGGAACTGCTGAAGTAGTTGGGGGCACAGTATGGAGGCCTCCTAGACTGAAGCTCTAATCCAAACATTCTAACCTACATAAAGCATCACGGGGTCAGTGATGGGATCTAAACTTGGTCAGTGTCCCACCATTCAAACTCAGTGTCAGTGATAGAGAAGGACCACTAATGATGGCATCTTGCCAATCTCTATTAGTTCTAGATCCCAATATTAATATACTTTCTTGCAAGTCAACATAGTCACTGAGTTCTTCTTTTCTCTCAGGTCCCCAGTCTCATACTCTGTCCTCCCAACCTGATCAGATAAATTCTTTCTAATATCCAAATCAGAGACTGACTTGATTGAATCCATAAGTGGAGTTGTTTCACAAACTGGCTGTCAAAACTTGTTTGTTTTAGAGCTTTGGATTTTTATAGCTACAGGTGTAGCACTTAAGGATCAAGTCCCAATGCTTGCATTTTGCAGAGGTGGAAACTGAGGCACAGAAAGGTCAAGTGACTTGCCCAGGAACACACAGTTGGTTGCTTTAAGAATTAAGATGAAGACCCAGTTTTCTGAAACAATTTCCTCTCTTTGTGCTCTTACTTGGATACTCAAAGAAGGAGTAGGGGTCATTTCATAATTACCTCAATTTTGGTTTAGACCTTAAAATGAGGAGTAAAATATTGAAAGTGGAAACTGTGGGACTGCTTTTATGAGTGAAAACATGAGAATATTTTTCTGAAGCCTCTTTTGGGGATGATAAAAATGTAGAAACCATTATGTAAAATCTTATTTTTTAAAAAAAACTCAGCTGTTGTTTTAACCAGAACACACTCTATTGTTTAATAAACTTTCATGTTCAAGGGAAACAATAAAATCAGTTTATTTATGCACACATTTACATCTCCCTTTATAATAACAGACATCCTATTTTTTGTCAGTGCCTTTTTTCAAACAAATGAGCAGCTTCCTCCTACTTCAGCTGAAATAGGAGACTGTCCCGTTCACAGTCAATGCTGAGGGCAGGATAATTTGTTACTTGGCGACAGTGATACCAAAGACCTGTATTTCTCATTCGTCCAGTTCCTCCAGTGTCTAGGGCAAAGGCAAATACTCCTCGAAAGAGTAGTCACTTTGGGTACTTCTCCTCCCCCTAGGAGGGACTAGACAATGCAAGGGTGTCATTCCGCACTAATGGAAAAAAGGGAACCAGGAGCAAGGATGATGACAAAAATACCCAAGGTGCAGTTTTATATAACAAAATTTTCTATTTTGTTTTATGAGAAAATAGATATTGGGTTGAGGTTTAATGTATTATAAAATTTGAACCCTCATCAATGGCCAAGAAGTGTTATTATTGTTAAAGTGCTCATACTTTATCAAGTTTTAAAATACCAATAATCTAAAAAAATATATGCTTAAGAAATAGGCATCTGATATTGAGGGAAAAGAAAGTTTCTTTCAAGGAAGTACATTTTTCAGGGGCCCCTGGGTGGCTCAGTCGGTTAAGCATCTGACTTCAGCTTGGATGATGATCTCGGGCTCCTGGGATTGAGCTCCCTCCTCCGCCCCCACCATCTCTTTGGGCTCCCCACTTGCTTCTTCCTCTCTCTCTGCCCCTACCCCTGCTGGTGCTCTCGCTATCAAAATAAATGAAATCTTAAAAAAAAAAAAAAAAGGGAAGTACATCTTTTAGTTGGCTTTTATTTTTCCCTACAGAAAGATCACTGGTTAAAGTATATTTTGTTGTTTCATCACTCTGTGCTATTTCTTTTAAGTGTCACAATAATATAAATGGTTGTATTTTTAAGGGTGTATTCATCTGAAGACAAATTTTGTATCTGTAGGAAAACTTACAGCTCATTCATTCAACCTCTTCTTACAGAAACAAAACAAAACCAAATAAAGAAAGCCAAGGCCCAGGGACTTTGAGATATATGTCTTACCTTGGAGAGGACAAGACAGAGCTGGAATTCATGCTACGACTGTGATACCCGAGCATGGCATGACTAGGTTTCAGTGTAGTCAGGACTGTTAGAATCCCTTTTATTCCTATCATTTCCACCCTCCAAAAGGGTCAAAAATAAGATTTTATTTAAATTTAATCCAACTTCTCTAAGTTCTATATAAAATATGATGTAGAGAAGAATATAAAAACCAGAGTAATAATAACAGGAAAGATAGTGAAAAGCTTAGAGAACCAAGAATGCCTTAGGTTCTAATTTGCTGGCAACAATATAAACAATTAGTTATTCCTTCTTATGAAAATATTTTAATTTTTCAAATGTAGAGGAAATTGTGAAGATTAGTTCTTCTTACTATATATGTTGAAGCAACTCAGAAAACATTAAAAGAAAATCAGAAAATTGCTAAAAAGAGGCCAGGGTACTGTGAACACGAAGACAAGGAAACCAGCTCTTATGACCAAATCTAGTAAGGAAAAAGCCAAAGATGTTCTCCCTACTACCTATCAGGTTTTTCTTGTAGAAGTAAATTAAAAAAAAAAAAAAAAAGAAAGGAAAAAGAAAAGTAAGATGTCATATTTTAAGATATAAAAGTATACTAAAATTAGAATTAATTTTACTCCAAGAGGAGAAAGGCAATTTTAACAGAGGAAACACTTAAAATAGTCCCAAAGAAATAGAAAATCACTCAAAGTAAAAATAAGAACTCTTGAATCAATGTCTTGAGTATAAACTTTTTCTTCCAGACACATCATGCATTATGCAACTAAAAAAATAGTGAAACAATAACCAGGGAAGAGTAGCTCAAAGTCAGTGTTTTGTAATCCTCAGTATAATGAAGATTAATGAAAAGAGAATTGAACCACATGTCCCAAAACCCAATAGGAAGCAGACTTGAAGATAACAATAAATCAGTGAGTATGCTTTGAGGTATGTCTGCAATATTGACCTAGTTTATTTGCAACAAAGAACATCAAGTAGCCCTATTCAAACTCTTTAAAATACTTAGTCAATGGCCACTATATAATAATTACTTATCGTATTTATTAAACATTTGTTATATAGTTATCACAGGCATTGTGATAAATGTTTTATATGGGTTATTCCATTTAATATATGCAGTACAGTTGTTTGAGATAGACACTGTTATTATTATTCCAATTTTGTTGATGAGGTAATTAAGCCCAAGAGAGCTCCCCTAACTTGTCCAGAATTATGTAGCTCATGACATTAGTATTCGAACGGGCAGGTTTATTCAAGAATCTAAATCCTGGGCCACTGTTATAGCAAAACTCTGATTCTTATACCATGATCCCTGTTGTCCCAGAGCTTAAAGTCTAACAGGGTTTTTTTTGTTGTTGTTTTTTGTTTTTTTTTAGTTGTAAAATTTAGAGCAACAATCGTGAATGAGACCTGCCCTTTAAGACAGAAATTAAATCATGGCTCTCTCACAGACATTTTTCATATTAAGTATAGTGGAAACCACATGTTTTAAATTTCTTGGAAAGGATGGGTGTTAACCTTGATATCAGAGGAAAAACAAAACAACTTAAAAGACAAGGAAAAAGAAAAAGAAGAAAGGACTAGTCTGCAATTGAAAAAGTTCAGAGAACTCAAGCAAATGTAACCAGTGAACATGTTGGTGTTCAGGGAGATGCCTGAGACTGGTATCAGCGGGGTAGTTTTCCTCTCTGTTTGCTTGATCCAGAAATGAATTGCAAGGGATGTTGCCCGGGGCTGGAGTGGAAGTGGGGGTGAGGGTGGGGGTGGGGGTGGGGGAGTGTTCTGTTGTCAGGCGCATTGGATCACCTTAAGTGAGACCAATGGGACTCTGGCGGAAGGAGACCAAACCTGCCCACTGTCTCCTGCTGGCTTCCTATCTGAAGTCCTTGCTTTGACTCTCAGCCACGCTGCTGTCCTTTTTCTGTTGTTTTCCTGGCACCAGAAGGATGTATATGGGAGGATGCTGAACTTTCTGACAAGATCTTATTCTTCTCTCAGTTTTCCCAAGTGCCAAACTGGCTTCTTCAAAGGAAAATGATGCTAATTTATTAAAGGCAAGAAACAAACCCAAGGGGGCTTAGTGATCTGTACACAGTTAAATATATTAGAAGCTTTGAATCATTTTCTTCTCATACTTAATTTGACGAAAATGCAATTAGTATAGAATAAATGCCAAGATTATGGTGATACATGTTTCAGTCTCACTTCTCTGCAACCCTTTCCTTGTGTTAAAATACTTTGCTGAGGTATTGAGAATCCTACTTCTTAAGAGCTAGAAACATTTATTTCCTATTAGTTGTTTTAGCCCTCAATCTGATTTGCTCAGGTAATTGTAATTTACCTCGAAATGTGCTGTGCTTTGTTGGAATCAGGAAAGTTAGTTTCAGCAAAGGGGGAATAATTAGTCCAAAGGGTGAAGCAGACACTAATCATTATTAAGGACATTTTTTTATAAGAGGGAAGTTGAGTTTCTTGTATATAATGGGTTCTCATGTTTGCTGATTGAGATTGGTGGAATTTACATTCCAAAAGCAGGAATCAGAAGCCAAAGAATTATACTTAGACCAATGTCCTTAGTCCCCTGATGTTCCAATGACATATCCTAGAGAAACTAGTCTTAACGAGTTTCTGTCTCAGTGAGACAACTTCTTTCATGGAACTATTTTGGGCATTTTCAATGAACTATGGCTGAAAAATATTTTATCATGTACTCAACTTTACAGAAAAAAACAACTCATGGGACCTAAGACTTTATATTTCATGAAATTAACTTCTGACCTTTGTCAGTTTAGAAATACATGTTTGCATAGTTGTGCTTTATTTCTTTACTTTTAAAATTTCTTCTAATTTATATCTCTGTGTTATATGCTAGATAGCCTTCAAAGTGACCAAATATTTTTTAAAGAAGGCAGAGTTTAAATAAATAAACTATAATAGTTTCAAACAGGATGCACATTATAGTTTGTAGTTACTTTAAAAATGAACACCCTTTTGTATATGTGTTTATATTTGCAATATTAATATAATTTACATACTTGTAATTTCAGTGAGAATGCTGTATTTCACTGGCTGATGTATCATAATTTGTTTAACCATATTCTTTCATCCCATGTGAAAGCACAGCTGTAGTACACAGGTTTCATGAAAAGAATGATTATTACCATTAAACATATTAGCTGCCACATTTAATCTTAAATTATGTACTTGAATATTTTTTTCATGATGTGCTAGAAGCAAAGCCATCACATAGAGATCTTCAGCTAGGGAAAATAAATGCTTGTATGCTTGTATGTACTCCCGAAGATGGGAATGGTCCTGTTTCAAATTATAAAACTGGGACGTGAAGTAGCATAATAGTATTGCAGGGGAAAAAGAGTGAAAGATAAAAGTAAAATAAGACTCTTGGGACTATTTCTCAAGAGGAAACTACAGACACTCTTCAGGTTGAACCAGGGAACGTGAATGTTTTTGAGTAAAAGTTTGTGGAAGGTATACACTCTTGAGGGACAGGGTTTTTTTAATCTTCCCTGAAATTTATTTCAAGTTTCTTGATGATCTATGATAAACACTGGAAATATTTCAAAGATGATGAAAATTATTTGAAAAAATTTTTTTCAGGTTTTTATTTCAATTCCAGTTAGTTAACATATGGTGCAACGTTAGTTTCAGGTGTATGGCATAGGGAGTCCATACCTCCATACAGCCCCGGGAGCTCATCACCACAGGTGCCCTCTTGAATCCCCATCACCTATTCCCCCAACCCGCACCCACCTTCCCTCAGGTAACTATCAGTTTGTTCTCTATAATTAAGTCTTTTTCTTTTCTTCTTCTCCCTCTCTCTGTCTCCTTTCTCCACCCCTCTTTGCGCGTTTGTTTTGTTTCTTAAAATCCACATATGAGTGAAATCATTTGGTAGTTGTCTTTCTCTGACTGATTTTGCTTAATAATACAGTCGAGCTCCATCTATGTTATTGCAAATGGCAAGATTTCATTCTTTTTTTTTTTTTTTTTTAAGATTTTATTTATTTATTTGACTGAGAGAGAGACAAAGAGAGAGGGAACACAAGCAAGGGAGTGGGAGAGGGACAAGCAGGCTTCCTGCAGGGCAGGGAGCGTGATGCAAGGCTTGATCCCAGGACCCGGGGATCATGACCCAAGCAGAAGGCAGATGCGTAACTGACTGAGCCACCCAGACCCCCCTTCATTCTTTTTTATGGCCAAGTAATATTTCATTATATATATTTGTGTATCACCTCCTCTTTATCCATTCATCCACTGATGGATGCTTGGGCTACTTCCAAACTTTGGCTATTGTAGATAATGCTGCAGTAAACATCAGAGTGCATGTATCCCTTTGAATTCGTGTTTTTGTATTCTTTGGGCAAATACTTAGTAGTACAATTGCTGGATCATATGGTAATTCTTTTTTTTTTAACTTTCTGAGTTAACTCTGCACTGTTTTCCAGAGTAGTTGTACCAGTTTGCATTCCCACCAAGGGCATAAGAGGGTTCCCCCTTTTCCACATCATTTCCAACACCTTTTGTTTCTTGTGTTGCTGATTTTAACCATTCTGACAGGTGTGAGGTGATATCTCTTTGTGATTTTGATTTGTATTTCCCAGATGATGAGTGATGTTGAGCATTTTTTCATGCGTCTATCAGTCATCTGTATGTCTTTTGGGAACAAGTCTATTTGTGTCTTCTGCCCATTTTTTAATTGAATTATTCATTATGGGGGGTGTTTAATTGAATTATTCATTTTGGGGGGTTTATCAGTTCTTTATATATTTTGGATACTAACCCTTATCAAATATGCCATTTGCATATCTTCTCCCATTCAGTAGTTTGACTTTTAGTTTTGCTGACTGTTTCCTTTGCTGTGCAGAAGATTTTTATTTTTATCATTGGGAATTACTTCAATGCAAGGAAGTATGAACTTAGTTTTTAATTGCACATGGATTTGTTTCATTCATTGTTTTTATTTTAGCAACCATCTGCATTATCTTTGTGTTGTTATGTAGAACTATAACATTACTCCAGGTTAATTGTGGGAAAAGAACTGTCCTACACTTAAACAAATGATAAAGCTTAATGGCAGAAAGGGGACTTTTGTAGGGAAACAGCAATAATTTCCAGGGAAAGTTTCAGCTATGTGAACTCAATCAGTGAAGGGTGAAGCTGGCTAGACTCCTTTCAAACTGAGGTGTTAGGCATCCTATGAATCAAAAGGCTGAGATGCACTTACAGAGAGATCTGGGAGAAGGAGTATCTTTGTGGCCAGTAGGGGAGAAGTACTTGTTTGTTTTCATACTGATCTTGAGTGTTCATGCCCAGTGATTCTTGGCATCAAGGATGGGAAAGGCTAACATTTTGGTATAAAATTATCCCATATCCCATTATACTAATGTGTTCTCCACGTCTAAGTATCTAGTCCAATTTCAAACTAATAAAATAATCAGCGGTGTTAGTTGTTCACTTTCTGATGAAACTCTTGCAGTTAGATAAAGAACTTATAGAACTTTCTTGCCTCCTTGGAGGAAAAACCATCCTTCCCCAATGGGCATCAAGAGTGAGACCAGGGAGTACTGTGAAATGTGTAAGCCTGATGATTCACAGACCTGCACCCCTGGGGCAAATAATATATTATGTGTTAGTAAGAATAATTAATTAAAAAAAAAAAAAGACTGAGACCAGGGGTCAGAATAAGCCCATTCCTTCCCATACCTCCAGGTCTCCATTAACAGGAATGAAGAAGGGGCCTCACCTTCTTTCTAGCATTCTTTATACCCTTTTTTATACCTGCTCCATAGTCCCAGTCGAGCTACTCTCTGTCTTAAGACAGGTAGACTGTACAAAAGAATTACTCTGGGAACTTGTTCCAGATATAGATCCCAGGTCCCTGTAAGATCACTGATGGGGAATTTCTGGAGAGGGGTCTCTGGAATCCACAATTTTACCAAGGTCCCCCAGTGATTCTTACACTGCAGTATGAGACCTGCTGTTTCAAGGATCTTAAACACTTGTTTAAGAAGTTTGCAAAGTGCTTTTATGCAGCAGCTCATTAGATCTCTAGAAGAATAAAATGAGATAAACAAGGTAGGTATTGACATTTTATTTTATGAGTGGAGATAATGGGTATCTGTAATGCCATTTTTAAAAAAGATTTGTTTGTTTTTTTGTTTGTTTGTTTGTTTGTTTTAGATGGGGCAGGGAAGAGCGGAGGGAGAAGGAGAGAGGAATATAAGCAGACTCTGTGCTGAGTGCAGAGCCAGATACAGGGCTCGATCTCATGACTCTGGGATCACAAACTGAGCCAAAACCAAGAGTTGGACACTTAACAGACTGTACCACCCAGGTTTCCCTGTAATGCCCAATGTCTTGATCAAACCATAGCAGAGCTCAAAAGCTCTTAACACAGCATGTTGCCTAGGAATAATATTGGGCTGTGGAATGATTAGATTTATAGCTTACTCCTTTTCCTATGTTATCTCATTTATTCTTCCCATAATCCTGTGAGGTAGACAAGGCAAGTAGTATTAAATCTACCTGACAGAGGAGCAAACTGAGACTCAGACGGTTGAAGTGAATTGCCCAAAGCTGTAAGCCAGAAAGTGGCAGAACCAGGACTCAAACTCAGGTTTTTCAAGTCCAAGTGCTGCCTGTTGTCTACTTTTTCCTACTATCCAAATGACTAACAAATGAAGAAGGACCAATGAAGTATGAATCTTTTTTCAATTTTTTATTGCTTCCTATTTAATAAATTATGCTTATACCATAACATGATTCTTATGTAGGTCTGGCTTTCTCACTAGTGTAGCAAATAAAATCATTTCTTGATTCCCTGTCCTATTTTTATAACTGAGTATCATAAAACTTCTTATGAGACAGTTTTTTAAAAAGATTTTATTTATCTTATTTTATTTTAAAGAATTTATTTATTTATTTGAGAGAGAGTGAGAGAGAGCACGAGTGGAGGGGTGGGGCAGAGGGGGAGAGAGAGAGAATCTCAAGCAGACTCGCTGCTGAGCTCAGAGCCTGAGGCAGAGCTCAATCTCACAACCCTGAGATCATGACCTGACCTGAAACCAAGAGTCAGATTCTTAACCCTATGAGTCACCAGGTGCCCCGAGATAGTTGTTTTTAAGGTCGTAGTAACTTTTAAGGTCATAGTAACTTTCAAAATATAATTATTAAATCCAGTACCATTTCCCATCCTTCTCCCCTTCTCTTCCCAGTACTTGGCACTGATAAAAAACCTCCTTTCTTCCTGAAAATTTCTTTCCATGAAGTGGCATGTTTGTGATTCATCTATGCTTCGCTGGGTCCTTTTTATCCTTCCATACCAAAGATATGTCTATAATTGCCTTCCTTTTGTTTTCATAGATTTCTGCTTGGAAATACATACATTTCCACAATTTCAGTTATTAGAATTATTCTGATCACTCTGAGATATATCTCCACCTCTTCCCCTGAATTCCAGATCTATTCAGAATACACTCTAGATACTCACTAAATATTTCTTGAATTAAATTTCCATTTGCATACCATCTCATTTATTGCAGAAATATTTACTGAGTGGCTACTAGGTATCAGATAATATTCTAGGTGCTTGGGATATATCAGTGAATAAAGCAAAGTCATCCTTCCTCATGGTACTTACTTTTTAGTGGCAGAAGAGAGACAAGAAACCATAAGCATAAAAAATATAAAAAGTAGATTGTATATGAGAAGCACTATGCAAAAGAAGAGAAAAGGACAGGATAAAGAGAATCAGAGTGTAGTTAGCCGGGGTGATGATAGGAAAATTGATTGCCCTCTTGTATAGTGTGGTCAGGGCTGGCCTGGCTCAGACAAAAACATTTGTAGAAGTCTTAAAGGATGTGAGGGGGTTAGCTTTGAAAATCTCCAGGGGAAATGGATTTTAGGTAGAGGAATAGCCACTGCAAAGACTTTAAAGCATGAATATATCTGATATATTCAAATAATAGTGGTAAGAGAGAGGGTCAGAGAAGAAATGAGAAGTAGGATTGTTTAGGGTCGTGTCAGGCTTTGGCTTTTGTCCTTTGTGAAATGGGAAGCTATTGGAGAGTTTTGAACAGAGCAATGACACGATGTATTTTACAATTTTAATGGATTATTCTGGTGACTGTGCTGAAAACAGGTATAGGGTGGTAAGGATAGTTCTGAGAGAACAACTGTAAAGGTATTTTCCAATTTGGGCAAAGTGTGATAGTGGAGAGTTGAGTTGATGGGAGATGGTCAACTTGTGGATATATTTTGAATATAGAGCCATTGGAATATCCTGATGTATTCGATATGTTTAGCATGAACAACTAGAAGAATGGAGTTGCTGAAACTGGAAAGGTGAAACAGGTTCAGTGGGGGAGCATCAGGAGATCACATTTGAACATGATAAATCTGAGGCATCTGTTTGATGTTTAAATGGAGTCATTGGATAGGATTCTGGGATTCTGGAATGATAGTGAGCTGGAAATATGAATGTGACTGTTGGTGCCATATATATGGTGTTTAAAGTCATGACTGGACAAGACCACCATGAGAATGAGCATGGATGGAGAAGACAAAAGGACCAAGAACTGATCTCCAAGGCATGACAACATCACAAGCTTGAGGAAAAGAGGAAGAGCCAAAGAAAGGAGACTAACAAGTTTATCTGTGAGGTAGGAGGAAAAGCAAGAGAGCACAAAGTCTTAGAAAGTGCAAAAAAAATTATCAGGAAGGAAAGAGCACAGTTGTGTCCAACGCTGTTGTTAATTTAAGATGGCAGAAGGGAATTGGTCATTGGATTTAACAATGAGTCCATCATTGGTGACCCTCACATGAGCAGTTTTGGTAAAATAGTAGGGATGAAAGCCTGATCTGAGTGAGTGAACAAGTGGGGTGAGAAGAAACAATGCATATTGATTCAAACTCAAAGTGTCTAAAACTTGACTATTATCCTCTTTAAGCTATTCTTTCTCAGGATGTTTTATTTTTGTTGGTGGCGCCTGCATTCTCTCAATTACTCATGGTCAAAGCCAAATCTTTGTTTATTTCTCTCTTATTCCCCCACATTAATCAACTAGCAAGTAAACTTTACAGAAAAGTACACTAGATAAAATATGTACTTTAAAATCAGACACACCTAGTTAGCAAATTATTTGCTCTCTTAGCCTCACTTAAGGAGGATAATATTATTTACCACCTGGGATCCTTGTGGTGATCATATATATATATATATATATATATATATATATATACATAGTTTATATATTAGATATATAGTTTATATGTAACATATTTTATATATTAAAATATATATTATATATGTGCTGATCATATATATGGTCATATATATTTTTAAAATATAGATGATATACATAATATATAAAAATAAAATATATTTGATATAAAATAATAAAAAATACATATGCTCATATATAAAGCATCTAGAACAAAACAAGATCTCAAAATGTGTTATTTTCCTCCTTGTCATTCAAGGGTTTTAAGACCTCTTCCTTTTTGGCACAGCCTTAGCCCTAGACACCAAGGTTATTATTACTTATCTTTTTGTCAACATAATTTATAATGTTTCCTCCAGCTTCCCATTTTCCCTTGTCTAATACACATTCAGATTTATCTCCTTAATCCAGATTTTAAGCCGTATCACTTCTACAACTAAAAATAATTTTTACTTACTCTCCATTACCTAGAATAAAGCCTAACATACTATAAAAATAATGGCAACGTTTTGCTCCTGCATAATAGGTAGAGCTTCCCCCATCCCCGCCCCAGAATTTGCCAGAGTAAGCAGGGCAAATGAGACCATTTGTTGATTCCTGTGCACGATCTTACATTGTACTTTTGCTTATGCTCTTCCTTCCATTTGGTGTTCCTGTTCCTCATCTCCACCTGTCAATCAAAACCTTATTCATTTTTCAAGGCTTAGCTTAAATGCCATGTTGGTCATGGAGACTTTCTGATCCACATCACCTATCCCATCTGCCAACCAAAAAATTTCTCTCTCCTCTATCTATCTATCTATTTATCTATCTATCTATCATCTATCTATCCATCTATCCCTAAAGTATCTTTTATTTCTTTTAAAGAACAGAAATCATTCTTTACTGTTTAATAATCATTTATGAATGTGTCAGAGCTCCCTTTGTAGAATATATGCTCTGCAAGGACAAAGATAAGCATGATCGATCTTTGTGTTCAGTTAGCATTTAGGACAGACTTGGTACTTTGGAAGTACTCATAATGTGTATGTTGAATTGAATTATTGGGTCCATTTATTGCATTTTTTGGTTTTAAAATTGAAGTTATTGTCTTAAAAGTTACTTATGTCATTTGATCTTCTTAGTTGTTCATATTACTACCAGAGAGAATAAATCCCAAGAATGATCCAAAACTACAAAAAACAAAAATGCCTTGGCTGGAATTGATGCAATCCGCCTTCAAGCCTACTACGGTAAAATAGCAGAGTCATGCCTAATTCAAGTTGACCAAGTGATTTTGAAACTGAAATGCCTTTTCAGTCATTATTTATAAAAATTGGATTGACAGAAAAGCAGTACGTCTCTTATTGCTCTCAACGGGTTCAACATAAGTATTATCTATTTTCCCTTACCCTTTACCTCCTTATTATCGATTTCATCTCTTTTCACTGCCAACTTAATTTAGTTGAGGGAACCAATAAAAAAAGTTGCTCCAAAATTCTTTGCTATTGTATCATAAACAAAAATTGTTAAAATTCATTTAAAATAAATATTTTAAAACCAAAGTCAGATTAGTCAATATTTGAATGAAATTATATAATACCAATTCCATCATCTTTGATTTACAGATTCAAGCTGGGAATGCCAGGATGTGAGTTTGGCAATAATTAGCAAATCCAAACATACCCCAAGAGCTTTTCCTGTGATGACATATACTAGTTTTATATATACTAGTTTGATATATCAGAACTATTGTTTGTTCACAGGACCACTGACAGATTTACTAAAATGAAATATTTACCTATCCTGGCTGATTCTGAGGAGGGAGCAATATCCTCTCATGGACTGAATATTTGTGTCCTTCCCCAGATTTATATATTGAAACTATGTCTCCTACTGTGATGGTATTTAAGCGTGGGTCTTTGCAACGTGGTTAAACTGGATGAAGGCTTGAATGTGAGGCCTTCATGATGGGATTGGTGTCCTTATAAGAAAGGAGACCAGAGTCTTTCTCCACCTTGTGGGAAACAGTAAGAAGGTGACCATGTGCAAAACAGGAGAACTCTGGTCAGAAACAGAATCTCCAGGCACCTTGACCTCAGGTTTCCCAGCCTCCAGAACTACCATAAATAAATGTCTGCTTTTGAACCTACGTAGTCTGTGATATTTTGTTAAAGCAGGCTGAAGTAAGACAGTATCTATCTAATTTGTTTTCCAAACAAAGGCACTTTTGTTGTCTTTTTTTATTTTTCACTAAAAACTCAGGCTAGTGAAGTCATCTGTGACTGCACACACTTTACATTCAGCAAATATGTCCTGAGAGCTTATTATGTTCCAGGCACAAGCTAGATATTTCACATGCATTAACTCATTTAATTGTCACAATAATCCGGGAAGCCCGCATTGCTACTCCCATTTTACAGATGGGAAAACTGTACTCCAGGTAGGTCAAGTAATGTAACTCGTGGTTGTTGCCTCCATAAAGGAAAGTTCTGTTCTGCCTCATTAGTTGCTAGAATCTAGTAACTAGTGCAGAGGTACTAGTATCCCAGTAAATATGGGTTTGATAAATTATTAGTAAGATAGTAAGGGATAAAGCTGAATTCAAACACAGATCTTCTAATTCCAAGCCTTCTAATGCCTAGTACATTATGTCCTATATAGAGTCAATATTAATTAATGTGATATTAATTAATGTTAATATATTATGTGTCCTATATTAAATTCATTATTTTAGAAATCTTATGGCTTTACCATATTGTTTTAAAAGCTTAACTAGTTATTAAATGGTTTTTATTATAAATCCAACAAATAGTTGTAAAGATCTGACAACTCAAAGTTGTGTGATGTGAGAAATGCTTTGTGGCCCCAAACCAGAAGTAACTGCTATTTAGAGTTAGGTATATATATCCAGGGTCCCTGGATAGCTCAGCTGGTTGAGCATCTGACTCCTGATCTCAGCTCAGGTCCTGATCTCAGGGTCATGAGTTCAAGCCTTGTGTTGGCCTCCACACTGGGCATGGAGCCTACTTAAAAAAAAAAAAAAAAAAAAAAGCATATTTCCTTCCAGATGCCCTAAGTACTCACATGGAGTATATATTTACTTGCCTATACACTTTTAAAGATTTAAAAAAAATGACATTCTCATGCTGTTTTGTGATTTTCTTTTAACTTTATATCTATATTACAGTTATTTTTCATATCTTGCAGTTTATTTTAATGACTATGTTGTATTCCCTTGTTTTTATGCATTGCAGTTTAGCCAGATCCATACTGATGAATAATTATTGTTTTAAAATTTCACTATTATAAACACGCTGTAATGAATACAAATCTTTGAACATTTATGACAGCCTATCTGTCAGATAAATTAATAGGAAAACCTAATTAAAGGAGGTCATAAGATGTGACTGCAGGTTGACCAGAAAGCTGGTCTGTGGATAGACTGTATGTTCTACCTACTATTGTATGACAGCTTCTTGTACTTAAAATGTATGTTCTGTCTACTATGCCCATACTACCAGCTGTTTCAAGGACATGGCCTTCAGAGAGTAAGGTGTTGTTGACTGAATTCAGGTGCACTGAATATTTGACTGAACCCACTTAAGGCCTCTCTGTAAACTTTTAAGGTTCTGGTGGATGGGTATGGAGACTGATTAGTCTCGTAGCCACTTCAGACAGTCTGCATAAGCTCCTTTGCTTATTGAATCTGTGTAGGGGGGCCGATTTGATACTACCTATAAATAATACAAAATTTGAATAATGAATTTCGTCCAGGAAACTCCCCAAGATGGTAGACCAACATTGGGTCAAATGGTAAACTTTTTCAGCATTTTGATATACATTGCCGAATTACCTTAATGAATGTGTTCCATTTTATATTTTCACTAATAGTGCATGAGAACTCCTTTTAAAATAAGTAACACATATGAACACTAGGTATAATCCATTTAATTTATCTTTTCCAATATTATTGGTTAGAAAATGTGGCATTTAGAAACAAGATGGGATTGGGAGGGAGACAAACTATAAGTGACTCGTAATCTCACAAAACAAACTGAGGGTTGCTGGGGGGAGGAGGGTTGGGGGGTGGGTTATGGACATTGGGGAGGGTATGGGCTAAGGTGAGTGCTGTGAAGTGTGTAAACCGGGCGATTCACAGACCTGTACCCCTGGGGATAAAAATATATGTTTATAAAAAATAAAAAAATAAATTTAAAAATTAAAAAAAAAAGAAAATGTGGCATTTAAAAAACTTATATTTAGTTACTTAATGATGAAATCATTGTTGACTATATTCTTTCTCTGTATAGCTTATTCTCCATCCACTTTTTTCCTTTTGGGTTGTCAGCATTGATTAGGAAATTCATTCTGAATGTTAAAAGGTTTGTCTTTTGCCACTCATGTATATTTTTTATATGTGGGAATTTGGTTGAGTGGACAATTTAATTTTCATTTGACCAGGTTCATCAGTCTTTACTCTCCTCAGTGGTTCCTGGATTTCCTTTTACAATGAAAAAAAGACCTTCCTAATTAAAAAAAAATTTTTTTTAAGATTTATTTATCCATTTGAAGGAAGGAGGGACAGAGGGAGAAAATCTCAAGCAGGTCCCGGCAACCCCTCGGAGCACAGAGCCCCAGGTGGGGCTAGATCTTATGACGCCGAGATCATGACCAGAGCTGAAAGCAAGAGTGAATGCTTAACTGACTAAGCCATGCATGCATCCTTCTAATTCAGAGATTTTTAAAAAATCGTTTATATTTTCTTTTGTAGTTTTTAACTTTATTAATGTTTTGGTCTATGATTCATGCATCCACCAAACAAATATTTATGGTATACTAGCTGTGTGTCAGACATCTTACGTTAGTGAATAAAACAGACAAAAATGTCTGCATTCATGGAATAATGTTTGATCCACTCAGATATTCTTTTAATATACTCAATTCAATTTGCTATAATATTGTTAATTATATTAGCATTGGATTAGCAGTGGATCTATATGAAAATTATTTTGATAACAGGAATGAGGTAGAAACACATTCTTGTTTTGTTTTCCTTTGTAGGACTTCCTATTTAACTCAACTAAATATTTCTCTTTTACTGTTGGTTTTCAAGTAGTGTCCTTATGCAAAACTAAGTACCTGTAGGTACTGGGGTTTATTTCTAAACTCCATTCTGAACATTGGTCCATTGTGTCTTTTTCTGAACCAATACTATAATTTTTTTTATTTTTTATTTTTTATTTATTTTCAGAGTAACAGAATTCATTGTTTACATACCACACCCAGTGCTCCATGCAATACGTGCCCTCCATAATACCCACCACCTGGCTCTCCGAACCTCACACCCCCCGCCCCTTCAAAACCCTCAGGTTGTTTTTCAGAGTCCATAGTCTCTCATGGTTCATCTCCCCTTCCAATTTCCCTCAACTCCCTTCTCTTCTCCATCTCCCTATATCCTCCATGTTATTTGTTATGCTCCACAAATAAGTGAAACCATATGATAATTGACTCTCTCTGCTTGACTTATTTCACTCAGCATAATTTCTTCCAGTCCCGTCCATGTTGATACAAAAGTTGGGTATTCATCCTTTCTTTTCTTTTTT
The DNA here is from genome assembly GCF_010015895.1 of Lontra canadensis. Lineage (NCBI taxonomy): Eukaryota > Metazoa > Chordata > Mammalia > Carnivora > Mustelidae > Lontra > Lontra canadensis. The sequence goes on from NW_022630998.1 coordinate 19,697,412, forward strand.
TTTTTTTTTAAGATTTTATTTATTTATATGACAGACAGAGATCACAGGTAGGCAGAGAGGCAAGCAGAGAGAGAGGAGGAAGCAGGCTCTCTGCCGAGCAGAGAGCCCGACGTGGGGCTCGATCCCAGGACCCTGGGATCATGACCCGAGCCGAAGGCAGAGGCCCTAACCCACTGAGCCACCCAGGTGTCCCTCATCCTTTCTGATGGAGGCATAATACTCCATAGTGTATATGGACCACATCTTCCTTATCCATTCATCCATTGAAGGACATCTTGGTTCTTGCCACAGTTTGGCGACCGTGGCCATTGCTGCTATAAACATTGGGGTACAGATGGCCCTTCTTTTCACTACCTCTGTATCTTTGGGGTAAATACCCAGTAGTGCAATTGCAGGGTCATAGGGAAGCTCTATTTTTAATTTTTTAAGGAATCTCCACACTGTTCTCCAAAGTGGCTGCACCAACTTGCATTCCCACCAACAGTGTAAGAGGGTTCCCCTTTCTGCACATCTTCTCCAACACACGTTGTTTCCTGTCTTGCTAATTTTGGCCATTCTAACTGGTGTAAGGTGGTATCTCAATGTGGTTTTAATTTGAATCTCCCTGATGGCTAGTGATGATGAACATTTTTTCATGTGTCTGATAGCCATTCATATGTCTTCATTGGAGAAAAGTTTGTTCATATCTTCTGCCCATTTTTTGACATGATTATCTGTTTTGTGTGTGTTGAGTCTGAGAAGTTCTTTATAGATCCTGGATATCAACCTTTTGTCTGTACTGTTGTTTGCAAATATCTTCTCCCATTCCGTGGGTTGCCTCTTTGTTTTGTTGACTGTTTCCTTTGCTGTGCGGAAGCTTTTGATCTTGATGAAGTCCCAAAAGTTCATTTTGCTTTTGTTTCCTTTGCCTTTGGAGACATATCTTGAAAGAAGTTGCTGTGGCTGATATTGAAGATGAACGAATGCTATAATTTTAAAATTACTGTAGTTTGTAATGAATTTTGATTTCTGAAGGAACTAATTTCCCCTTGAAACTCTTGTTTTACAGATTTATTTTTCTGACTTTTACAACATATGTAGTTTTCCAAATAAACTTTATAGCTCTTTTGTCATGTTTTAAAAATTCTTGGTATTGTGATTGGGATCACATTGACTTCATGGATTCATTTAAGTATAAATGATCACTATCCAATACCAAATCTCCTCACCCAGCTCGTTTTTATTTATTCAAGTCTTCTTTCATGTCCCACAATAAAGTTTTAAAGCTTTCTTCATACAGCTCTTGGGTTTATCTTATTTTGTGTACTTGGTTTTTAATATCTTGGTTATTATTTTTAATAATATTATTTTTCCTATTTTATTTTATAATCTCTGTAGAAAGAACATTTGACTTTCGTAGATTAATTTTGCAACTTACTCCTTTACTGTTTTTCCTTTACTGTTTTCCATTGTTTTTATGTTTTTCTTTAGTTTTTCAAGTACATAATGATTGTCATCTATAAATAATGAAAAATTTGCTTCATTCTTTCCAATATTTATACCTTATTTTATTTTCTTACTTAAATGCACTGGCTCACTCTTGCAGAACACTTACAAATAGATATGCTGATATTTGGGATCCTTGTTTGCATCTTGACTTATACAGAATTGCCTTTATTACTGTTTTTCTATGAATATTATTGCTGGCTTTGGGGTTTATGCATATATTATTATATCATATTAAAGAATTATCCATCTTTTTCTTTTTTTTTTTAAGATTTATTTATATAAGAGAAAGTGAGAGAAAGAGAGCATGAACAAGGGGAGAGGCAGAAGGAAAGAATCTCTAGCCAACTCCCAAGTGCAGTCCCACTTGGGCCTAGATCCCATGACCACTGAGATCACAACCTGAACAAAACCAAGGGTTGATGCTTAGCCAACTGAGCCACACAGGTGCTCCTGCATCTCTTTCTAGTTCACTAGGATTTTTAGATTAGAAAAGGATGTCAAATTTTGTTACATGCTTTGTATTATTCAATCTCATTTGACCAATTAATAGGACATACTATTTTAGTAATTCCTTAATATTAAACAATTATTTTTCCAAAGTGGAGATGAATCTAACTATGTCGTGGTGCATTGTTTTTTAATGTACTACTGATTTCTATTTGTGAATTTATTTATTTACAAATGGAAATATGATATTATAGCATAAATATTTACTTACAACTTGCTTTTTTTTGACTCAGCAATGTTTTGGTGATTTTTCTTATGTGAACATATTGATTTACCCTTTTCTTTTTTTTGTTGCATGAATTTTCATATCATGGATAAGTTACAATTTCTATAGTCACTCCTTTGTTGAAGGACATTCAAATTTCTCCTTCTTGTTTTTTTATTTGGGTGTTACTAACCATTATTGGTATTTCTAACAATGTTACAATGTGATCTTTACATATATAGTCTAACTTATGTGCAGAGTTTGGGGGTGTGGGTGAGAAAGATATGTAGGAGTAGAATTCCTGAGTCATGAATTACATGCATTTAAATACGTATCGCCAAACTGACCTCTTTTTTTTTTTTTAAGATTTTATTTATTTATTTGAGAGAGAGAGTAAGAAAGAGAGAGAACAAGCAGAGGGGAGGGGCAGAAGGAGAGGGAGAAAGAGACTCTCCGCTTAGCAGGGAGCCTGATGCAGACCTTGATCCTAGGACCCTGGGATTATGACCTAACCCAAAGGCAAATACTTACCTGACTGAGCCACCCAGGTGCCCCCAAACTGACCTCTTAAATGGCTATAACAATTCACACTGTCATTAGTAATGATTGTGATATCTATTCCCGACACCAATACCAAAGCTGATACCCTCAAGCAATTTTATATTTTACTAATCTCTGTAATAAATTTTTTTAAAGTATCTTCATGGGGTTACAATTTGCATTTTTCCTTTTTGCTATTTTGTGAATTTCCCATTCATGTTCTTTGCCTTGTCCATTGGGTGGTTTGTCTTTTTTGTATCAGTTTGAGGAGTTCCTTATAACCTCTGTATTTTAATCTCTTGCCTGTTATATATTTTACAGTTATTTCCCCTTCCCCATTTTTTTAAATCTCTTACCTTGTTTATGATGTCCTTTCTCATAAATAGTACATACTGTGTAGCCTTTGGAAACCTCTGCTCTACACTTGTAGAAGACTATGAAAAAGGCACATGATGTCTCAGAATTATTGGGAAAATAGCTTTGGCTTGAAAGGATCTCAGGGTCTCCAGATCAGATTCTGAGAGGCACTGCTCTAAACATTGCCACACCTTTGAAAGTGTAAGGACCTATTCAGCCAGAGCGGCCCTACCCCAGTTAAATAGCCATTTTGTTGTTTATGCAGTAAAACTTAAATTGACCCTGCCCCCCCCCCCAGGGGAACTTACTTAAAAGCAAGTCCAGGAAACCAGTCCCAGGTAACAAAGCCCAAATACAAGGGTGGGTCAGGGCAATTGGAGACATCCAATCAGTAAAGCGGGCATACTGTCTCCCTAGTTACCAAGGAGTGCAGGCTCCGCCCTTTGGGTGACCTTTGGGCGCCAATTCTGACCAAGGTGATAGGCTAGTTCCAATAGTTACTATGGGGTGAATTATAATTCAGTTGGTCACTTATGTGTGACCTAGCAGGACTGTGTAGCTTTCTCTGTGTTACAATCTCATTGGTCACCTGTGTGTGGCCACGCCCAACTACATGGCCTTTACCCTTAAAAGCTAGTCTGTAAAGAAGAGAGGGGTCGCCCTCTCTGTAAGGGGCAGTCCCGACCGGTCTGTTTGACAGTCAGTTTGATTCTTGATGCTTGGCGAGAAATAAAGCTTTGCTTGACCTTCGCTTTGTATCAGTCTCGCTCTTTTGACCATGGACCCATTATTGGGGGACCCAACAAAGGTAATTATATTTATTAAATTTATATCAAAATATCCTTATTTGAATGTGGTATCTATTTCCTGCTATAATCTGGAATGATAAATCTATCCTGTCTGGATACCAAAGGACAGTCCGAGGGGATGGAGGGAAGGTAGGGGAGATTGGGATAGGGATAGCAATAGAGACAGGGAGGGAGGGAGAGGGAGGGAAGGAGGGAGAGGGAGAGAGAGGGAAGAGGAAGTTCTCTTTACTCCCAGAGGACAGAACCCTGGCAAACGCATTTAGGGTGCAGATGCACTAACAAAGACCAGGTGGCACTCTAGAGCAGACAGGAGAGGGCCCTGACATTCAGCTTTTCTGAGCCTGACTCATCTCTTGTGTTATGGATGCCGAGTCAAGTGTCAGTGAGCCTAAGTGGCCTCACAGTAGAAGCTTAGTATGAGTAATTAGGCCCCAGCTGGATAAGAGAAATGACAGATAGATGTCAGGGTCCCCAGCCAGTGGGAGCCAAGGAAATGTTGAGTCTTCTGGGAGCTTTTCTGGGCTATGGGAAACACCAGATCTTATGAGTACAGACTAGCTCATGAATGCTAGCAGGCAAAACAAGTGGACAAGTGACATCCCTCCCAGAGCAGAAGAGGCAGATGACATCGCCCTGTTTCCTGCTTTCATGAAGATGTGAAAGACACAGCCTCTCCCCAGTTACCCAGACACCTTCCTAGGGAGAGTAACAAGGGAGAGAAGCCTACGTGAGAGACATTTTTATCCCAGGAAGACTGTAGGCATTTCCTAAAGGGATTATCTAAATGATTCAATCTTGGTGATTATGAAAGTTGGGTTGGATATTTCATTCTTTTTCCTCCATTAACTTCTGGTTGAGTGACAATACTCTAAAGGAAGACCAGATTCGTTACAGAAAATATAAAGGAGCTATATTTTTCTCTCCATCTGTACAGAAGTTCGCTGGACTGGTTTTTTATTCCAATATACTCCTTTTTGCAATGTCAGAGTCTCCCTCTCCCTACAGTCCCTAGCCTCTTGCCATATATCCAATCTCATTAGTGCTCAGAGGATTTATTTATAGACGGCAGCCCCCATAAATGGTGCATGCCATTTTGTTTATTGATGGCAGCAATTTTTCTGCCTCAAATTCATTTCTTAACCCAAGGCTGGGAAAAATGTGCCGAGTTTCCAGGTGCTGCCTTCTGGCTTGAGCCAAGACTTTGCAGTGCCAGATCTGATGTCTTTGGAATTTAGGCTGTTTTCTGATGTATCCCGACAGAGACAGATAATTCTTGATCTTGGAGTGGTTAAATTGTGCTTGGATCTAATCTGATGAATTGTAGAATTGAATGAGAAATAGATCCAGGTACACTGGGAGTGGTAGGGAGTAAGGATGGCCCAAACTCTGAAAGATGATGCTACCTGTAATCACCTCACTGATCTCACCACTGGCTTTATATGAGACCTGGCCGAAGTCCCCTCATACCCTGGTTTCTTAGGTGTTCTGTCAAAGGGGGAAAACAATATCTGTCCTACATATGTAATTATATGGACAGAATTTGGAGGTTTAACTATAATTGTGGCAGATGTCAAGATTAAGAACAAACCAGGGGGACAGACTTCTAGGCTAAAAATCAGGGTCTGAGAAATCCATTTTAGCCAACGTAGTTTCATTCAAAGTAATATTCTTCATAAGATACATTATTCCCGATTTTATTTTTCCAAGGATGGTTGTGCACATTTAGTTACTCCATCTTTTCTTCCTTTGCCTACTTCCCCTATGGGATTCAGACAGAAGATCATCTCAGAATAAAACTCTATAAAAGTTTTTTCTGACTAGTGTTTGCTCATGTATTCTCTAAGCAGTCAATTTTAAGACAGAGTTTGCCAGAAAGGCAGCTCAATTTTAGGCACTAGTTTGAAATCAATAATGTGTGTTTTTTAAATAACCATTTTAGCTCAGAGAAAAATGGGTGAGGGGACTGGATTTGAAACAAACCCAAAGCTGATTGCAACCTGGGAAAGCATGATGTTAGGTGAAAATAGGGGAGCAGTGTGATTCTCATTAGCGGAATGGCCAGATTTGAAATAACACAGCAAAGAGGAAAGATCTGCCCTGTTTAGCTGTCCCTCAGTGCTGGTGAATGCTGATGTGTCTCAGTTATTTGTAATACGGACCCAGTTCCTCTAATGCCCTACTGTGAATGAGGCAACATGGGGAGATGTGTTTTATCTTCTGGTCTACAAGGAAGGTGTGCCACTCAGAACACATTGACTTCTAGGAAACTTGTAGTAACTAGATGTCCTCCTGAAGATTCCTGGTCTTTAGTTATTCAAACAGTTGCTAGTAGAGTTATAGGTATGAAGGGGTTTTGTAGGTGTAATGGAGTTTTCCAGTGTGATCACGTGAGCACTTCAAACTAGAAGCCAACTGAAGAGTCAGTAAGAGAGATGAGGCAGAAGGGGAGGTGATTGACGTCTCAAATGTGAGAAGGACCTAGTCTGCCATTGTTGGCTTTGAAGATGAGGAAGAGGGCCAGGAGATGAGGAACACAGGCAGTCTTTAGAATCTAAGTATGACTCCTCACCCTTGCTCCTCTGGACAGCTGGCAAGGAAACAGGGATCTCAGTCCTACAAGGACACAGAACTTAATTTGGCCAACCATCTGAATGTGCTTAGAAACAAATTCTTTTCCAGAGTCTTCGGAAAGGAGCACAGGCCTGCCAACACTCTGATTTCAGTTTTGTAAGACCTGAAGCAGAAGAACCATAGAGCCAGGCTCCCACAGACACTGTGAGACAATAAATGAATATTTGTCTTAAGCAGTTACATTTGTTATGAGAGCAATAAAAAAACCTAAAACTCGGCTAAAACTGGCTAAACATCTAGATAAATTAATTTCCTACTTAATAATTAATAGGTAGATAACTACATAAGGAGAGGAGCAGAGTTAAGGAAGGTCTCAAGGATGGACTGGTTGTATAGCAAGATGACTTCCAGAACTGAGGTTGGTTCTCTCTCCTCTGCCAGCACTGGTGTTCACTTTATCCTCAGGTTCAGAAGGAGATGAGGCAGCAGTTCCAGACATCACCCCAAACACTGAAATACGTGGATAAAAAAAGGAGATCATTATTTTGTGCCCTTTCTTTATGAGTGAGGGAATCCCTCAAATGACTACTTTTCTGTGTCAGAGTCTTCTTGTTGTCCCCCAATATCCACCTGCCCCTTCTTCCTCAATAAGGAAACCCCATGATTTCTTAGATGGACACATGACCAAAGATTTTATAATACATAAGCCATAAAAAATCCATAAAATAAAGATTTTATGGCTGGACAAGGCCATGTACCTGAGTTCTAAGCCCGGGATATAAGAAGAGTTGGGAAGGAATTTAAAGGTGGGGGCAGACGCTTCTTTACCCTTTAGTCCTGTTTGCTGGAAGGTGAATGTAATGACTGGACCTCCACTGATGATGGCGAAGCACGAGTGACTTTGAGGATGGTAGGCCTATGCCGTGGAGCAACAAGAGAGGAGCGTCCTGCTCTATCTGAGTGACAACCTTACGACTTCTTGAACATTTTTTTTTTCCTTTTAAGCTTTCAACACATGGGCTGTATTATTAGTTTGGGGTGTAGAATTTAGTGATTTTACACATCCATACAACAGGTGATGGCACGTGCCATCCCCCACCCACCTCCCTTCTGGTGACATCAGTTTGTTCTCTTCAGTTAAGGCAGACTTCTTGAACACATTGAAGGTTTATGTGTTACTCATAGTGGAATCCAATCCCAAGTAATACACACTTAGAGCTTCCAGGATTGGTTATAAGATCACACAAAAGGGATGAAATGACCATGATCAGTTGCGACCGATCTTCTAGGGTATGATGGACGCCGAGAAGTCCACCTAATTGTCTACTCTAGGAGGTAAATTATAGATGAAAACTCTGGTTCTCAAGGGGTCTCAGTTTTAGGGGATAGATTGTAGGCTGGGGGATAAATTTTGTCTTTATAGTCTCCTGTGAGGGAATTGTACGGCCCAAAGGAATCTTGCTGGAGAACACTACTTTTGTTTTCACTGAATGGTCAAATCAGGGACCTCAGTTAGCTGAAGACTGAAATGTCCATCGCATGTGTTTTAGTTTGGGTTCCCCCACAAGCCAACTTAGCCACAAGGACTCAGATACAAGCAGTTTATTTGTGAAGTGCAGGGCACAGTGTTAGGGGAGGAGGCATGTGAGACAGGAAGGGAAGGAAGCTCAGAAAGGGTGTGCTGTCAACCCAAATGGTACCAAGGACCCGGAACTAGGAAGAAGATAGAATCCCCTCCTTTGAATTATCCTACCTGACCCCCTCTCTGAGGGAGATCAAAACATCTGCACATCATCTCCTGGAACTCACTGGTTTAGGACTCTTCCAGGCACTTGGGGAAGCTGTAGTAGAGAGATCAGATACCCGCTTTGAAGAGCTGAGGCTTGAGGGGTAGGAGAAGGGCCCTGGGAGCTTCTGTGATATGGTGTATATTCAAAGAGGGTTATTTACATGCCCATCCAGTAATACCTGCCTTTGCATGTACTAGTGAAAGCAGGACATCAGACCAGGAATGGGTAGACAGGTTATATCCCACATGGCAGAATTGTTTCAGAAGCTTACATATTTTTTTAACCTGAAAGGGACTTGGAGGGAAACTAGTTCTATTTCTTCATTTTACTAGTGAAAAACTGAGGCTCTCCGGGTTGCCTATGATTACAGAGCACTTAAGAGCATCACCAGGCAGATGCCTACATCTTCTGACTTTGTGCAATGCAGACTGGCATTGAGAGGTGGGCCGCGGAAGGCTTTTCTCGCCCCAAATCCCCACTGAACTCCTTCTTCTCTTCTTTTACAAGGACAATTGATTAAAAAAAAAAAAAAAAGTTATGCAAAGACAGCTTCAATCTCCCTCCTCCCCCATTCAAAGTATGTGACAGACCTATGACCTTCCAACATAGACATTCCAGAGCATGTCTTGGTCTAGGATGCTAGAATTTTTAACACTCTGGTTGAGAAGAAAATAGGGGATGGCTTAGGTTAAACAAAGTTAACAGAAATAGCTTCTCTGAAGTTACTTAAACATTAAGCTGCATCTGAGAACTGTCGAGAAAACATGCAGAGAAGAAAAAGTCCAAAAATACTTCACACCTGAGCAGGGTTTTTTCCTGTTGAGCTGACTATATAGTCAGCAGCCGTCTCAACATGTGGAACTGTGATGACTGGGTTCTTGCTTTGAAAAGGTTCACCCTGCTTCTCTCCACACAGGCAGGGGTTTTCCATGTAAGTTGGGACAAGTCAGTCCCGCAGTTTTTCTTCTTTTTGATTACAAAGTGATGATAAAGTCTCTCCTGTAGACAGGCTTTACTCATCACAAACACTGCCTACATTAGCTTTGCATTGGATCCTTGCGAGGTGGGCCAGGCCAATAGACATTCTTATCCCCATTTTAGAGACCGATAGAGGAAATGAGGGCTTGAAGACATCTGGCTCCAGGCTGGGAGCTGGCTGGGACAGCAGCCAGAGCTCCACTGACAGGAGGACTCCCTAAGTGCCATTCAGTTGGCCTTTAACCCAATTTGTCTCCCAAATATTGTTTTTATGCTCGCATTTATGTCCTTGATCTCATCAAGTGGAAGTGGTGGTTCTGTCCAAGACCGTCTTGCTGCTTATCCAAGGCAAGGACATGGATCTGGGCATCTTTTTGAAGCCTCTTTCAATTATTTTATTTTCTATATGCTTCCATTTTAAAACTGGTTTCAGAATCCCTAGATCTAGGATCTGCTAACTACTCAGTGAGGGACCTTGCAAGATCATGTCACGTGCCTCACACTTGGTTCCTGCATTTATAAAATAGGTTGCTGTGAGAATTACAGATTAGTAAATGGTACAAAGCATTTAGCACAATGTTCAAGTAGTCCATATCTAGACTATGGCTAGTCCTGTTGCTTCTATCCACCAAACACGGTGTATCTAGAATTTAAGCACTCTCATGGCTCCTCAGCTAAAGCTCAAAGCCACCCTCGTCCCTAGGGTATTATAGTGAGTGACAGCTCCTTTCTAAACTTCGTTTCCAGGGAGCTTGTTGGCTCAGCCAGTTAAGCGCCTGCCTTTGGCTCAGGTCATGATCCCCCATCCTGGGACTGAGCCCCCTGTTGGGCTCTCTGCTCAGCGGGAGCCATCCCCTGCCTTGTGCTCTGTCAAATAAATAAGTAAAATCTTTAAAAAAAAAAAAAAAGTAAACTCTGTTTCCACTCATTCCTTTTCTCCACTCTCTTGTCAACAAAAAGACCAGAGTGAATCTTTTGAAATGCAAATTAGATAAGAAAACTCTCCTCAAAGCCCTCTAGTGGCTTCCCATCCACCCAAATCCAAAGTCCTCACTGGGGCCTACAGAATCCTACAGGACTTGGCCCTCGGCCATCTCTGCAATTTCTTCCCCTCACCTTCTCCTCTTGCTTTCTCTGTTCTGGCTACTTTGTCATCTTTGCCATATCTCAGTCTGAACAAGTTCCTGCCTCAGCCTCTTCATATTTATTGTTCCCTCTTCCTGGAAAAATTTTCCTTCAAATTCACTGCTTGGTTCATTCCCTCACTTCCTTTGGGTTTGTGCTGAATTATTTCCTTACCCATCCCCTTCCCAACCTCCTGTATATCAGTGTGTGATGCATCTAATCATTTCCTGTTAATCCAAGCAACAGATGCTCTATCAATATTTAAGATGGTTAGTAAATTATAACAAAAAGAACAGCTATGTGCCATGAATTTTGCTTTCCCTGGTGGGTGGCAATCTATCTTCTTGGTATACTCTGTCGCCTGCCATAGATCTTAGCTCAGATGATGCCTCCAGCAAGAAATCTTCCTTGATCAGTCAGGCCAGAAGTGATTCTTCACTTCTCAGTGATCAATTTGTACCATTCCCTTTTCCCTTGTGTTGTCGTTTTTATAAGTATCTCCTCTTAAATATAATAAGACATTGGACATATCATGTACAACTTTATAGAATGCAAAACTTGTAGGACAGCCTCTCATTTTATAAACCACTTTAGATATTTAGGAAAAGTTACATACTCAAATTACATAGATACACATATTCAAGTTGTATAAGTGAATTCACCTTGATGGATAAGTGTTATTTGGGATGGATCATAGAGCCTAGAACCCATAATCTCAGAGTTAGTATTTTTCTAGGCAAAATCAGGTGGAGGAGAAAAAATGAAAATATTAAACTACAAAAGTCAATTAAATGCATCATTAAAAGACTATATGAATATAGGGCTGAATTGTATGGCATTATTTCCATGGGTCCACAGATCCATGTTATATAAATATAACAAATATAAATATAACAAAATATAAAACAAATATATATTTTGTTATAACAAAATATAAATAAATTTATATATAAATAAATATATTTATGTAAATATAAAACATATTTATAAAAGTTTTGGTAAGAAGTGGTGGTCAGTCTTCTTAATTCTTTACAGTAATTCTATGTTTCTTATTTTCCCTATGCTTTTTTTTAACCATGTCTTAGAAATATAAGTAACCAAATAATGTCCCTGTGCTATAGAAAAAAAAAAAAAAAAAGACCTGTATATTGCAGTTCTTCTTAAACGATGACAGTGGCTCTGTACTGAGATCATTTTCTGTGACCATGGTACTTTCAGCTGGATTATCTTGTGTGGAAAAGCCTCAGGGACTGACCTGTCCTTTTTCTCTTAATTCTTAAAACAGCTCTATGGGGCAGGTAGGTAATAGATAATCACATGTTACTTTCATGTTTAAAAACTCTCTAATGGCTCCCCATTTCACTTACAGGAAACTCAAACTCTTACTGTGTCTATGGGACCTGCCCCACGAGGACCCTGTCCATTTTGTTCCCTCCATCGCTCAACAACCCTTCCACCCTGCTCCATGCTATATGGCCTGGTCTCCATGTGTGCTTGAACATGCCTAACTAAGCTACTTCCTGACAAGGGGCCCTTGTCCCTGCTATTCCTTCTGCCTGGCATGCTGTAATCAGGTCTTTCAATGACTATCTCTTTGTCCTCACTAAATCTCACTTTAAATTTTAGTTTCTCAATAGACTTTTGGTTTAAGAAAAAACAGCAACCAGGGGCGCCTGGGTGGCTCAGTGGGTTAAAGCCTCTGCCTTCGGCTCAGGTCATGATCCCAGGGTCCTGGGATCAAGCCCTGCATCGGGCTCTCTGCTTGGCAAGGAGCCTGCCTCCCCCTCTCTCTGTGCCTGTCTCTCTGCCTACTTGTGATTTCTGACTGTGAAATAAATAAATAAATAAAATCTTAAAAAAAAAAAAAAGAAAAAAAACAGCAACCAAAAACCCTTTGTTTGGGGTTGTCACATTTAGCAAATAAAAAATACAAAACTGAGTTAAACTTGAATATCAGATAAGCAACAAATGGTATTTTAGTGTATCGTGTACAATATCCTGGACAAACGTATACTCAAAAGTATCTGCAATTTGTTTTTTAGTGTCTACAATTTAAACTTAACTGGATGTCCTGCAATTTATCTGGCAACCCTACCTCCATAGCCACTCTGTTATAGTACCCTGTTTTATTTGCTCCATGGGAGTTTGTTTTCCTTTTCAAAATTCTGTTTACTGTTTGACTCTCTGACCGGAAGAGTCAGAGAGTCAAACAGTCCATGAGTGTGGGACCTCATCTGCCTTGTCCACAGCTTCATCCTCACAGTCTCATACTCTGGCACATAGTAAGTGCTCAATAAATATTAAAGTATTTGTTATAAAGGTAAAAAGAAAAAAAAAAAGACTAAAAAGCCAGGATGGTATCACCTCAAGGGCAGACTGCTAGCTGGAAGGGACTGGAATCAGTATGGTGCCCCCAGCGAACTCTTTCAATTTTCCACATTCATGGCGTGGAGGGCAGTGGAGGAGGGAAGGACATGGTGTCACCTGCTTTTCAAGAAGCACTCTTAGTAGAATCACAAAACCCTTGGATCCATAGATTTAGGGAGAAGCAAGGTCTGAGCGAGCTAAACAGACCCTTTTCCATTTGCCTTGCAACAAAGCAAAGGAAGTAAACGCACTTGAAAGCAAACAAGATTCTCTGCATTTGGAATGGTGTGAGAGTCACTGGACAGCCTCCACATCTCCGTCCACCATAAACTCCCTGCAACTTTAGGACTGCCTCATTTACTGTCCAACTCCGGAAACCTCTTGACCTGGATCACAAAAGGAACTACGGGTGTACACGCAGATAAAGAGCAAGGAGGGTGGGTGGGATGAAGTCAAGACAGAAGAAATCAAAGTCTCCTGTCGGGTCCAGGGCACACAACGCGGCGAGAGCAGCAGTGTTCAGTCCCAGAATTCGGTCAGGTTCACCTCTCTCGATATGGACGCTGTGTGCCCCACAGGACCCACCCAAGGCGCATAATCTTCTCTCTGGCTCACTTCATTGGACCCAGACACGAGCCGGCGCGCGCGTCCAGCCGTCCGCCCAAAGGGAGCTACGTGGGGAGCTGTGGCCAGATCCTGGGGAGCAACCTGGCTCTGGTCCCTACTCATCTCCGCTCGGCTCTCGCTTGCTCACCCTCCCACCCAGGAGCTGGAGGATGGTCCCGGGGTGCTCCCGCGGGGCTGCTGGTCGCGCTTGTCTTCAGCCCGATCCGCCCTGTTGTGTGAGTCGCGCGCGCGCCCAGTTGGGAGGCAGCCGCCCCCGCCGCTGACAGGTGCTGCCCTGAGGGCGCAGGGTGCGGCCCCTGGCGCAGCTGGACGCGCACGCTCCGGCGCTTGTAGCTTCTCTAGCCCAAAGCCCGCGAGGAGAGGGAGCCAGGGCGCGGCCTGGGGGACTCCAGGGGACTGGAGCTGCGGAGCTCGGAGCTAGAAACTTTGCAGGCGCGGCGGCCAGGATTCGGTGGCAGCGCCAGCCCACCTCGGCAGGTGTGGGAGGAAGAGGCAGCGCCGGAGTCCAGCGGCCGAAGAACCTTGGAGGCGGCGGCGGCGGCGGCGGCTTTCCCCCGCGCTGTCCTGAAGCCGCCGGGCACTCCCGGCTTCTGCTGCTGCGCCCGCCGCCGCCGCCGCCACCGCGGGGCTCCGGGAGGAGGTGCAGCCGGAGAGGGCGGAGGAGAAGAAGAAGAAGGAGGAGGAGGAGGTGGAGGAGGAGGAGGAGTGGAGAGGAGGAGCAGGGGGTGGAGGATGGAGCCCCGGGCAGCCGCGGCGGGGTCGCCCGAGCCCGCGGCGGCGTCCTCCTCTTTCCAGGCCCGGCTCTGGAAGAACCTGCAGCTGGGGGTGGGCAAGAGCAAGGGCGGCGGGGGCGCGCGCGCAGGGGGCCCAGAGCGCCGCACTGCGGACACCCCATCGCCCTCCCCGCCACTCCCGAGGGGCAGGCGGGACGCACTGGCCGGCGTGGGTGGCGCGGGCAGCAGGTGGAGCGGCTTCAAGAAGCGCAAGCAAGTGCTGGACCGCGTCTTCTCCTCCTCCCAGCCCAACCTGTGCTGCTCCTCGCCGGAGCCCCTCGAGCCCGGCGGCGCCGGCAGAACCGAGCAGGGGTCCACCCTGCGCCGCCGGATCCGTGAGCATTTGCTCCCCGCGGGAAAGGGGCAGACGACGACCGCCGGAGCAGCGGGAGGGACGCCTCCTGGCGGACGCTCCCCGGACTCGGCTCCCTCTTCGTCCTCCGCCTCATCCTCCCTGTCCTCCTCGCCCCAGCCGCCCGCGAGGGGGGACCGCGCCCGAGATGAGGGTGCACGGCGTCGGGGCCCCGAGGCGCACTTGTGCCATCAAAAGAGTTCATCCCTGCCGGGCACTGCGTGCCTGGAGCAGCTGCTGGAACCGCCGCCGCCTCCCGCAGAGCCAGCTCAGAGCCCCGTGCAGCCGCGGACCCCGGAGAAGGGCGAGGAGCTCGGCAGCAGCCAGGTGAGCGACCCGTGCGCGCGGCGGGAGCCTAGGTGCACGGGACACGCCCCCGGCCTCGGGCTGTCGCTACCCCGGGACAGGCCGGGGAGTGGAGGTACTACCAAGTAAATCAAATAGCGAAAAGCAAACAGTCTGATCCTGCTCAGTAAAGATACAGCTCTGACTTGCACCCTGAACTTACTTCTGGTAGAAATAACGCTTACCACCAGAAGCTGTTTGGGTAGCTTTATGCGTTGCCAATGAAAATGGAAGTATTTATAGTAGCCAAATGGGAGAGGAATAAAGTTAGACATGAAATGGATGCTGTTTTTGGAGGTCTCCTAGAAGAGCTAAGTCTCACCTTCTCTAAAGAAAAACAAATTCAGCAACTTAAAGAAAAAAAAAGTGCAGCCATGTATGAGGGGGCGGAGGGGCCATCATTGGAAATCAATGGCTTGCGGAACTGTAAAGGAACTGTAAAGCGGGGAGGTGAATCATTGGCAAACGTGAAGCCATTTATTGGAGAAACGCTTAAGGCAGAAGTCTGCTTGTTTTCTCGCACTCCCTTCTTCAAAGTCCCGGCTGCAAGTAGATCGCTGCCCAACAAGTGGACAGCGTGAGCGTCTCAGCCAAGTTAGACTCGTTCCTATGGCCTTTTCTAAGTTTTAATAGTCCTCATCGGAAGCGGTTGCGTTTTAACTATGCTGCTTGATGTACATCATGTTGTCTCTGCGTTCAGGCCAGAGTTAAGTTTGGTCTGGCAAGAGTCAAGTAAAAATGAACTTGTAGGATTCTTAAGGGGTTCCACTGAGCTGCTGATCTTACTCCTCGGTTTTGGAGAGGAGATGCGCTCCTTTTGTTAATACTTACAAATTGTGTTAATGCTAGCAAGCATTTTGAAAGTTCTAGTCTATCAGTGACCTAAAGAACTCTTTTCCTCTAATACATCTTAGCTTATGTAAATTCTCATTATTTTACTCTGATTAATTAATCTTTAATTAATTTAAATGTTAATTTTTAGTTAGATTAAAAGTTGAGCTACGAAACCATAAGGCCATGTTTTGAACAGCAAGGTGAAGGAATGGATGGGCTATCGATTGAAAATTTTTATAGTTTGTTAGCTAATTAGTACAGTTTCAGAAAACAAGCCAGAATACAGGTGGGTAGCCTGATGTTACTGAAGTTCTAGAAGACTCCCGACGTTCTAGAAAAAGTTCTTTCTCAGAAGAGTAGGTAGAGATAACACTGAGGAAGAGTCTAGATAACTCTATGTTTTCTTTTATCTTGAAAGATAATTGAGTAGAAGTCCTGTTTCTGGTTTCAAAAGTAAAGTAAAAAGTGGTTTTAAAAGGGTGTTTTAAATTCAATGTAGATGAATGCTACATATTTAATAGGATTTACTTTTGGATGTGTACCTAAACCTAAGGTATAAGAACTTTAGAGTTGGAGTACTGTTTACATTTGTTTTTATTAACTTCAATGATCAAGAATAATACAACAACAAATGATTGAATTATTGTGAAGGTTGATATTTTATTTACCCCCCCCAAAATTGTTTGCAGTTTATTGGACCAAGATTCTCAAAGCAAATGCAGAAAATTCTGAATTAATCTTTATGTTAGTTATTACCAGAAAGTTTTCTGACACTCAATCTTTAAGAAATACTGCCATGTAATTATGAATTTTGTATACCAAAGACCTCAGCCTATTTTTGGAGAGCATACTAGACTAACATTATGTGTGCCCTCATCATATGCCTCACAGCCTTGCTGGATTTGATCATTCCAGCAGCCCTACAGGACAGAAGTTCTTGTTGCCATTTTATGGATTAGGAAACCTATGCTCAAAGACATTAAGTAACCTTTCTAGGGTCACATGGTTAGTAAATGACAGAGGTTTTGTACTAAAATTCTCCCCAGTCTTTTTACGTTACCATAACTGCTTTTGACAACTTTTAGAGCTTGTTGTGTTTCTGAGATGACTTCAATCCTATGATTAATGCTTGTAAGTTTACGTACATTCTGGGGGGTTCCCCCCACCCTAGAATCAGTTCCGTGATGTATTAGCTCTATTGTTTTGTTCTTTTCTCTGTGATACATTATTTCCTAACTATGACATCACATTTACCAGTGACGTTATTAATCATACCATCTAACGTCCTAAAGAAGCTTTTCCTTATGAGGAACCAGAATTTCAATGAAGACATAAAAAGAATAACAAAGCTAAAATACCTTTGAAAGAATAGGTGAAAGGTAGGGTGTAGACAGCACAGTAGCCCCGAGGCGCTTGTTTGAGGCCACACACAGTCCCGGGAAGAGGCAGCATTGCTGGTTCCCTGCATCTGCTGCTCTTGGAATCTGTTCCTTGAGAACTGGACAGCCTTCTGTTAGGAGTCACAAATCGGGCTTTCAGCAGCACTCTCTCGCCAGTGCAGAAGCAAGATTCCTTGGTCCTCTCATGGCATGGCTCCTCTGCCCAACTCCAGGAGCCCAGCTGTCTCACCTTGTGATGAGGAAGAGGAAGATATTGGGTTGGAAGCTGGAAGTAGAAGAGGGCTCCCTGAGGTGTCCAGGAGTAGGCTGAGCTGTGTGGCACCCTTGCAAGCTTCCTGTGTCACTCAGATGTCTTTCTTTGCTCTCCCAGCCCCTGGCCTCAGAACATACTTGGGCTGGGGGGAGGGAGTGTGTAGCAGATGCAGATTTCTGTGTTGGTCACCAAGCCAGATAGGTACACATGAAAGCAAAGACAATAAGAGCATTAAATACATCTCCCGACTGCCTAGGTAAAAAGAACTTTCTTTCAAACAAGAAAGAAAATGCATTGCAAAAATAACGCAAATGTCTCACTTTTTCTCTGCTTGATCCTGGCATTGGCCCTCTTCTCCAACACCTCCCTACCTCTCCACTTCCCCCTCCAGCTCAGCATGAGGCCACAACAACATATGTGCATAAACTCTGACTCTGGGTGGAGGTGTTAAGCAAAAGCAAAAGCAAGAAAATTTAAAAAAAAAAAAAAAGAAAAAAGAAAAAAAGAAACAAGGACATCAGGTTGAACTGCTGGGGGGAAGAGATTTGGAAATCACTGACCTACAGTGACTAACACTGAACTAACCATGCTGCCTCCCAGGCCCCTGCCAGCCCCTTCTTGCTACTCTGTTGTCTTCAACCCAATACATCTCTGGAAGGCACTTGAACAGACTTAATAATGCCTTGTTGTTGGGGCAAGTACATTACTCAAAATGTTCCGCTTTGAGAAAAAGAAAAAAAAATCCAACATTTCTTCCCACTGATTCTAGTTCACGTGCTTGGCCATATTGTCATACCAGATGCATTTCATTTTCTGCAACACAGTTGGGAAAGATGCTTTCTCAATTTGTGTGCCTATCAAAAATATGCCAATTTTATGTATTCTGTCTTGATGAGTTACTAAAATTATGTTTTGCTGGAATCAGGAAGCCAGTATTTTAAGATAAAGAGTGAAGAATGAATATGTCCCATTTTTTAGAGTCTTAACAAAAGTGTGAAGTTTATGAATGTTAAACTTTTATTGTTTTTTTCTTTTAAATTCATGTTGTTAAAATTGCTTCCATAGAGAAGCAAAAAAATTTTTGTAAAAAATGTGGCTACATTATTCAGGGTATGATAGAAATATTACAAAACATAGTAAGAGGAATATTCGTTCATTGGGATAAAACTCCTAAAATATATATGTAAGCTCCAACAAAAAGTAGAAAAATATTTTCTAAGATGAATCTATACATGAAGTGCCACTTGGTTCATTAATTATTTGACCTTGTAGAGAAAGCTTATGTTCTCAAAAACGAGTTAAAAATGTGATGTGGGTTAATTTTTGCTATCTATTTTCCGGGTGTCTTTAATATTACTCCAAAGAACATAACTTAATCTTGGGGAAGACACAGATTTAAGGAAATGTAATTCCTAACGTGAATGACTTAAAATCACCAAAACACGAATACTCTCAAAAACAAGCCCTACAGGCAATGTTAATAACTTTTTCAAAGGTTTTTTAAAGTGAGAGAGGAAGGTTGAGATGTTAGGACATTTTGGAACAGGGCATGAAGTTTGATGTGTGATAGCATTCTAAAAAATACTGGGATCCTCAGCTTGTTGCAGAGGAAGAGAGTCAACAGTGACAGGTTTACTTTGGAGTGGAATTATTTTTCCTATGACTTTTATGTTCTATACTGTATATCTGGAAGATTTGAGTACAGCTATGAATCTTGTATATATGGAAATGTTATCAAGTAAATATTATGGGAGCTCAATAAACCCTAGCAATGGCTAGTATATGATAGTATAACAGTATATTAAATTTTGCCACTGCCACCATTACAAGTATGTGGGTGGCTGGAAAAAAAATGAACAGGGAACTTTGCTCATCCTTCTTATTTAAGATGTAAATTATTTTACTTGCTTGGGTGGCATAAAGTAGCCTCAGATTAACCAAGGTGGTCCTGGCGACATCACAATTTCACAGAGTAATGAAAAAAAATCTTATATTACTTTTGGCAAGTGTGTGCACATTATTCTGGAAAAGTGAAATAAATACTTAGAGCGACAAAATAAGATTGATAGATTTATAAAGACAATAGGACACTCTCCCTTTTTCTCTTTTGCCCTATCATTTGGAAATAAGGGATGATTTCACAAAATTAAAGGTTAATAATATATGTTTTATAACTCGGAAATATGTAGTGTGGTTTCTTGGCTCATGATGGTTGTCAAAATGTTTGTTAACTCTAGATTGACAAAGAGTAAATAATATGTCTAGATAATACTGTAAGCATTGATGAAGTCTGCATATTCCAAAGTTAGGATCATGTATTTTTTTCTGTTAATTCATAGCTATTTGCAGTATCATAGTTGCATGTTTTAGAAAAACAGAAATGACGTTTTTGAAATCTGGAGCTTTTTGGTTTGACTTCTTTTTTTCTTTTCCCCTGGAAAACTTACTAAACATGATATATTTTCTTGCCTCCATAAACCAAGGGTCCTAAATAAAACCTTCTCTTGGTAACTGAGGGTTATTGTTTGAATACTGTTTTTTGTTTGTTTGTTTGTTCTTTAATGCGAATGAAGTAAATATTGTGCTAGAACTTGCTTTAGATAAACTTGTTTTTCTTAAAATTATGGTATAAAGCATATCTACTTAAGACAACATTTCTTTCTATAAAGCTAATTATTGAAAGGTGTGAGGCATCCTCACATGTCATTTTTTTCTGTTGCTAAATAATCTCTACTGTTTTTAATTGGTGATTTTTGACTTGTTTGAACTGTCGCCAATCATACATTTTTTTCCCCTGCAAGATTAACTTTATGTGCCATTTTGCCTTCTTTGTCACTGTCAACCATTTCTTCCAACTTACATTGCTTTTTATAAAAGCAATTTATAAAATTTTATAAAAGCACTTTATGGAAAGTGATTACTATCCCTCAACAACTGAAGATTTTATGCGAATGGTTTCCCTCTCCAATGTGGACCAGTTTCTTACAGGAGAATTTTTTTTTTTTTTTCAGCAGAATATCAGGCCACAATTTTCCTCATGTCTCCAAATAATTGTATTTAACATTAATCTGAATGCAAACAATGCAAAAAACCCCATATTTTCCACGTAATGAGATTTCAAAGTCCTGTATGCTGCCTTCTTGAGAGAACGGTATTCCTGTGAAGTCTCTTGAGATATTTTATGCTAGCCTGATTTCTCATCCTTTTGGGAAGAATTACAACACATGATAGACAAATGGACCTCTGGATGTGTTGGGATCAATATGTCCTCCTAATCCCGCAGGTTTTATTCAGTGAGCTCACCCTACTTTGCTTCAGCCTGAGCTCCCTTCACCGGCACTTCTAGAGTAGAATTTGGCAAGCCTCAGTACAATTGACCTGTCTAATCAGCATTGGAGAGGAAAGACTACTCAATAAGTGGTTGCTGAGTGAATGAAGGGATGAATGGATGGGCCAGAGCTATTCAGAATTCTCTGGAAAAGTTTCAAAAGCACTTTTAGTTATATAATGATGTTCCTCCCGTCTTGTTTCCAAGTCCTTTTAAGTCTGGCAGATCTGTTTGACCTTCTCCTCTCCCCTAGCTTGTGGCTGGGCTTTTCTCAGCCTGTACTTTAATTCTTGTTCGTGTCTATGGGTGTGAGGAGAGGACAGGACACCTACTAACTGGCCACCATATTGTATTCATGTGGAGAATGGAGGAGTGATTTCTGCTTCTGAGTTCTGTGGCTCAGGGATTCATTTCTAGGTGCCAGTCTCTGACTATGGGTATCCTTTTTTGGCACCCAATCTCTTTTCCTGACTTCTGATGTTGCACTCCCACATCTGGATTTCCAACACTTTGCTGACATAGTCTCACTCACTTATGATTCTCTAAGTCTTGATCTCTGCTTGGATCTCAGCTCAAGAGAATTTGCTGCCTGCATCACTGCCACTTCTCCTCAAACCCATCCCCTTGAACTAGATTAAAATCCTGGCCTGGACCAAGAATCCTGTCCTCACTAGCCTGGTCCACTCTGTTGCCTCTTGAATGCCAAGTGTGTGAACTCTGGGTCAGACTTTTGGTCAATTGCTTTTCACAGTGACCACATGTTTAATGCTAAGCCTATTTATGAAAGATTAAAGCCTCCCTCCAGAAAATCTGCATTGCCAGTTAACTGCATTTGCCTAT
This sequence comes from Lontra canadensis, assembly GCF_010015895.1. Classification (NCBI taxonomy): domain Eukaryota; kingdom Metazoa; phylum Chordata; class Mammalia; order Carnivora; family Mustelidae; genus Lontra; species Lontra canadensis. The sequence goes on from NW_022630998.1 coordinate 19,718,901, forward strand.
AAAGGGTGTCTTTATACCCGGAGTGCTAGACTACAGCTGATCTTTTTGGGGAGCACTGTTCATTGTCTCTGTGATCCTGCTTTGTTCCCCTCCTGACTTGAAGTCCTCACCATACCTGCTCTTTAATGTCATCACCCTTTTCCTCAGTCCTGCCTGCTTTCTTCTTTCCCCTTAAAATTCTCTCTCCCTCTTTCTACTTGCAAGATGATTTTCATAGTGAATCATTAAGCATCTGGAGTCTGCTGGCTCAGATGGAGCCACTAGCCACACTTGGCTCTTGAACGTTGGAAATATGGCAAATTCGATTTGAGATGTGCTATGGGTGTTAGAGGCACACTGGATTGTGAAGGCTTAGCACAGAGAAAAGAAGGTAAAATATCTCATTAATTTTTTATGGTCCTTGTACATCAAAATAATATTTTGGATATGTTGAATTAAATGGAATATATTATTAAAGTTAATTTTTACCTGTTCCTTTCCATTTTCTAAAAAAATGACTACCAGAATATTTAAAAATATGTATGCGGCTCACATTTTTATTTCTAGTGGATAGCACCGATCTAGAACAGGGATTCAAACTTCACTGCACACGGGGACCATCAGAGAAAAGAACATGAGCAGAGAGGGTTTGGTGGGGTCCATGGTGAACCAGAGAGCTCCTGTCCCATTGAAGGGCGGCTGCTTTTCAGCTTCAGCGGGTTATTGTCTTGTAGTAAAAGAAGCATTATGGCCAGAATTTCTGGATTCTTTAAAACAAGCCAGAAACCTGGATTTTCATGTGAAATCTTCAGGTTCTTGAATTTTTGGCAAATTATTTGAAAAAAAAATTTTTTAAGCTATAGTCCAAATAAAATATGTTTTTATGCTGAATTTAATGACCAGTTTGAACTTCTGGCTCAGAGAGCTCAGGTCTGATTTCTCCTCTCCACTCCCAGTGCCAGGCGTTATCTGGGATATAAGAAGTGTCAAAACATTTTACAAAACAATGGAATCAGGAGTGATGAGATTGAAGCCAGAAGGCAGTGGGCTGAGGGGTGTGAGAAAGAGGAGCCCCAGACAGGGAAAGAAGCCAAGCAGTTTGGCTCTTTAGGGGATAAAAGAAAGTGGTAGTAGGAGAGTAGAAACTCTGTTGGGATGGGATCTTTGGAAGCTTTTTGGTTTTTAATGGGTCTCACCTGAGTGGGTTGATCAGTAGGAGCCTATGAGGAGGGAGTGGTTTAAGGAGAACAGAGGGATAAATGAAGGGGTGAGGTACCTCAGGGCATGGGTCCGAGTGGGCCCCAGAGTCCAGGGGACGTGGTAGCCTCAGCCTGAAGAAGCGTTCCTCTTCCTTTGCAAATGGAAGGAGACACTGTGGATGTAGATGTAGATAAGTAGTAGGTTTGGTGTTAGCAATTCAGGGGTGTTCCTACCCCCCCCACCATGGCTTCTGCCTTATACTGGAGTGTGGTTAGGATTTGGGCATAGGGAGATGGTGGTGGTGGTGGCAAGGCTGGGCGGGGTGGGGGCTGGGGGGTGGATACTGCCATGGTCACGGAGACAGGTAAGTGTGCTGTGTATTCAAAACATGGGAGTCAGTGGTGGGACTGAGGCCTGGGGTTCAGGAAGGAAGGTATGGGAAGTAGAGATGAAGATGAAGCTGTGGCCAGACTGTGGGGGCTGAGCAGGGCATCGGGGCCGTTGTAGGGAACCCTGGAGGCACCTGAGCAGGGGAGAGAGGGCCAAGTGAGAATCAGAAGGGCATAGTTAGTAGGAGAGGCCAAGAGTCCTAGGGAGAGCCTGAACCTGGGCAGTGACCCGACCTTGGTGATGGGAGGAGAGAAAGATTAGAAAGACCAGGGATTTGGCTGAACCTTCAAAGAAAGGGAGAGTGGAAGGAAATAATCACACCATGTTTTCCCTTTTACTTATGTCTTCGGTTTTTCTTGGTTCTGTTAAAAAAAAAAATGCTTTTTTATTAAAGTCTTTTTTTGGGGAGGGGAGAGGGAAAGTTGAGTTTTGAATTTGCGTTTACTGCTGAGGGTGCCAGACTCCTGAGAACCAGGTTGTCACTTGTTTACCGGAATAGCCCATATTCTTTATAGTTATTTTGAATTCATCCTGAATAAAACAGTTTTTCTTTTCTCCTGCAGCATTAAGCACTGAAAGTAGCGTTAATGGAGTAAGAGAAAGGGTAAACGTGAGTTAAACAAAATCAGGTAAAAGAAGAAAACCTCCCACATGACTCTGTTTCATAGATTCTTACACACCTGATGTCAGAGTGGCTAAATATTTGGAGAATCCTTAGAATGGAAAGTTTTAGAATCCATGGGCTCTGTCGAAAATTTTCATTCTTGAGGAGTTTTGTGCTTCAAACATATTAAAATATGCTTTCTTTCTCAGACGAAAGATCGATCCGTGAGTGGCAAATGATCAATTTCTGAAAATGGCAAATAGATATCTTCCCAAAATAGAAACCGTATTCTATCCAGACCCCTAAGCCATATCTGACTCCCGTTCTTTTGTTGAAGGGTAAAATAGCTTTTCATAACAGAAAAATTCAACATTTCTATGGTTGCTTTTAAATAGTATTTTCACCACACCAAATTAGAAGTCTGTTTTCCTAAAGTATCTTTTGAGATTAGAATAGATTTTGGAGAGAAGCGCTCTGTCGCTACAGAGCAGTTGCCAAGCCTCCTGCTCCCTAGAGGTGGGAAACCCTGACTCAGCATGTTTCCCCCCCTCCCCCTCCCCATCCTCCCCGTTGAGTGCAGGCACGACTGCACTTTCCCCTCCTTTCTTTGCTTCCCTCTGCTTTTAGATAGAAGCTGGGTCTGAGGGACCCGGAGGGCGTCCAGCTGTGACTGTGACTGGCCTTGCATATATACCAATTCAACACCATAGTTTCAAGTAAAAAAGTAAAAAAAAGCATTTACCTAACCAGTTTGGTTGTCACCCTTCAGTCCTTTCCCCTCTCTCGCCCCCCAAGGCCTCATTGCATTCATTTACTCCAGACCCAGCTGGTGTTTTTGTGACTCTCTGGCCTGCTCTGTGAGGATCTGGGGAGTGAGACAGGGGACTGGGCAGACGTGGAGGGAAGCCTGCATTTTCCAGTTTCCCAGGCCCCATGCCCTCTGCCTCTTGTCAAGGAAGATGGAGCTTTATTAAGTGGTCTTATATTTATTCCTTTCTGCTTGACGTTTTCACTTTCTTTGACTTGATCCCCCCCCCCACCCCTTTTGGGATATGCCAGAACAGGAGGAAGAAGTATGTGGAACTTACTATGTCAGTAAGAAGTACTGGCAGAAGTATGCCAGAACAGGAGGAAGTATGTGGAACTTACTATGAGGGGATTTTTGTGTATTTTGGATTATCAACCATGGTTAGGCTGTTTACCTCTCACAGGACTCTCTGGGTGGGATATTATGTGGGTTTTGGCTCTTCATTCTCTGACCTGCTGTTCTCTCCCTTTCACTATTTTACTTCTCTTTCCTTCTAGGAACATGGGCAGGAAAATAAAAGAGGAAAGTCAGGCATTATTTTTCATTAGAAGCTTTTGTAATTTTCTTCCATAGTGAAGTTTAAATAATTAGCTCCCATGATGTTTTGACATTCTGTACTGCTTTGACACATGTGTACACACACACACACCCAAACACAATTATGCCTTTACCAGGTATGCTGTATACATATACTTATTCTTTCACATACATACTATTTTCCCCTGGGGTCAAAGATGACCACAACTCCAATACTTTTCCTACTTCCTTATTTTATTTTATTACTGTTGTTTTGTTTTTGTTTTTATTTTTATTTTAACTACTTAAAATAAAAACTCCTTGTCCAACATGGGGCTTGAACTGACGACCCTGAGATTAAGAATCACATGCTCTACTGACTGAGCCCTCCAAGCACCCCAATATTCTTCCACTTCCAAACGTAATGTGATAATACTAAATATCAATGATAACATTGTCTTTACAATAACTGGTTTAAGTCTATGTAGTCTGAGTAGTTGTATAAAAACCAGCTCAGCCAAAGAGAGAAGGAAAAAAAAACAATCAATAGACCCTTTTGGTGATTTACTATGGGGTGTGTTCTGTAAAGGAAATGACTACTCTTACTTTGAATTTGAACTAATGTATAAGGAATGTCTTTTCTTAGCAGAATGGTTTTTCTTTCCTAAGTAGCTATCTTATTTACAGCCACCACAGAAAAGATTCATTCCCTTAAGCTTTTGAAACCTAGAAGTCACAATAACCAATATCTACCATTAGCGTTTTCAAGCCTGGCCCGATTTTGCCCTCACAAAGAGATCTTACAGTTAAAAATAGGGAGGTGTTTGGGTGAACTTCTTTATTGATATAGTTCAAGTTGTAATTAGAGAAAAAGGGATACTTTCAGGATTGTAAAGATGTATTCTCAGCCAAGGGTACTCCTGATACTGATGAGGAGCTCATTTTGTGAAATCACCTCAAAAGACGAGTCAGAGAATAACTGAGTTAAATCCAATGTGAGTTTTTAGTAGCTACACAAATTTTGTATGTATTTGGTGCTAGGAATTTCTCATGCAAATTAGTTTTCTTAAGTAAGCCCATGAACTTCTTTATAGTGGTAGGGCTTGGCTTTATGACCCTGCATTTGAAATTAACGTTTGTAAAATCACAGTACGTGGTCCGTCTGCTGAAGTTAGGTCACATGAGGTAGGACATGATGAGTGTGGTCTTCCCCTGCCCACCAGGGCTGGGCTCTCTTTGTAATTGTACCCTCTCACTTCTGACGTGTGGACCACCAACCAAGGGCCTCTCACACTGGTGCCATTTTAAAATGACACTTTATACCTACTATTAAAAATCCCTATGTTTATAAAAAATAAAAATTAAAACAAAACAAAACAAAACAAAAAAAACCTCACTCAGAGGGGCACCTGGGTGGCTCAGTTGTTGAGCATCTGCCTTTGGCTCAGGTCATGGTTCCAAGGTCCTAGGATTGAGCCCCGCATCGAGCCCCGCATCGAGCCCCACATCGGGCTCCCCGCTCTGCGGGAAGCCTGTTTCTCCCTCTCCCACTCCCCCTGCTCGTGTTCCCTCTCTTGCTGTGTCTCTCTCTATCAAATAAATAAATAAAATCTGTAAAAAGAAAAAAAAATCCCTAAAGCTACAGAATACTTATGATGTATTGGCACTATTCTGGGTGCTTTGTTTGTATTAGTTCATTTGTCGACTACGGTACTTTCTGAAGTACGTTGATTATCTTTTGCATTTTCCAGGTGAGGAGACTAAGCTATAGGAGATTAAGGGACTGCTCCAAAGTCACACTTCAGTATAATTTGGATCCTACAAAGGAAGGCTGTCTGAAGGAGGTTGTGCCCGAGGAGCCCAACCTAGGGAAACAGAACTGCAGGGAGAAGTTCAAACAAAGTTTTAAAGCCTTGTCTTTTTCCCCATCTCAGTAGTAACATTACAGCTCTTCCACCGTCTCCTTCCTATCTTTCTAATTGGAAGGTTGTCTCATAACAAGTAAGTTTAATAAAGACAGACTTAATGTAACAGAAGATTTTGAGGTCATGCAGACTCCTAGCTCTCCCACTTAGTTCTTACTGGTGCTAAGTCCTCTTAGCTCTCTTTGACTGCTAGATAAAGATCTTGCTGGCATCTTTTAAATGTTAGTCTTACTTAAAAAAAAAAATTCTTCTGCATCAGGTATCCTGAGAGATCATCACTATTTCTGTTATTGATATTCTTATTAGGAATGCTTTATAAGTTATAATACCCTTATAATGATATAGCATCTATGTTTGACAAGCTCCCCTGGCTTCTCTCATTAAGGCTTTCCTGTTCTGTGAAAGGCATGGTATTAGGGAAAGGATATGACATGAAATAGATGTATTTGCTAGGCATTCTTTACATGGTATCTCAAATAATCATTACAGATTATGTACATTATCTCACTCCAAACCTCACAGCAGTTTTGACAGAGAGGTATTATCAGTGCATTTTATACCTGGGAAATGTTTGGAGAGGCTAACTTGTTTGCAGTCCAGCTTCTGTCCTTAGCTAGTGAATGGCAGAGCTTGGGTAACTGATGTCTGATTTGTGCCAGGCCATAGTTTCCAGAAACCCCCACTCTGCTTGTTAGCAAGGCCACATCTGCACACCCGTAATGGGTGTGTGACTGCTACCCAAACCATTGATTTGTGGTTGATTCTGGCAATCTGGCATTCCTCTAACACCAGTCTTACCAAAGGGTCCGAGTCTCCAGTTTGTTTTGGAGATACAACTGGAAGAATGTGCCATTATTTTTTGGAGAAAAGTGTCCAGAAATATAGAGTGAGTGTGAATGGGTTAGTTTATTTCTTGGCATGCTCAGCGAATATTTTTCAGATCCTGAGATTTTTCAGATCATTCTTGGTGAATCTTTTTCAGATCATTCTTGTTGTGAATTCTGTACATGTATCTGAACTTCCAGTCATATTGTTAAATGCCTGTGAAAAATAAAGCTATGCATTCTGCAGTTAGTCTAGGTGTCAGGATCTCGGGACAGGAAAACACCTTGTTTTCTAAGCAACTAGTTGTTGGTGACTATGCCTGGTTGGGGTATATTCCTTTAGCAAGGAGAAAGGCAAGATATAATATCTTCTGAATCTAGCACGACTTCTAATGTTTCTTGGTAACAGTAATAACAGCACTAAAATCTTTGTCATGAGTGCTTGGCAGTCATTACTTCTAGCCTTTGAGACAACTGTAAAAGGGGCCAGAATTCTTAGCCTCATTTTATGGATGATTCAGTGGAGGCTCAGAAAGGGTGAGGAAATTGCTCAGAAAGGGCGGTAAGTGGCAGAGCTGGGATTTTTGTACCTAAGTATGTGGCTGGCTCCAAAACTCTTGAGTCTAACTGCCATGGTGTATCACTCTCCCCACACTAAAGCTGCTACATCGGCTCATGAGCTCAGACTTTTCTAGAAGTCTTGGAGTGGTGAAAAGATTTGGTTCAATGTTCTCTATAATGAACCAGCCCCAGATATACCTATGTAGCTGGAAGATCTCCTTCTGCTACAGTACTAACAATTTTGGTAATATATCTCTCTTCCTTTCTCTCTCCCTTCCTCACATATTTATGAAATATCTACCCTACAGTAGACATGGTTTCTTGTAAATACCTTGCTAGAGAAGACACATCAGTTCCTGCTCTTGGAGAGTTTATGATCTAGTAGGAGAAATTTCCATTACAGTTTTTAAAATATCACAAGTCACACTCCATTATAATTGTAATAATGGATTCAGAGGAGTACAGAGAAATACAGATAGCCAGTTCTAAGTGGTCCCAACCTGAGCTTGCAGGAAGGGGAGGGGCAGGGAAGGCTTTCCTGAAGAAGTGATCTTTAGGATGAGAGGAAAAGAATGAACAGGATTTGGCCAGATTTGGGGGAACAGAAGGAAGGAAGGGATGTAGCAAATAGTTCTGGGCACAGGACACTACAGCAGGCACTTAGAGAAGTTTTGCCTGCACAGCTAGAATTTGGTAAGAAGGCAAGTATGGAGGCTCAGTGTGGAATGGTTGGCTGGGGCCAGGTTACGCAGGACCTTGTGGGCCATGGGGAGTTGTGGACTTTCACAAGTTCTAAAGCCGTCATGAGAGCTCCGATGCTCCTCCATGAAGAGGAGAACCATCTGCAAGAAGTTCATGACTTTGGTCTGGGAATAGCTGTTCTTTACTGCTCCCTGTGGAGCCACACTATGCTCACAGACGTGCTTCATAAGGAGGTAACAATGTTGGTTGGGGCTACTTCCCTCTCCCAAGATGTTGTATTTTAAAAATGTCTGTAAGAAACAGAAATATGAAAGATGAAAATATCTTTCCCCCTGGAAAAACAGGCCATTTTATTCTTCCTATTGCCTTTTTATTGCACACTATTGGAAGGTAAATGAAGGCAGGAAATGCAATCTAATCTCCCTTTGTCAGTACTCAGGGGAGAGATTCTCAGAGACAGCACATTTCCAGGCTAAGTAGAGATGAAAATGAGATAAAGCCCGGTGATTTAGATGTTACAGCTGTAAATTATGGAAGACATACATTTTGTGAGCTTCCAGTTTCTTTCCTGAAGTTAGGATGGGGAAAAGAAATGAAGAACCTTGGGAAGGGATTCTGTAAGGAGGTATACAATATACATTTAAATCTGTATATTTTGTTAACGTAATCTTGGTTAATTAGGAAGACTGCTTGTTGAACAGATCTGAAGTGTGGTGAGGGAGTTTTAAGTTTTCTATTTTACTATGTATTTTCTTAGATATAAAATCTAAGTTTTGTATTTTCATGTACAGCCAATATTCACATTTGTGAAACAGATTGACAGTTGTGCCTAAGCAACAAGGAAAGCTTAAAGGGCATAAAACCTCAACCATGACATTTATGATACAGTGTTATAGTAGGAAAAAAAAGGAAATATCAAAACTCCTCAATGAGACTCTAGTCCATCAATCAAACCTAAAGTAGTAGTATTAGCAGCCTATTTGCTACTTTATGAAAGCTCAGGGTATGGATTCTAGCGTTTCTAGCAGATTAGGGCCCAGAAATTATACCAACACCCACCCAAGTGAGGCCTGCCTATCAAGCTTTGATCTCCCCAGGCAACCACAGTGATTACCTTCATTCTCTTCATAAAAAAATACAAATGAGGGGCGCCTGGGTGGCTCAGTGGATTAAAGCCTCTGCTTTCAGCTCAGGTCATGATCCTAGGGTCCTGGGATCAAGCCCAGCATTGGGCTCTCTGCTCAGCATGGAGCCTGCTTCCCCTTCTCTCTCTGCTTATCTCTCTGCCTGCTTGTAATCTCTGTCTGTCAAATAAATAAGTACAATCTTAAAAAAAAAAAAAAAAAGAAAGAAATACAAATGGACACAAATCCATCATTGTTGATTCACCTTCAAGCAAGGAAGTCAATGACTTCCAACCCATGGACTCCAAAAACCTCCATTAGTACTCTTGGGTCAAAAGGAAGACTCAGTGATAGCTCTCATGAAGTAAGATGGCCCCATTAGCACTAGAAAAAAAAAAAAAAAAGTCAAAACTTGAATCTTTAAATTTTCAAATTTTATAATCATTTATCCCAGAAACTTGCAGGTGACATGGATTGGTCCTTAGAAAGAAAGAACTATAGACTGGCTTCCTGGAAAGACAAGCAGATGTGCCCAGAAATAAATAGCCAGTTGTGGCCTGCAGCATTTACTGTGACCAGTATATAATTGGAACCCTAATTTGGTCATAACTGGAATTTATTGTTAATATTGGATTCTGTTTCCTGAAAGTTGATTTCTCTTCCCTTGTATAGAGTCTTCTTTGGGACTGAACCACTGAAAAGAAAGATGTCTTTCCTAGAAAATAGGATACGGAATCCTCTTAGTTATCCTCCTCAGGGGTCAATATTTGCTGCCTGTGGGCTATACTCACATGTCTCTGTTCTGGCTTCTGTGGACCCATGGCTCTGCCCTCCAGAGATTTGTCCTCTTAGCTGGGGAAATAGTAAATATACATCGAAGATAAATGTCACTGTCAGGTAGTGTGGACACCCCACTGTTAAGTGAATGAAGCCATGGGGACTCCTCTTCACAGGAGATACAGAGGCTCAGTTACCTCATGGAAAGTGCTGTTGGTCTACTTTGCACCACCACTAGACTTTTGTCCCCTTAGCTATACTCATTTCTCTCAGTGATCCCATGTCTGTGTTTTAGAAATAAATATGCTGGGGCACCTGGGTGGCTCAGTGGGTTAAAGCCTTTGCCTTTGGCTCAGGTCATAATCTCAGGGTCCTGGGATCAAGCCCCGTGTTGGGCTCTCTGCTCAGCGGGGAGCCTGCTTCCCTTCCTCTCTCTCTGACTGCTTCTCTGCCTACTTGTGATTTATGTCTGTCAAATGAATAAATAAAATCTTTAAAAAAAAAGAAATGTGGTAAAAAAGGTAAAAGCCCACATATGGAGTTATTCTGAAGAAAGAGCTTTGTTTAAGTTAGAAGGCAGCTCTCAAACCTGAGAGTTGTCTAGTTCAGAGGGATGTGGATCTGTGCTCTGACCTCTGGGCCTTGACAAATGGAATCACCCTTAACTCCCTCTAAAAGAAGCCAGCCATAGACCTAACCTGGAGCTCCCTTCCTGGAAGCCTGAGTCTCTCTTTGGGGCAGCAGCCTGTGAGGAGGAGGGCAGGTAGAGCGAGTGGGGAGTGTGAGTGCCTGCTGGAGAACTGAGGCCTGGTTTGTCAGGACCCAGGAGATGTACCTGCTACTGAGGCCGGGCCTGCGGGTTCTGCCAGGTGGGCCAGGCCCAGGAGCACACAGTGGTTCCCATCATAATAACAGGAACATCTGGGGAGACACGGGCAGGAATGCAGGTGTCTAATGAGATGAGTGGAGCCCAGACACAGAGATGTCTTATTCAGGACTCTTTCCTTATGAGCGACAGAAGCTCAATTCTTCCTGATGTGGCTTCAACAGAGAGTATATCGGCTCACCCCTGAAAAGACCCAGAGCAGGCTGGATGCAGAGCTTCAAACTATGCCATCAGCTCTCTCTGTTTCTGCCCTTCCCCTCCTTCTTACGTTCCCTCAGAACTGCTTGGCTCTGGGCATCTTCCCTCTCGGGTGGTTTCCTCCAGCAGCCCTTGGCACACAGTTTTTTGAAGTGAGTCTCACTGGAATGATTGGGCTCTTACTCTACTCCTTGTGGCCAGGGGATGAGCTGCTTGGCCACATCATAGGTGTACCTTAGTGCCCCACAATGAGGGTAATCCAACCCAAACCATAGGGACTGAAAGTGAGAGAGAAGCAGGCCCTTAAAGGCAAATCGGATTGTTCTGGCCATTTTCTGAGCTAGCATGTGGTCTTTGTCGGCACCCACCATGGCATATGGTGGCTGGAGCCAGAAAACCTAGAAGGTGATGGTGCAGCCCAACAACCTCATCTTCAGATACTTGCAAAACAGATCTCAGATTCAGGTATGGCATAAGGTACAAATGACCATGCAGACAGAGGGCTGTGTCATTGGTTTGGATGAGTGCATGAACCTTGTATTAGGTAGAGCAGAAGAGATTCATTCTAAAACAAAGTCAAGAAAACAAGTGGGTCGGATCATGCTAGAAGAAGACGGTATTACCCTGCTCCAAAGTGTCTCCAACTAGACGTGATCAATGAGAAGGCCATGTAGTTTGTTTTTTCAGACGGCCATTGTTGGGAGCATTTTTCCAAAACATTTGTTCATTAATTGAATAATTAATTGTTTTGATTGCCTTCATGTTATTATCAGATGAAAATACATGCTGTGGGATTGTTTCTATTAGAAAAATATTGCCGTGGGCAAGCAAAAATTGCTCATGTGCTCTTAGGGTTCTGTCAATAATCAGCAGTTGGGAAGATGAATGATCAGGCACCTGAAACATTGATCTGTGAGCTGCTGGGCCTAGCTTCTGGTGTGGGGCATAGGGCTCTCACCAGCCCTGCTGGAGAAGAGTGTTTTCCCTGTGTTTTTAATGTAAAACGAGCATAGTGTATGGAATGGAAAAGTACATCAGATTCATTTTTTAATGCCCTTCTATACTATTGTAGAGCCATAGTAATGAGATGAGTAATCTTAAAGTCAGCTTTGGTACAAATGATAACACTTGAGTTAACTTCAAGGCTCTCTCGTTAATTGAGGCCTAGAATGTTGGAAAAGACCCTATAAATCATACTTTCCATAGGTAGATACTGATGCTTGGGGGATAAATGCACTGAGGAAGTTAAGATACTGTCTTCTCCTTTTACAGGGTCTAGTCATGAGCAGGTCCTCATTCACACCCCACTTAGAAGCAGTTTCATTTTTACAAATATGCTTTGGTAGTATCCATCCATTACTGCCTCAGTTTCTCTGCTGTCCTGACTGTCACACTCTGGAAAAAATTTGCCTTTATAGGATCTCTGGTTTCAGTAGAAAAGAAGAGAAGGAATCATGCAAAAGAGCGAGCTGCCCACCTCCGGAGTCAGGATCCTACTGGTTTTGCCATGGTGGAGAGAGGACTGGGCAGACAGTCTTCCAGAGCTCACTCAAGTGCTAGCCTCTCCAAACCCCACATTTCTCTTCTGTAAAACTGGGCTAATAACATACTTACCCGATGGTGTCCTTTAGAGTGAGTTCCTGCCACATGGTAAACACTCAACACACAGTCATTATTCTCCTATATTGCCTGCCCCCCTCCCCCTCCTCAGTCACTGTTAATGGGCTGTTATTCTCCACTTTGACTTAATAGGTATTTTCTTTAGAATTTACACCCTTGTCTTCTGGAGCTTCTCAGGTGTTTTCCTCCAGCAGCCCTTGGCACACAGTCTTAAGGACTGATCATTCCTACTTTAACATGAATGAATTCAGTTAGTCTTTCCTCCTCATTCCTGGATAGAAAAGATTTACATTTTTGATAGATAGATATACATTTCGATGGGGATGGGTGGAGTTGGTGGGAGCCCAATGAATTAGCTCGGTCTGTAGAATTTGGGGCAGTGACCTGGGCCTGAGGGGTTGCTGCTGGACTTAGTTGTTGGCGAGCATGCCACGAGGCTGGAAAATAGTAGAGCTTTGAATGGAGGTGTGCGGAAGGGAGAATGCTATCTGAAGACTTTCTTTGATTCAGAGCTTTGCTACAGAATGAATGGACCTGGCAAAGGAGTGAAGAACTTCCCATGTTCTCCTGTCCCTAGTAATTTCTTGCCCCCAGAACTTGGGCCGGAGCTCCTAGGACCGTATTAGGAGGTCTCATCTGGAAACCAGCCCCATTTGTGATATTGCTTCCCTGGGCCAACGAAGTCAGTAAACAGCTTTCTGGAACCTCACCAGTTCAGGAAATGAGGGGCTGCCTGCACTTTACAGATAATAGTTTTGTGATGATTGGCCTTCCTACACTCGATAATGTTTCTTCACCACAGCCCAAGTGGAGTGTCTCTGAAGGGATCAGCTTTAGTTCCTTCCTTTGCTTAATATATGCCTTGCACATAGCAAATACTCCACAAATGTGAAATCAAATTGAATAATTAATAATTTTCCTATTAATTGAAGAAAAGTTTTAATTTTAATTTTTATTTTAATATTTTTAAGATTTTATTAAGAGGGAGAGTGAGTGAGTGAGAGCAAGCACAAGCAAGGTGAAGGACAGAGGGGGAAGTAGACTCCCCACTGAGCAGGGCACTTGATGTGGGACTCCAGATCGTGACCTGAGCCAAAGGTAGATGCTTAACCGACTGAGCCACTCAGGTGCCCCAAGAAAAACTTTTAATTTTTAAAGCATTAGGAGAATAATTAGGGATAAGTGATATGGTATGACGTAAATGAACTTTATCTTTTAGTTTTCTGATATTTATTGAATAGCTTTGGTCATTTATTAAAAGAATATCTCAAGGAGCTATTTAGCTGCAAGTTTTTAAAAAAACATTTAATACTTCTTTATCAATTTCTTAATATTTAATGCAACAGTGAACTTTTTCAAATAAAACACTGCATTAGTCCAAATTTCTGTTTTTAAAGAAAGGATTTAATTACCATGTTTTAAATTGTCAGATTCAGAACAATTACATAACGTCTGGAAAAAACAAACAGGTGAAATCAACATAAGAAAGTTAAATGCAAACTTTTGTTCACAAAATCATAAGTTTTTCAGTGATGCTACCTCTTACTCCCCTGAGGATCTCATTGCTACAACTACTACAGGTATTTTATTTTTCAAGGTTAAGTAAAGACAGAAATCATCAATTTCTCAAATACAGATTTAGGATGTGATTCCGAACCGGTCTCTACTCACAGCTTTCCACATAGTCCTCCCTCAGGTTTTTGCCAAGAACTAACTTAGGCATCTTCATCTCAGTGTTGGTCCTTTTATATTATTTACATTTTTATTTTGAGGTGTCATTCCTTTTCACTTCCTAAAAGTGGGTGTAATGCCTAACAATAGTGGTGCTTTGGCTATCCTCCGAAGATATTTGCAGAGTGCCTACCTAGACACTATGCGAGGAGCAGCAATGTAGGGGTGCCCGCTCGCCTACACTGTTTCACGGCAGTCTCTCAGAAGTCTCCTTGATTAAAAAAAAGTGTCCTTGGACTGTGGACTTCATTTTCAAGAATTTGATCATCTTGGGGCACCTGGGTGGCTCAGTCAGTTAAGTGTCTGCCTTGGGCTCAGGTCATGATCCCAGAGTCCTGGGATCCAGTCTGGCTCCCTGCTCAACAGGGAGGCTGCTTCTCTCTCTCTCGCTCCCCCTGCTTGTGTTCCCTCTCTCAGTGTGTCTCTCTCTGTCAAATAAATAAATAAAATCTTTAAAAAAAAAGAAGAGTTTGGTCCTTTTAAGACCTATGACAAGAGGAAAATGTAGTAGTAGTAGTAGTAGTAGTAGTAGTAGTAGTAGTAGTTGTTGTCGTCGTCTTCCAGGCAAAGACTTAGTGAGAACAGAGCCATTGTGGAAACTTCCGTGCTCCAGCCACATCCCCTTCTCTGGGGATGTGCCCTTGCTCCCACCCCTAGAGCTGTGGGTTGTGATGGCTCCACAGCTGTGTCCCTCACTGGGCATTGCCCTAGACCGTGGGAAACTGCCTCTCCCAAGGTTGGCTCCCTCCAAGTGGGGTGCTGAGAGCCAATGACTGCTTGATGAGAGGTTACAAAGGCCCAGCCCTCTTGCCTCTATTGAGGGCACCTCTGCAGTCCAGGCTCCCTGTGGGATCTATTTTGAAGCTGTTGAAACCACATTGTGGTCCACCTTCTCCCTCCCTCCCAATCCTGCCCCCCTCACATCTTTACAGGTACATCTTAAGGGGTACCGCCTTCACCCCAAAAACCCATCTGACGCAGCTCTTCATCATAGAGAATATTTCTAAGAAACTCTTCTAACAGACACTATTGTTGGATTTCTTGAAGTGATCTCTAAGTTTTAGGAAGAAACAGTTAGATGTCATGGAAACAATGGCAATGGTTTTGAAGTTTGGTGATACATGGACATTTTGAAGACAATCAAGGGAAGTTTTCCTGGTGTGGTTACACCCAGGCTTAAAATAACATTTATGGGAGGATGAAGAAATACAAACCTGCCAGAGGGATGGGCATTAGGGGGCACCAGAGGGCAGCAAAGTTAAAAGGAGAGAAATACTACAGGAAATCATTTATTATAGAGTAAAAATTTTAAGTTTTTAAATAAGTGTTTTTAAGAAATCACCAAATGCTAACGTGGGAGCAATCTTTTTTAGCTACAGAATCACACTCTGGCCTGGAGATTCAAATGTTGCAAAAAATTAGTTGAAAAGAGCCTACCACTTACTATTCCTATACTCTCTAACTACAGAGATCCGGAAATGATCATTAGCTGTCAACTGAAGAATTCTCTGAATTAGGTGTTCTTCTATGATTTATAAAATAATAAGGTCTTAACGTGGTTAAATATCATTCCTGATAGTACATTTGCCTGGAGTATAGCAGCCACTCAAGTGTTTATTGAATGAATGCAAGAATTGGTGGATAAGATTGGGAGTTGAATGCAAATTCTGGATTTATCTATTTATTTTATTTTGTTTTGTTTTGTTTTATTTTTACTACTGAGAGGAATGGAACTTAGTTCAGAGAAGCTGCACAATCTGGCGTGTCTAGGTGGCTCAGTCAGTTAAGCGTCTGCCTTCAGCTCAGGTCATGATCCTATGGTCCTGGGATCCAGCCCCCCATGGGGCTCCCTACTCAGCGGGAAGCCTGCTTCTCCCTCTCCCACTCCCCCTGCTTGTGTTCCCTCTCTCGCTGTTTCTCTCTCTCTCTCTGTCAAATAAATAAATAAATTAAATTTAAAAAAGAAAAAAAGCTGTACAATCTAACGGGTCTTCCAATATTATTGGTTATTATTGCAATTAGATAAATATGTCATTTTGACTTTCTTAAAAACATAGGATGAACTTCTAGGAATCTAGTGGTAAGACATAATCAAAGGTATGAACCAAATCTCCATGTAGATATTTGCTCATTACAGTTACTTTTAACAGGGAAAAATTGTCAGTGGCTCATATATTCAACAATAGGGAAATGCTTAAAGAATTTAATAAACTCTGTAAGTCATTATGTGATCATTTAAAATACTTTCAAAATATTTATGTCATTATGTGATCATTTAAAATACTTTCAAAATATTTGAGTATTCATTTTAAATGAACTTTATTTTTAGAACAATTTTGTAATTACAAAAAAATTACAAAGATGGTACAGCAAATTCCCATATATTCAACACTCAGTTTCCCCTATCATTAACATTCAGCATTATTATGGTGCATTTGTTATAGTTAATGAACTGACATTATTATCAACTTAAAGCCTTCATTCAGGTCTCCTTAGATTTTACCTAATGTCATTTGTTTGTTCTGGGATCCCATCCAGTATACCAGTGATATTTTGTCATGTTTCCTTAAACTCCTATTGAGTATGACAGTTTTTCAGACATTCCTTCTTTTCGATGTCCTTGATAGGTTTGAGGAGTATAGTCAGATATTTTGCAGACTGTTTCTCAATTGGGATTTGTCTGATGTTTTTCTCATTATTAGACCGGGGTTATGGGTTTTGTGGGGGAAAAGCCACAGAGGAAGAGTACCATTCTCATCAGATCTTATCAAGGGCGCACACACCCCACCTGCCTCGTTGCCGTCAATGTGAACCTTGGTCACTTGCCGGAGGTAGCATGTAGCAGGCTTCTGTAAAGTTATTCCTCCCGCCCCCCACGTTCCATACTGTATTCCTTGGAAGGAGGTCATCACGCGCAGCTTATCCTTAGGGAGTGGGAAGTTATATTCCACTTATGCGAGGGTGGAATATTGACATAAATTGTTTGAAATTCAGCAGAAACAATTTATCTAGTCTCCCCATTATTTATTTATTCAATCATTGATTTATGGCAGGATGGACTCACGGGTATTCATTTTATACTTTGTGTTTAACCCAACACTAATGTATTTACTCTTTTGCTCAGATTGCTCCAGCTTTGGCTATAGAGAGCTCGTTCAGCTGGCCGCCGTATGCCTTTGGCTTACTCCCATCTTTGTATGTGTATTTATTTTCTGCAGTATTTCCTCACTTTTTTACTCGAAGATGCACAAGGCTCATCTCTTATGTTTCCTGTCCTAGTCCTGGAAATAACTATTTCTCAAAGAATCCCTAGTTCCTTTTACTGGAGAATGGTATTAGAAACTGAGATCTGGGGGCACCTGGGTGGCTCAGTGTGTTAAGCCTCTGCCTTCGGCTCAGGTCGTGATCTCGGGGTCCTGGGATCAAGCCCCACATGAGCTCTCTGCTCAGGGGGAGCCTGCTTCCCCCTGTCTCTCTGCCTGCCTCTCTGCTTACTTGTGATCTCTGTCTGTCAAATAAATAAATAAAATCTTTTAAAAAAAAAGAAAGAAACCAAGATCTAGGCACCAGGTGTGCTCTTTGCTATTGGGAAGCATTGTTAGTGGTATAGGACAATGTTTATTATAATCTGAGATTTTAAAAATATGTAAAGTTAGATAAATAGTGATATCAATTGTGTATATGTAAAAGCTATAAATATAAGTTCAGAGAAGAGTTAAAGAGCAAAGACCAAAATAGCAACAGTTTATTTATCAAAGGACTGTAGGATTTTTAGATTTTTATACTTTTCTTCCCTCCTCCCCACCCCATTTCTGGCTCATGAATCATGTATCTGGCAATTATAGAAAAGAAACAGCAACTAGTGCTTTTTTTTAACATTAAAATTGTTTTTTATTTTTTAAAAGTCTTTTAAATTTTTAAAAATATTTAAGTTAAAAAGTTTAAATTTAAATTAAAAATTTAAATTTAAGATTTTTAAAAATTAAAATTGTTTTTAATTTTTTATTTATTCATTTGAAAGAGAGAGCACACAAACAGAGAAGCAGAGGGAGAATGAGAAGGAAACTCCTTGCTGAGCAGGGAGTCCGACATGGGGCTCAATATCTGGACCTGAGATCAAAACCTGAGCTGAAGGCAGCCTCTCAACCATCTGAGCCATCAAAGTGCCCCCTAAATTATTTTTTTAAAAGTAAAATGAGGCACAGGGCACCTGGGTGGCTCCTTTGGTTACACATCTGCCTCTTGATTTCAACTTAGGTCATGATCTCAGGGTTGTAAGATCAATCCCCATGTCCAGTTCCACGCCGAGCCTGGAACTTGCTTAAGATTCTCTTTCTCTCTTTCTCTGTGTCAAATAAATAAATACATACATACATGCTAAAATGAGGCAGATCTTACCCAGCTCCTCAGACTGTATCTTACAAATCATTAATCATCAAGGTATATACCAAGAATTGAATCAGAAGTTGTTATCAACATCTGTTCTGAGGAGAATTTGAGGACAGTTAATGTAATGAGGGAAATTTCCCAGTGACCACAGTGTGTTGAGATGTACTTACAGTATTAAAATAATTCAACAGCATTATTCTTATGTTGGGATTTCTGAAACTTCAGTAAGTCATAGTATCTGCCATACCTACCTACCACCTGTACAATATATGTTTAATGGTTTTCTCTAAACTGACTTTTTTTAGACTTTAGGTACACTTTTTTTTTTTTAAGATTTTATTTATTTGCCAAGCAGAGAGCCTGATGCGGGGTTCTATCCGAGAACCCTGAGATCATGACCTGAGCCGAAGGCAGAGGCTTTAACCCACTGAGCCACCCAGGCGCCCCTAGGTACACTTAAGAAAGAAAAAAAAATTTTTTTTCACTCCCCAAAGTAAAAATCTATCATGAATAGAATATGAACACAAAACAAATTACATTGGAACAAAACAATCATTAAAGTTAAAAAAAAAATAAAGTGAAGGGTGTGCTGTAGTAAAGTCAGCGTGTTAAAAATATGGTCTAAAATTTCTTTATGGTTTTGGACCTATTTCAGCACCTCATCTTGCTTTTTTTGCTCCTTCCAACTAAGCTGCACTGTCCTTAACTTAGAGCTTTTTATTGGTTACCAGTCTCCCTGTTATGCTGTTTCTTCTGCCTGGAGAATTTAGTTCATGTCTGTTCATTTGCCAGCTATCAACTCATCCTCAAGGAAGCCATTCTCTGTCTTCCTGACTTGATCAAATCTCCAGTTATGGTTCTTTCCTTCATATACTCTGCTTTGGAGCACTGTTCCCAGTTGGGATATTATAATAGTTGTTTGAGTGCCCATCGTTTTAGTGTCCTCCATGAGGGTGTGGATCTGGACACACTGTTGTATTCCAAGCATGTTGGATTGTGCCTAGCCTATAGGAACTCACTAAATACTGAAATGTATGAATAATCGAATATAACACTCCCTAGGTGTTTGACATTATGATTGGTGAATTCCAAATATCACTTGTGAGTGTCGTATTTTTCCTCTCCTCTTAATTTGTAGCCCCCCGCCCCACCCCAGGTCATGTTGAATTTGACTAATGATGAGGGATAGGAATAAACACCAACTAGCTTTTTGTGACCCTGAGAAGGATTTTAAGGTTCAAGCCTTGTCCTCCTCCTTACTCATCTCAGACTCCTGCTGGCTGGCAGCTGACGTCCATCTGGGTTCAGCAGTGAGAGGTGGGTTGGAAGAGAGAGAAGCCAGAGTATTTGTTCTGACACTGCTCTGCCTCTTAGAGAGGCTCTGGCAAGGGTATTACGTCTCCTATGCCTCCAAGCCCCACACCCCCAACTCGTTGCAGTGTGATACCTTCCTCACTGGGGGACCTCAACCACTGGGCTGTAGCCACCTGCTCCCTTTGTCTATCCCTCCTAAGGGTGAGTTCAGCTCACCCTTGACTTTTTGCCAAACTCTGGGTTGCCTTGTGATCCCCTGTTTGGCTTCTCGGCTTGTCCACCATCTGTGTAGCCAGGTCCCCACGTTATATACTCCCTTTGCTTCAAATATTCAGAGTGGTGTGTATTTCCCTTCTGGGACCCTGATTTCTTCAGAAATCTGGCTAAAAAGAGGAGAAAACAAGCAAGCTTGTACACCACTGTGCTGGTAATAAAGTGATTTCTTCAGTAAAATAAATTTGCAATAGTCTTTTACTATCAAATCCTAGGAGTCAGTATGGCCCACAGCCTAAGATGTAGACCAGTCTGGGCGTGCTGGGAATGGTCTGCTGGCAGACGGGCCCTAGACTAGCCCAGATAGTGTTGGGCGCACCCAGGATAGTTTCCTAACACCTTGCTAGAAAAGAAACTCTCATTTATTTTCCTTCTTTTTTTTTTTTAATTAAATTAAATTAATTTTATTTATTTATTTATTAGAAGTATTTTTTTGTATTTTTTTATTGTGTTCAGTTGGCCAGCGTATTTTCCTTTTTTATGTCTTTATTCCCTCTTTCTCTCCTTTCCTTCCTCCCTCTCTCTCATCCTTCTTTTTTTGAAAAATATCAAAGAGTAAATCAAGTAACAAAGCAAAATGAGAAAGGCATAAGGTGACTCAAACTAGGGTTCTCCCCCTATAAGTAACCATGTGGCAGAACCTGATGTGCATTTTTACTGGAAGAGCTCCATTAAGTACGGTTTTCAGCTCTTTATTAAAGAGCATCTGATACTTCTGATTCGCTCTCCATGCCCCGAGCTACAGATGAACCACCTTCCCTTGCACGGGTTTATGGCTGTACTTCTTCCTGATTCAGTGCTAGAATGCATACATTGCTTAGGGAGGGCAATGACTCACTGATTTGTGGAGAAGAATTGTTGAGAAGTTCTGGAGCCCAATCCTTAAAGGCAGTCTGCATTTTGATGCTGAGGGAATTAGTCTGTATTAATTCCTGGTTCTCTGACTCTCTGCTTTATATGTAATATCTAACCTTTGTTCTTTGGGTTCCTGTTTAAAATAGGAAGCATGAATCACAGACTCTAATTTTAACTTTCCGAGAAAAGGGTTAACACCAGCTCTTGTTAGTGTCCTCAACGTACTTTTCGCCTCGGGCTCTAGGACCTATATTTTTCCTGTTCTTCATAGGGCTGGGGGTGGGATCAGTGCTCTGTAGGGGAGGGGAGGATCCCATCGTGGCTTTGCAGTGTCATTCAGTTCATTATCTCCCTGCTCTGAGTAGAAAGCTTGTAGTTTTATTTCCTTCCCAGCCCTAGTATATGGTCAGGAAATGAAAGAATGAATTCTAAGAAGGACCCCTATTCAATTCTTTAAGTTATCGAAATTCTACGAATTCTTTAAAGTTGAGGAAGGTGCTGATATCCTCAAATGTCTCTGGCTATTTCCATTTAGGGTTTTCTCTCTCCATCATGTGGTGAAGACTGGCTCTCTGTCAGACACTGGGCTCATGCTGGGAGTACAGACAGTGGTAGGAAGACCTGGTTACCACTCTTGAGTTGATAGCCTAGAATAGTCACTTGTTCACCTTTGGAAATATCTGTATTGGAACAAGAATGTTTAACTCCTATAATCTCCTGCAACCTCTTTAAGTTTGGAACACAACATTGGCTTTCAACTTTTCATGATTATGGCCATATTAAGAATCACATTTTATAGCAGACTCTGCACACACACCCATGTACACACGCACGGTTTAAAATTCAAGACACTTCACAAGGTAACCTCTGATATTTTCCATTCCAGTCCATTTTTTAGTAGAGTTGCCGGTTTTGACCATTGTGTCGATTTTATGACCCACAGATGGGTTGTAACCCGCAATTTGTTAAAAGCTGATATCAATAAAATTTGGAAATGTTATACAAATTAGGATAGCCATGCTCCCAGAAGATGATTAATTGACTTGGCTGAATCAGAGCTAAGAGTGCAACATCCTAGAGTTTTCTCTCTTGCCTCTAAATTTCAATAGCACCTATATAGATAATTAACTTGGCAATTAAATATATGCAGTGGGGTTTTGAAGCATATTCTTCTATTGTCTTAAGCACTAATTAAATTTTTTTGAGTATTACTAAGCATCTCAATATAGCATGTCTGTGTTTCTTTAGAGCCCCACGTGACTCACCATAATAACTTATATGGAAGAGTCGGTGTTAGTTTTATTTGAGATTAGATACTGAAAGACTTCCTTTGTAGATGATCAGAAAGGACAACAGGCTTTACTAATAGTTAAACTTCAGGTTAAGATATAAACTCTGGACCTAGTTCATTGGTTGGAATTCTGGCTTCAGCATTTACTGTGTGGTTATGAATGGAATGCTCCAATAGTTTATGGTTTGGGAGACTAAGTTATTCACATTTTTACTGACTGAATTTTTAGCAGGCATAGTAAACTTGTCTAGTGAGTTAAAACATCTAGGAATTTATTGCCGGTTCAATAAAATGTTAATATAATAATAGGTATTTTATGGCCCACACTACAAGTATGTTTAGTAATCATGAAAAGTGCAAACTAAACAATAAGGTGTCTGTTTTAGGATATTGGATTATGCTTTCAAATGAGCAAATTTACAATTCTCTGTCCCCTCCACAGTTTCATATGCAATGAAATGAAATGTCTTCTTTTCAGAACGATTAATAGTCCTGTCTTTGTGTGTTAGTTTGAATTTACAGATTTATTATTTTCTTAGTACTTATACCTTTATGTTAGACTAATTATGTGTCCTGTGGTTATAAAAGGATATATGGCAATTTGGCCCTTTTTTAAGTAATTCTTTTCATGAATTTTCATTGGGAAAGAGCAAAGACAAAGATTCAGTTCACTGTGGCAGGAACTTTAAAAATATAAAACTGTAGAACTACACACCTTTTTTTTTTTTTTTTTAAAGATTTTTTGTTTATTTATTTGACAGACAGATCACAAGTAGGCAGAGAGGCAGGCAGAGAGAGAGAGGAGGAGGAGGCAGGCTCCCCGCTGAGCAGAGGGCCCGATGCGGGACTCGATCCCAGGACCCTGAGATCATGACCTGAGCCGAAGGCAGAGGCTTTAACCACTGAGCCACCCAGGAGCCCCAGAACTACACACCTTTAAAGAAAAAGTGGGAAATGGAAATATAAAAAAGAAAGACCTCTGGGTTAAGCATTATGTTAACACATACTTTCACATTTAAGTGTTGTTATATTCATTTTTGTAGAAGAGGAAAAGACCTGCAGAAGTTATTAGGTAGCTTGTGAATGGATGGGTCAAAATTCAAACTTACATTTTCTTTTTATGGTACTAAAAATGAAAACCCCATCCTCTATCAAAAACTGGGTCCGAGATTTTACTACTCTTACAAGTCAACCAGTTAGTTGCCATAGTTTCATGGATGTTGACAGAAGACACTAGTACCCTGGGTCAGAGACAAAGGACTTTATGATTTATGACATAGCAGATGAGCTTTATTATATATCTGTCTTCTTTTGCTTCTCATTGGTGTCACTGATTCTTCATTGCTCACACAATAAAGTCGAAAGCCCTTAATAGGAAATAAATATTAGGCCCTCTGTGACCCCTGCATACCTCATCTCTCAACAGTTCCGTAGTCAAACTATGCTCTCTCTGTTCATACTGTAGTTCTCCAGATTGCATGCTTACTCATTTCAGGTGCTTTCAGTCTTCTCCCTCTGCTTGAGATGTCTTTCTCCCTTTTCTTGACATATTTACCTCTTTCTCTCCTTTAAGTCTCACCTCTTCTAGTCATATCACCTCTTCTAACACAAATGAGCCTTAACTTTCCGTCTGTATTTTCTGTTACTATTCTCTTTCTGTACCCGTCCCTCTCTCAGTACTTGGCGTAGTTGTTATAGTTTCCTTTTCATTATTTTTATGTTCCCAGAAGGCAGGCACTATCTTGTGTTTTTAGGTTTATGCCTAGGACCAGCACAGAACCTGGCCCTGAGCTGACTCTCATAGCCGTTTGGTGAAAGAGCAAATGGAGAGTAAATAAGGGAGGAATTCAGGAGTTAGTGACTGAGGACTTCCAGATTAGGGAGAGCAAGGATGACCTAATTGTTATAACATTTTATTTACATTTGGATAGCTATATGTTCTAGTGGAAGAAATGTAGGAATGTCTTATAGTATTGCTTTGATCCCTAATTAGTTCTGTTTTAGAAAAAAAAGAAAGAAGAAGAGTTATCACACGTTACCTTTTCTATAATCTTAAGTTTAAAATGATGTATCTGGAAGGTAAAGAGAGCTGATGTCAAATCGTTATTGTCTACCACGCATTGTGTTAGGTTTTCTCCACACTTTTATAATTCATTTAATCTTTATAATAGTCCTAAGAAGGGATGCCCAGGTGGTTCAGTCAGTTAAGCAACTGTCTTCAGCTCAGTTCATGATCCAGGTCCTGGGATCAAGTCCCGCATCAGGCTCCCCACACGGTGGGGAGCCTGCTTCTTCCTCTGCCTGCCACTCCAGGCTTGCCTGCCCTTCAAGCAGGGGCTCGTGCTCTTTCTCTCTCTCTGACAAATAAATATATTCATTAAGTTAAATAAAGAATCCTAAGAAGATAAAGTTAATTTCCTCTTCCTCCTAATGAAGAAGTTGAGGGTCAAATAGGAACATAAAATGCCCCAAGTCACATGATCACTTTAAACCTTCACTAAGTGCTTATGATGAGTCAGGCATTATTGTAAGCACTTACATATAATCTGAGGTAGGTATTATTTTTAATTCCCACTTTTTAGATGAGGAAACAAACGCAGAAATATAGGAACTTCCCCATCAGTTCACTCCTTGTTGCCATCTGTTCCACTGAGTCCTTGAGTAGATTTATAATAGCTGCTTTGCAATCTTTGTTTAATAATTCTAACACCCGAATCATCATTTCATGGTTTGTTTCTCTTGACTGCCTTATTGCTTGACTGTGAGTTGTGTTTGCTGTTTCTTCTTATGTCTAGTAATTTTCTTATTTTATGCTGTACACCGTAGATGATATATTGTATGCAATCCGAGTTATCTCCTTTTCTACTCTCGAGCATACTTTTTAGTCCAAGGCATGGGGGCTCAACTGAATATCTCAAGTTTTCAGCAAGATCTCTTCATTCTGTTTGTGCCAGAACTCCATCTTCCAGCCCTGTTCAACCTTTGTATGACTTCGTTCAGCTCTCACCTCTGTATTAGATGATGTCTGCTAGACGTCTTTATTTACACCAAAAACTCATTATAAATTCCCATAATGACTTCTAGCCTGCTCTCTTCCCACCCTCTGAAGCTTGGGATTCTTTTCTCTCTGCCTCTTTGGCTTACTATGATCCCTGCTCCACTTGGTATCTCTTATCCTGCACTGCCCCAGTAAAGGCCAATCCTGGACTAACTCTAGGTTTCTCTTCTTTCCAGAACCACAGTTGTATGCTACCTTTTTTGGGGGGGTGGTGGTGGTGGTTCAAAAACAGTAAGCTCTTATATGTGCCCATTTTCTAGTTGTCTCTTCCTTTGTCTGTTTTAAACGAGCCATATCTTTTCTTATCATAAGAGATGTTTCCATGAGTTTTATTTATCCATTGCTTTTACAGTTCCTCATTATTACATCATCAAGAGGTGAGGTGCATGTTTAATAAAACTAAATTTCCCTTGTTCTCATAATTATAAGGAGAATCAAAGTCCTCATGTCATATATGTATATGCATCATACATATATATATGATACATATATATGCACACATATCTTCTAAGAGCTGGGATTCACCTTGTTCATTGATTTACACATTCTCAATAGCTATAGTTGTACTTATTTCATTAAAGGTTTTTTTTTTTTTTTTAGGTTTTTATCTTGTCCTCTCATTTGAAACATCTTCCTCTGTTTCTGCATTTTCCTTGACTCTCTGTGTTAGCTTCTGTGCATTAGATGAACAGCCTTAGTCTTGAAGGAGTGGTGTCATGTAGGAGATGAACCTTATCATTCAACCTTGCTCTAGGTCTTAGTTGACTTTTTTAAACCTTTGTGATTATCTAAGCAGCTTATTTTATTTTATTTTTCATAGCTTCCAGTTGTTGAGGGTGCCAAGTTCTTCCCCAAAGGGGAAGAGTTCACTTAACACATAGATTCAGACTGATTGGAAGCCAGACTCTCAAGCAGCAACTTTTAAGTATACAAGTATATATAGTCCTATGGGATGAAAAGCATAAACCCCACCAGTCACCAGTGCAGGCAATCTGAAAGCAGTCCACTGGGTAGCATTTGGGGTCCAGATGAGTGTATGAGCTCCTTTCTGGGAGATACTGGCAAGCTGTAGGGAGACAGAGGGAGAGGGAGGCAGAGGTAGAGGGAGAGTATAGAGATAATGCTTACCAGAGGAGAAAAAAAGCAAGAAAAGGAAAAAAATAAAGCATAGAGTTTTGTTTTGTTTTAAAGATGGCATCCACTGGCTGCAGCAAGACAGAAGGAGAGTGTAAAGATGGCACCCACCAGTCTCTATCCCCAGAAAGCACCCCAGAAGGCTCCCAAAATGTGTGTCAAATCAGATGCTTTCCCTCAGGCTGATGTTCCAAGACAAGCCGTTGGGCTCTTCCCACACAACGTCCAGGCACTCCTTGACTATTTCCACGCTATGCCCTGAGGTGGGTGAGTCCAACTGTTCAAGCCCCTTAAGAGCCATGTCTTAGTTTGTTATAGCCTTGTACGTCTTACGGATGTGAGCCGTGTTGGTTTTCAGAGTTAGGGGTTTTGGGGGCTCATTTCCCCGGTGCAGGTCTTAAAAATTGGGGTGGCTGATACAGGGTTCAAAGCCTTTGCTCCTTAAGGAGAAGCTTGGGGTTTTTTGTTCCCTCTGGATTATGGTTCGCTGCACCAGAGGTGGTTTATGGTGAGACTGTGTGCCAGCCTCTCCTACTGCTTTGTTGTGTGCTTTCTCTGGCTCACCCAGTGCATAGGAGTTGCTCAGCTGGTTCTGACTTTTTTCAGAGGAAGTTGTGCCATATGTAGTTATAGATTCTCTGTATTTGTTGGGGGCGGGGGGAGTAGGTGAGGTCAGGGTCCTCTTACATTGCCATCCTGAACCAGAAATTCTAATTTCGACAGGAAGTTCAATGACTTCTTTTCGAGAGTAGTGCTTTATGACATTTTTAAAAAACAGCTTTATTGAAGCTTAATTGTCATGTAATAAATTTCACATGTTAAAAGTGTGTACAGTTTGATGAGTTTTGAAATATGTACACATCGGTAAAATCCTCATTATAATAATTTCCACAGATCCAGGAAGTTTCCTTATGACAGTTTTAGTCCTTCCACTCCTCCAACCACTAGCCTATATTACCGCTGATCTGATTTATGTAATAATAGCTTTACTTTGTATTTTCTAGAATTTTATCTAAGGGAGATCCTATACTATGCATTTTGGAGGGGCCTGGGTTTTTTCACTCAGTATATTTTAAAGATCTATTCGTGTTGTTTCAGGTATTAGGAGTTAATTCCTTCTTATTGCGGATCATATGGATATATTTCAATTTGTTCATTATGTCTGTTAGTGAGCATTCGGGTTATTTCCACTTTTGAGCTCTTACAGATAAGGCTGGAAATGTAAAATCTGTTATTGCTTCCAGTAAAATAGTCTGTGATTGCTTCTCACAATTTAGTAATTTAGGGACTTTTGTTTAAAAAACTGACTTTTAGGGGCGCCTGGGTGGCTCAGTGGGTTAAGCCGCTGCCTTCGGCTCAGGTCGTGATCTCAGAGTCCTGGGATCGAGCCCCGCATCGGGCTCTCTGCTCAGCAGGGAGCCTGCTTCCTCCTCTCTCTCTGCCTGCCTCTCTGCCTGCTTGTGATCTCTCTCTGTCAAATAAATAAATAAAATCTTTAAAAAACAAAAACAAAAAAAACAAAAAAAACCCACTGACTTTTAAAAGGTGCCAACCCAAGCTGACCAAGGCCTTCCGGTAATTCTTGCAAGGCTGGGCTATATGGCCTTATCCTGCATGACTCACCTGTCTCCTGACTCCCTGACCAGCGCAGCATCCATTGATGGCCTCGGGTCACGTTTTCACACCCTGGCTCAGAGCAGCAAGTCTGGGGCTCTCCCATCAGGACCCCTGGGGCATATCACAGAGGTGTCCTGTTGAATGACCCTTGTTGCTCTGGTGTAGGACCAGCCCCTCTCCCCTCACACTAACGCGACATAAGGCGTTAGGCTAGAGTAAGGGAAAGGGGCAGATCATGTGGGGAGAGGAGTTTGATCTTGGATTACTACCCTAACATTGGCCTCTAACCTGTGATTTCCCTCAACTCCTGGGAGAGATGTCCACAATCTCTTAGGGAACCAGACCCCTAATCATCCCTCTCCCTCATTTTGGGAGGTAGAAAGGGCATATGTCTCTTTTCCCTAATCCAGGGGTCAGTAGATAAGGGATAAGAGGTTGTTGTAATGCCTATGGTGCCTCCACCAGAATCTCTACTTATCCCATTGCAAGGGGAGGGGACTTGGGGCTGGAACTCCATTCACCAAAGCTGGTATGGCCTCTCATTCCTTCAGATCTCTGGAAGAGTTTACACCTAAATGAATGTGTGTCAGGGGAGGCTTGCTGGTGGGTCAGTAGTCCTCAGGATGTAGCAGAAATATCCAGTGTGTGAAATGGAACTTGGCATGGAATGCAGTAGACAATCAACAAATATGAGGGAAGGATTGGAGCGGGAAGGATTGGAGCAGGAAGGATTGTTGCACTAACTTTTGTAGCTATCTAGCCATGCCTAGAGTGGAAGGGGGAGGGAGCTAAGCTGGGGCAGGGCTGCTTGGGGCTAGGCATAGGGGTGGAAAGGGCTGTTTTGGGGGACTGTGACCACTGTGTTATGTTTGGAGGGTGCCCTCCTGTGTCCTGCAACTCCTGCTGTAGTAATAAACTGTAGCAAAAAAAAAAAAAAAAAAAAAAAAAAAAGATGCCAACCATTAGAAAATTTTCAGAGATCCAATTAAATCTCCAAATGACTGAGTTTTATAGTAATTTTCCTCTTTGATCTTTCTTTCCTTCTTTCTTTCTTTCTTTCTTTCTTTCTTTCTTTCTTTCTTTCTTTCTTTCTTTCTTTCTTTCTTTCTTTCTTTCCTTCCTTTCTTTTTTTTAAAATTAAATGCCTCACCAGAAGTGGGAAAGAGAGAGAGGAAGAGAGTGAGAGAGAGAGAGAAGGTAAAGAGTAATACGACAATTTAGAAATATCTAGTTTTGTTTGTTAAAGATAAACCTGTTCATTTCTTAGTCAAAAATAGCCCCAGGGCTGTGATTTAAATGAGTAAGGGTCACATAATTTGAGTGAAATGATTAAGCATTTCTCTGAGGACTTCTTTTTCTCACTAAGCCTTTTGCATAGGCGTTTTGATTCATAAAGGTCTTGATATTCATTAAACCTTATAGTCGATGAATATTTTTATTTCTCTACCTATTTTCTCTCAGTGAGAAACTGTTGTTTAGGGTTTCCTTTTTTGTAAGTTTGTAACTTTCTAGCTCTTCAGTCCATTTTGCTTTGCGTGGCTGTGCTTTAAATCTCCTCCAGAAGAGGAAATGAGTCATTTCTATACAGTAGTGTGTAGGTGTTTGATGAATGTTGCTGCCAGGTAGAAATAGACTGGAATGCCAGTGTAAATGGAGTTTTACAGCTATGAAAATCTGAAGGATTTTAATTTTCTTGGGAATTTAAATTGAGGGACAATAACTTCAGACGTTGGTAAGGGCTTAATGTTCTTTGGGCAAACTAAAAAGTGGTATGGATGTTAAGAATTTACCAATGGCCTAATGGAAGAATGGCATGTTCTTTGAGATGTTTTGCCCCCCAAAATATTTTTGGGGATTGTGCAAGTTTGGGCAGGATGATACCCCCAGTATATTATGGGCCTGATGTGTCAGATCAACCTAGATCATTTTTTTAGTTTAAATTCAATTAGCCAACATATAATGCATCATTAGTTTCAGATGTAGTGTTCAATAATTCATCAGTTGTGAATAACACCCAGTGCTCATCACATCACATGCCCTCCTTAATGCCAGATCAGTTTTCAAGATTTCTGACTGTTGTGAATTTACAGAAATCTCCACGTCCATGTGTTTTTCAGACTGCTGTGGTACAAGAAATGAGGAAGTGAGTTGTGCAGTATCTTCCTCCACAGACTTCTTAATGTTCTAAAAATAATGGCATCGTCCTCATTTCAGAGACCATAAGAAGTTGCATTGCAAATAGTACATTGTCCTACAAAATAGCTACCATACTGAGACACAAGAATGGTCTTTATCTCTATAGAAAGACTGGTTGAGTGCTTTTTAGGCACAATTCCCACATGGATAGGATATATTACATATGAAGCACAATTACATGTAGTAAATACCTGGTTAATTATGTGTTTTCTTAATTTATAACAGTGCCTAGAGTGGCACCTTACATATAACATGTACTTAATAAAGTCTCATGAAAATGGGTGAATTAGAAACTGAAAGATGTGTGCAGTGAACTCTAAAATTGTTCTTTGAGGTATGATCGTGAAACTATGTTTTAGACTTTGCAATCTTTAATCAGATGTAATAAATAATACACAAAGTGTGAAATAAAAAGTATTAGAAAGAGTGACGTACCTCAAAATCTCAGTTGAAAGTGAACATCTATTTAGTAAGGCAGATGGGTCATATAGTAGCATAGAAACTCTAGGAACAATCTAATGACAGGTGGGGCTGAGAAAAAAATGTAAAATAATTTTTACATGAGATTATGATAATTGTAACACCAATTACACAAAGTTTCACAGTTACTCGTACTGTCCATAAACCACCAATTTTGGTGAAATTGACTTCAGCCTCAGCTTTGGCTAAATGTGGATTTTAGGACTTAACCTCCATTCGACGGAGGTGCACACAGGGATTAGTAGACCATAGAAGGAAGGTCTTTAGCTCAGTTTGGGTCAGGGGAGTTTTCCTGAGTTGTCTCAAAGGATGAGTGGGAGTTCGTGAGGTAAAGAAGGGAGGGGTGTGGTAACTACAAAGAAGGAGAATGGATCCCCGGATGTTCAGCATTACTGAGGCCAAGCTTGAGGCTAGGATTGTGGCTGGTGAAACTGGGGAGGAACTGGGTCTTGCAGGATTTCTCTGCCAGGCTGGATGGTTTAGGCTTTCCCTTCTGAAAAAAACGTAAGGAGAGGAATGACTTGCTCAAAGTTGTATCATTCTTGATGGTTTGAGTGGCAGCAACGTGTGGTTGGATTTGACAGAGTTTAGGAAGTTACTGGGATGGCGAAGGGACAAGGTGAGGAGAACCCAAATGAGACACTGGCAGAGTTGAGAAATGTTTCAGACATAAACTCAGTAAATGTGTTGTTTATTGGGTTTGGGGAGCCTGAGGGGGTTCTTAGCAACTGCCTCAGCTGTGTAGAGGAGTAGCCAACTAAACTGTGGTAGGTTTAGAGATGTGAATGCAGGGGGAGGTGAAGTCTATGGTGAGAGAAGGTGTGATAATTGAGCTTTGTGCCAATGAGCTATCCAGATGGAGGCCACCAGAGATCTGGATGCATGCATCTAAAGCTCTCAAGAGTGGGGCACACCCTAAGGGAGCTGTAGGTTTGAGACCCATCCACAGGTGGATGATGGATAAAGTGATGGAAGAGGGTGGATCATTTGAGAAGAACAGCAGAGTGTTAGAAGGTGATAAGTGATTTGGTTAAAAGAAAACCAGAAAATGGTCAGAAGAATGAAGAGGGCTTGGAAAGGGTTTGATGTGTAAACTGAGTAGACAGGGTGGGCTTAATTGGGAGGGTGATATTGGAGCACAGATTTGAAGGATATGAAGCAGTCAGTCATGTGCATGTCCAGAAGATGAGTATTGCAGGCCAGAGGGAATGGCCATGGCAAGAGCCTTGACTTAGGAACCTGTCTACAGTGTGGTAGGAATATGGAGGAGGCCAGAGAAGCTGGGAGGGACATGTGAAGTATTGCAGGGTTTGAGCAAAGTGATAGCATGACATGACTTAGATTTTTAAGGAATCATTGTGGATGCTGGGCTGGGAATAGACTGAGAGTAGACAAGAGGGTAAGCAAAGATCGTAAGGAAGCTGATACAGCAACTCATAGAAAGCTTCTAGCCTTATCTCCTGCTGAACCCTGGGCTCATTGCATATATGCTCCTCTCTTAACCTCAGGGCCTTTGCACAGGCCAATCTTCTTATAAACTATCTTCCTTGCTGTTTATCTTTGCCTAACTTACCCTGCCTGCTCTTTTAGATCCCTTTTAAATACCACTTAGTAAAAAAAGATGTCTTCCCTGATCATTTCTGACTACATTAGGTTCCCATTGTTATATATTCTCAAGACTCTTAGTGATTTTCCCTCTTGGAGCTTGTTTGTAACTATATGATTAAATGAGTCTTTATAGATTTCTTGGAGTCTTCACTCTGTGAAAAATCTGTATGCTATGAGGACAGATACCTATGGCACTCAACAAGTATTTGCTGGATAAGTTGTGAATGAATAAATGGATGATTGAATGGATTAAAAATTTAGATGGAAGGAAGACTCTAAGCCTCTGACCAGCCATCAAAAACACACGCCCTTTGCCTCTCTCTATTCGCTTAGTCTTCTAGAAACTAGAAAAGCAAAGCAGAGAGTTGTAAACATGTACCCAACAATCTATGTAACTCAATGCAGGAAAATGCCTATGGCAAGAGAAAATAATTAGCAATTTCACTGAACATCTTTAACTTAGGCCAGATGTTCCATGAGTTGAAACATTTGATTACAGACCTCAAGCCATGACTGCTGTTTGCATTTTATGTTTGATTTTCACAAGTGTTGTAATTCAAACCTGGAGGGAGATTTGCCAGATAGATCTTGTGACACGCCTTTAATTAAACTCTTTATTAAAACCTACAACTGTGAATGTAAATGAACCTCAAAGCACAGTAAACAAATTTGAGAGGTGTTCTAAAAACCTAAAATCCCTAAATTGACGTATTTTGTCTCTTCTCTTTCCACCTGTCTTTAGGTGAGAGTTCTTCAGGGTGCTTGGATGTGCCTTGTATCATTTTCATAATTTTACCACTGGAGGGCTCAGTGGCCTTTTTCTCGTCTTTTAAGAACCAAATGTTACGTTGGTGCCACAGGAAGACTTAGATACAAAAAATTTTCTCCCTCTTCTGAAAAAATCGTTTTTGTATTTGTTTTTTGTTTTTTTGTGTTTTGTTTTTTTAAGGGAGGGGATACATTTAGGTACCTAAGCGTCTGTGTCAGTTCTGCCAAATGCTTTCATAAATGGAAATTTCATAAATTTCAAAGATGGGAAGTCTTGCCCTTGCTATTTAGAAACTGAAATCAAATAGGCCCCACTCACCTCTCTCCCAAACAATACAAGGGAATTGGGATGACATTGAGCAAGGCTTTCTGCATGTACATGTGCTCCCGTGGTGTGCTTGTGCGTGCGTGCTGGTGGCAGTGTGGAAGAGAGGTGTGGGGGTGCTGACAGCTCTGCATGCCCAGGAATTATAGGATTGATGGTTTTGGGGTGGAGGTGGGAATATTTTAAAGGACAGATTGAAAGGATATAAGAGAGAGTGGGAAATAGTGCTCATGGATGGTTCCAGTAGTTGTTGGGTGTTTTGTCGTAAAGACTGAGATTGCAAATCTTCCCCTGGATGTGGTACATGCGTATGGGGTCCAGATACGCATGACTGGAGCACAGATTGAGCAAAGGAATTCTGTTGTGGGTTCTCCATCAGTTTGGCACACATGTGATTTCTTTTGCAGTAGTTTGAGGCATAACAATGAGGGGGTAACAATGAGGCGTTCTGCAAATAACCGAGAGACAGTGTTGGCCCCTAAGGGAAAGTATAAAATGAGCACAAGGCAGAGAGAGGGAAACACCAGAATGGCTTTCCCTGACTGGGTAAGACACAACTACAAACTGATTGAAAAATTAGCGTATTTAAAGAAATAATGTGCCAGTTGGAAGGGAGATGACTTCTCAGCCTGCCACCTACGTAGGATTAGTGGAAAGTATGAGAAAGAAACTGGAAGGGCTTGGCTAAGAACTGTTCAAGAAGGCTGGCATGGCAACTGCAGTCCTTTCACTTCCCCACCATCATGCCCCTGTGACTTTGAATTGTCAGTGAATTCTCCTTGTTCTGATGTCATGCTTGTTCGACTACATTTGGTCTATGATTTGGCCTTTTATTGCTTTGCCTGTTGCAAAGAATATGCTGGTCATAATCAGTCTGCACGTTCAGATCCACTTGTCAGGACTGCTTTTCACAACGGTTCGCAGCCTTGTGTGCAGGGAGCAATCAGGTTCTGAGCCAGCAGAGTTGAGAACAAGGCTCTGGGCCATGGCAGGTTCATCAAGCTATATGGCACTTTCTTTGGCTCTTCGCAGCTTTCCCATGGGCCTGTCATGGTGATGCTTCTCACTGTTCCTTTTCCTTCCAGTCTCTACACATCCCACTAAATATTTCACAGAGTAAATCAGAAAGAAATGCCGTGACCAGGAAAAAAAAATAAAACCCATAAAAAACTAGTCCTAAAAAGGAAATACCAAGCATTGTAATTATAAAATTTTCTTAAAGTATTTTATTCATGAATCAAAGAAAGAGTTTAGTGAGCATTTACTCTGTGCTTAACATTGTGTGTTTTTTACACAGTTGTGTTCCACTGCGGTTTGCCTAGAAAATAAAGTGGAAATCTCTCTTCCTTGGAAGCCTGATTTTTTTTTTTTTTTCTATGAAACAACAGCCACAATGTCTAGTAGAGGCTTCTGTGTAGGCAGAGAATAGCTCTCAAGGCACTTAGCTCTCTGGATCCCTACCTTGGTCATGCCTAGAGGAACTGAAGCAGTTCCTTTACTCACGGACTGTGGGTCCATCCTACTGGAGTTATTCTCTTCTGGGTGGAGTCCAAGCTTGCTCCAACTCACTGTGTCCCTAACAGCCTATTATGAAGACACCTTCAGCATGTATTTCTGGAAACTTCAGTCTGGGCTCAGCAGGGGTGCCCACTGGGTCTGGGGAAGGACTAAGGGGCAGAGAGGCAGCAGCCAGCATCTCCTCTAGAATGCCTGGGTATGGGGTGTCTTGCCTGGCAGAGCGCCACCTTGCCGATCCTTAGAGGATCTTTGGGATTTCTGGAACATGCCAAGGAACATGCCAAGAAGAGGGACTAGAGGTAATTACCACACACGAAGCATTCCTAAGACTTTCTGGGGATGTTACCTGATGTGAAAGTGGCTTAGATTGCACAGGTGGTAAGGACGCATCAGAATACCCAGCTAAAATGGCTTCCATGAGAAGGCCATTTTACATTGCACTCAATGAGAGATTTCGAGACTCCAGGGTCAGCTTGGCAGCTTAAGCATTCTTCATATTTCCCTTGGGATCATCAGCATGTCACTGAAGTTTTCTCTCATGTTGTGGGATGACTCCAGCAACTTCAGTAATCACGTGCATAATATGCAGATGTGATCTAACCCCTGTGAGGCTCCTGCGTGGTAGGGATTTGAGCAAAGGAATCCTGACGT
The DNA here is from genome assembly GCF_010015895.1 of Lontra canadensis. NCBI lineage: Eukaryota > Metazoa > Chordata > Mammalia > Carnivora > Mustelidae > Lontra > Lontra canadensis. The sequence continues at coordinate 19,754,223 of NW_022630998.1, forward strand.
GAATGAATACACATCAGTTTGGCATCTGCATGCATTTTTTGTTTGTTTGTTTTGGTAATTTTGGGGAGGGAAAAAGTGGTGTCTCTCTGCATCACCCTTTTGACCAGGGAGGAAAATCTTTCCCGCCATCCAGCAGGCTGCTCTTAGGTCGTTCATTCGGAACCAGACTGCGCGCCCGTCTTCTATCCAGTTATCGGCCCAGATGATATTTAGCTTCAAGCTAGACCAATCACAGCTGGCCTCCTAGGAAAAGGCGCATTGCTACTCACCAGTCTCCTAGGAAATAAAAGACGTAACCTGAAAGGAAGATAGCTAGCTTTTAACTACTTTGCCAAGATTGGAAAAGAGAAAATTGACTTAAAAGACATGAAAGAGAATTTAGAATGCCTCTAAAGGAACAATGTGCAGACAGGAAAGTGGTATTGTGCCCTGGATCATATTATTGGCAGTGAACATATTTATCCCTCAAGATTTTCTGAAAATCGAATGAATGGATTTTGACTAGAACATATTTAGGCCTTGCTTGGAGTCTGGGAGATGAATTAAGTGACTTAAGAGTTTTCCTCATGTTGATAAGGAATAATGTCATCAACAAGGAATGAAGTAAGAGCTGTATTCCGATCGTAAGTGGGTTTGGCCTCTCAGGCTTTGAAAAACAGGTTCAGAAGCATAATGTGTTTCATTTCTGTGATCCTATTTTTCCGGTTCGATTGGTTTCATATTTTACTGTGTACACAAATAAATTGGGAGCTTGTTAAATACATACATTCTTAGGCACCACTTTTCAGAGGTGTTGATTCTGAAAGTGTTATTAATTTTCTATTGCTGCACAACCGATGATCAAACTCAGGCACATAAAACTAGTATTACCTACTTAGTATTTCATAGTTCTTTAGTCAGAAGTAGTTTTTGGTGGGCTCAAGTGAGTTTTCCACTTAGGATCTTGCAAGGTTGAAGTCAAGGTATCGATTGGCGTGGGCTCTTAGCTGAAGGCTCTGGGTAACCATCTGCTTTCGAGCTCCGTCCTGTTGTTGGTAGAATTGACTTTCTTGTGGTCATAGGGCTGAGAACTTTTGTCTCCCCTGCTGTTAACTGAAGAACCCTCTCAGGCTCTACAGGCTGCTCTCAGGCCTTGCCACATGGCCCCCTCCATGGCTGTGGCAGAGAACCTCTCTCATATCCTATCCCTCTCACATTTCAAGCTCCATGACTTTTCCTACGGCAGCTGGCTAGAGGAACCCTCTGCTTTTATTTTATTTAAAAGATTTTATTTATTTATTTGACAGACAGATCACAAGTAGGCAGAGAAGCAGGCAGAGAGAGAGGAGGAAGCAAGCTCCCTACTGAGCAGAGAGCCCGATGGGGGGCTCAATCCCAGGACACTGGGATCATGACCTGAGCTGAAGGCAGAGGCTTAACCCACTGAGCCACCCAGGTGCCCCAACCCTCTGCTTTTAAACAGCTTGCATGGTTAGGTTAATCCCACCTGGGTAATCTCTCCAGTTTAATTTAACTGAATAGTAACTTTAATTACATGTACAAAATCCTTTTGCCATGTCACATATTATTGAGTATGTGGTACCAGGGGATGGATATCATGAGATATTGTGAGAACATCTGAGAGTTCTGGCAACTATAGTGTATCTGATGTGGGACTCCGGTATCATCATGTTTAACAAATTCCTCCTAAGATTCTGATGCAGCTCACAATTTGGGTAAAGTGCTCTTGCTGAAACAGGGTCACAGCTATTTTGGGGGATTAAATCAAACCCCTTGGAGCTCAAAGTCTTAGAAAGAGAGCGAAACAATGTGGATAAACAAATTGATGCAATTTTGAGTCAAATTGCTATTGTAAGTGACAAATGATCACTTACATTTCCAGGGTCTAGAGAATATAGTAATGGGTCAGTCATGTGGTGAGATCTGTATGTTTAACTCTAGGTTAGACTCTGGACTGCTTGATGGCTATAAAGAATCATGTTCAGTTTTTTACTCTTTTTCACGCCCCCTGCCTTGAAGGTCAGGAGGATGTTGTTAGAAGACTGCCTGGTTTATTTGGCATGTTTATATGAAATAAACACAGGGTGTGTGGTGGAAATGTTTGATTTTATGGCAAATACTCTGGTGTTTTACCCAGTAACCGTTTTCCTCCTCCTTGGCTGCAATGAGGATACTTTTTCTTGTATTTTTTTCATTTTTACTTTTGTTCTGGCTTCTTTGACTTCACCTGATTATTTGAGATTCATTCATGTAGCCTGTATCTGTCTTTCATTTCTTTTTATTGCAAACAGTATTCTGCTGTATGGATGTGCAATAATGTTTTTATTTATTCACTCATTGATGGAGACTTGGGTTGTGTCCAGATTTTGGCCATTGTAAATAAAGTTAACTGCGAACATTCCAATAGACACCTTTGTATGGACATAGGCTTTTACTTTTCCTGGTTAAGTATTTAGGAGTGGCATGACTAGATCATGTGGTAAGTATATATTTAATTAAGCGGTGAAACTGCTTTCCAAAGTGTTGTAACGTTTTACACTTCCAGCAGCATGAGAATGCATGAGAGTGCGGATCCTCCACATCCAGCAACAGCTGGTATGGTCAGTCTTACCTTTGAGATGCTCTCATAGGTATGTAGTGGTAGCTAATGGTTTTAACATGCATTTCTCTAAAGACTAATTATGTTGAGCATCTTTACATATGCATTATTTTTATCATATATATATATATATATTTTTTTTTTTTTTTTGCTGAACTGTCTCTCTTGCCCACTTTTTGAATACAAGATTAAAAAAATTATTACTGAGTTTTGAGGGTTCTTTCTGTGTCTGGATTCAAGTCCTTGACCACATGCATGATTTGCAAATATTCCCCCCCCCAAGAAGTAGTTTGTCTTTTCATTTTTTAAAACTATGTCTTTCAAAGAATAGGAGTTTTAATTTTGATGCACTCCAATTTATAAGTTAAAAAATGTTGTGTATGATATTTTTATTGATGTATCTAGGAAGTCTTTGTCTGACACAGATTCATAAAGATTTTATCCTGTGTTTTTTTTTTTTCAGGAAGTTTTATAGTTTTAGAGTCTATATTTAGGCCTATTTCTAGTTAATTTTTGCATGTTGTGCAAGCTCCCTGTTTTGCATATGGATATCCAATTGTTGTAGCACCACTTATTGAAAGATTATCCTTTTTTTCACTGAATTAATTACCTTTCCACCTGGAATATTAGCCTTCCTTGTAAGTGTGGGCTATTTCTGGACTTTCTATTTTAATCCATTGATCTTGTTCTCTATTTTTACATTGGTACTATGCTGTCTTGAGTGCTATAGATTTGTGGACATCTTGAAACCAGATAGTAGTAGTCCTTTAACTATTTTTCTTTTTCCAAGTTTTTTTGTTTTTTTTTTTTTTTTTGCGATTCTAGGTCATTTGCATTTTGATATGAATTTTAGGTTCAGTTTGTTAAATTCTACAAAAAATTTCCTGCTCGGATTTTGATTGGGTTGTATTGAATCTCTAGACCAATTTAGAGAGAATTGGCTTCCTATCAACATTAAATCTTCCCATACATGAAATCAGTTTGCCTCTCTGTTTATTCAGATTTTTAATTTCTCTCAGCAGTGGTTTACAGCTTTCAGTATTAAGGTCCTGCTCATCTTTTGTCAGGTTGGTATCCAGATACTTCATGTATTGAGACTATTACTTAGAATACTTTTTAATTATAGTATTTTAGAATTTAAATTTCCTATTGGTTGTTGCTCGTATATGAAGATCACGATAGATTTGTGAATATTGATGTTGAATCCTGAAATCTTGCTCATTTCTGATATTATGTCCAGTAGCTTTTTTGTAGATTCATTGTTTTTTTTACATAGAAGATTATGTCATTTTTGAATAAGGACAATTTTATTTCTACTTTCTATTCTAGATGCCTTTTCTTTCCTTATTATGCTAGCTTGACCTTCCAACAAAATACTGACTAAAGGTAAAGGTAATCACATTTGTTTTATTTATGATCTTAGGATAAGAACACTTAGTGTTTCATCTTTATGATGTTAGCTGTAAGGATTTTTACATTTTTGGGAAAATGCCCTTTATTAAGTTGAGAGAATTTCTATTTATTCTTAGTTTCATAAGAGTTTCTATCAGAGAAATGTTGGATTTTTGTCAGTTGCTATTTTTGCATCTGCTGAAAAGATCAAATGTGGTTTCTTTTTGAGTTTGTCACTATAGTGATTACATTGCTTGTTTTTTAAAAATGTTAAATCAACCTTGCATTCTTGGGGGAACCCCACTTGATATATTAATTTTTATATAATGTTGGGCTTGATATGCTAGAATTTTGTTTTAAACTTCTATATCTATGCTCATGACACTGTGGTTTTATTTTCTTGTTATGTTTTTTTCTGGTATGGTCTCAGAAAAATGCTGGCCTCTAGAATTGGCTGGGAATTATTTCCTCTTCCTCAGGTTTTTGGTAAGTATTTGTGTAGAATTTGTATTATTTCTTCTTAAATGGTGCTGGAATTCACCAGTGAAGCCATCTGAGCCTTCAATTTTCTTTGTGGTAAGGTCTTTTTTACAAATTGAATTTATTTACTAGTTCAAGGCTATTCTGGTTATCTATTTCTTCTTGAGTCAGCTTTAGTAGTTTGTGTCTTTCAAGGAAATTCAAGAAATTGGTTAAGTTGTCAGTTTTGTTTGGGATTGTCATTCACAATATTCACGCATTATCCTTTCAGTATTCATAGAATGTGTAATTATGTCACTGATGTGTTTTAAATCTCTACATTTATTCACATTATCCTGAAAGTAGACAAAGCTTTCTGAGACAAGGACAAGATATTATTACTCATAGCAATAACTACATTGGTTCCCCTAGCCTTAAAATTTCTCCTTTCTTGGGGGATGAGAGTCAGAAGTCACCCAGGTACCCAACATATACTGGGGTTTGAACTGTGCATAAGGAACTGCAAAAATTTGAATCCGAGAACCTATATATATGTTGACATTTACCATCCTAAAAGAGAAAGAAAGACACTTAATTTTTTCTTTGTAATTTTTCTTTGTAAATTCTCCTTGGAAAGAGGGGGGGAGGAAACATCTCAATGTTTATAGGTTTTGTTTGAACTATTACAGTAATTTCTTAGAATCTACTTATTCTTAGTGTTTTCTGTGTATATGTCTTTTCTGTTTCACTAGATCCTAAACTTTAAAAAAAAAACAAAACAGGCACAACTGAAAAAGTACTAGTCATAGTGTCTAATATGTAGTATATTTTAAGTATATATTTATATGAATAACAATATGATTTTGCCTTCTTTTGAGCTCTTTGAGCATTCATTGTCTGAACTGTTTTGGTTGATATACACTGAGCTTTCTACACAACTAGATCAAAAGCTTCTTGAGGGTTGAGGCATGCCTTATACTTTTTTGTATTTTTTACAATTTGATAAACACTTTGTATTCTTATTTTTGAAACAAAGACTTAATTAATTGATAATGTTAATATAAGACAGTAATCTACTGATGAAAAATAGTATGATGTGTATTTTAAAATGTTATCCTTCCACTGAGCCCTGTCCTTGAAAATGTATGTAGACACAGCTCAACACCAGAAGGAAAGTAATGTTACCCCTTGACATTCGCACAGATTCTAGAAGAAGGTATAGACTATTTTTTATGCTCCTATTAAGTTGGCTTTTAGCTGGTAAAAAGTCTGTCTCAGATTGGAGTCTGATCTCATTTCTGGCTGTTCTCATTTTAAGGTTCTCAGTTTTGGTTTTGGTTTCATCTAAGAAGAGGTGATGAGTGTTTCTCTCAGTGCTCATAGAAAAATGCCTTTGGTGACTAGAACATCTGTGCCCATAACATGCTTTTCCTTTACTAATATCCTACCATCATTCAGAGCATAACTTTAAGGGATTTGTGTATTAAAAGAAAGACATTATCTCTACTCTGCTTTACCTATTAGAGGCCAGGAGTGAGGAGGAGATAAAAGAGCCAAGGAGAGAAGAAAAATGCCCCCACAAAATCACATGCTATTCACATGAAACCAGGATTCAAACTGTCTGTTTGAATTTCTTTTCTAAAACTGATTTCTTTTTTAAAACTGAAGAAGTGCATCAAACCCTTCCCCTGTGGTCTGTGAGGCTTGGTGGGCTTGTCTTAGTCAATTTTTCCAGAAGGAAGGGAAAGACTGGAAGTGGTTTTAGAGACATTTAATTCAGAGCCTTTTTCTTCACAGCTATCTAATCTCTTCTTCTCTGAATAGCTGGAAGTCCTATTGTATTTTATAACCCAGCATCTGTCTAGACTTGTGTTTTATAAATTGCCTCAGAAAATAAAGTGTTTGTACTTAATGACCTCAGATAGAAAATGACCGCAAATTAATTTTCTTCTTTGCTTCAAAAATTCACCTTCAATTCTTCTTAAAATTAGTGTAGTTTAAAATGAGATTGCACTTTAAAAGAAAGTTATTAGGTTTTGGTATATTTGGAATTTTTTTTTAAATTGCATTTTTCCCCTCAACAGTAAGTATTTTCACAATTCACAAATTTTTTAAAAATCCCAAATTTACAAAACTTAGCAAAATTCTTTCATGGAAGATTGGGGAAGGAATAGAATACATGTTGAGTTTTGAAAAAGGAGTGTTTTTGAGGGTGTAACAAATGGTGAGGGAAGGTTTGGTTAACGGGGAATAACTATAGAAGATATTTACTGTGGGCATGTAAGCCACGGACAGATTCACTCCAAGCAAGAAAACACCTGCAAATGTCACAAAGAAATTCTCAAGCTTTTTGTGCTGACTTGACAGCCTACAAAATATTTGTTGGTGTTGCTTTGGTGGACTGGAATATTTGTTCAAGGCAAGAGGTGGGAAACTCAAAAGAGGAGGAAAGGTCCTCTCTCAATTAAATAACTATAAAAATGACATAGCTGTGATACCCTACTCGAATATATACAACTTACTTTTCTAAAGACAACAATAAGCACAAATATATTAACAATAAATATGTCACAGGTTCAGGTGATGGCCAAGGAGAAATGGTGGAGAGAAGAGGGAGGGCAGGAAAAGAGGTGGAGGGAGGAGAAGTTGGAGAGGGAAAGACCCATAGACACAGAGAAAAATAAAACAAAACCCCAGGAACAGAGCAAAGCAGCTTTAGGAGAGAGAGAGAGAGAGAGAGAGAGAGAGAGAGAGAGAACCCTGAGGAAAGAAGAGAAGGTGGCAGCAGGCACTGGGGAGTCTCACTGGAATCTAGGGTGGGAACGAAAGCCTGAAGTGTTCTTTCTCGCTTGAACTTATTTCCCACTCTTGGAAATGTTAAGAGCTAATTAATAGTATAGACAAATATATGTATACTCATTCATTGGGGTGTTGAAGTTTATATGTGCCTGCTGGCAGCCAATCTCTTTTGGAGCTGGTACCTTAAATTCCTGTATGCTCTCACATCCCAGGTCAGAAACCATCATGGCTGTATATGGAGTCGCCCAAAGTATTGTCAGAATTTTTGTTTAGAAGGCAATCAGTTGAATTATTCCAACATCTCTAATACCTGTACTACTGATGCTCATATCAGGTACTGAATAACCTGACCTTTTAATTGACGTGTTTTTGTGGGGCTTTTTATTTTTTATTAAATTTTTTTTTTTTTTTTTTTTTTTAAAGTAGGCTCCACGCCCAGCATGAAGCCCAATGCAGGGCCTAAACTCATGACCCGACACAAGACCTGAGTTGAGATCAAGTGTTGGACACTTAAGGGACTGAGCCACCAGGCTCCATTGGTCTTTTTAAATAGTAGCAAATAAATAGGCTGTCAGCTATTATGAATAGTAGGAAGCCTGAGTTCCTAGGGAAGGCAGAGGAACCATTACCATGTGAGAGCTGCATTAGTCTACTGGTATGAGATGCCATGAGCTATTACGGCACATTTATCTGAGAAATGAGGAAAAAGTTCTTTTGGTAAGCTAAAAACAAACAAACAAACAAAAAATAAAAACAAACAAACAAAAACCTGTAGTTGACTGGTTTAATTTTCAGGTTTTAATTTACGTTCTCTTTCCAGCCAAAGCCTTTTAAGGTGTATGCTTCCATTCTGGAGCACCTTCTGATGCATGTTCTCATTCATATATGGCAAAGAGGAAGTAGAAAGAAGTAATTGCATGTCTTCTCAATTGAAAAGTTAAAGACCTATGTTTTTCTCTTTAAATGTTTGAGTAGAAGAGGTGATCCAGAAGAGGACACATGACTTGGGTGTATTATAGAAGCAATTTACATACCAGACAGATGTCCTCAGATGATGCCACTAAGATCCCATCCAATTCTGAGGGTCCATTTGTACAAACAGGCCATTTGACGGTGTCTTTTCTGTATTTGTGATTATTATAAAGAAGTGATTCTCAATTCTATCAGAAAATACCCTTTTTTAATAACGGGTAACTTGAATGACTCACGTAATGTGTTAAAATGTATACTTTCAAAAGATTAATATGGTCTATTTTAAAGGAGAAATAAGAGAAAAGCAATTTCTGGTAAAATATATATACTGATATCTAAATACTTAATCAGAACTGCCCTGTTACCTCCAAATGCACCCTAGAGGGCGATGCTACCCTCTTTAAATTTGGAGCGATTGTAATAAAGTAACATCTCATAGCTATGCTCTTTCCTTGTTGCTTTGTCATTGGTATCTTTCTTATTTCTGTTATCATTTGTTTCATTATGTTTCCTTGTAATTGCTAGAAAATGAGTATAGGAATAGGAACAATTAAGTTTATGTCGTCTACTTCAGAAAAATTTCAGCTGTGGGATTCTGGAGGTCGATGACTAACCTAACATAGACACCCTTTATATATTGTTCAGACCAAAGTCTTATGCATTTCTGTATCATGAAATTGTCAGCTTCTTCTGACGCAATATGAAATTATGTCAGTCCAGACATTTGTGATGATGACATAGGATATTTATGGTAGATCTAGATTCTTTACCTCATGGCATTTTATTTCCAATATATTTTCAGAAAAAAAAGTTCAAATTTTTTTCTGCTAAAATATCAGTGGTTAACAGAATACAAAACTTCCTCCAAGATACATTTGAGACAAGGCATCATCCATATGATATTTATTGAGGTGAAATCTTCTGACTTAGAACATCAGAAGTCTTGCCTAGAGTATATATGAAGTTACAATATTTTATTGGGAAATCAAGTTTGGATTACTGCTTTCAAGAGTAAATTTTAAAAAAATCAAGATTAGGTAGCGTGACTCCTTTAATCTAGTAGGACATTAAGGAGCAGCTATGTACTTGATAAACAAAAATTAAAAGTTGAGTTGAAAAATTAGGGCCATACAATGAAGGAAAATGGAAATCATACTCATTGGCATGTAATTCATTTTAGAATGTAAATTTATAAAGCTGTCAAATTAAAATGGAATTATCGTTTAAATATTCCTGTTAATAAGTTTTTCCCTTTTGAAATACTACACATCCTGTGACAAAGCATTAAATATTATCTACTTTCATCCTCTGGCCAACCACAGTTAGTGTAAGTTATTTATCTATAGAGGCTGTATGGCAGGGAGGTTAAAAGTGTGCACTGTGGAGGTCTGAATCTGAGGTCTTACCACCTATTAGCTGTGTGAATATGGGCAACTCACTTCTTTGGCCTACAAAACAGATAATAATAATAATAACCACCTCTCATGAGGTTGTTGGGGGGATTAAATGGGTTGGAGTAAACACAGGTATGGGTCAGTTAGGATTCTTATCACACATGAGTGCAGACAGTGATCTCTCATTTTTTTTTTTAATCTATGTATGGATTGTTCCTATCTGCCTCTGGATAATCATCCCCATGTTCTTGAGTGAATAGGCCCAGCCCCTTGTTTTTACCCTGATGTGTCCCAGCAGGGATGCCTATCTTAGGCTGTGTTCCCTAGAAGCTGACCTTGACAGCATTTGTTTCCATGAACGTTATTTATTAGGAATTTTGCTCAGAAAACCTGGTAGAATGTTGGGAAGCCAGGACCAGAGAGGCAGCAGGCCCAGCAAGGGTGTGAGTGACATCAAGCCAAGTGTCAGAGGTGCAGCTGGCTCAGGCTTGCAGGGGGCCCTGGAGACAAAACAGGCCATGCCCTGGAAGGTCCTATCAGAGCAGGGGGCTGGTATGATTGTACTCGTCCATCCTCTGGGCATTTGGTTAACTGTTGCTTCTGGGGAGACATGGCTCCCCAGGCACTTTTATCTCTGCTATGGGACCTGAGTAGGAAGAATTTTTGTTAGGGTTTTTGAAGATACTAGATACTGTTGTTTGAGGCCACACCGGGTATCGGGTTTCTGTCTTCATAATGAATGAGTAGACAGCTTTCATTTTGCTTCATAACTGCTGGTCACTTCTCAAATACCTATGTGGTTTGCTTTTCAAATGGATCCTGAAAAAAAGGAAAAGGAAAGAACAGATGATAGCATTTAGTAGTTTAACTTCGGTGCCTGGGTCTAGTGAGCCTGGGGTCTGAGTCTGGTGAGCCTGGGGCAGAAGTCTGGAGAGCCTGCGCCTGGGTAAACTCTGTTTCATTTGACTGCTTAGTTTCTCTGAGTTGGCACTGGGAGCTTCACCCCAGAATTTACAGTGGTGCCGAGAATTTTGCTGCCTAAGTGGAGAGTGGAAAGTTACACCAGCTAATGTGCTAGATCCTCTGGGCTAGGCTCCTGAAAGTCATACTTCATTTAGTCCTTATCAAATGCATGGGAGTTGGGCATTACCCTAATTTTAAGGCAAAGGAAATGGAAGTCTAGAGAGGTTAAAGCTTTATACCCAACCCTGCAGAGCTAGAATTACATCTGAAGTCCAAGGCTGCTCTTCGCTAGTTTCTATAACATAGGTAGTGGGGGAAAGCTTTATTTCCTGATTTCAGTTGGCATCTGGAGACACAGAATTTTCTGTCTTGGAACCATCATGGCTTTTTAGTGTTTCTGAGCCATGAGGGAGTAGGGACTCTATGTGTGTGTGTGTGTGTGTGTGTGTGTGTGTGTAAAAGAAAGAGTCACAGAGAGCTGGGAGTCAGAGAGATGGAGAGAGACAGAGACACACATATAGAGAAAGAGAACGAACATAATTGATAATTGTTCATAAATATTATTCCTCTGAGTGTGAAAACCACAACGATAAGTTGTAGAGCATTGTCTGGAGGTCGTCCTCCTTTTTATTAATTGGGATATAAGTGCACAGATACTACTTTTCGATTTAAAGGGGGCACACCTGGGTCCCTGGGTGGCTCAGTTGGTTAAGTGTCTGCCTTCAGCTCAGGTCATGATCCCAGTGTGCTGCAATGGAGCCCCACATCAGGCTCCCTGCTCAGCAGGGAGTCTGCTTCTCCCTCTCTCTCTGTAGCTCCCCCTATTTGTTCTCTCTCTGTCAAATACATAAATAAAATCTTAAAAAAAAAATAAAGGGGGTGCACTCTTTGGACATAAGAAATAGTAACTGGGTAAGGGATTAAGAAAAAATTCATTTATCTCATTTCGTTTTTCTTGGAGGCAAAGTAAAACTTGTGCCTTCCTTTAGACCCATCCCTCTGCACCTGAAATTGTGCTGAATCAGGGTCATTGACTTCCTGGTTGGTTTAGACAGTTGTTTAAATGCAGGGAAATCGGACTGGGGACTGATTCTTTGGATGCCTGAGTGCTGTGCATGATTTACCAATAGCAGAATCTAAATATCCCCGTAGATGTTGATAAAGCAAGAGTGAGTCTTGAAAGTTCTTTTGGTTTTATCAGGAAGATGTCTACAAGACGAATTCCCATCCCTGAGGGGCTTGTATGTGTAGAAACCTTATTCCAGGCAGCAAAAGCTCACTGCTCTCCAGTCCCACAGGAACTGGGTAACACTGGAGAATTCAGTTTCAGAACATGCTCTTCATAGGACCTGAGGTTACTTCACCAGAGCCGTTGCGTTTCTCATGTTGCTAAATATCAGAATTTCCTTTATTTGTACTGTGTTTCCCAAAGTTTACACATGATTTCCTGCTATTTAGATAGATTTCTCAGAAATGTTTTCAAATAGCCTCATTGTTTATTATGAAAAAGACCTAGAAAAACAGAAAAGCATTTCCAGTCAAGCTGATCACAAATGTTTGGTATGGTCTTTAAAAAACATGCAGATGAATAGTTTTTAGGCAGAGTATGCGGGATGGCTCCAAGATTTTAGAAGTGGATTTTAGATGTAGACTCAAGCCAACTGGAAAGAGGAACTGCGACACCTGAAGAAAATTCCTTCTAAGTGTTGCGGGGTTTCATATTCCTTTCACCTAAGTCCCCTCGCGAGTATTTCTGAATTTAGACTTTCTATTACTGCACTCCTTTTTTTCAGTTTCTAGAAATATGCAAGGAAAGCTTGTGGAATCAATAATGAATAATAACTAATACAATTTTTTAAAAAGATTCTATTTATTTATTTGACAGGTAGAGATCACAGGTAAGCAGAGAGTGAGGAAGGGAAGCAGGCTCCCTGCTGAGCAGAGAGCCTGATGGGGGACTTGATCCCAGGACCCTGGGATCATGACCTGAGCCAAAGGCAGAGGCTTTAACCCACTGAGCCACCCAGGCACCCCTTTTCAGTGTGACTAAAGTATTTAAAATGGACAAAGCTAAAATGATTATTTTAACGGGTCCTTGAACTCTGCCTGAAAAAAAAAAAAAGGTAACGGCCTGAGCAGAACAAGGAAAAGCTTGAAGTTTACCTTTTATCATTTTATAAACATTTTTCATTTCCCCTCGTATTTTGTGATAGTGTGCATGACAACATCGGTGTGGAACAGCAACTGTAAACCCATGCAGCAGAGTTCTTTAAAAGTTGAGAAAAAATAGGCAGTTTCCTTCAGTTACTAAGCTCAAGGAAACAGAGGAATGAAGAGTCGAGAATCAATGCTTATTTTGTTAACCAAGGGCTGATGCTAGATGAGTCGTTAGCATTAGCAAACTTTGAATGTTAAAATAGGATTCTTAATTGACACTTTTTATTCTCCAGAATCCGTTCTCTCGTTCTTACTCAGTAAGAGACATAAAAGAACCCCTAATTACTACCTGGTACCTGGGTGCTTGGAATAAAGACCTTATTTTCCAGGCAGCTTGCAGCCAGCTATCGCCCCCTGAATAAGTCCTGTTTGGACAAGAAGTTAGAACACAAACAGCCCTCTTGGACTGTTGGGGAGAAGCACATGTCGAAGATGGCAAAGCAGCAAAGTGGGCAGAACCTGGGTATCTGACAACAGGGGATGCCATACTGGACCCTGCCTGATGATGACCTCCAGTCCTTTTCTTTCTTTTTTTTTTTTTTTTTCTGTTCTTTTCTCTTCTCTCTCTCTCTCTTTTTAAAGATTTTTATTGATTTATTGAGATGGAGAGAGTGAGAGTGAGCATGAGCAGGGGGAGGAACAGAGGGAAAAGGAGACCCAGACTCCCAGCTGAGTAGGGAGCCCCGATGCTGGGCTCCATCCCAGTACCTGGGATCATGGCCTGAGCCGGAGGCAGACACTTAATGAATGAGCCACCCAGATGGCCCTCTTTTTTCAATAGAAATAAACTATTGTGTTGAATCAGCTTATTTTCAGTTACTCATCTGAGATCCCTTTTTAGAGTCCAAGTTTACTGAAGTTAACTTTAGAAGATACATGAACTTATTTTTCTTTTTGATCCCTTGGGAGATGATTTGCTGTGCAAACAGATTCTTCAGGTTAGTAAAATTCAGTGACACATTCCCAGATCAATGACAGCTTTGAAGGCCTGGTTGACAATAAGACCTCATGTGTCAGTCCTCAGGGATCAGAAAACTCATTTGGCTAACATGTGAATGGGTCTGGCTCCTATAAAAAGAACCTACACTAAGCTCATCAAGACTTTATATATTAGGCAACTACTGTCTGTCACCTGAACAAATGGAATGACCAACACATGTATAAATATATTTTGATATAGAATGTTTCCATATTAGAAATGGGTCTAAATTTTTCAGAAGGCACAGGTCAGAGCACAGAAAACAGAGGCGTGGTGATGGTGGTGGTGTCCGTGTCTTTGGTGTCGGCTTTAGTTGTCACCACTATTACAGATGATATTTCTAACAACGTGTCTCAGATGGACCCCATCAGTCACCACGGGAAGTAGAGGACAAACTCAAAGCCAAGTGCAACCCTAAACACAGCTCTCAAGAAGCATTATTTCTCTTTTGGTCCATATGCAAAATCTGTCCAGACAGATGGCTTTGTCTAAATGGGAGACAAATTTAGTCTTCTGAAAAGGCTTCGGGTAAAGCAGATTTATTTCCTAAGTGGACTCTTGTATTCTTTTGAAGTTATAAACATACAAACCCAAACTTCTCATTGGTACTTCCTAATGAAATCATAGTCCCCCCCCCCCAATTTATGATAAGCGTATGTGACTGCTGGTCCCCCTGCAAAGTATTTTGACATGTTAGCTGATTTTGAGGGGTTGAAAGTGGTTCTGGCTGGTAGGTTTTCACAGGCTGGTTGTAGCATCTCTCCTGGACAGTGTATTTTTGGGCTCTCTAAAAGAATGCCACTTTCTTTCCCCCATAAAGTTAAAAATATTCTGCTTTTATTTAAAGCAAGTTAGGTCTCTTTTGCATAATTTTTCCTGCCTTTACTGATGTTTGCAACACTTCTCAATTGAGTACCATCTGTGAACCCATCAGCTTGCTATTTACTGCCTCTTTTCGATCATTAAGGGAGATGTTATGGCAATAATGCTTTATTTACATGTCACTTTTCCAGAAAACTCAAAGTATATTTATAAAGTTATTGTATTAAACAATGGCACCCATGTGAGGTAAAGACTTTTACAGTAAGAGAGCATTTCAACACTAGTAGGACTTACTTCAAATAGAAGGAAGTATTTCAGGGATGTCAGAGTCTAGGTATGTCTGTTATTAGGTATTCTTGTTGCTTTGAGCCATTAGGAAGTTATTATAGTGTTTCTGGTAGGTTGTGTAATGACATGAGATTGGGAGGCATTGTCTTAGATTAATGAATGAGTTTTACTTTTCTCCCAGTTCCCTCTTGGCCTCAGAATCAAAATCTTAATTATTGTGAAGTGGCAACAGGCCAATAATGTTAGAGGAAGAAGGAGAAACAAAAGAATTAGATACAATTAATTATTAAGGATGATAAGAAGTTTCTCCGTATTATCTCTCTTCCTTTTAAATTATGACATCATCAATGTTTAGACAGCCTGCAGACCAAAGAGTCCTTTGTGAAATTGCCGAAGAGGAGAATCCAGTTCCATTGCTGAAGGTATTTTATTTTATTTAAAGTAGTGTTGTACTGTGGCAAGCTAGTCGTGCTTGGTTAGCACAGACAGCAATCCCTTCTGTAGTTTCTTAGTACTTTTACTGACTACCCAATAGCCTAGACCAATAGCAGGTACATAAGGAACCTCAGTTCTGGGTTAGTCCTTTTTCTATGCCTGGTTTTGAATGTCAGAAATGAAATGTCCTCTGTTAGCAACTCATACCACCTCTGTAAGTTAGTTCAAGAACTTTGGGCTCCCAATTTAGATGACGCAGGCTGTTGCTGAATTGAGTTTGGGATCTATCCGGTATTTATTATGGAATTAAAGTTAGGATCATCCAAAAGAGTATATGGTGTTTAACAGAATTCTGGCTGCTATTTGACTTTGTAATTTATATTTTCTCTTCTTAAGTTCATTAATCTGCTCAAGTTTTGTTGATAAATGAGCTTAATAGTGGAGAATCAAATGAACAAAAATGAGGGGGCAGCTCTAGGCATCTTTCTCAATAAGAATATAAAGTTTATGGCAAATTTGGGAAAGTGGAGTTTCTGTATTTTCATTTCAGTTGCTCCCCAGGAGACTGAAGGATACATGTGGATTTGTTTGATGGAATTTTGTCTCAATTTTCTGTGTCTGCTGGGTGAGGCAGCGGCTTCTGGACCTAAGGCTAGTCCAGGTGCACTGAGAGAGGGCTCAGTGAAGACCACTGAAAGCTGACATTAAGTTTTTGTTATTAGAACAGCAGTGAGACCTAAAGCCCATGTGAGCCCCAAGGCAATTAGAATAGAGCCTCCCAAATTTAATTCATTTGAGTATTCTCGTCTCATTTTTGCCATATGTATTCACAACTTTCATTCCTTTTTTTTTTTTTTTATAAACATATATTTATTTTTTCCCCAGGGGTACAGGTCTGTGAATCTCCAGGTTTACACACTTCACAGCACTCACCATAGCACATACCCTCCCCAATGTCCATAACCCCACCCCCCTCTCCAAACCCCCCTCCCCCCAGCAACCCTCAGTTTGTTTTGTGAGATTAAGAGTCACTTATGGTTTGTCTCCCTCCCAATCCCAACTTGTTTCATTTACTCTTCTCCTACCCCATTAACCCCCCATGTTGCATCTCCTCTCCCTCATATCAGGGAGATCATATGATAGTTGTCTTTCTCTGATTGACTTATTTCGCTAAGCATGATACCCTCTAGTTCCATCCACGTTGTCGCAAATGGCAAGATTTCATTTCTTTTGATGGCTGCATAGTATTCCATTGTGTATATATACCACATCTTCTTTATCCATTCGTCTGTTGATGGACATCTAGGTTCTTTCCATAGTTTGGCTATTGTAGACATTGCTGCTATAAACATTCGGGTGCACGTGCCCCTTCTGATCACTACGTTTGTATCTTTAGGGTAAATACCCAGCAGTGCAATTGCTGGGTCATAGGGTAGTTCTATTTTCAACATTTTGAGGAACCTCCATGCTGTTTTCCAGAGTGGTTGCACCAGCTTGCATTCCCACCAACAGTGTAGGAGGGTTCCCCTTTCTCCGCATCCTCTCCAGCATCTGTCATTTCGTGACTTGTTAATTTTAGCCATTCTGACTGGTGTGAGGTGGTATCTCATTGTGGTTTTGATTTGTATTTCCCTGATGCCGAGTGATATGGAGCACTTTTTCATGTGTCTGTTGGCCATCTGGATGTCTTCTTTGCAGAAATGTCTATTCATGTCTTCTGCCCATTTCTTGATTGGATTATTTGTTCTTTGGGTGTTGAGTTTGCTAAGTTCTTTATAGATTCTGGACACTAGCCCTTTATCTGATATGTCGTTTGCAAATATCTTCTCCCATTCTGTCAGTTGTCTTTTGGTTTTGTTAACTGTTTCCTTTGCTGTGCAAAAGCTTTTGATCTTGATAAAATCCCAATCGTTCATTTTTGCCCTTGCTTCCCTTGCCTTTGGCGATGTTCCTAGGAAGATGTTGCTGCGGCTGAGGTCAAAGAGGTTGCTGCCTGTGTTCTCCTCAAGGATGTTGATGGATTCCTTTCTCACATTGAGGTCCTTCATCCATTTTGAGTCTATTTTCGTGTGTGGTGTAAGGAAATGATCCAATTTCATTTTTCTGCATGTGGCTATCCAATTTTCCCAACACCATTTATTGAAGAGGCTGTCTTTTTTCCATTGGACATTCTTTCCTGCTTTGTTGAAGATTAGTTGACCATAGAGTTGAGGGTCTATTTCTGGGCTCTCTATTCTGTTCCATTGGTCTATGTGTCTGTTTTTGTGCCAGTACCATGCTGTCTTGATGATGACAGCTTTGTAATAGAGCTTGAAGTCCGGAATTGTGATGCCACCAACTTTGGCTTTCTTTTTCAATATTCCTTTGGCTATTCGTGGTCTTTTCTGGTTCCATATAAATTTTAGGATTACTTGTCCCATTTCTTTGAAAAAAATGGATGGTACTTTGATAGGAATTGCATTAAATGTGTAGATTGCTTTAGGTAGCATAGACATTTTCACAATATTTATTCTTCCAAT
Organism: Lontra canadensis; assembly: GCF_010015895.1. Lineage (NCBI taxonomy): Eukaryota > Metazoa > Chordata > Mammalia > Carnivora > Mustelidae > Lontra > Lontra canadensis. Next base: position 19,772,061 of record NW_022630998.1, read on the forward strand.
CCAGGAGCATGGAACATTTTTCCATTTCTTTGTGTCTTCCTCAATTTCTTTCATGAGTACTTTATAGTTTTCTGTGTATAGATTCTTAGTCTCTTTGGTTAGGTTTATTCCCAGGTATCTTATAGTTTTGGGTGCAATTGTAAATGGGATGGACTCCTTAATTTCTCTTTCTTCTGTCTTGTTGTTGGTGTAGAGAAATGCGACTGATTTCTGTGCATTGATTTTATATCCTGACACTTTACTGAATTCCTGTACAAGTTCTAGCAGTTTTGGAGTGGAGTCGTTTGGGTTTTCCACATAGAGTATCATATCATCTGCGAAGAGTGATAGTTTGACTTCTTCTTTGCCGATTTGGATGCCTTTAATTTCTTTTTGTTGTCTGATTGCTGAGGCTAGGACTTCTAGTACTATGTTGAATAGCAGTGGTGATAACGGACATCCCTGCCGTGTTCCTGACCTTAGCGGAAAAGCTTTCAGTTTTTCTCCATTGAGAATGATATTTGCGATGGGTTTTTCATAGATGGCTTTGATAATATTGAGGTATGTGCCCTCTATCCCTACACTTTGAAGGGTTTTGATCAGGAAGGGATGCTGTACTTTGTCAAATGTTTTTTCAGCATCTATTGAGAGTATCATATGGTTCCTGTTCTTTCTTTTATTAATGTGTTTTATCACATTGATTGATTTGTGGATGTTGAACCAACCTTGCAGCCCTGGAATAAATCCCACTTGGTCGTGGTGAATAATCCTTTTAATGTACTGTTGAATCCTATTGGCTAGTATTTTGGTGAGAATTTTTGCATCTGTGTTCATCAAGGATATTGGTCTGTAATTCTCTTTTTTGATGGGATCCTTTTCTGGTTTGGGGATCAAGGTGATGCTGGCCTCATAAAATGAGTTTGGAAGTTTTCCTTCCATTTCTATTTTTTGGAACAGTCTCAGGAGAATAGGAATTAGTTCTTCTTTAAATGTTTGGTAGAATTCCCCCGGGAAGCCGTCTGGCCCTGGGCTTTTGTTTGTTTGGAGATTTTTGATGACTGTTTCAATCTCCTTACTGGTTATGGGTCTGTTCAGGCTTTCTATTTCTTCCTGGTTCAGTTGTGGTAGTTTATATGTCTCTAGGAATGCATCCATTTCTTCCAGATTGTCAAATTTGTTGGCATAGTGTTGCTCATAATATGTTCTTATAATTGTCTGTATTTCTTTGGTGTTAGTTGTGTTTTCCTCTTGCGATTGAGTTCTAGCTTCAGAGCATTGTGGTCTGAAAATATGCAGGGAATGATCCCAATCTTTTGATACCGGTTGAGACCTGATTTAGAACCAAGGATGTGATCTATTCTGGAGAATGTTCCATGTGCACTAGAGAAGAATGTGTATTCTGTTGCTTTGGGATGAAATGTTCTGAATATATCTGTGATGTCCATCTGGTCCAGTGTGTCATTTAAGGCCTTTATTTCCTTGTTGATCTTTTGCTTGGATGATCTGTCCATTTCAGTGAGGGGAGTGTTAAAGTCCCCTACTATTATTGTATTATTGTCGATGTGTTTCTTTGATTTTGTTATTAATTGGTTTGTATAGTTGGCTGCTCCCACGTTAGGGGCATAGATATTTAGAATTGTTAGATCTTCTTGTTGGACAGATCCTTTGAGTATGATATAGTGTCCTTCTTCATCTCTTATTATAGTCTTTGGTTTAAAATCTAATTGATCTGATATAAGGATTGCCACTCCTGCTTTCTTCTGATGTCCATTAGCATGGTAAATTCTTTTCCACCCCCTCACTTTAAATCTGGAGGTGTCTACGGGTTTAAAATGAGTTTCTTGTAGGCAACATATAGATGGGTTTTGTTTTTTTATCCATTCTGATACCCTGTGTCTTTTGATTGGGGCATTTAGCCCATTAACATTCAGGGTAACTATTGAGAGATATGAATTTAGTGCCATTGTATTGCCTGTAAGGTGACTGTTATTGTATATTGTTTCTGTTCCTTTCTGATCTACTACTTTTAGGCTCTCTCTTTGCTTAGAGGACCCCTTTCAATATTTCCTGTAGAGCTGGCTTGGTGTTTGCAAATTCTTTCAGTTTTTGTTTGTCCTGGAAGCTTTTAATCTCTCCTTCTATTTTCAATGATAGCCTAGCTGGATATAGTATTCTTGGCTGCATGTTTTTCTTGTTTAGTACTCTGAATATATCATGCCAGCTCTTTCTGGCCTGCCAGGTCTCTGTGGATAAGTCCGCTGCCAATCTAATATTTTTACCGTTGTATGTTACAGACTTCTTCTCCCGGGCTGCTTTCAGGATTTTCTCTTTGTCACTAAGACTTGTAAATTTTACTATTAGGTGACGGGGTGTGGACCTGTTCTTATTGATTTTGAGGGGGGTTCTCTGAACCTCCTGGATTTTGATGCTAGTTCCCTTTGCCATATTGGGGAAATTCTCTCCAATAATTCTCTCCAATATACCTTCTGCTCCCCTCTCTCTTTCTTCTTCTTCTGGAATCCCAATTATTCTAATGTTGTTTCGTCTTATGGTGTCACTTATCTCTCGAATTCTGCCCTCGTGGTCCAGTAGCTGTTTGTCCCTCTTTTGCTCAGCTTCTTTATTCTCTGTCATTTGGTCTTCTATATCGCTAATTCTTTATTCTGCCTCATTTATTCCAGCAGTGAGAGCCTCCATTTTTGATTGCACCTCATTAATAGCTTTTTTGATTTCAACTTGATTAGATTTTAGTTCTTTTATTTCTCCAGAAAGGGCTTTTATATCTCCCGAGAGGGTTTCTCTAATATCTTCCATGCCTTTTTCGAGCCCAGCTAGAACCTTGAGAATCGTCATTCTGAACTCTAGATCTGACATATTACCAATGTCTGTATTGATTAGGTCCCTAGCCTTTGGTACTGCCTCTTGTTCTTTTTTTTGTGGTGAATTTTTCCGCCTTGTCATTTTGTCCAGATAAGAGTATATGAAGGAGTAAATAAAATACTAAAAGGGTGGCAACAACCCCAGGAAAATATGCTTTAGCCAAATCAAAAGAGATCCCAAATCTTGAGGGGGTGGGGGAAGGGGATAAAAAGAGGTTCAGAAAGAAAAAAAAAAAAAAGAAAAAAGAAAAAAGAAACAAATAAAAAAAGAAAACCAATAATGAAAATAATACAAAAAGGAAAAAAATATATATATATTAGATAAACTAGTTAAAAAACTTTAAAAAAGAAAAGGGTAAAAGTTAAAAAAATTTAGCAGAAGAAGAGAAAAAAATTGAAAAAGAAAAAAAAAATTAAATTAACTGCAAGACTAAAGAATCATGGGGAGAAAGCCATGAGTTCCGTGCTTTGCTTTCTTCTCCTCTGGAATTCCGCGGCTCTCCTTGGTATTGAAACTGCACTCCTCGTAAGTGAACTTGGTCCTGGCTGGGTTTCTTGTTGATCTTCTGGGGGAGGGGCCTGTTGTAGTGATTCTCAAGTGTCTTTGCCCCAGGCGGAGTTGCACCGCCCTTACCAGGGGCCGGGCTGAGTAATCTGCTCGGGTTTGCTTTTGGGAGCTTTTGTTCCCTGAGCGCTTTCCGTAGAGTTCCGGAGGACGGGAATGAAGATGGCGGCCTCCCAGTCTCCGGCCCGGAGGAGCCAGGAGCTCGGGGCCTCACTCCTCAGTGCGCCCTCAGAGAACAGCGCCCAATTACTCCCGTCACCCTGGCCTCCAGCCGTGCTCCGAGCCAACCGAGCCTGCGACCTGTTCAAGGTAAACCCGAGCTTAGAGCTCACTCCTCGGCTCCGTCTCTGTAGCCGGCTTCCCCGTTCTAATACCTGCAAGCTCTGCGACACTCAGACACCCCGATCCTTCTGTGACCCTGCGGGACCTGAGGCCACACTGGCCCCGCGTGGGCTTCACCCCAGTTAAGCCTCTGGAGCGATGTCCCTCAGCGGAACAGACTTTTGAAAGTCCTGATTTTGTGCTCCGTTGCTCCGCCGCTCGCCGGGAGTCAGCCCCTCCCCCCGGGGTCTATCTTCCCGTCCCTTTGGATTAACTTCTCCGCCAGTCCTACCTTTCAGAAAGTGGTTGATTTTCTGTTTCTAGAATTGCTGTTCTTCATCTCTTCGGTCTCGTGTTGGATTTGTAGGTGTTTGCAATCTTTACATAAGCTATCTAGCTGATCTCCCGCAACCTGTAGTAGTCTCAGCTGCTACTTCTCCGCCATCTTGACTCCTCCCCTCTCCACAACTTTCATTCTTAACTTACTCATTCTCCCTTAAATCCACAGTTTGGGGACTTAAATTATTTTAAAAGGAAATTTTATATTACTACCCACAAACCATAAAAACCCTCTTTGAAAATAGGTGGTAACTATAAAAATAAGTAGACTGAAAACCAAAAAAAGCTAGATGATAAAGCTAGATGATGTTACCTGGAGGCTCAGTGCCTGAGAACTTCTTTCTTCTGTTAAGACAAGAATGGAGGGATGTTAAAGACCTGCTAGCACCAGGCTGAGATTTTTCTCATTGATATTAGGAAATTGAAAGGTGAAAACCTTGTCAATCCCTGGGTCAGAGATTTTTAATGTACTGTTACCACCTAAAATAATAGCCCAGATCATGTTTTGAGAAATAATAGGGTTAAAAAAAAATCAAATAAAGAACATGGATCTGAAAGCCTAGTGAACTCAATAATTCATTTATTCATTCAACTTATCATGTGCCCCAAACTGAGATGCAATTGACCAAAGCACACAAATCCTTGTCTCCGAGGACTTACCATGAAGCCCAGAGCTTTCCTTTCAACCTCTTCTCTCATTCAAACAGTCCTGTCCACCCCGCTCCAAGCACGTCCTTGTTTTCTGTCCCAACTCTTCCTGCTTGTTACCCCAGTCCCATGCAATTTTACCGTGGCGACTAGAAACTCTTTATCTCTTCTGACAATCAGTCTGTTCCTTTCGTCTAAGGCTCAACCTTGGAATACACCTCGATCTTGTCCACAGGCAGAACTTCTCCAAATCTCTAGCAAATTTAAATAGTATTTCATGTTTCTTATGCCATTCCTGCAATCCCTATAAGATCAGAAGAATGAGAAGGCCAGGAGACACATCTAATAAATATGAGGTCCAGGGTCCTGGTCATTTTTTCCCATTTGTGCTGCTCTATGGTAGTGAGTTAGTTTTAATCCAAAAATGTACTCTGGGGCCTAGACTAAACAATTAGGTCACATCAAGTATCTAAACATCACCTGGTAAAATTACTTCACTGAAGGTGGTTCATAGAAAAGACATTTATTTTATTAATATGGTTTAATATGCTAGTAAGTGCTTTTCTAGGTTTCCATGTAAAATCTTGCCTTCAGCGTTATCATGAAGACTGAGAACATCTTCAGAGTTAATACCTGTGATCTCCCCAGTTAACTGTCAATTTTCCCCATGGAACTTAATCTCATTGTAGATTAGCTGATGTCATGAGAATTTAATAACAAGGATTATGGCTTCATGTTCCATTTGTCAGAGGAAAGCAGTTATGGCCAAGACCAGCTGTGTTAATAGGTCCCCCTCATCTTTACTGGAACAAATATAAAGAGCTCTCTGTAGTTAGAATGTGGAAACTCCAAATTCCCTTTGTTATTCTGACTAAACTTCGGTATAATTATAGAAAGTGTTTTGAGAAGGGGGGTATACCTATTCCATTAAGCTTTCTGAATTTAGATATGATAAATTTTGGCATCCTCCAGGGGAGGAAAAAAATCTTAAAAACTCTGATGAAAACAAACCCGTGAGTAAATTTAATAAGTAATGGCAGTGGTAAATTCCAGGAAAGAAAAACTATTTACAGTGTATGCTAGGAATATTTAGAAACAATACTAGGAAATATGAATGTGCTAGAATGCATGAGTAATACGTATTTTTTTTTAAAGTTTGCAATGGCATCAGTGAGCATGCATCTGTGGTCTTATGGAAAGGGAATCTGTCTTGTTGCTTTCTGAAAGCTTTATTGTGTGTGCCTTCAATTGTAAACTCCACTGAGGCTGTATGTAACCATATACGTCTGCTAACTAGAGTCATGTCCCCATCACAGTAGTCAATAAAAATGTTAACTGAGAAGAGTTGAATTGCTCTCTTTTTATTTGTCTTTTTCTTCAGGAAAGATGATACAGGCTGCCCTCTTGTACTTTATTAATGATAGTAATTTGGAAACGAAGTCTTCGCGTGGCATGGAAGACAACAGGGAACAGTCACACAGCTTAGATTGGAAAGACAATAAGTATGTGTTTGTTTGCTGCCAGATTATCCATCAGCTTAATGCAACTCTGCAATTTCTCACTTTGCCCTAACAGCGTGTTTATAACAAGAATTTATATTTCTCCCATCTCACTCCTCAGTGTGTGTGACTTACGTTTCTTGTAATGGCTGTTTTCTGAGTGCTGTGATGATGGAGGGGCTTTGACATCTGGTGGAGTTTCCTCTAAACATCTTAAGAGAAACTCATGTAGGCATTTCTTTTGGGGCATCCCAGCAGGTACCTGTCAGGCTGGGGAGCCTCATGCTCTTTTGAGCTGGAAAAATGCCAGTAGAACACAGTGTCAGAGGAATCATGCCAAGAAAATATATTCTCGCTATGGGTAGCTGTGGAAAAAGGACGGTCTGTAAGATGGAGTAGTTTCTCAGTAATTCTCTGGAAAGGCAAAAGATGATTTCCCAGCACTAGTTCTTTGGACTAAAGCCCAGGCTTCCTATGGACATACCATAGCAAGAATTCCTGGCAACATAGCGGGGTCTCAATTATGCCAGCATACACTTACAGAGGCATCTATGAATAGGAAGGACATTGACACAAGGGCAATGACAAAGTAATGACTATTTTTAGATAACATTTAGTGTATGTATTTTCTCATTGGAAAAGGAATCTCTGTTTACCATAGGATTTCTTAGATTACTGTGAAAAACGTGTTAACAACAAATGTCAAACAAAGATCAAAGAATTAATTTACTGGTGATTTGTTTCCATTCAAATCAAAAAAGGTAAATTCTTGATTTATCAAATTGAGAAATATGTTCATGTAATTAAATTAATAAACTAGCATATTAAGTATATTAATCTAAAAATTATTTGAAATATTTAATTTCAAAGATATCAAGAAAATATTGAATTGTTCCCAAAATGTCATCCTTTGGGTAGTATAAAAGTTTTTGTTTGTGCTTTTTGTTTTGCTTTTTAATTCTTCAGGCCTTTTTTTTTTTTTTTAAGATTTTATTTATTTATTTGACAGAGAGAGATACAGCGAGAGAGGGAAGGTGAGTGGGAGAGGGAGAAGCAGGCTCCTTGCTGATCAGGGAGCCCCATGCAGGGCTCCATCCCAGGACCCTGGGATAATGACCTTAGCTGAGGGCAAGTGCTTAATGACTGAGCCACCCAGGCGCCCCAATTCTTTAGGTCTTAACAGTATGCACAAGCTAATATTAGTCAATGTATTGAGGAATTCTCAGAGTATATACTCCTCTTTATTTAGAAATAAATATGAGCATGTAAGAATTTAAATTTGGGGTGTTGAAGATGGTAGTTGTCGATCGAATGCACCTGGGGCTAATCTGCACTGAAAGTGAAGTTGGGTGAGTCCAGGAGAGGTCTTGATAGCAAAGTGACAGTGGATTTTCATGGTCATTTGCCTTAAACATTTTTCAAAGAATCCTTCAGTTGTCCTTGAAAAACCATCACCAGTGAGGGAGTTGATTGAAGGATGGGAGAAATAAGTGAAGTCTGGGGCAATTTTAATTCTTATTATCAAAGACTTCCATTGTATTGGACTTGAAGGCTTGCTTTCCATTTTTCTTTATGTAAAAAGATATTCCTGGAAGGGTAAATAAGACAATTGAGCCATGAGTTGAGCTACAACTTTAAATAACAAGTCTAGAGCAAGTTTGAGCTTAAGACTGGGGAGAAACTAACTAGTATGTGAGTTGCCCTTTCTCAACTCTCTTAATAGTAAATAACTCTGAAAGTAAGGGAATAAAATGGGTAACTACACTAAGCTGGGACAAGGTCCAGGTAGTTTGTGCTGACTTAGGTCCACTCTGTTCCAACAGGGATATATGTAAGAGGAGCCATGAACCAGTTAGGAATTGTGTTCTTCACCTAACAGACCCCTCCAACCCCTCTCCACTCCTACTGAAGAAAAACCTAGTGGCTTAAATATTATAGAAATTTTATTTTTCTCACCAAACTAAAAGCTGGGATGTAGGTAGTTATTGGCTCAAGGATTCCAGAATCTGTGTCCTGCAAATCTCTTGCCCTTTTCTTTGTGGTCTTATGGTTGTAAGACAGCTGCTCCATCTCCAACATCACATCCATTTTCTAGGCAGGAAGAACAGGAGGGAAAAGGGTAAAGGACTCATGCTAAGTTAGCATGAATTTATTCCCTTTTCAAAAAACTGCTCAATCTGCTTGTATCTCATTGGCCAAGACTGTGTTGCAGGACATCTTCTGTTTGTCAGAGAAGGTGATTATTGTTTTCTGGATGAGAAAATTACTAGTCCTCACTCGCTAAATTGACATTCTCTTAGAAAGGAAAATGGAAATTGTAGGAAATTAGTCATAAAAATCCTATTAATGTTAACCTCAAATAATTCTCAAATCTATTCATATTTCTTTATTTCTCTGTTACCTTATTTAACAAATTAGGGAAGAGAAGATATCAGTTAATTGAATTGATCAGAGAGTGAATCATGAGGATGTGAGATTTGGCTATGAGTTATGGAGTTATCATTTGGAGAAGAAAATAGGGTATGAATTCTAAGCAGAAGGAAAGAAGAAATAAAAGCCCCAGGATGGAAGTGATCATCATACATATGAGTGTGATTATGGTTATGGGCAAAGAGACTATTAGGAGATCAGACTTGCATGAGCTGAGATGTTTGGAAAATCTTGGAGGTATTTCTTTAAAAAGTAGATTGGATGGAAAGAACCGTGTAAGATACTCAGATCTGGTTGCTATATAGCATTGTGAAGAGACACATGAAGCAATCCAAATTATACTGTAAGAGAAGCTCTAATTCTTGAAGTCTGAAAAAAAAGGAAACTCATCACTCAATGTAGCCTCCATCAATAGCTATGTAATAAGCATTTTCCATTTCTATACTTGTTATCTTTGAGGCCACCTTGAATTTTCTAAGTTTTTAGGGTAATTTATAGTTCATCACCTTCCTGGAACATAGGATGTACTCGCATATGTACAGAATCAAATTAAAATGAATTTCCGCCTGCTCACCAGTATTTTTGGGAATGGCCCGTGGCTCTTGCTGAAGGGTCAGGTGTAGGCTGCCATGCTGATTCCTCCATACATGTCTTTTTTTCATAGATCACCTGAGTCAAAGGAAACTCATTCACAGTAGATGATGTGAACCAACTATATTTTCTCTTGAGAATGTAAGGATTTCTGAGTCTTCATAATCTCAGTCTCAGTAACAGAACTACCTATCTGGAAATAGGGTCACTGACAAGCAGATCCAAGGGGGAGGGGAGGCCATAAATCGGGAATAATCAGAGGAAGCAGTTCTGCATGGAGAAAAACTACAAAGAGTAGCAAATGGAAAGGTGTCACACCAAAAACGTCAGAGTTTCCAGTTCTTAGAGGTTTGGCTTGACTTTATTTTTCCTTCAGTGAAAACCTAGTGCCCTTTCAGTAAGTTTTCTTTTCTTAGACTAGCATCTTTCTTGCTATCAGTTATGCTTGACTAAGACAGAAACATATTTTAATAATATTTCTCTCTATCCCGATTAGAGTGATAAGATTACATTTAAAAGAGGATGTACTATTGATACATTGTATCTTTTTAATTGACAGTTTACAATCAGTGCAACCACATTCCAACCATCTTATTCTTGCATGGTAAGTATCACTACTCATATCTGAAAATTAGAGAATTGATAGTGAAGTCTTTTTAAAAATGAAAGTCCTTATCATCTCTGAAGTTCATGTAGACTGTCATAATCTACTATTAAGAACATATTAGTCCAATTAATTATCACAATTCATCCAATCTTAGAAGCTCTAATAATGTAGGATAGAAGGGTATAAGTGAATTTTCCACCTTTTCTATTAGGAAAGTTAGAAGGTTCTGTAGGGACCAATCAGAAGTGTGTTTAGTAAAATACCACAAAACCGTGGTTATGAGCTACCTTCTCTATTGTTCTGAGACTTTTGGTCTTAGCACAGATATTGCAATCACTTCCTTAGTCTGCTGGATGAGAATTAACGCATGAGCTAAATTTGACCTTGAGTGGTTCATCAGAGTGAATCCAGGGATGTTTCAAAACAAGCACTAATCACAGTAGAAGGTGTTTCCCCTGTGGCTTAGTGTAAGCAGCTGTCTGAGAGGACGAATAAAGGTCAAAAGAACTACCATCATCAGGGTCATATAACTTGGTTTGGTGTGGTGTTGGCTTATGGAAGTCCTCTGTGTAATAGCATTACAAATGTTTAGAGGAAAAGGACTTTTTAAAATTCTGATTAATTTAGAAATCCTCCATTGGAGGATTTGAATATTATCTATGGTAACCTCTACTGTGTTTCTGAGTCATAGCTCCGTGGAAAACTGAGGTTTTTAAGAAGTAGGGTAAATGGATACAAACCTCCACTTTCTGCCCCTGAATACAGTAGAGCTTTATTTGGGTGAGGGGGAAGGACATAGCACTGCCCTTGAATTGGATAAGGAGCATCTGGAGGCTGCAAGTTAACTCAAGGTTATAGGATCTATGTGGGGGCCTGAGATGTATTGAGGAGATTAGAATTGAAGGGACAAGAAGAAATTCTCCTTTCTCACAAAATCCTTTTATCCCCTATCCCACCCCCTCACCCCTGGCCCCGCCACTCTGTTCTGCTTGCTTCACTGAAGAGAGATGAAGAATGGTTTTGCATTGAGCACCTGCTACAGCCCACGTTTGGCTTTAGGTTCTTCCGTGTCCAAGGGCCGACCAGTCTACCAACAGTCAGGGAAACTTGGATGACCCTACGCAGCAAGGTTGTTCGTGGGGGCCTAACTGGTGTGAACTGCCCGTCAGTGGGGAAAAGTAACCCATGTGATTGTGGAATCAGGAAAGTAATATCCATTAGGAGGTCTTAGAAATAATAAGTAGAAAAGCTGTCATTTCCTGTGGCTGGGCACAGTTATTTTTGATAGTTTAAACTGAAGTTAATGTTTTTCTTTCCAAGTAAGTTTTTCAAAAGAGAGGCAGAGAGAGAATGAATTTCTGAAAACCTGACTCCTTGAAAATTATTTCACTAATGTACACTAACAAGTATCAAATTTGGTGGCTTTCTAAGAATCATCAATTACATATTGTAATTGTTTCAGGTTGTTAAGTCCAGCATTTTATACATGAATCTGATCTGTCTTCTACCTTCTAGAGGGCTGAGCTGCTAATAGTTTTATGCTATAGGAGTTCAACCTTTGCATCAAAATGTATGTGTGGTGTTAGCGTACAGTGTGAGTGGGTTATTTGGTTGTAGGAGTTAGCAATGTAGTCTGTTTGCTGTAAGAAGAGGGAATGGTTAGCCTCTCTTGGAAGGGGTCAGCTCTCACCTGTAGTCTATATTATTATAAATCTTTTCTTTAGACATAACTTATATATTGAATACCCATTTGTATTATAGTGTGCTTGTAGAACTTGAAAGAACTGGAGAGTTTTAGGTTTTTACTAAAACTAAATTTTTTTTAAAGATTTTATTTATTTATTTGACAGACAGAGATCACAAGTAGGCAGAGAGGCAGGCAGAGAGAGAGGAGGAAGCAGGCTCCCTGCTGAGCAGAGAGCCCGATGCGGGGCTCGATCCCAGGACCCTGAGATCATGACCTGAGCCAAAGGCAGAGGGTTTAACCCACTGAGCTACCCAGGCGCCCCTTAAAACTAAAATTTATTGTAACTTACTAACTATAGATTATAGTGCGATAATCATCTCTCCTAGAAGCAATATATGAAAGAAAATATTACCAAAATTAGTCTTTATTTATACTTTCTTTTTTCATTTTTATTTTCTTTCATTTAATTGAATATTCTGAAGCAGTCCTTAAAAAATTAATATGCTTTGTCGAGAATGATTTATATAAGCACCAAAGAAAATCTATTTTTATTTTAGAGAACGGATTTTCTAGTTATGTACTTTACATTCAGAGAATTTATGAATGATAAGGTTTTAGGCATGTTTAAATTTCTTTTTAATAGGAAAATGAGGTTGATTTCCCATGTGAAGACTTAAAAATTTTTATACATAAAGAAAATTATTATGTAACTATGTTTTGTTATTTTAAGAATCATATGTTATTTGGAAAGTGGGAGAATAGATGAATAACATTATCCCTGACAAAAATACTAAAAATAAAGATAATCATCAAACCAATGAACTCCCTGTAATTCAAAGAAAAATCTGCTGTGTGATTAATTTACAATAGATAATTTAACATGAATTACTTCATTGGAGTGTTAGTTTTTCTCTAGTGGTGAGTTATCAGTCGAGATAATTCAAATGGTGATTGATTTCAGGAAATTTATGGAATTTATGCCAGTGATATCTTAGAAACTCCTACGTTTTCATTTCAATGAGAAAATTAACACACTTGGTGAGAGTTTATTCACTTTTTGTGTAATAATAACCTTATAATATCCTTTGATATAGCAGAGGGTTTCAGTTTTCTAAATGGACATAAACTAATGGCAATTAGTGCTTGCAATTAGTCTTTTCCCCTTTCAGACTGGTACAAACTAAATTTCTTTATATTTGAGAATCAGACATGTATAGGACAGGATGTTCCTGTTTGATATTTTGTGCTTTCTCATTTTCATGCACTGCTAAGATATTTTCTTGTGCTCTTTTTGGCAAAGGGAGAAGTTCACATAGCACAACTATTTTTTTTCTGACCTCATTTTATCCTTTTAAAAACTCAGTCTTGGGGCTCCTGGGTGGCTCAGTCGGTTAAGCATCTGCTTTTGGCTCAGGTCATGATCCCAGTTTCCTGGGATCAAGCCCCACCTCAGGCTCCCTGCTCAGTGAGAAGCCTGCTTCTACCTCTCCCACTACACCTCTTGTGTTGTCTCCCTCTGTCAATAAATAAATGAAGTCTTTAAAAACAAAAAGAAAAAAAAAAAACAAAAAAACCCTACTGACTTATGCTGCATCAAAGTGGCAAAAATTAGAAGGACCTTAATTCATTTATTTAATTCATCTATAGTAGATCTAGAAAACATTCCTAAGCCCATACATCATAAGTTGCAGGTCATTGAGGGAAATCAAGCAGGTGGAGTTAAGCTTCTAGGACATTCTATGGATTGTAGCTGAGGGTTGTAGCTAGAAACTTTGAGGGGAAACAGCATCATAACTGGTCTTCTTTTAGTCCCTCAAGCTTGTGTACTCCTTATAGAGCTCATTCTGAATATACAAGAGTGTACAAGTAGAACTAAGGTGGTTACTTTTTTTTTGTACTGTAAAAAAAAAAAAGAGAGATGGAACAATTTTATTGTTTGCCTTATTAGCTATATTTTAACCTCAAGATTTCTATTCAAATGTTTATTTCCTTGTAACTTCTGCTACACCATGCATTTTATCTAGCAATAAAATTGTTTTTTGGCTAGAAGTTAATTTAATGTTGTATAATATCATAAGCTACCTATCAGTTTATTGCTTATTTTTAAATTTAAGTGCTCTTTACTTGGTGATGCCACAATTCAGTGAACATTTGTGCAGCATTTATATGCTAAGAGCTATGTGGAAAAGAAATAATAGGAGATTGTAATTTAGCAGGGGAAATGTCTATATTTGGTGACAGTAACATGAAAAAGCATTGGTGAAATGGGTAAGAGAGGCAAACAAAATAGATGATTAAGGAATATAGCATTAATTGACTGAGGCTTTGGAGTGTAGGTGACATTAAAAGGAAGTTCCCAGAGGAAGTAATTGTGTAAACAGGACCCTGAAAAGACAAATAGGATAGGGGTGGGAGCTTTCTAGATGTGGGTTGGTGGTTGGAAATTGCCTGACATAAATTAAAGTGTGGCCATCGGTGAGTTTCAGGTATATTTGGAATCATTAAATAATCCATATATTGGTAAATTGAGGCTAGACTATGCAAGCGATTGAAGGCCGTGCTGAGGTATCTTGACTTCATTCTGTGAATATTAGGGATTCTCTGAAGGCTTTTGAAAAGAGGAATCATCTTTAAGGACAGTAACTGATGGCAATAGGGGAGATGTAGGGAGAATGAGAAAGGAGGAAGGAGGAGGGGCCCAGACACACGGAGATATTTATTGGGAGACTAACATTAGTTCAGAGAGGGACAGTGTATTAAAATGAGAATTTCATGGTGATAATGGGTTTTGGAGTATTTTAGCTGAGGTTTGATGGCTGATTGACCATCAAGGAGAAGGGGGAAAGAGGAAAAGAGAGGAGCCAAAAAATATCTTCTGGGCATTTGGACTGGGAGCTTTTAGCTAAAGGTAGGAATTTTGGAAGACAATGGGTGAATAAAAAATTCCACTTTGGTCATACCGTACATGGGAATTAGTGGTATGTCCTTGTGGAACAGTCATACACTGTGATAGAAGTAATAGTGATGAAGGTCTAGATAAGTTAAATGTCTCCTTATAGTTGAAGAAAACACACACACACATATATATAGGGAACAATTACAGCAAAATAAAAGCAAAGAGGAGGGGCACCTGGGTGGCTCAGTGGTTGAACCTCTGCCTTTGGCTTGGGTCATGATCTCTCAGGGTCCTGGGATCAAGCCCCACATTGGGCCCTCTGCTTGGCGGGGAGCCAGTTTCCCCCTCTCTCTTCCTGCTTGCCTCTCTGCCTACTTGTGATCTCTCTCTCTGTCAAATAAAGAAATAAAATCTATAAAAGCAAAGAGGAGATGACAGAGAACAGGCTCATGAAAACAAAGAAGGAGTGGTTCACAATGATTAATGCTATAGATTGAAAAGTGGATTGAAACTTGAGAATTCATTGACTTTTCTGATGAATATATCATCAGTGCCTTATAAGAAAGTAATTTTTAGGTAGGCTAGAACATTCTAATTGGGGATGATAAGTACTTTTTAGATGTGTTTACTTACTTAGGAAAGTTTCGAGATGAACACATGTGGTACCTAATTCTATGTCTCACTATGGTTCTTGCTCCTGACATCCATTAGAGATGCATGGCTTTAGGATTGGCTGAAGTTCCAGTTCCTCTACTTGTATGTTCCTATTCATGTCATTAAAGCTCTCAAAGCCTAAGTTTCTTCATCAGCTAAATGGAAATCAGGTAATGTCTACCTCAGAGAATATTGGGAATTATTAATGCATGTGAAAACGGTTTATGAATTGTAAAGTAAGGCCTATACAAATGTTGCTGTTAAAAAATCTGCATGGACTCTTGATGAAGTGGTGGATACAGAATGACAGACTTAATCTGTTTCTTGTTGTTCCAAGGAGTGATTCTTCTTTTTCGTACTTTTGGATGTGTTAGAAAGTGATTCCATGTCTTACTTTATGTAGGAAAATTTCTGGGGTTGTGTTTCTGGTCTCTCCTGTCTCCCTGGGTTTTCTAATCATTAAATTTTGTTCTTTCTTTTCTTTTACTTTCATTCTTATTTTTCTCCTTCACCTTCTCTCTCCTCTTCAATCATAATTTTATTAATGTATTCAGTAAATATTTGTTGAGCATCTACTATATGCTAGGAATTCTTTTGGGGATCTGAGCATATGCTAGTCTGCAGTCTTTGTATTTATGTGTGTTTACCAGACAGTTTTATGAGAATCTGCATTTAACCCTCTCAGTTACTCTATCTCATTCTGACAGCGCTAATTATTCATATGGTAGACCTCAGCTTACTTTAGGCTAACTATTTCTGATCTAATTCATTTTTTCTAGACTCTGATCAATTTAATCAGAATTAGCTGAGATATTTATATAGCAATCTGAAGAATGGGCAGAAAGTTTCTAATATCATCTTTACAGTGATTTTCATTAGATCAGGATACATATATCTCCCTGTATGTGTTTGTTAGAATTTGAGGGGGAAAAGCTTTGAAATAGATATTTCAGCCAGGAAGTCAAACTTCTGTCTCCCTCCCATATTCCAGAAGTACAGTCTTTACCCCCCACCTTTATTGTCCTGTACTGAGGAATATTTCTGATGAAAATTGGTCAAATTCTTCAGTATGTTAGAATTAGTGAAAGAAAAAAGGCTGAGACTCATTGGTTGGTTGGATAGAGATTGTATGATTGTGTACATGTCATTGGGTATAGATATATAATTTGATGTATATAAACAGATTTCTTAAGTCACATATAATGACATTTAGTAAATTAAATACTTAAATAGTAAATGTAGATACAATTCAAGTTCTCTGACATAATATAAAATCTACCAAGTGTATTTTTAAAAAGAATCTATAAAATGAAGGATATAAATGTCTTTTTATCTTTGTAATTCCATGATTCCTGCTAGTTAGGGATTCTTCTGATTTTTTTTCTTATAATTTTTTTCTTATAGTAAAAGCTTCATTGAGACCTAATTCACATATCATACAATTCCTCCATTTTAAGTGTAGAATTCGTTGGTTTTAATATACTGGTAGAGTTGTCCTACTGTCATCATAATTTGGGAACATTTTTATCATTCCTAAAAGAAACCCCATATCCATTAACACTCATTCTCCTGACCCTTAGGTAACCACTAATCTACATTCAGTTAGTATAGCTTTCCCTATTCTGAGCTTTCCTGTAAGTGGAATTATATAGTATGTTGTCTTTTGTGTCTGGCATCTTTCATTTAGCATAATATTTCCAAGATTTACCCGTGTTTTAGCATGTATCAATATTTCATTAATTTTTATTGCCAAATAATATTCCATTATATGGATATTTCACACTTTATTTTTTTCCATTCATTAATTGTTGACCATTTGGGTTGTTTCCACTATTTGGCTATTAGAAATAATGTTCTGAACATTTGTGTTCATTTGTATATGCATTTTCATTCTCTAGGATATATAACTAAGAGTAGAATTTCTGGGTCATATTGTATCTCCTTGTTTAAACTTAAAATTCCCAGTTTCCCAAAGTGAAGCATCATTTTACATTCCCACCAGCAGTGTATGAAGATTCTACTTTCTCCTCATCATTACCAACATTTGTTATTTCTGTCTTCTTGATTATAGCCATCTTGGTGTGAAATGGCATCTCATGGGGGTTTGGTTTGCATTTCCCTCATGGATAATGATGTTGTGCGTCTTTTTGTGTGTTTATTGGTCATGTGTATTCCTTCCTTCCTTCCTTCCTTCCTTCCTTCCTTCCTTCTTTCCTCCCTCCCTTCCCCTCTTTCTTCCTCCCCCCCATCTTTCGTCCCTCCTTCCCTCCCTCCTTCTTTCTTCCTTCTTTCCTTCCAAATGATTTTATTTATTTATTTTTTTTTTATTTGACAGACAGCGATCACAAGTAGGCAGAGAAGCAGGCAGAGAGAGAGGAGGAAGCAGGCTCCCTGCAGGGCAGAGAGCCTGATGCGGGGCTCGATGCGGGTCTTGATCCCAGGACCCTGGGATCATGACCTGAGCCGAAGGCAGAGGCTTTAACCCACTGAGCCACCCAGGCAACCCCAAAAGATTTTATTTTTAAGCAATGTCTCCACCTAATGTGGGGCTTGAGCTCACAACCCTGAGATCAAAAGTTGCATGTTCTATTGACAGCCAGACAGACACCCATTGTATATTTTCTTAGAGAAATCTCTATTCATATCCCCTGCCTAATTTTAATTGGCTCATTGTCTTTCTATAGTTTAGTTTTTATTATTGAGTTATAAAGTTTTTTTTCTTTATTCTAGATACAAGTTCCTTATCAAACATGATTTGTAAGTATCTTTCCCTCTTTTGTGGGTTATCTTTTCACTTTCTTGATGATATCTTTTGAAACACAAAAGATTTTAAGTTTGATGAAGTATACTTATTTTTCTTTTCTTGCTTGTGCTTTTGATGTCCTAAGAAATCATTGCCTAATCTAAAGTCAGGAAGACTTATACCTGTGTTTTCTTCTAAGAGTTTTATGGTTTTAGCTCTTACATTTAGGTCTGTGATCCATTTTGAGTTAATTTTTGTTATTTGGTGTGAGGCAGAGGTACAATTTATTCTTTTGTCTATAGATATCTGGTTTACCTCTGCACCATTTGTTAAGTAGACTATTTTTCCTCCTATCAAAAATTAAGTGACCATAAATATAAGGGTTTATCTCTAGACTCTCAATTTTATTCTATTTAACTATTTCTATCATAACAGTACTACACTCTCTTTTTTTTTAATTTTTAATATTTTATTTATTTATTTATTTGACAGAGAGCCAGACAGAGAGAGAGGAAGGGAAGCAGGCTCCCTGCTGAGCAGACATCCTGATGCGGGGCCCCATCCCAGGACCATGACCTAGGCTTTAGCGCACCTAGGGACCATGACCTACGCTTTAGCCCACTGAGCCACCCAGGTGCCCCAGTACTACACTATCTTGATTACTGCATCTTTGTAGTGACTTTTGAAATTAGGAAGTGTGAGTAGTTCACATTTCTTCTTTTTCAAAATCACTTGGATATTTTAGTCTATTTGAATTTCTGTATGAATTTTAGGATTAGCTTACCAATTTTTGTGAAGAAGCTAACTGGGATTCTTATAGACATGGTAATGAATCCTAGAGCAATTTGAAGTATATTGCCATCTTAACAATACTAATCTGATTCATGAACATGAGATAGCTTCCATTTATTTAGGTCTTCTTAATTTCTTTCAACAATGTTGTATAGTTTTCAGAGTATAAATTTTACATTTATTTTATGTATTTATTCCTAAGTATTTTAGTCCTTTTGATGTCATTGTAAATGGTACTGTTTTAATAATATAATTTTTGAGTTACTCATTGCTACTGTATAGAAATACAATTGTATCTTAAAACCTTGTATATTAATCTTGTATCTTAAAACCTTGCTGAACTTAGTAGTTCTAATAGTGTTGTAGTGAGTTCCTTAGGATTTTCTATATAGAAGTTTATGTCATCTACAAATTGAGATAGTTTCACTACCTTCTTTCTAGCCTGGATGCTTTTTCTTTTCTTTTCTTATTAATTGTGCTGGAAGAATCCCCAGTGCAAAGCTGAATAGAAGTAAAGAAGAAGATGTCCTTGCTTGTTCCTGATCATAGGGGAAAAGTATTCAGTCTCTCACCATTAAGTATGGTGCTAGCTATGGGTTTTTCATAGATGCCCTTTATTATAGTAAGTTTGTTCCCTTTTAATCTTGGTTTGTCGAGCCTTTCTTTGTTTATTCTGCCTGAAATGCCCTTCTTCTCTCTTCTACCTCCTAAATTTTCTCAGATTCTCTAATACTGGCTTAAATGTCTCCATTCAATAAAGCTAATCCTCTCCTTTTTTCTGCTTCTGGCTTGTAGGGTTATAAGTCATAAAGGAACGGAAGAAACTGACTTTGATTAACTTTTAAAAGACTTTATTCAATTTAGAAAATGTCCAATTTTGAATTCAAGTCTTGAAGATCCAGAGCCCTCACAGATAACTGTCATGTGATTAACCTGTCATGTGATTTTCAAGCACAGAACTCCGTGGATTTGCATAAGCAGAAATGCATTTGCAAAGTACAAATTTATGTACATCTGTTTGTGAAGTTAGTAATCAATGCATTTGCAAAATTCTAATATTACTATGTCCTGGACATACAAGATCTAAAGTGATAAATATTGAATATCCTTCAGGAGAAAAGAGATTGTGAACTATCTGATCCAGTGACATAAACTTTTTAGTAAGATGGCATATTAATTGAAACCTGAAGATTAATGATTTTTACTTGCTTGCATATTAAGTCACAATTCACTTCTGCCACTTTTCTTCTCAAAGAGTGAAAGTGTTGAGCTTTTCCTTCACTTGGGCAGGTTAGCTTTTAACATTGTTTTACTGGCTTTCTTTAACTCACTCATTCACTTCCTTAGCAATTCATTTATTCAATTAATTTTTAAAGTGTGCATTTATACTAATTTCTGCAGGAGATGTAAATAAAAACAGAAATCCTTGTTCTGCAGAAATTTATAATTTATGGAGAAAATAACATAACATGGACTTCCAGTTCAATACGGCAGCGTAAGTACCTGTGTCAGCTACCCTTTGCCTTAACATAGACACACACACACACACACACACACACACACACACACATGGACTTACACACATCAGCACAAAGAGGACGCAATATGGGAAAACAGATACAACATAGAATAAATTTAAGTTTGTTATTGATGCTAACCAATAGATTCTGTGACTCATGAACATAAATGGACACACAATATTACTATATGTTTGGAAGGCCAGCAAAATGAAAGATGAATCAGTAGGAATGATTCTAGACCAAAAAAGAGAAGTTAGAGAATGAAATAGAAATGAAGAATGTTCAATTGATATTTCCTAATTTTTTATATCTATAAGGTAAGGCAAATGTGATATGATAAAATTAAGAAAATAAATTGGAAATTTAAATATATAGAAATAAATTATAATAAAATTTGAATTGAGTGAGTCACAAGTTACTTGTAGTTGAAAATAAAGTAAGAATCTGAAAGATAAAGCCAAGGAAACTATATAAATTTCCTAAGAATAAATTACTACAAAGTCAATGCTGAAACAACAGAATTCTATTCCTCCACAGTTCTGGAAACTAGGAGTTTGAAATCAAGTCAAGTTTATATTTTGAGGTTCCAGGTGAACATATCTTTTCATCCACTGCAGAAACATATCACAGAAATGGAAAATATATTAAATCGTTAGTCTTTAATGAATCAAAGAATAAATCCAGCTAAAGGTACTATTCAAAATATTTAACCCATGGTGTGGCATAGGCATAGATTGGTCAGACTGGAAAGCTATCCTTTCAGAATTGATGCTAACTAAACATTAGCCCAGGATTGCAAAGTGGAGGATAGGGGCTGTGGAGCAGAGGGAAAAAAAATCAAAGAATTAGTAGAAGAAAATTTCTTTAGGTTTAAGAAAGGTTAATTCTTAACTTTGAAGGAGTCCAGTAAATATCAAACAAGAGACATGGAAAACAAAACAAAATACTTAGGAGAAATTAGTTTGGATATTTCCTAGGAAAAACTCCCTAACCCTAAGAATAAGGGAAAATCTGAAAATCTTCCAATGAAAATAAATGTTTTTTTACCTATCAAAGAATGTTGGAAATATGAATCAGATTTTTATCCTAATATCAGATGATAGAACTCAAAATAGCAGTATCTTCAATTAACTCTCAGAAAATTTAGGCAAAAAAAGTAATAACAATAAGAAAGAAACTTCTTATTCACAGTTTCTGGAAAAGGAGAGGAATACTTTCCATTTTATGCACTTTTGTATTTTGTTGTTGTTATTGTCATTAATGACAGTTTTAGATTTACAACAAAATTGAGAGGAAAGTAGAGAGATTTCCCATTATCTCCCTCTTCCATCTATACAGAGCCTCCTCCACTTATCAAAATCTAAAATTCAAAAAATTACAGGCTAGCTAAGTTTAATAAGTTGGTTAAAAATGAAATGCAGCAAATTAATTTATAGCAAATTGAAGATATATTTTATTTTTTGTGTAAAAATTTTTAAAACTATTTTTTAAAATTATACAAGTAATGTAGAAATTCATTATTTATCTTTTTTTAAGATTTTATTTATTTATTTGACACAGAGAGAGACACAGAGAGAGAGGGAACACAAGCAGGGGGAGTGGGAGAGGGAGAAGTAGGCTTCCTGCTGAGCCGGGAGCCTGATGTAGGCTCCATCCCAGGACCCTGGAATCATGACCTGGGCCGAAGGCAGCCGCTTAACGACTAAACCACCCAGGTGCCCAAAATTCATTATTTTTATAGAAATAAGCAAATGGGACAAAGATTTCTTTGAATACTTTCCCAGCCCCAATCCCTATGCATTATACATATATGTATATGTGTTATGTATATGTAGTGTACATGTCAATAGATAAGAGTGATCCCTATGTAAATACATTTGTGTTTTGAGTGTGTGATATTTCTACATAACTGGTGTCTTACTACACGTATAGCACAACTTGGTTCTTTCCATTAACATGTGTTAGAGATCTTACTGTGTTAGTCCATAATGATTTACCTGATTGTTTTTAACTGCTACACAGGATTCAACCCTATTTAATAACTGCCTGTTAGGAGATCAGTTATTTTGCTTCCAGCTTTTGCCCTTAAACCTCTAGTCTGCATTGAACAGTTTTGGGCATGCTTCATTGTGCCCACCTATGTGGAGATTTCTGTAGGGTAACCATGGAGGGGCAGAGTGTTATAGAGATTGCTCTATTATAGAGCAATTTGTTTGGTAGACACTTTTAAATTGCTAAATTAATTTGCTTGTGCAGATCTAATCTTTTGGATATTATGAAGTATTTAATTTTAAAAGTGGGTCTTGTGAAAAACATCTTGTTCCTGCTCAGTTTAATTTCCTCAACAACAAACTATAGCCCTCTATATAAGGGGAAAGGAAGAAAAGCAATATATTGGAAATGAAGATTTGGGTTGGAATTACATAGTTTTCTTACTAGTGAACGTAGGAACATTGAAATGTACAATGATCAAGCATAGTTTAAGAATAATGGGGACCTTGGGCTATTTTAGAAAAGTCACCATTAAAACTAGGATCTTCGTCATTGGTGGTACTGTCCAATGATGCGTTCCAGGGATGTTTAGAATGATTCAATCAGCTGGTCATTGGCTCTCCTGGCTGGATACTTTCTAACCCTAGGTCTCCATAGCTCTTTTTTAGCTCAAGACACCTATGTCCCAGTTTCTTTATCTGTAAATTGGAGCTATCTACCTGAAAGGCTTCTTGGGGAGGAATAATTTTAATATTTTTATTCTTAGCACAGTATAAACAGTAAAATGATAACTGCTATTATCATGATTATTGTTGTTGAAATATAGTTTAAGAAGAAATATGTAAGAAAAACTGTTAAGACTAAATAAAAGAAAGATAATTTATTACAAAAATGTAACCCAAATTTACCGGTCTTTTAAATTTTCTAATATAGTGTATAGATGTGAGTCACTTCTATTTTCATCTAGTAAAATCTGCATCTCTCTGCATTTATTCAGCACAGACTTAGAGAGCTCAATGTAAAATATGGTCAGAGCGCGCCTGGGTGGTTTGGTCAGTTAAGCGTCTGCTTTTGACTCAGGTTGTGATCCCAGCATCCTAGGATCTAGTTCCATATTCACCTCCCTGCTCTATGGGCAGTCTGCTTCTCCCTCTGCCTCTCCCCTTCTTGTGCTTGTGTCCTCTCTCTCTCTCTCTATCATTCAAACAAATAAATGAACAAAAATCTTTAAAATATGGTCAGGTTACCAAGACAATCAGTCACTATAAAAATTTGACAGAGGGCACAGCACTTACTCTTTTTTTTTTTTTAAGATTTTATTTATTTATTTGACACAGAGAAACATCGAGAGAGGGAACATAAGCCGGGGAAGCGGGAGAGGGAGAAGCAGGCTTCTTGCTGAGCAGGGAACCTGATGTGGGGCTTGATCCTAGACCTGGGATCATGACTTGAGCCCAAGGCAGCTGCTTAACCAACTGAGCCACCCAGGCATCCCTCCCTCTAACTTTTATATATATAAAATATTCTTCCCACAATGAGTCATACTGCTACCATTGAAATCTGGATCTAGGAATTATTATTTACTTCTGAGTGTCATCATTTAATGCTCACTCTTCCATGTGTCATTTATTTCAGAAAGCCCCATTGCTCTGTTAACTGGTTATTTGGATCCAAACCTGTACTCTTTATAGTGTCTGCCTGTCAAATTGGTATTTAATGTACTGTCTGCTCCTGAAGCGCTTTCTGGTCCCTCCTTTTCTTTTCTGACTTTGTGTGATTCTTTAATTCTCTTTTTCCTTCTCAAAAATTGTAGTTCACAGGGCCCCTGGGTGGCTCAGTGGGTTAAAGCCTCTGCCTTCGGCTCAGGTCATGATTCCAGGGTCCTGGGATCGAGCCCCGGCATCGGGTTCTCTGCACAGCGGGGAGCCTGCTTCCCTCTCTCTCTGCCTGCCTCTCTGCCTGCTTGTGATCTTAGTCAAATAAATAAATAAAATCTTTTAAAAAAATGTAGGTCACTAGTAGAGAGGCTCTTTCTATGAACGTGCTGACCAGGGAGCTCCATTTCCTATGCTCCCCACCATTGCTGAACATCTACTTTTTATTTCCTTTTGTCTTCTGTCACAATAGCTTCTCTTTGTCTCTTTCTCCTTCTCTCTCTTCTATTAAAAATAGATATGAAATATTATCTCATTCTTTTTTTTAAGAGGGAATTTTTTTGGGGGGGTGCCTGGGTGGCTCAGTCAGTTAAACTTCTTAACTCTTGATCTCAGCTCAGATCCTGATCTCAGTGTCATGAGTTCAAGCCCTGCATCAGCTTCACTTGGAGCATGGAACTTACTTCAAAAAAAAAAAAAAAAAAAGGGGAGTTTTTTTTTTTTTTTTTTAAATTTCTGCATCCATCTGAGCCTCCACAGGTGATGGTAAAAGGAAGGCAGATAGTGTGTATTAAAATTGTCTCTACCAGTCAAGCTACCTCTGGGGCAAAACTCAAGATTCTGTGAGGCTACTGTGTCCCAGATCTTTCCTGGAAATGTCATAAGCAAGAACTTCTCTGTCATCTGTCCTTCTGAATCCCTGGAGTGTATTCTAGAATGTGCTATGAATAAGGATGCTCTTGGTGCTACCTCCCGCACTTTGGTTGTCTGCCATCTTTCTAGTCTTGGGATTCAAGGTCTTATAGGCTTGGCTTGACTCCACTTTCTACTTCTCTTGCTGGTGCCAAAGTAGCCAATCTGCCTTTCTATTTTGAACCTTCTCTGAAAGCTTTCCAGCAGTTTCTTATTGCCAAGGTCTCTGTCCCCAGTTTTAAAGCCTTAAGGCTGCATTTTCCCTTTTATACCTCTGGCCTCATTAGATCAATGACCTTGCTTGTGGCCAGGATCCCATTTCTTTGGGTACTTTTCTATGTGTTCTGAAGGTTCCTCTACGTGTTTGGAAGGTTCCTCTCCGTGCCATCCACTTTCTGCCCTGGTTCCCAGACCAAATGTAGAATGGGATATTTTGGTTATTCTTTCCTCTTGATGGGTTCAGGTCTTGGTATGACCCTGAACATGGTTGTTTGTGTGTGTTCATAAGAGTCATTATTATCTCCATGATATTAGTTGAATGTTAATATGTTGGATAGTGACTGTTCATGTCCCTGAATTCCTGCATCAAATAGAAGATTTTTGAGAACAGATCCTAAGAAGCAAACTTCTAATGGTAGAAAGTAAGTGAGGTGAATATTTTAAAGAGGTGTCTTTCTTGTTTTGTTCTCAAATCATGCTTTTGGCTACCATCTGATCATAAGGTAAACCTTGCCCTCCCCTTTCCTTCACACAGTTTCAAATTCCTGTTTATAGTAATAGACAACTTCTTATGACAGAAGAGTTGGGTTGGGGCAAACTGTAGGGAGCCAGAGTACCTTGGTTTGCATCTCATCCTGGCCACTTCTTACGGGTGTGATCTTGGCTGATGTCTCTTCATCTCCATTCCAGAGTTTCCCCATGTATAAAATGGACCCATGATAGTGCCTCCCTCACAGGGTTCTAGTAGGGATTACATAAATTAAAGCTTATCTTATTATTATCTTAAACCAAAAAACTAAGTGATAAATTCGCTTCTCATTTGTCTGAGCTTGAACTGATGAAAGACTAAATTTTTTTCCTGAAGTTAGGTACATTTATCATGTCTTTATTCTCTACCTCTATGTTCCTAGTATGTTTGTCCATATTAATGCCTTATAGTTTATCTTAGAGTGTTGGGTTTGCAAAGCTTTCAAAATATTTAAATCCTAGGGTCTTAATCAGCCAGATTTAATGATTTATATATTTGGTCTCCTTGTGAACTTCATTCCTCTGCTTTTTATGTAAATGTAATTTGAACTCCCAGAATGGTGAGGCATGAGCGAGGTCATCTGTGAATGAAAATCCTTTGTAAACAGAAAAATGGTATGCAAATATAAAATATATTAATAGTAAGTAGTTTTATGGACTCAAAAATAGTTGTCTTCAGGTGAAAATAAGGCAGGTGTGGTTAGATGCACACAGTCAAAAAGGCCTTGAATATTATAAAAAGTGCACAAGATGTTTGCCTCTAATTTGGTGATCAATGGTACAGTTATTTATTTGCTTGTTAACTGTCTTCAGATGTTTGTTAAATTTTAACCATGCTTAACATAATTTTTTAATATATTGAGATTACTAGAGCATAATTTTATTGGCCACTAACTAACTTTGTACAGTTTTGAGGAAAAGAAATGACCCTTCTTCTCAGGCTCAAGAAAAATCCACTTACATAACTGCTGAAATGTTATATGCTTTCATTTGAAAATTCTTTATTTTCTAATTTCTCACTTAGCCTACTCACTGTCAGAAGAGCTCACCAGCAGAGAGCAGTTCATTCACTCAAGATATTCCTGCTGATGTGGAAAAATAGGAAAGAAATGTCACTGGAACCGTATTAGGCTTTTGTAAATTTTGGTTTCCATATTGATACAAACAGCCTTTGTGCTCTTATGTCCTCTGGTAGTCTTTAATTAAAGGTCTCCCAGCCCTCCCGGGAGGTCTGAAAATGGCAAATATGTAAGCTAAAATAAAATGTACTCTTTTATGGAATGTGGTCTTAAATGCTTTTTCAAGACGCATAAGAATATTTGTCAACTTCTGTTAATTTTTACTAAAATCAAAAGTTACACCCTTGATTTTAACATGTGAGTACATATGTATGCACTTGCATTGTATCCTACTGGTTCCCTAAAAGAGATTTGAAAAAGAACTTGATATATAACATAGGTACAGTAAAGCTAATGAATTTTAATAGGCATTACTCTACAACTTGGGGAAGAAAAGGAAGCAAATTTGTTCAAGAGGCTAATATAGTTATGTAATGAGTAGCTGATTTATTTGACTCTCAGCTTCCTGGAAGCCAGGGGAAAAATGAAAATAGGCTGAAATAGAAATTCTCGATGTCATAAAGGAAAAAATATGTCTAATTTTTTGTGTACTGTATTATGAATGTGATTATACATACATGATTCATCACATGGGAACAGACTTGCCAACACACAACATATGCCTTTTTTACTATTTATGTTTTTAATTACTTCATTTAGGTTGACATAAAAGCTTTTTTTCATTTCTTAGGCATATTCTCTCTGTACACACAGTTTTGGGTAGAATTGAATATGGGTGATAGGGAAAATTGTGCTGTAGAGAAAAAAGTTAAAATTTTGAGTTTATCTAATTTTTAGAATATTGGCTATATAAGTAGGATTCTGACTGGTTGTACAGTAACTAACTATATCAATAATTGGGAAGTAAAGTTAAATAAAAAGAAATTGATTTCAGAGTTCGGAATTTGTCTAGAAAATGAAGACCTTTATTTTCACTATAGCTACTTGGAATTTGATTCCCAAAGCACAAAGCCCTTTAAAAAACTTAGCTTAGGAAAAAGCAATTTTTAAGCAATAGAAGGGAAAGACAATGGATTATTCAACTATAGTACTGTAACTTGGAGCAGGGGTTGGAGTTGGTTTAAGAAGCATATATTCTTCTTGGTTGTTAGTGACATATATTGATCATTTGAAAAACAGTAGATAAAATACTTTCAGGCAAACCAATATATTTATTTTTATCTTTCTAAAAATGTTTGAAAAAAATGAAGCAAAAGAAAGCAACTCATAGGGATCATAACTGAGAGCCATGAATTAAGTGAGAAGGTGTAAGGGTAGAAAATAAAAAAATTTCTCCTCTGGGTAAAAGGATGAAGACTCTGGCAGATGGCTTCTTAGATTAATGGCCTCCTTTTCAGATTCATATGTAGAATAAGAAGCAATGTGTAGATTGGCATACTGTTGTATTTTTGTCAGCATTACTAAACTTCTTTTTGAAACCTAGGGACATTTAGAAGGTTTAGAAAAGTGTCATTCTGCTTAAATTAGGTTGTGGTCTGAACACGGACATTTTTAATGTGAACCCTTTGTACAGATATTTAAGTAATGCTCCCTGGCATATCTTAATATATCATAATGAGTAGATTTTATTATTTCATTATGAAAAGTAAAATGGAAAGCATAGAGAACATTTACGTAACAATTTATCTTTATTTCTGTCTATTATGTACTTTGATCTTCAGAATCAAATAACTTGTAATAAAGTTGTGGAAATTCATGAACTAGCTGGAAGATA